>NC_134708.1:58991776-60191776 GCF_043290135.1 Rhipicephalus microplus
TGCACAGCTCGCGTTGTCATCCAGGACGTTCTGTATGTCGCCCAGTTCATCGTCATTCAGGCATGCTCTCATGACGTCATCCTGGGATGGGACTTTCTCTCCCGCCATGACGCCGTCATCCATTGTGCCGCCGCCGAAATTGAGCTCTCCCCCTTCTCGCATTTGACGCCAGAAGACAGTCCCCCGACACTGAGCAAGATTCTAACGAGAGACGATACAACAGTGCCTCCAAACTCGACGACGGCTGTGTCTGTCTATTGCGCTGGTCTCTCCGACACCATTGGACTTGTTTCGCCATCTGACCGCGCTTGCAGCAGGAAAGGGTTGCTAGTACCTTTTGCGACCGTGCAGGTCAACCAGGGCAACACTGCTATTTTTGTAACCAACCCGTTCCCGTACGCTGTTACCTTGCTTCGAGGGGAATGTCTCGGCAGAGTGGAACCAGTCGACGACGCACAAGTCCTGGACGTACCCGATGACACGCGCGCTCCCAGGTCATGTACCATCAATGCTGTTTCCACTTCTGATTCATCGTCTGCTGATGTATTTGGCCCCTCCATCGCTGACAACCTTACGGCCGTACAGCGTTCCCAACTTCTGGACCTGTTACAAGAATATCGTTCTTCTTTCGATGTCGGGCGAAGTTCTCTCGGTCGCACGTCCGTTGTTACGCATCGCATCGACACTGTTGCCCATCCACCTTTACGGCAACGTCCATATCGCGTGTCGCCTGCTGAACGTCGAGTAATTAATGATCAGGTTGACGATATGCTCCGACGCGACGTTATTCGGCCCTCCGACAGTCCATGGGCGTCTCCTGTTGTTCTTGTTGCGAAGAAAGACGGTTCTGTGCGGTTCTGTGTGGACTACAGACGGCTCAATAAGATCACTCGCAGGGATGTTTATCCACTGCCACGCATCGATGACGCGATTGACAGCCTTCATGGAGCCGATTTTTTTTCTTCTCTCGATCTGCGCTCGGGGTACTGGCAAGTACCCATGGCTGACGACGCTCGACCAAAGACCGCCTTCGTCACGCCAGACGGCTTGTACGAGTTTAACGTCATGCCGTTTGGTCTATGTAATGCACCTGCGACCTTTGAGCGCATGATGGACACCGTTCTGCGCAACTTGAAATGGTACACGTGCTTGTGTTACCTCGACGATGTCATTGTCTTTGCTCCGGATTTCTCCACGCATCTCCAACGTCTGAAAGAAGTTTTCGCACGTGTGAGCAATGCCGGCTTACAACTAAATCTGAAAAAGTGCCGCTTTGCAGCACGGACACTCACCATACTGGGGTACGTCGTGTCCAAAGACGGCATTCTTCCTGATCCTGCCAAGCTTCAGGCCGTGGCCGAATTCCCCAAACCTGCATCTGTCAAAGAACTGCGTAGTTTCGTGGGCCTGTGCTCATACTTCCGACGCTTCATACGAAATTTCGCCACGATCATATCACCGCTGACGAAGCTCCTTGGAAGCAACGGGTCCCTCAATTCGTGGTCGTCCGAGTGCGACGACGCGTTCGCGAAGCTCCGCCATTTGTTGACGTCGCCTCCCATTCTACGCCACTACGACCCTACAGCCCCAACGGAGGTGCACACGGACGCCAGCGGAGTAGGCCTCGGCGCTGTCCTGGCGCAGCGAAAACCCGGATTCCCTGAATATGTCGTAGCATATGCAAGCCGTACGCTCACGAGAGCCGAGAAAAACTACACCGTCACGGAGAAAGAGTGCCCGGCGATCGTCTGGGCTCTTACAAAGTTTCGACCTTATTTGTATGGTCGCCCATTCGATGTCGTCACCGACCATCATGCACTATGCTGGCTTTCATCATTGAAGGATCCCTCAGGCCGTCTCGCCCGTTGGGCTCTTCGCTTACAAGACTACGATATCCGCGTGCTGTACCGCAACGGACGCCAGCATGCTGACGCCGACGCCCTCTCGCGCTCCCCTCTGCCTGAAGGTGATGTGCTCTGCTCAGTATCCTCGGCTGCTGTTTCTGCCATTGATGTTGACATCATCGCTACCGAACAGCGAAAGGATAATTGGATGGGCCCGCTCATCGACATGCTCTCTGATCCATCCGCAACGCCATCCACGCGTGCATTGCGTCGTCAAGCTCGCCATTTCACCATTCGTGACGGCCTCCTACACCGACGCAATTACGACGCCGACGGCCGGCAGTGGTTACTCGTGATACCCCGCAGTCTGCGGTCAGAGATATGTGAATCATTCCATTCTGATCCGCAATGCGCGCACTCTGGGGTATTCAAAACCTACCATCGCATTCGACAACGCTACTTCTGGCGCGGGATGTACCGCTATGTGCAGCAGTTCGTTCGCTCTTGCCTCACTTGCCAACGCCGTAAACCGTCAGCCCACATGTCGCACGCCAGTCTACAACCGTTACCTTGCCCTGACCGTCCCTTTGGGCGCGTAGGTATCGATTTGTATGGACCACTTCCTCTGACGTCGGCTGGTAACCGCTGGGCCATCGTTGCCGTTGACCATTTAACGCGATACGCCGAAACCGCCGCTCTCCCTGCGGCTGCTGCGCGCGATGTTGCGTCCTTCCTGCTGCATCGATTTATACTGCGCCACGGACCACCCCAAGAGCTTCTCAGCGATCGAGGCCGTGTCTTCTTGTCGGAAGTCGTCGAAGCCATTCTGACGGAGTGCCATTCTGTCCACCGCAAAACTACTGCTTACCACCCACAGACAAATGGCCTCACCGAACGCTTTAACCGCACCCTCGGCGACATGCTTTCTATGTACGTCGCTGCCAACCACACTAATTGGGATAATATACTGCCCTTCGTCACCTACGCCTACAACACCGCCCCTCACAGCACGACTGGTTTTTCACCTTTCTACTTGCTGTACGGAAGGCACCCGTCGCACACCATGGACACGATACTCCCGTACACGCCGGATCCGTCTGAGTGTACACCTATTTCCGAGACAGCCAGGCTTGCTGAAGAGTGTCGCGAGCTTGCCAAGACTTTTACGACGCAAGATCAAGAGCGGCAGAAGAGTATCCGTGATGGCTCCACCACTTCTGAGCCCATGTTCCTTCCTGGTGCGCTTGTATGGCTCTCGATCCCGACCTCTGCCGCTGGCCTCTCTTCCAAACTACGTCCCAAATACGAAGGCCCCTACCGTGTCATTGAGTGCACCTCACCCGTCAACTATCTGATCGAACCCGTTGAACAATCTTCGGACATGCGCCGCCGTGGGCGAGACATCGTCAACGTGGAGCGCCTGAAGGCTTATTATGACCCGCTAATAATAACAAGCTGTTAGGTCGCCAGGCGGCTCCCTCTTCGACCCCGGGGTAATTGTAGCGAAGCCTCCGAACTATGAAATGGGTCGAACTCTTGAATACCTTCTAGTGGGGCTACCCAACAAGGACGCCGCTCGCGCTGAGAGCCCGTGCTTTGCTGTGACTGTCGCCATTGCATATTCTCGCTCGTTGCCGGCTAATAAACGCCTTAACAATATATATATTGTCACGCAGCAAAGGACGACACAGTTGTCTATAAGGAAAACAAGTTTATTGGAGCGAACATGTGCTCCCCTAACAACTGAAAGAATACACAGGCGGCGAAGCAGTGGCCGGCAAAACGACGGGCACGCTAGTGAGCGTCGGCGATCGAATGACGCGGCATCGGCTGTGCGGAAATTTATATCACTCGGCGCGAGGGTTTCTCGAATAGTCGAATTGTATCGAGAACGCCGTGATAGCGTTTGTTAGAAACGCTGTTCGTTCGAACAGCGTTTCTAACAAACAACGCTTGAAGCGTTGTTTCTATCGAACAACGCCTGAAGCGTTGTTCGATAGCGTTTGTTCGAAACGCTGTGAAAACGGCGATAGCACAGGCCGGCGCAGCCAGACCGAAAAAACAAAACACAAATAAACAAACCCAATGCATGGTTCGCGGCATTACCCCCCCCCCTCTATGAGTGCATCGACCCGATGCTAACATAAGGGACAGTCCACACAAATTAAAATAAAAGTTCGTCATCGTCCGTAGAAAGGTTTTAAGCGAACCACATGGACGACTTCGGGCCGCGTGCGTCGTCGTGATGTACGGGAGTCCCCATCGGGGATCACTTCGTACGTTAGTTCGCCAACACGTCGTAGAATCTGGTAGGGTCCGAAATAGTGTCGTAGAAGTTTCTCACTGAGTCCACGTCGTCGAATGGGAGTCCAAACCCACACACGATCTCCAGGATGGTACTCGGCGTCTCGGCGTCGGAGATTGTAGCGTCCGGCATCCACCAGTTGCTGGTCCGTTATACGAGCTCGAGCGAGCTGGCGGGCCTCCTCCGCACGTTGGAGGTATCCTTGGACGTCGGCGTTGAAGTCGTCGTCTTCTACGTGCGGAAGCATGGCGTCGAGCATCGTAGTCGGCCGTCTTCCGTAGGCGAGCTCGAACGGTGTCATCTGCGTGGTTTCTTGAATAGCCGTGTTGTACGCAAACGTGACGTACGGGAGGACTTCGTCCCACGTCTTATGTTCAACGTCGACGTACATAGACAGCATATCCGCGATTGTCTTATTGAGCCATTCCGTTAGTCCATTCGTTTGGGGGTGGTACGCCGTCGTTCTTCGGTGATCTGTGTTGCTGTAGCGTAAGATTCCTTGCATGAGCTCCGCAGTGAAGGTCGTTCCGCGGTCCGTGATTAGGACCTCAGGGGCTCCATGTAACAGCA
This sequence comes from Rhipicephalus microplus, assembly GCF_043290135.1. Lineage (NCBI taxonomy): Eukaryota > Metazoa > Arthropoda > Arachnida > Ixodida > Ixodidae > Rhipicephalus > Rhipicephalus microplus. Next base: position 58,996,496 of record NC_134708.1, read on the forward strand.
CAATTTGGTTAATAAAGAACTTTGCAACTTCTTGTGCAGTTCCCCTAGGAAGAGCGGTGGTCTCTGCGTAGCGCGTCACGTAGTCTGTCGCTACGACAATCCATTTGTTCGCGGATCGGGATGTAGGGAACGGGCCCAGAAGGTCCATTCCGATCTGTTGGAAGGGCCTCGTTGGGACGGCGATCAGCTGCAGAAGTCCGCCTGGTCTCGTCGGTGGTGTTTTTCGTCGCTGGCAGTCACGGCAGCTCCGGACGTAATGGGTGACATCGGATGTAAGGCGGGGCCAGAAGTATTTTGCCTTCATTTTTGTAATCGTGCGAGCTGTTCCGAGATGTTCGGAAGACGGGTCGTCGTGGCACGCTTCCAAAATTTCGTCACGAAGGTCTGCTGGGATGACAAGCAGATAATTCGTTCTCGTTCTGGGGTTGAAATTCTTCTTCACTAGGATGGAGTTTTTGAGGCTGAATGCTGGTAAGTTGCGCATGAACGCCCTGGGCACGGCGACGTTGCGTCCTTCGAGGTAGTCGATCATGGCGCGGAGGTCACGGTCGGAACGCTGCTGGGCGGCTAGGTCGCTCTCTGTCACGACTCCGAAGAACGCGCTGTCTTCATCGGAGTCCTGTGGTGGTGGGTCGACGGGGGCGCGGGACAGGCAGTCGGCGTCGGAGTGTTTCCTGCCGGATTTGTAGAATATTGTAACGTCAAACTCTTGCAGGCGCAAGCTCCACCGCCCAAGACGGCCAGAGGGGTCCTTCAAATTGGCGAGCCAACACAGCGCATGATAGTCTGTCACAACCTTAAACGGTCTACCATAGACGTATGGGCGAAATTTTGAAATGGCCCATATGATAGCCAGGCACTCTTTTTCGGAGGCAGAGTAGTTTCTCTCCTCCCTCGACAGACCACGGCTTGCATAGGCGATTACCTTTTCGTAACCGCTTTGCTTTTGGACGAGGACGGCACCCAAACCGATATCACTGGCGTCCGTGTGCATTTCCGTTTCGGCGTTTTCGTCGAAATGAGCGAGCACGGGCGGGTTTTGCAGGCGTTGTTGCAGCTCGCAGAATGCCTTTTGTTGGTCGTTTTCCCAGCTGAAAGGGGTGCTTTCTTTCGTCAGGCGCGTGAGTGGCTCTGCAATGCGTGCGAAGTTTGCGACGAAGCGCCGGTAGTATGCGCACAGTCCGAGAAACCTTCGCACACCCTTTTTATCTTTCGGCCTTGGGAAGTTCGCAATGGCTGATGTTTTTGCCGGGTCAGGTAGGACTCCCGCGGCGTTCACGACGTGACCCAAGAACTTGAGTTCCTCGTACGCGAAACGGCACTTCTCAGGCTTCAGCGTTAACCCCGACGTACGAATGGCCTCGAGTACAGATTCCAACCTTGTGAGGTGTTCGTCGAAAGTCCGGGCGAATACGACAACGTCGTCGAGGTATACGAGGCAAGTGTGCCACTTCAGGCCTGCTAGCACAGTGTCCATGACTCTCTGAAACGTTGCGGGCGCCGTGCACAGCCCAAACGGCATCACCTTGAACTCGTATAGACCGTCCGGGGTTATAAATGCAGTCTTCTCTCGGTCTCTCTCGTCCACTTCAATTTGCCAGTAGTCGGTCTTCAGATCCATGGATGAGAAGTACTTGGCGTGGCAGAGGTGGTCGAGGGCGTCGTCGATTCGTGGCAGGGGGTACACATCCTTTTTGGTGATTTTGTTTAGTCTCCGGTAGTCAACGCAGAATCTTAAAGTGCCATCTTTTTTCTTCACGAGTACAACCGGCGCAGCCCACGGACTTTTCGATGGCTGTATTATGTCGTCGCTGAGCATGTGATCTAATTGAGTCCGGATGGCTTCGCGCTCGTGTGAAGAAACGCGGTACGGTGACTGTCTGGTAGGTCGGGCTCCATCTTCGGTTATTATCCGGTGCTTCGCCAAAGGTGTCTGACGTAACTTCGAGTTCGAGGAAAAACACTCGCTGTAGCGACGGAGCAACTCCAGTAATCTGTCCCGATTTTCTTGCGACAGCGCCGGGTTCACGTCGAAAGGATGTGGCAGCCTGGAAGCATCTGCGCGTGCGCGTTCAAAGGTGGCGACCGCGATCACTTGACTCGCTTCTTGCGTTTCTTCGAGGAACGCAATCGCAGCGCCCTTGTTTAGATGCTGGTACTCCTCGGTGAAATTGGTGACCAAAACGTGGGATCTGCGTTGCTTAAATTGCGTAATGCCTCTTGCGATAGACACACCGCGGTCTAGAAGCAACCTTTGGTCAGTCTCCACGATAGCGTCGACGTCAGGAGCAGCACCTTCACAATAGACGGCAATCATCAAGCTTGCGCCGGGTGGCAGGGTGACGTGATGGTCGGCGATCCTTACAGCAGCATGGTGTCCGAGGTTCGGCTGCGGCGTCGTAGAGTGATCGGAAGAAAACGTTATCGACCTGGTCTGCAGATCAATTATTGCGCCATTGTCCGTCAAAAAATCCTTTCCGAGAATTACGTCGCGGGAGCAGTTAGGCAAAATGACGAACTCCGAAAGGTACGTAGTGCCGTCTATGGTGACGCGCGATGTGCACATTCCACTTGGGGTCACGAGGTGGCCTCCTGCGGTGCGTATGTGCGGACCGTCCCATCTGGTCGTAACTTTCTTTAGCTTGGACGCGAATGACTCGCTCATGACCGAGTAGTCGGCTCCCGTGTCGATGAGGGCGACTACGTCAAGGCCGTCGATGGACAACTGGACGTCGGATGCCGCTTTGCTCGAATTTCGGGTGCGTCGGGGCGTCGTATCGCGGCTTGCGCGTGTTGATGGTCGGGCACTATGCGTCGTCATCGTCGTCTTCTCAGCGGCAGGCTTCGTCATTACGGGTACGCGTCGCGGAGCGTAGCTGTCGTCGTTTTCGGGGGTCTTGTCAGGGTGTCGTCGGGTCGTCGGGATGAGGGCATGTCGTGAATCACGGTCTTGCGTCGTTGGAGGGTTTTCATTTCCTCGCCGTTGTGCAACTTCACCTCCAGAAGTTGCTGCTTTTAGTTTCCCCCTCGTGGGCTGGGGGACCTTCCACGGGCGAAGTCAGCATTGCTGCGGCGGTTGGGGGATTGGTACGGGTAGGGCGACGGCGAACGGTTGAAACGGGATGGTCCGCGGCTGGTGTTCGACAGGTATTCTTCGATCTCAAATGGGCGCTGGCCGGCTCGCGGGCGGGGTGCGTCGACGGAGAACCCACGCAAACCCAGCCTCTTGTACGGGCAGCGGCGGTAGACGTGGTCGGCCTCTCCGCAGTGGTAGCACAGCGGACGATTATCTGGCGTTCGCCACACCTCGGTCTTCCTGGGCGCCTGGTTTCGGGTTACAGGGGGTCGGGTGGGCGACATTGGGCGGCGGTATGACGGGGCCTCTTGATAACGGGTTGGGACGGGTCGGGGTCGACGAGCAGCAGCGGAGTAGGTCATCGCTTGTGGTTCGCAAGATGCTTCCGACGGCGTGGAATTCCCCAGTGCATGCTGAACCTCCTCGCGGACGACGTCAGTGAGGGAGGCGACTTGGGGCTGCGGCGTTGCTGGGAACAATTTCCTCAGTTCCTCGCGAACGACGGCGCGGATGGTCTCCCGCAAGTCTTCCGTCGCCAATCCAGGGGCGTTTACCGGGTTCACCGAAAGGGTGTTGAGTGGTCTATCGTATTGCCGCGAACGCATATGCAAGGTCCTCTCGATCATCGAAGCCTCCGTGACGAACTCAGCGACGGTCTTAGGGGGGTTGCGGATGAGTCCAGCGAAGAGCTCTTGTTTAACTCCCCGCATCAGAAAGCGCACCTTCTTCTCTTCTGCCATTTCGGGGTCAGCTCTCCGGAACAGCATCTTCATCTCCTCAGCGAACAGTACAACACCTTCGTTAGGGTGTTGCATTCGCGTCTCCAACAAAAGGACGGCTCGTTCTTTCCCCACAACCGTAGCGAATGTTTTGAGGAATTCGCTCTTCAAGACAGTCCAGTCGGTTAGGGAGCCTTCATGGTTCTCAAACCACGTTCGAGCTGCATCCTCCAAATAGAAGAAGACATGACGAAACGTTTCTTCGTCATCCCACCTGTTAAAGATGCGGACGCGCTCCAGCTTCTCCAGCCACTCTTCCGGGTCTTCGCCAGGAGATCCTCGGAATGATGGGGGCTCACGAGGTTGTTGCAGAACGACGGGAGGGTTGGTAGCGCTGGTCATGGTGCCTGCGTTGATCATCGTGGTTTTTACGTCTTCTTTCCTTTTTTTATCTGGGAGCAGTTCAAACTCTGGCTGAAGGCCTCGCTGTCGGCGGCTGACACGAGTTGGGCGTACTTGTCGTGTTGGGCTTGCTTGTCGGCTTGACAATGGCTTAGGGTTCATGTACCCAGCACCTCCACCAGATGTCACGCAGCAAAGGACGACACAGTTGTCTATAAGGAAAACAAGTTTATTGGAGCGAACCTGTGCTCCCTAACAAATGAAAGAATACACAGGCGGCGAAGCAGTGGCCGGCAAAACGACGGGCACGCTAGTAAGCGTCGGCGATCGAATGACGCGGCATCGGCTGTGCGGGAATTTATATCCCTCGGCGCGAGTGTTTCTCGAATAGTCGAATTGTATCGAGAACGCCGTGATAGCGTTTGTTAGAAACGCTGTTCGTTCGAACAGCGTTTCTAACAAACAACGCTTGAAGCGTTGTTTCTATCGAACAACGCCTGAAGCGTTGTTCGATAGCGTTTGTTCGAAACGCTGTGGTAGCGTTTGTTCGAAACGCTGTGAAAACGGCGATAGCACAGGCCGGCGCAGCCAGGCCGAAAAAACAAAACACAAATAAACAAACCCAATGCATGGTTCGCGGCAATATATATATATATATATATATATATATATATATATATATATATATATATATATATATATATATATATATATATATATATATATATATATATATAAATATTTATATATATATATATATATATATATATATATATATATATATATATATATATATATATATATATAAATATTTATATATATATATATATATATATATATATATATATGTGGGTGTGTGTATATATATATATGGGTGTATATATATATATATATATATATATATATATATATATATATATATATATATATATATATATATATATATATATATATATATATATATATATATATATATATATATATATATATATATATTTATTTATATATATATGGGTGTGTGTGTGTGTGTGTGTGACGTAAGAAGGTAGCGACGGTTGGTAGAAGCAGATGAGGAAGAAGTGCTTTTGGAAAAAACAAGGGGTAAAAGCCAGGCCACGTCACCCATTCATCATAGCGTCACACGAGTCGACAGGATGGAGACCTGCCTGTCCTTTCATCAGTCACTCATCATCGACGCAGTTACCCAGAAGACGCCCTGACCATACATTGACTACAGAATCATCGCCTAGGAGGACAACGACCACCACCATGACAGAACCATCGGCTGACCTCGACATCCCCAAGTACACCTGATCAGCGGACGACGGACCCGTACAGAACTGGTTCAACCTGTTCGAACTCCACGCTACCGCTGCATCTTGGTCGGAACGAGAGATGGTTACGAACTTCAGCGACTACGTCACCGGTGAGGCATTCAAATTTTACCAATTCACATATTCGAGAATGACGAGTCATGGCAAAAAATCAAAGAGGAGATGATTACCCGTTTTAATGACTATGACCAAGACTTACTCATTGCCAACCATCTAGAGACAACTGCACACTATCGTCAATTTCCTAAGCAGTCCTCAAGCATTCGAAAGTCCAGCGCGAATCGACAAGTGCCTCAAGACGAAGTGGCACATGCGTTTACTTACAGAAGGCCATGCGTATATTTGGAAACACCCAACCGTCAAGCGCAGCTCCCTTGTGCACGAAAGTCGGCATTTCCAAAGTCGTGGCACCAACATACGACACGAGACGTCGCTCACCCTACTGATGCCTTTCATGCTTCGTCTCGCATACATGGTCCACCACCTGGTTTTCTATGACGCAGCTCTTCAAAGGCTCTTAACGGTCACTATTCGTGTCATAAAGACACCTTGTTTATGGTAGACCAGCTGACACATGTGGAAAATACCAAACAACGCCAAGATGACTCAATGAGTGAAAATCAGTCTTCACGCATTGGAGCAGCTTACTCCCCATCTCGCAGACTTGGCCCGCCTCCTGGTTTTCCATCGCTTGGCTCTTTCGTGACTCACAATGTCCATCTCACATCTAGCACGCTCACGATGGTCGGGATAGAGCTGCGGAGCTCGGACGATGCTACGCCAAGCCCTGGACTTACCGCCCCGATTCATGCGCCAGAACAGCTGGCATCGTTAGTTGCACAGAAAGAGGGCCATTCACAACTCAAACCTTACCGAACTACCCCTGTTGCGGTGTTGCCGTCCAGTACGCAGCCGCCAGAAACTCCAAACACAGAAGGCTCAGACGCATCGAACGTCGCATGCTACCAGGCGCAAGAACCACTCATAGTGAGCCGCGAAGAAGAAGCCCTTGATGAACTATCTGTCAACTCTGAATGTTTCTTGTCGCATGAGTTCATTTCCACGGCACCGCAGACTTGCCAAAATTTCCATTTTCAACTTGGTGATGCAACGTCACATGTGGTACCCTCATGCAGTGGTCACCAATACAAGAATCGAACCAATTCAGAAGCGAATCATACATCAAACCTCGTACACAGTTGTCTTTCAGAAGCGTCCGTAATCAACCACGTCACAGAAGCCTCTGAAGAGCAGGCTAGCAATGATGGCGCACCACCAACCATGCCCGATAAGCAAGAAACCTGTTCACCATGCATCAGCTGTCTACAGGACGTGTCCAACCTCAAAGTAAATGAATGTCCCATTCCGGAAGGCTTGCCACTACAGCCATCTCCTGAGCAGCATCAGCAAAGCAAGCATAGCCAAGCGCGCAACCTCATGCGACAACAAAATATACTGCAACGAAGGCTTCGACGAACGCGAAATTGAACGGAAGCACACTCACCAATTGAAGAACAGCGGAAAATAAGATCTCTAACCCATAAAGTATTCCAAGACGTCGAATTTTCTCACACAGAGGAAAGTCGCCAGAGACGCTCCCTGCGCCTGCAGTTACACACACCGCAACACCACGGAAAACGCCAAGAAAGATGCGGAAGCACTTCTTGCATACCACTAGCCCGCAGGCATCACGCCGTCACAATCCGTCAACAAGCACGCATTTTAGAAGCAAAGCTTCTGTCGCAGCCACGACTCAGATTCCAACGCATGAGACATCCGACCTTCCAACGCTACAAGGACTCCCAACCTTGTTCGTTCCTCAATACTAACCAGGTTGTGCCATCATCATTTTTAACGCTGAAGGCATGGTTATGCTCTCCAGAGAACAACAGCCAACCTCGCCCACCTGAGGTCTCCTAGATATCACCGGACTGCCTTTCCTGTGAACATTTTGTGCAAGTGCATGGAACCGCCGTGTGGCATGGAAATACTGCATTTTCTGGCATTATTTTTTTTATTATAAGACTCCATTTGTTCATGCTTTCTAGATTGTAGCTCGCGCATTCTTTCAGGGGGAGGGGGAGTCATGTGACGTAAGAAGGTAGCGACGATTGATAGAAGCAGATGAGGAAGAAGTGCTTTTGGAAAAAACATGGGGTATGAGCCAGGCCACGTCACCCATTCATCATAGCGTCACACGTCCGGCCCTTGAGAACAGTCCCCAGGTGCAGGCCCAGCGGGTTTCTTGGGATGGCCGCCACATCATAGAACTGCATGAGCGTGAGCAGCAAAATGTAACATCATTCACAGTACTTCGCTTGTGTGTCATGGTTACCTTCTTGGCGTGACGCACTGGTCAAGACGTGAATACTGTCACAATACCATCACGCGCATGTTCAAACACTTCCCGTCTGACAGTGGCACATACCTATGGTCGGGTATGTGCCACTGATATGCGGGTATGTGTCACAGGGTATTGACAATTAGTATCTACCCAGGAACGACGATAACACGCATGGACAATTTTAGCGCGCTAGCGTTAAGAAATACCCAATATTGGTAGCGTCAACCCAACGAATGCAAAGAATAAATGTCAGAGTTCCAGATGGAATCGAATTCAAGCATTCTGCATGGAAACAAAGCATTTTACCGCAAAGCTACGCAAGATCTAGAAAATAATTTTCAAGTAGACGCTAATCTTCGTGAAACGTCAATATGGGTTGCAGTTATGCCTACCCAATTTTATGAACATTACATATGTACTCCTTTGATACAGCCGTCACGTCGGGTTAACGTCAATTGTGGTTTGTTACCATGAGCTGAAGTTGATTTATGTAGCAGTGTCCAGGGCCAGCATCATCGCGAGCATCAGCCCTCGATATCAGCTTCTGGTTTGCTTCAAGTATACACATGATCCTGTTGGCATCGTTGCGCAAGTGTCAACAACTGGTTATATAAACGTGTGCAACTCTTCAACTTATGTCTGTCCATGCAACATCTGTACATATATTTAGCGTCATTTCATGACGCGTCGCTCAATAAAAAAATTGCAACACGGTTACCTTCCCTACGCATGCTTCGCATAACGTCGATTCTTGGGTACGTGGGATCTGCTGATTTTTTTTCTTGTTGCCGCACGTTTCACGTATTATTTGATTCATGGAAAGAATTGGCACGCTTTGTACGAAAGCGTTAACACTTAACCATCATATTGCGACATGGAGCTGTGATGAACCGGATTTATTTGCAGAAAATGGCGGTTTGTGGCAGTGCATCCCGGGCTTCAAAAGCTCTCTCTTCTCTTCATTTATTTTTTTTCTGCCCTCCGCGGTGGTCGAGAAGATTCAGAAGATTGTTTCAATTCGTGAGTTGGGAGTCTAGTGTGTACAGCATACTGCATAGGTACGGAGCAGAAATCTGGAGGCTTACAAATAGGGTTCAACTTAAATTGAAGACCACGCAGCAAGCAATGAAAAGTAAAATGATATACCTGTCATTTCTTACACCTGTGTAACCTTAGAAGACAAGAATAAAGCAGTGTTGGTCAGGAACAACTGGGTGTTAAGCATGTCATAGTAGAAACCTAGCAGTAAAAATGGGCATGGGCCGGGCACGTATAACGGCTGGTCGTTAACGTTGACTGAGTGCATTCAAAGAGACGGCAAACGCGCCAGGGGTAAACTCGAAATCAGGTAGGCAGATGAAATTAAGAAGTTGGAAGGTACAACGTGGTAGCGGAAAGCACAGGACCGGATCGACTGGTGCATTATGGGGGAGTCCTTTGCTCTGCAGTGGGCGCATGCAGAGGATCACGAAGATTGCGTGGGGGAGTTGAGCACAGAAAGAATGCGCGGGACGGGTGTGTGTTTCCTGTCGTGCGCACTTTCCTTCTAACCAGGTCGGCGTTCCTCTACGAAAGATGAAAAAGAAAACAACCTAAGGCACCCTCGCACAAGAAGTAGCAAAATTGAAAGGAAAAATGCACAGTTGCGCAACCATCTTTGTTTATCTTCGTTTTCTTTTCTTTCTCCTTCATTCCTTTCTCACTCTTTTCCACTTTTTTCGGTCCTTTTATCTGTATTTCTAATCATATCTGTTTTTTGCTTGTTTTTGCTATATTTTATTTATATTTCTCGTATACTTGTTCTTGTTTTTTATATTTTTATACGTGGTTTTGCTAGCGTTACGCCAAGCGGTGACAGCATGCGACACTCCGTGTTCCTAGAGTGTTGCGCACTTAAAAAGAAATGATGGTTGCACGTTTCAGTTGCCTTAGGCAAACGCATTGAGGACCGTTTGACTTTTTTTTTTTACAAAGCCGTTTTATTCGAGAAACATCTTAACGAATAGCTACGCGTGTACACAGCGGAATATTCGCTTTTTCTTTTTTGTTTTATCTTGGACGTTTTAGAGGTGTTATTTTTTTTTCTGAACAGAACTTAACGAGATTTATCCAATTCCATCATCTCTTCTGGCGTGATCTCTCCACTCGCTTCTTTCTTGCCAGCCTGCCCACCCACTTCTAAGTATCTGCTGTTTAAATTTCATGGGAGCGCAGAGTTGACCCTTCGGGCGGGCGGAAGTCTGGTTAAAATTAGGGTCACGAAGGCGCACCGATGAGCGGAGCGCTAGTTAGCGGACTTTGTTTCCACGCAAGAACGGACCCGATTTTCAATTTGTGCACGCGTGCGGAGAGCTTTTCGTGTGACCAAACATTCCGAAACTATTACCCACGCTCTTAGAAGCGGGCACCGCTTTATGTATTTTTGTTTTTGCTTTTTGTTGTTGTTCTTGATCCGCTTCTGTGGCATAAGGCGTAAAACTAAAAGCCATCCCGTGGCCACAAATTCACCAGATATTTATTGATTTTTTTAAAAGCAGAATCTGTCTTTGTGGAACAACAGACCGTAACAAATCGACTTTACCTTAACGCGATTTCGGCGTGCTTTTGTACGGAACGAAATTTATTTGTTGTTCAGCCTGTATTTCAGGAAGCATTGGACCATGAAAAATTGGTTTTACCTTGCCCTATACCGGAACGCTTTTGTATGTTGTGAGTTGAAGCTTGCGTTGGTAGGTTGGTTGTTTTGCGTTATTTTGGAGCGCAATATTAAAAGAATACTAAACTAATTTTACTTACTTCACGCCAAACACGCTCTTGATTAATCGAAACCAACCGGAGCGCCACCTATTATTCTTTGTTTGTGTCAGGATGGGACAATACATGCAAAGACGCTCGATCGCATTAATGTGCTAAACAAGAGTGTGTGTTTACAAAAAATGGTTAACGATATAGAGTACTCGTTGTTTAGAGTAAATTGTGAACGCTTTATAGTACTACACGCACTCTACTATAGGAGAGCCATCAGCTGCCTTGTTATACAAAAGAAGCAAATACAAGTATAGTAATCGTGTGTTTAGAAAAAAGTGTTTAATGATTTAGAGTTACATCGTACTCTTTTATGGGAGAACAAAAAGCTGTTTCTTGGCCAGGCGATTTGTGAGAGGTGCCTTGCACATTAACAACACAACATTATACAATTAGGTAAGACTGAAGCGCGGGGGATTAAAAAGAGTTGTCAACGATTTAGAGTACTTGTGGGCGAGATCGCTAGAAAATATGTTTAAATGTCATGAGACTAAGACTTTACACATCGGCTTCTATAGTAGCGAAAGACACGACTCTGCCAAGTGTGTGTTTGTGTGTGTGTGTGTGTGTGTGTGTGTGTGTGTGTGTGTGTGTGTGTGTGTGTGTTTGTGTGTGTGTGTGTGTGCGTGTGTGCGTGTGTGTGTGTGTGTGTGTGTGTGTGTGTGTGTGTGTGTGTGTGTGTGTGTGTGTGTGTGTGTGTGCGTGCGTGCGTGCGTGCGTGCGCGCGCGCGCGCGCCAAAATGCGGTTGCTCGCAAACAGGTCCTCCAAGGTGAGCCGGCATCATGCGCATTTGTGTACGCCGTTTATCAATAACTGACATTATCCCAGTCTTGAACTTGTCGTTTATCAACCGTCTCTGATATGTAAGTTTGATCTTTTATCGTTGTCGTTTGTCATTTCACGTTGCCACGTTTCATAACTGCAGTTTAATGATTCATGACAGCAACAGAAAGAGAGAGTGGGCTAATGAAAGAGGAAGAGATAAAAAAAATCACAGCATACCCTTAGACGGATGAGTGATGATGAATGATGATGAATGATGATGAGTGGGGCGTAGCATCTGTCCATCTGTCCGTTATTTCTTCCGTGCTTCCGTGCGTTTATCCATGCGTCCGCGCATTTGTCAGTCCATGCATCCGTGCGACCATCCGTCCATCTTTCCGTGCATCCGTTCGTACTTCCGGCCATGTGTCCGTCCATCTAGTGAACACTCCAAGTACCGCCATCACGCATCTTTTCATCATATATTCATCATATACAAGTACCACCATACAGCGGACATTTGAAGGACTAACCCGAGAGGTGACTACCTCTCTACTACTACTACTACTGATACTACTACTACTAGTAGTAGTACTACTACTACTGCTACTACAACTACTACTACTAGTAGTAGTTGCATACATCGTGGACGCATGACTTGTGGCGTAAGAAGCTTCGCCCTTGAAATGACGCTAATTTCTTGCTTCGTACAACTCGCAATTGAAGGTGCAATCAAGGAGGTTTATTGCCCGGCATGGAGGAAAAAAATTATGGACCATCTTTTCGAAGGGAATCCTTATGGGATGTGAAGCAGCAGCTGTTACCCAGTTTAAACGGGCGTCGACGCGTGCGCTGGAATAACGGTTCGAAGCGAAACTCGGTGTAGCATTTACTCGAGTAAAAGTCTGTTTGAAACGCAAGGCCATGGGAGGCGGGTAGGGTTTCGTGTAATGGAATCTTCGGCTGTGGGCACTGGTGGTGTTTTCTGTGCACTCGTGCGGTGCTGTACGTTCGTCTGGGCACCACGCGTGTTGTGTCGCATGTTCGATGGGGCCGGCTATGACATAGGTGCGCGCCACTGTGGATTTCAACGGTGGAGCGTTGTGCAGTCCCGTCAGCCCACGCGAGCTAGCAGACGACGGGTTGATGTTCGATCATTTCAGGCGTAATTTACAGCTGGCGCTGCCGTAGAACACGGCCGGACGGGACGAAAAACGTGCTAGAGCTTACATCGTCCGACCATACTCGCACAAGGCTACTTTTGCTACCAGTACTGAAGGCGATGCGAAAATTACCGTAACCTTCGTCGAGTTGGTACGAAACTGATGCAGCAACACCTCCTGGAGAATAGACGCGCACCCACTGAACACGTAGCATCTCGCAAGTGTCTCTCATTCTGTGGTTTCATGTCGTTTGCTTTTTTATTCGCCGTACAAACAGGATGCTGGAACTGGTCGTCTGTTGAATGGTGTCTCTCGCAGATGGCGCTGCTGTCGTGGATTCGAGTCTTGTGGTTCCCAGGTTCATCTGGCCCGTAGCGGGGCATGAATGTCGGGTGGTGTTTCACCTAACCTCCGTTGCACGATCACGATGCGAGCGCACCTCGGCCAAAGATGCCATAAGTTTCATCGCAGGTAAACGAGCCCAAAAATTGTTTTCACTCGATGTGCAGTCGAGCGTTATGGATGTTGGAGAGGGTGAAGCGAGAGAGAAGTGTTGCGAGCGGGCGGAGGAGCCGGCAGCTGCTGCAGGTGAGGGAGAGTGACGGAAACGCGCAGCTGCGACTTGACCTACTTTGCATCGTTCCAACACCTGCGGTGAGGGTAACACGTTGTTGCGCGTTCTACGGACGTAGGCACGGCGCTACACACGTGATTCAAAGAGACGTTGCGCATCTGATACACCATCTCCCGGAAAGGGACCATGGTGTCATGCGGAGCATCGCGGGCAGTTTCAACGGTGCTTTTAACAGTTTTTACCGGTTTGCGGTGAGCCTTGCATGTTATTACGCGTTTAACTTTGTTCGTTAGCCCGCATAGAGTGAATGTTGTGTTGTGACCTCCCGTGATGCTCCGAATCACCACGTGACCACCTTCAGGGAGATGGTGTAACTTTTAGCCAACACGCACACTGCGAATCTTTATTCTTCAACAACGTATAGGAGAAATCTCCTAGCACTGCTACCTTGGAGGTCAACATACAGTGCCTACATGTACGAGTCGGGCAATGAACGCTTGTGCAGCGCGAGCAGTCTGTTTTTTTTTAATCAAGAAACTCGCTAGCAGACACTGCCTGCAATGGCTTTGCGAGGCAGGAGACGGGGAGCGTAAGAGAGGAAACAGAGGGGAGGGGAGTGCAAGCAGGTGGTAGGAGAGAGCTCGAGAGAGTAAGAAGCAGCTGGTGGAAGAGAAAAAGAAGAGAGATGCTCCGCATCTATAAAGAACTGAGGAAGAGATTACAGGACAGGGTATGACCAGTCCGCGTGCTGCGGAAAAAAAATGTGGAGAAAAAAAAACGTCATGGCGGCCATATCTACTGGGCACAACGGCGGTGCGGCTGTGGTTACGTGTTGTTCAATGTAGTAAATCTAGCAGGGAGTGGCGGCGGCATGGCGACCACATGTGCGCCTCCGTAGGTCTTGTACTGACGCGCGGCGCAGAATATCCACGTTTTTCGCCGTGTCGTTGGTTACGCAGTACTCTCCCAGTGATTATCGTACTAGTAGCAACGTTTACGAAACCTGTTCTTTACCACGGTGCCTGAACAGTGCACAGAACGAGCACGTATACCATGCACCATGCGGCGAATGAAGTAATTGGAGTGCTCAGCGATATTGCGTTCGGGCAACATGACAAAACGAAGCGGCGACGAACTCCTTACAGGTCAGGGAAGGTTGTTCAGTGTTCCTGCTTGTGACAATGGACAAAGAATTTGTGCTGAGGACGCCATGTTCAAATATATAGTTTCGTGTTCAATTTGCGTACAGTAACAGCTTCTACGTGCGTATTAAAATCCCTATTTTGCTTCGATTGCTATACTCGCCCCTTCGACATTTGAGCAACCGGGTATCGCTTAACCATGCACAAAGTCACTTCGGTTTCGGGGCACCTACGGCGGTGAGCTTTTACGTTGAACAATGACACTTTGACCGGGTGCCTCGTTGGTCGCGTGAGCAACGGAATGCAACCATGGAAAGTGGCGCTCGGCCAATCGCATTGTCTGTACAGTTCGGGAATATAAACTTCGTGAATACATTGACACCACACTCGTCGTAGTCAGTACATCTAGCACGTCTTCTCCTGTGCTTGCTTCCATGTCGGCAAGCTGTTACTCGCTGTTTAATAGCCGAACGAAATGATTTCGCCAACGGCACTGCGTTGACTCGGTGTGTTGAGCCCCGTTCTGTTGGTTTCGGACCATCGCGACACGCGCGCTGCGCTGCCCACGTGCTTTCCGCGCCGGAGAGAGAGTCACGCCTTCTGCTTCACATTCGGATGTAAACAACAGATGAGGATTCGCGCAGTCAATATGGCCGACTTCCGGTTCCACCACGGCTTCACAGCGAGTGACGTGAGGACCTCTCCTCACTCCATGTAAAAAGTTTAGGTGGAGCATCGCGCTCACTCGGTCACTCTCTCACAACCCTACTCACATAGGCTCTCGAAATAACCTACCTACGAACAGGTTCACACCTAGCTTTATAGGCCTAACAATATCCCCACGCCTGTCACCCTTCCCATTCATACGGCCTTGCAAGCAGGAAGCGCGCCTGGCCGACGTCAGACTCCCGTCTGTTCCTGCCACTTGACAGGTCTCTGCAACACGCTCAGCACGTACAACGTATGCAGGAAGGAAAACAGTTGCGATGCCTGCGTCATCTATCAATAGCTACAGTGCGTATACCTTCAATGTACGTACTCCACCGCCAACCAGTATACGTTGCTGACTATAGAATACTCAGAAAATGCATCCGACAGAGTGCCCTCAAGCCTGGTTTGCTCGGCCTTCTCTAATCGTCTAACTGCGCACGTTTCGCGCATTTTCTCCTTTGGTAAGCAGTCTCAATCAATCTTAATTTTGCAAGGCACGAGCTCAATTTAGGCACTCGCATAGTGCCGCGAAGCAATAGAGATATTTACGATAAATTTCCGCAGCAGCAGGCCTAGGTGAGCTGCTCCACCATGATACATCGATCTGAAATGCACGTATTGCTTTATTCCGTGCAAATATAAGCAAATGAGTGCACTGCTTATCTTATCAGTTTAACGTTTCGAAAATGGTAAACAGATATATATATATATATATATATATATATATATATATATATATATATATATATATATATATATATATATATATATATATATATATATATATATATATATATGGCTCACTTTTTAATGACGAGACGATGACTTGAGGACTTGTACGGTAACCTTTCTTGTACGCATACATCAGCCAGCGAACGGGAGAGTGGAGCGCAGAGAGCAGAGGGAGCGCCACACACGCGGGAGCTCCGCAAACTCCCACGATGCGAGCGCCCTCATACGCCAGAGCGAACTCCTCCTCTCCACTCACTCTCCACTCACTCTCCACTAAACCACCCGCACCACCTGCGCTCCGGTTGCTAGGGGTGAGGATAAGCATGCACGCCAGCAGCTATTACTAAGGGAGAGGGAGTGAGAGTGGGGAGATAACACCTGCCAGAACGCGGACACCGCCAAACGCCTGACATAGCCCGACTAAACAATGCATTCGCTTTTGAAAGGTGGTCATCGATTTTCTTTGGGTGCTATATTGCGAGCACACGCACAAGAGGTGTTGAATGCTCTCCGAGTGCCACATACCTCGCAGTTCGGACTGTTTGCATGGCTGATAACGGGCCGGTAGCGACAAATGAGGGCCTCACGTTGGCGCAGTCTGTGCAGTAGGCTTAAACTGCACCTTTTTATGGTCGACAGTACCTCAACCTGCATGCCAGTGAGGGTGCTAACGAGGTAAACTGGCTTGTAGGAAGCGCGAAAACAAAGAAGCTCGTACTTACCCTCTACTACTTTTATTGCGATAGCAATTATGTGAACAATCTTGGCTTGTTTTTTGCCATCCCTGCCACTGCCTTCTTGCACCGTATATTTATACGTATCTATATATAAAAAAAGCCGCCTGTGCTGAGCACCGAGCTCGTCACGATGCGCCAATGTGCGCTTATCTTCCACGCTTACTTCGTCCCGCGGATGGGACAGGAGGAAAGAGAGAAGTTATATGTTTTGCATGTACGCTAATCCTGCAATGCGGAGAATCGTGTGCCTTTGGCTTTCACTGGAAAGATTGCGTTTAGTTGGCGGGCTCACAGGGATCACTTCTCTCGCTTAGCAGGCCCCGTTTGCGAGAAGAGTGCGCTTTTCAAACACAACTGGGACTCGTTCTTTCGCACTCATAGTTGTACCTGTGATTACGTTCAGTGCATCATTTCTGTTTAAACAGCGTGTTAAGCGTCGAGCTTTAAATGTTGTTAGTTAGCTCTCGTCCTCTTTGTTGTGTTTCCATGCGTCATTTGCGCGTGAGCAGCGCACTGCACGTTTCGATCTGCTAGCCGTTCTCAGCGTTACATGACAAGTTGTTGCTATCACAATCATTGCTTCACCATGGCGGCGAAACTGTGACTTTTCTTCGTTCTCACCTGTTCCCACTATCTGAAACGAGATATCTTACAATGCACAAACCAGTCCACCTTGGTGGTCTAGCGTTTACGGTGCTCGGCTGCTCGCCCCAAAGGATTTGAAACTAGCCACTGTGATCACATCTCTATGAAGGGGAAATGACAAAGGCCCATGTACGGTGCTATGCAAGTGCAAGTTGAAGAACACAGAATGATGCAAAGTTCCAGAGCCCTCCTATAAGGCATGCCTCATAATCTTATTTTGTGTTTCGGAACGCAAACCCCCGGATATTATTATAGCGATGAACCAACAACCTCATATTGGTACCCTTCTGGCAAAGTGGGCTTATTGGCAATGCACCTAGCACTGCGTCGTGTCGAGTGAGCCTTCTTTTCTGTTGCCCTTGCGCTACAAGAAGAAGGCTACTGTGTCGGCTTATTTTTTTTTTGTCTTCTTCATCAATGATAAAGAGTGTACTATACATTACGAACGCGATGTGCAGCATAAGAACGCTCTTCAACAGCACAAAAGTAATGAGAGTAGTATAAAGCTGTTCAAACAACAGTACTAGACTTTATTCCGCAGCCTATTCGGAAAATTACGGCCATTGCAAATGAAGGCGAGAAAAAAACAATCATGCTGTTGCACGTATCGAAGTAACAAAGATAATTGTGATCCCTCCCTTTTTTCACTTGTTATATTAAAGAAAAAAATGGAAAGCAAAGAGACCATTACAAATATTTCATTATAAAGTCTTTTCATTCTATGCCACTTCCATGCTGGCACATTTGTGTTCCGTTTCTGCGTGCACGCGTGTGCGTGCGTGCACGAGATATTTGCCAGTGTGCAATCCCAAGTGTGTGTCTCTAAGGTTGCTTTCTCCTTCAAAAGCATACGTTTACAGCGAAGTACTCTTTTCAGTGCTTAGCGTTTATTTGTATTCGTGAAGCTTACATTTGATGCGTTTGAGAAATGGTTTTATGACCAACGGATTTCGGTGGCGGTGTCATACTAAAAAGAAATGACGTCAGCGTACGTACATAATTGTGGCCCTCAGAAGTTAGCCAGCCATCGGCGTATTTGCATGCGCCGCTTCCCAATGATTGGTGGTCTGTTCATGTTGAGCTTGTGGGTAATCAGCCGTTTCAGATATGGCAATCTAGTCTTTTGAGAAAGAAAGAAAGAAAGAAAGAAGGAAAGAAAGAAAGAAAGAAAGAAAGAAAGAAAGAAAGAAAGAAAGAAAGAAAGAAAGAAAGAAAGAAAGAAAGAAAGAAAGAAAGAAAGAAAGAAAGAAAGAAAGAAAGAAAGAAAGAAAGAAAGAAAGAAAGAAACCTCTCATCCCCCTTTATTTCGATAGGGAAGAAAACTTGATTTTTTTTTTACAATGTGTACGTCTTCGTGTGTGTGTTCGCGTCAGCTCAGCATGGGATATTGGCAACTCGCTCCTTGGTGTCTTTCAAAAGACGTCCTCACAAAATATCTAACCACCGACTGTGACATAAATCACCAGGAGCCACAGATAGAACTTATTCTCATCACGCAAAGGACAAAAAGACGCAAAAATAGGGAGAGAATAATCAGGGAGATAGGGAGGAAATGGGGAAAGTCTACCTAGCAACTAGGAAGACTACGTCACGTCCCAACTGAAGCGTGTCGTGTTACGCCTCACCGACGATTCGGGTGCCTCTGAGACGCAGGACTCGGCTGTCACGTGGAATCATCACTGTTGCCAAGCCAGGAGAAGTAACTTTGTCTGACGGCCACCGGTTGCGCGTCGAATAAACAGCGCCGAAAACGGCGACGGCTGACAAACTGCGCAGCGTCAGTAGCATTGAGAGATGCCCGCATCCACGTCTAGTGCGGTCTGTTTAAGTACGGTGTGCCGACTATGACATACGTACAATGCATGCATACATCACACTGGATCATGTTTCGCGGCGTTGTTGGCAATAGAGTGTCAGGCATCGGCTAAGTTGTGCACTGCGATAGCCATGAAGCTTGCAATTTACTTGAATAATATAAAAGGCCTTGTTTATATAAGAAGGCATCTCTGGCAACCGACTAGGTGATAATGCGAGAAATTCGGGTAATAAGCGGTTTGGGTTAGACAAAATGTAGTGTGTGATTCCATACAATGCAAATATATTTCCACGTAATATATCTTTATTTATTTATATATGAACACATAAAAAAGGCAGGCTAGCTCGTGATATTATAGTTGAAAAAACGCAGAACACCGAAAAACACGCTCATGTCTTCAAGGAATTGCAAAAAATGGGCTAGTGTATCTATTCAGAAGCGTAGTCATAAGTTTTTTGGCATTGACCAGAAGATAAAGACACGGCAAAACAAAAAAAAAATGAAGTGAGCTAAGAAACGAGAGACGAGGCTAGATGACGAGAGACCAAAAAATCAAGTTCGAAAGAGCTAAACATGGCGCCGTCGAGTAATTAATGCTCGAGCGCATCTCTCAGACCAGGAGCCTGGCGGTGACCCGGGGTGAAGCTCCATGGCGGGAGGCAAGGAAACCAGTAGCAAGGTCAACGTCGGCACAGAACCCGGAGGGTCGCTCGCTGCGCTAGGCAGGTGAGGCGAGAGGAGTGCAACGCGCCCTGGCTCGAAAAGCGAATGCGACGAGAAGACAAAAAAAATCCTTTTGCGCCGGCGCGAAAATCGATCTGCGAGAAGCGGCGGCGCAGGTAGACGACGACGAACGACGCGCTACGTCGGGTCAGGTTCGGCGCTGCCGTTCTTCTCTTCTCTCGATCTCCTTTCCACTTTCTCCTCTCTCCTGTTTTCGGTACGCTCCGATGGATCCTCCTTCGCTGCGGTTCCTGTCTTTTCCAGCCGACGCCGTCGCCTCCTCTCCCGAGGTACACCTTCCTCTTTCGCCTGTCTCTTTCCCGGCCTCCGGAGCAACAGAGCACCCCACCCCCCCCTTCCCCGACGCTCATGGAAAAGAACCCGATTTTTCTCTCCCCTGTTCCACTCCTCTCGTACTCCTCTGCGCTCCCGTCGTGTCCAGGAATCTGGGAGACCCGATGGCTGCTCCTCATCGCTGCGTCAACAGGTGGCGCCGCACGCCACCTCTGTCATCGGTCGCGGTGGCGGTGCGCTGCTGTCCGTCCTGTGACGTAATGTGTTTTAACGTTGTCGCTGCACGTGTATTGTGTCAGAACATAGCAGTAGAGAAAAATAACTGTGATAAGAAGTGTAATGGAAGTTAACCAGGGAGAAAAAATTAAGGCACATTTGCACCTGCGGTGCCAAGCATTAAAGAAGAGCGAAACAGGGTGGCCTTTCTTTTTTTTTTCTTTTTTTTTCCTTTCTTTTTCTCTGTGAGTATATTTCCTTCCATCTTTTTCTCGCTCTTTCTATTTTTTTTTCACTTTCTTCTCATTCACTTAGATTCTATTTCTTGTTTTCTTTTCTCTTTATATCTTTACTTTCTTTCCCTCTATTTGCTTTCTTTCTCTGTGTTTCAACGTGTCTCTTTTTCTTTCTCACTTACTCTATCTTCTTACCATCTGTCCTGTGCCTTTTACCTCTGTGCATCTCTCTTTTCTATCTATCTTTTTTCTCTTTCTTCCCATTTTTTTATCTCAATTTATGTTTGTCTCTCTTTGCATTTTCTCTCTCTTTCTCTCGCACTCGTTCGCTTGTCCATCCGAGTTTTTTTCATTCTACGCTGGACAAACTGGAGCAGCGGGAGGTCGCTCGCCGGGCGTACATGCTCGAGGAGGTAATCTTCATGGGTATTCCATAAAATAAAGGGTGGCGCCGATACGGATCGTATGAATGTTTTAACATTTAACAGCTCTCTCTGATTGACCGCTGACCCCGCGCCGATAAATTACCGAAGCCACTACTGTTTCGTCTACGACGCAAGCACTGTTAGAGCTTCCTGCAAGCGTTAAAATAACCCAAAACTGACTGGAACAAGTCATAAGATCTTAGTGGAAATGAAGATAGTCCGAATAATAGGAAAATATTCAGGCATACTTTTCACATTGTGGTAAAGGTTTATATCTTCAAGCCATGTTTTAAAGTAACGAAAACCGGTCTGTCGCGTAGCCTAGTGGAAAAGCTTTGAACCTGGATTGCGGAGTCGATCATTTTGCGGTGACGTAGTCTGCTGCTGTCACGTGCGCTATGATTAGCCGTGATATTTAGAGTGTGTAAGCAATGAGCTATCTCACAGAGTTTCATACAATAATCCCTAGAGGGGAATCTCTCGCTAGTGTCTACACGGCTCGTCCAGTGGCACTTGTACCCCCATGGGAATTATGGTAAGTACAGGCTTCGGATTTTTTTCGGATGGATTACGTTCTTAAGATTCGCGATGCTTATTTTCCGGGTGTAAAAGAAAGTGACATGAACTTATATTTAATTGAAAATTGCTTCATTTATTTGTACGCAAACTTTATTGCAAAAATATTTCGTGATGAGGCGGAAAAAATTACACCTGGTCAGATTTAATTATCCCGGCATGCATTGCTCTGCCATTGCGTACCAGATTTGGCATCAAGATTTAATGAATTATTTTCTACAACACTTGAAAGAAAAGCATGCTTGTTTTTCTCTGGTAAGTACGCATAATCTATTTATTTAAATAGCAGTACAATATTAAGTGAGAAATATTTAACGTTTCGTCTTCTGCGATGCTAAGGTCGACTGTCAAGTGGTCTGCTCCCAACGCACCTCTCGTTTTGTTGGGAAGCCTAGCCAGAAGAGCGTACAGGGCGTCTACTTAGCTTCGCTTTCGTTTAGCACTCGATTCAAATAAGTTTTGGCAAGACGCACTCACACACAAAAAAACGGGAACTCGATGTAATATTCCGCACTGGCATGAGACGCTACAATTGTGCGCAGCGTTGAGTGGACGACGCTTCCCCTAAACTGTCAAATACGACTTGTATAGCTTAAAAGCCGCTGCTAATCACAGAGCTGGTGGTCTTTTGCCTCTCTGAACAACAAAGGCGCTGCTTCAGTGCTTTACACTACAACACACTACCCACGCTGCAAGAAGAATGAAACTGAAACTGTAGAAAAGATCCGTAGTCAGTTCACTAGCTAACGCAATCCAATCCGAAGCCTATACTTCCCAGAATTCTCTTGAAGGTACATGATCGCAGCGCGAGAATCCTCTCTAGGTATTATTGTATGAAATTCTATAAATATGGCTAACGATAACCTTCATTTCTAAGAAGTCGAGGAAGCATTCATCATTCAGTGCAACTCCAGTGAACTAAAACCGCGTCTTTTTAGACTTTCGTCAATTACTGCTCGTCAACATGTTCCAAGTCGTCAGCATTTGTGAACCCAACACGTGTGCGAGCTCTCCTTTCTCTCATTTTTTTTTCATCTTTCAAATTCCCTCATCCCTATTTCCAGTGCAGAGTAGCATACCGGTCGCTCTAGATTGGTTAACATCCCTGACTTTCCTTTCCCTCCTGTTCCTTCCTCCTTCCTCTATAAGCTATCTTCACTCTGTTTTGAGATGATTGCGAGGTAAAAGCAGCCGCATGGGGAGAAGCGACGCCGACTTCACGATAGCTATTGAAACATGGATAGCCTCATTACGTGCATAAGAAGTTCACGCATGCGCAGAGAACTGCCGCGCTCTAACACGAACCACTCTCACGCACAATTTTCGCTCCATCTGTTGTCGCTAGCGTATACGACTTCGCGTTAGCCGCCGAAAGAAGGAAAATTTTCATTACGAATGTTTCACTGCGAATTTCAGTGTTGCCATTCCGTGTTTAGACACTCTGAATGGCGAGTTTTCTTTTTTTGTTACTCTGAAACGTATCGCTGACCATAAAAATGTATTGCCAATTCCTTTAGCCCATTTGCAAGATTCGTTGCTAAAGTTTGTTTATGTGATGCAAACAGAGTTGACAACGGCATCACAATTCATAACGATCATGACCACAACACAGTCGTGCGGCCGTAACCCGGTAAATGTCCGGTCGACGTTTACTGGAAACATGGTAGAGGAAGTGGTGAAGGTGAAGTACATCTTTCATAATTGTATTGTTCTTAAAAAATTTAAAACCTTCATAATTACTATTAATATTATTGGTAGAATTGAAGTCTCATGAGGATTTCTTTATAATTTTGTTCTTGCACACAATATATTCTGATCGTTGTTTTCTGCGACGCGACAACACTTTCGGGCAGTCATCTACAGTGACTGCAAACAGCACCTTTGTATGGCCGTAACCCGGTGACTGTTCGGTCGACGTTTACTGGGAACGCGGGAGTGGAAGCGGTGGAATTGAAGTGCTGCGGGAATCTTTTGTATTTTTTTCCACCAATCACTTTTCATCACTGTTTTCTGTAGCGTTCTCTAATACTGCTATATATATAAAGGCCATGAAAGCCGCTTCTACTACCAGTACCTTGCCTGGGTGGTTCGAGACACACAGACAGGGATTGGTAGGTAGAGGGCTTCAACCTCGGCGTCTGTTGGCATTCCGGTGGGCCTGTGTTCCAGACGCCGGCTTCCGGTTTTCGCTCTGAGGAACTGGGCCGGTATACCGGTGGGACTTGCAAGCATTCGGTCACGCTGGTGAAATGTGCGAGTAGTGACACCTGCGGAGAGTCATCTATGATGACCACAAACAACGCTGTTGTATGGCCGTAGCCCGGTAACTGTCCGGTCGACATTTACTGGGAACGCGGGAGTGGAAGTGGTGGAATTGAAGTCCCACGAGGACATCTTTGCACACGTTACTGCTATCTTTTTCTCTCTATATGAATATACTCTTTCGTATCACTCTGCCTTTTATTCTCTCTATTTCTCTATTCTTTTTTTGTTTTTACACTTTGGTACTCTCTCTCTCTCTATGTGTGTACTTGTCCCTTGCCCATCAAAGCTATTCCATGCTACGTGCTAGAGAACTTGAACAAAACATCACCTAACGTTGCCATCTGAAAGACTACCTCCCCATATCTCGCATATTGATCGCTTGTGAAAGACATTGTACCTTAGGTATAAGAATAGCGTATCAATATTGTAATCTGATATGGCTAAGGTCTGCAAGCCGACTTTCAAATATAGATCTTCTTTAGCACAGTGGCGCTTCAAGCCACAGTGACTATTTGGTGAACCTCATAAATAATATGCCTGAGAGTAGTCTCATATTTCTAGCTTATTCTAAATAAACGCTATCAGCTACAATAGGCAGGAAAATAGTGTGAGTGAATATTGGTACCCCTGTCACAGTCGTGCACCAAGGCAGGTCGTTCGCACAAAACTTCAGCAGCACTTTTTTTACTTTGTTGCGTGAGACTAGAGTTTTGTGGCATTCCAAATTGAGCCGAGCCAATTCCCGTGCACGTTAGGGCCAGGATAAAATCGCGCTCGGTTCAATGTCGACGCAACGTTATCGTTTTCGATTGCACATATTGAGGCATTGGGTCGCAGCGCGGTGGATATGTGCTGCAATGTTTTCATGCGCATCGTCGCAAAATATTACTGGTTCACGTCGAGTGGGGTACTAAAGAGATGAGTTCTGTCGTCTTTAATGTAACGTGTTGTGGATAGGACATTAAGCAACTTTTGTTGAAAATGACTCGCTGAGATAACAGCGTGATAAAGCTTTAATGAAATCAACCCAAAATTGTTCATTACGATGCATATATGCTGCTGTAGGGTTCGTATTCGAGTTCGTTTCTGCAGGAAACAGCGTTGAAAGACGGTATTTGTGTGCGCCTTGGTCTGTGACTTTTATTGTGATAGCAACTATATGGCAACTCCCGATTGGATTTTGCCGCCCATGGGGGCGTCGATGTCATGCACTATATGTGTATACGTATCTAAATATATGAAAATGCAAGAAAGAAAAAAAAATCCAGAAAAAATTGCAGCATATCCACGGAGTGGATGATGAAAAGTGGGGTGAAGCATCCGTCCGTAAACTCGTTCTTGCTTCCGTCCGTTCATGCATCCGTCTGTGTGACCATCCGTGCGTCCATCCGCCCGGCCGTGCGTGCGTCTCTCCATGCGTCCGTCCCTACGTTCGTCCATGCATCAGCCCCTGCGTCCGTCCATGCGTCCATCCGTCCGTGCAGCCATCCATGCATCCGTCTATGCATCTGTCTGTGTGTCCGCTGGTCCATATATTCAACCCTTCAAGTACCAGCATCTCGCATCTTTTCATCATATATTCTCCATATAGAAGCACCACCACCCGACGGACATTCCAATGACTAAACGAGAGGTGGCACACACACTCTCTTACGGCTTGCGCTTCGTGTCTACTTCCCACCTTTAACCACCTCGAGTTCATGGTGTATATTATTTCACTGTATTCATGGCACTGCGGCTCAACGCTCGCTAAACCTTTCTAAAACCTAGGAGGTTACGCCCAGCGAGTATAACGTAGCAACCTTTTCTTCTCAGATAGTGCTCAATGTACATGCCAATGGCTGCTAATGGGGAATGAGAGACAGGAGAATTCGGCTTTTAGTTAACGCGCACGCTGCGAATTTTTTATTGTTCAACAACGCACAGGAGAAATTTCCCACCGGCACCACCTTGCAGGTCAAAACGTAAGACTGGTTACACACTACGACTACGACTACTACGAGGGACGAAGGGGTGCCGCTTTAAGGAACTTCGCCCCTAAAAAACACCCCGGCGCGCGGAATCAAACGTGGGACCCCTGCGTCGTGAAAGTGAAGCGTTAACTACTGAGCCATCCCGGAGCACATCCTTCGCCGTTTGAACGGCAAGCTACTTATTTTACCACTTGCCGCTGCTCACGAGCATCTCGGGGGGAATTGGGTTTTCAGCGTTACCGGCAAGACGGTGCAATGAGCGCGCGTCAGCACATCGCGTGGTGGCGCCCGCTCTAATATCCTACGCGTAATTTGCCCGGCTTAGAGAAGACGAGCGACGCTCCCTCGCGCGCCCTTATCTTGCGGTGGTGAGGAGGGGAGGATCGTACGTCTTGGCTGGCCTCGGGCTTTACCTGGAACGATTCTGCTGTATTTACCGGGCGCACAAAGGTAACTGCAATCATTGCAGTGTCGGTTTGCGAAAAGCGCGCGCTTTTCAGACACAGCGAAGTAGCAAATGAGATGCTCATTCGCGTGCATCCGTACCTGTGAGTATGTTTTGTGCGTCATTTTTGTGTGAGAAGCGTGGGGCACGTTTCGATCTTCTTTCCATCCTGCGCGTGACCTTTTAATTTGTCGCTATCATGTTCATTGGTTCGCCTTTATGGCAAAGCTGTGACTTTTCTTTGTCCCGACAATTAGCGCCGTTTTCTACTGGATATCGGCTGGCTCATGCCCATAACATCGCTAAGAAAATGCCCACTGTTGAAACCCTTACATATTAGTCCTCCCGAATACATGGTGCCTCGAAAGAAAGCTCGCACAATCAAGCCCTAACCTTACGTAGGCTTAAGGTTAGGGCTTGAAAGCTCATGACTTGAAAGCTCATGAGCTTTCACGACTTGAAAGCTCACGACGTGAAAGCTCACGACTTGAAAGCTCATGACGTACCCTTTCCCAATCTACGCCGCCTCCTTTCGCTGAAACGAGGGTCTCTCATATTCATATTGTGGTTTTAGGACAATGTCAATGTAAATACTATTCCACAGCAGCGTGACGCGATGTCGAGTCCAGAGGTCGCGCAGTGACGCGTTGTAAAGGGTATGTGTGATTAGGGCTTAAGGCTAGTCGAAGGCGACAGTGAGCATATTTTTCTTCTCACTGCGAAAGCTTTCTGCCCCTAACAATGTTTTGCAGTGCCTCCTACATCAGCCCCCTTTCACGATGCCATCTTATGACTTCATCATTTGAATTCAGGTTGTTTGAAGCCGTAATGACGCCAGATGGTGACATCCGCACGTCATAACATAGACACCATGGAACTATGGTCAACGCCGATGGTCAGTTATGGCGTTGGACGAAGCATCTAAACCTTGCGATTTAAAAGAGACTTACCATCATTTTCTTGTAAAGGGGAAGTCCGATTCCACTAACTGACGTGTCCTTATCTATCTATCTATCTATCTATCTATCTATCTATCTATCTATCTCGCGATCTATCTATCTATTTGTGTGTCTGTTTGTTAGGAGTATCCAGAATCACTCTTGAATTGATATCACGAGAAAAATCTGTGGTCTTCAATGTGACAGCTGCCACATAGACGCAACGAATGACCTTACTGTAAATAAAACTAAATGTGACAAAAGTCAAGTGCGCGCGTATCAAGGATCTTACAAAAGGCCTTAAATTGCTTTACGTAACGAATTTGAGTGTCATTGTCGTGTTACGACGTGCGTGTGATGACGTAAGTAATTAATGACATCCTAAACATAGTTCACCCTCGCATTTCAATTCGTTCTTAGTTTAGCCATCTTCAAAGAGAAGGAAGAGAGAGAAAGGAATCAAGAATGAAAAAAAACGCATCTCTGCGTAAAGCTAGAATGCTGCCAAGTAAAACGGGCCGGATACTATATTCAATTTGCCAGTTCTGCCAGCTTTCGCCTATTAGGGTAAGCTTTTTTTCATGATATCTATTGGTAAAATAACATTACTGCGTCCTTGCGACTAATGACTTATTCGCCATGTGCTACGTCGAAATATGATTACTTCAACTGCTGCGACTGTATCTCCATCGATACGTTTAATATCACTGAACGTGATCGTCTGTGACCTTTATACAGTAACGTAAAAAAAAAAACATGAAGGTCAGAGACATCTGATGGCATTAACCACACGTGTTGCGCGTGTGTCTCAATTGCGAGAAAATGCTTGCCGCGGTCAACCTGTTTTCCTTCCGCATGTGACGCTTGCTCGCTATGCATGTCAAGAGGTTTGTTTGAATTGCCCGAATGGGCTTTGCCGGAACATTCGTTTTAAAGCGAAAGTTTTATGAGATCACAACATTGTTTTTTCTTGTGTGTGTGTGTGCCGTAGTTGTCTGATGCTGCTGCTGGTGTCCGTAACTACTAACGCTAGAAATAAAAAAGTGACACATCCACGAAAGAACGAGGTTCGAACTTTATCAGTTTTTATTTTTCTATAAGTTTTGAAAGTTATTGAAAAGCAAGCTGCACTTTCCAAGCTTTCCTTTATTAATTGCAGCAGATACTGTCTGCTTGTACTCGAAAAAAGAGAGTGAGCTCTTTGCTACTAAATACACTCATTGCGCATATAATTCACCAGTTATCCCATGCCCTAAAAGTGTGTTTCTAACATTCATATTTATTTGCAGGCAAACGACAATCTGCTCATTTGATGAACTGCTTCCTATGTACGTGTAGTAAATGAATGCATATGTACTTTTAATCATGGCACTTACACATAACGAAATCATTTTTTGAAAGACAGCACGTGTTGCGCTCTTTCACCATGTTCTCTAAACACTGAAGAACACGACACCAATGGTACATGGGAGGAATGGGAAGCGCTGCTGTCTAGCCCAGCCCTGGTGGATCAGCTGCCACTGATCTACAGAGCTGAATAGATGGTTCGAGCCAGTGGGGCCCTAGAATGGGGGCACCACCCTGGCCGACAGGATTCGCTCCTCACACTGTATATTCCTCGGGTCACTGGAGTTCTAGCCTGTCTGGATTATGTACATAATATAGTTTTGTACTACTACTACTACTGAACGCCATGACACGTTTCGTTGATGCGTCTGAAAGTCTAAATAAGAGTAGAAATTAGTCGCGTTCACAGGGTGTTCTTTAATTCAGTTGACGTTTTGTAAAATTATCACATCTAGGACTATAGGCGTCTTCAAAGCAACACGTTCACACACGGCGTACTATTGCACCATATGAGGCCAACGTTGCACAGCTATATCTGCCCTCACTGCAATGTGGCAGACACTCTGGCACACCTCCTACTGCGGTGCAAAGTAAGCGTCCCAAGACTACAAGCAGCAGCAGCAGATGCGCACCAAGACCTCCTCAGTGAAGCGTGGGACGCTGCGATCTCCCAGCCGGACCTGGTCGAGCAGCGTCAACTCGTCGCTCGAGCCCGGCGGGCTGTCCAAGCCAGAGGGTTCCTGGAATAAGAGACCCTCCCACCTTCACTCACAAGCTTCTTTCAATAAATGTTTTCTCTCTCTCTCTTTATGTCTGCAGTGTGCTTGCTAGAAATGAACGTTGAATTATTTTGGTATCTGTTCGAGATGAAACGTTGTGCGCAGTGTATTGACATTCAATGTCGATTTTCTAAAAGAAAAGTGACCACTTTCCATCTTCTTCTCTCTCCCTTTCTTTATCTCTCATTCTTTCCCTTTTTCTTTTTTTTTCTTTCTATATTTCTTTATTTACACGTAGGTCCACAATATGAATCGTCACGCTCACGCTTGCAAGTTTCTGTATCGCTTAATTGGTTGTTCACGTTTCTTTAATCTTCGTTTTTCATTTCCACCGATACAACGCCTGTTCCCGACCTCTGCATCATGAATTCATTCAAAAAAAGTGCTTTCAAATCGGCAGAAAAACTCACCCGTCCATGGTATTGAATGCACGTGCGTTAAATTATTGAGTCATTTTTTTATCTCGCTGTTTTGTAAAAAGATTTACTTTAGACCAGCGTAACATCAAGCCCAATGGTCACCCATGACGAGCCTTTTGTTTTTTAAGAGATATGAAAACATCGCAATCAAAAATAAATAACATTGTCAATGTGTCACGTCAGCGCCTCTGTATTAATTATTGATAAGCGTGAATATCTTACTGTCTAATTAATAATAAATTAAGAAGGAAAAACACTCCTTCCGCTAGTAATGAATAATGTAGTACTATAAGCTATAGAAAATTATGAAGCTACACGCTTCCGTGAACTGAGTGTATTCTCTGGTATTTGAATAGTTCTTTTTACTGCAGCGTCGCTTTCTACACTCAATTATGCTAAACAAAACCTATGCATTTTCGCTTCATTTGTGTCGATAGCAGCATGAATCGGGTTTATTGTATAATTTATACGACACGAATCTAAGGCCTGTGCTGAGCTTACCCGGAATACAACTGTGCCTAAAATTAATGTTAGTGACTAGATTCTGCTTAATTTAGGAAGCTTACTAAATGACCTTATGAAGCATTGCCGAAAATATTTTTTTCGTTCTTCTTGGTTCTTATCACAGATGTTTAAAAAAGTATATTAATTATTATTACTTTTTTTCTGTTTTTGCATGGCTTGCCACCACGGATGCACACACACCTTTTTCATATGGTTCTAGAACTACTCTTTTTTTTTATTTGACATTAACATGCATGTAAAGGTAAGACGAAAGACGTCATTCGGGGGAGCGGGCTTACAAGTTATAGGCAAAAACACTCGCCTATGCCTCAGGAAGGAAGAAACAAAGATAGGCAATTGAAGGTAAGTAATATAGCAATAAATAAAAAGAAATATTCGGGAAACTGGCTCTAGAAACAAGTGTAAAATAATGTCACAGAATAGAATCTATCAGCGCGAACACAACGAACACGTCTGAACGCGTGCATCGGGCACCCATACTCGCGCGTAAACCAATTAGCCGATAGTACGTGGCCGCGGAATGAAGCCCTTCAGAAGTCTACGAAATAGGCACATCGTAGAAAAGACAGGTGAAGGGAGGGCTGCTTATTTATATCGGTGCGCGCCGATCCGCCAAGAAGGGTATCGCGGCCAAGTTCGCTACGTGATCTCTATTTAGCCGGCCAAGCGCACAGATATTCATGTCTGTGCATCGACCTTCACGTCACGTCGTACGCTGGTCCGGACGTCACTGACATATCCACGGAATAACCTCGATATTTGCTTCTCTGCGTTGCATGCGGGGCTTCCGTTCAAGCGAGAAGTACAAACAAAAAAATAAAAGAAAAACGCGTGCCCTATAAACCCGGTGAATTGGGCGAGGTAACTGCCGCTGACGTCGTTTTCGCCGAGCCCGCATGAATAGGCGAGCCGTGATTGAAAATAATATCATAAGCTTATTTCCTGCATATTACCCGCAGATGTCTCTCAGAATGAGTACAAAAAAAGAAAGTTACGAAAAATTAACGAAGGCTGCACTATTGCTTTGTGTGCTGACCTGAAACGCTATTAAACAGATGCACAAAATTATTATATGTATTATTTATGTTCGGTGTGCAAACCAAAACCTATTCAAGTGCTCTGTGTAAGTTAGATGATTTTCAACATCTTTTGTACTTGTGTACCAGTTACATGTTTCTCAGAATGTTCTGTCTTAAGCTAACTGTCTTGTAATGATTGTTTGACTCTGTTTCTGCCTGTACATTCATGTATGTTATAGTTGCATGGATCCACAATAGCATTCTGCTAAGAATCTAGATGTTTCTTGCAAAATTTTGTTTTACTGTATTTCATTCAATGACGTTCAGAGTTAGAAGTTGAAAACAAACAAAAGGGGGTGAAAACAGAAAAAGAATAAAAAATGGTAGACAACAAAAAGCACACGTCCCAGTCCCGTACATTACTATCTGTTATTGTCTATCACCCCATCCAAAAAATCAGGTTTGTGGATGATTATTTGTTTTTTTTAAGTGTGATGCGAATGAAAACAAACGTCGCACGAGTCTTCAAATACTGATACGGGACGATTCCGAAGACTAATATGGCTGCTTCCAGGTTGCTTCCAGACCTTAGCTGGCTGATACAGGCTGTTGCTAGCTTGCCTCGTGGTCGCTGCTAAGCGATGTTAGGTTGTTTCGACGTTGTCTCACAGCGCAGAGAGGTTCGAGTCGAAAACCGCCGACAGTTGCAGACACGACACGGTTGTCCGAGTTCCACGAGACAGAGACAAGCGTCCGAACCGAGCTTTCGCACCCCTCGTGGAACTGCGGGCACGTCGTCCTTGTCTTGTCTTGTCTTGTCTCCTAGAAGATCTTGGCTCATACCCACATGGGGGATTGGCCACACTGTACCTCATAATAGGCGTAAGCCTTCTACCGCTTCGGCGCCTTCACGCAGCCGCTGCCGTTGCCTTTCCCGAGTGCCCCCTCGCTGTTCGTACTCTGGTTCTACGGCTCGCGGCCGCCATTGCTTCGCAGCCGTTTCTGGAATGGCTGCCGTATGCTTCATTTTAAGTGGACCAGTGGTAGAATCTACACAATTCCTGAGGCCTGTATTTGTTTACGATGATTATAGTTGTCTGGCAGGCCCCACAGTGGTACATACTTGTTAAGGTGATGACGGCATGCTTCGATCTGCTCACAAGGAACGCTTTCGCTACACAGCTCTACCACTAGTAGAAAGCCATAGTTCCTCGTTGCCTCAATTTTTTTTTATGCTTCTCTGATCGTGGCCCCATTTCGCATGAATCCAAAGACTAGAAATTAGTGTATTTCGGTTTAGGTGCGTGTTGAGGAGCCCTATAGTTGGTCGATATTTCCGCAGCCATCTGCTACGGCGTCTCTCAATATCGTATCGTGGTTTTGGGATTTAACATCCTTGATTGTATTATTGTTATGACTTTTCATACACCCATCTCCCGTGGTGTGATCATGATCACAGGAAAGCGCTTAATACAGGGCATAACGAAGCTAGCAATGCTCGAACCTGGGTTGAAAGGAACGAATGACGTCTAAAAATAATATAATTACCAGAAATGGACCAGAAGTAACCGCATTAATTAAAAGAAATGTCTACCGCTCAGAAACATTTTATTTGTTGTGGTGCAAATGAGAGGATCGTTCATTACATCGGTGGCAACGAGCCTGCTTTTGAGCCATAAAAAGAAATTATGATTTTAAGTTGGGGTTGAAAGTCGACAAAAATTGACAGCTAAGGTCACCCAGTAGCGATGTGGTCAATTTATTGGTAGGGCAAGAAATCATCGTAGATAGACTTATTTTGCTCAAAAACAAACATGTATACTTGAAATCGTATTTTACGAACTTGAGGTAGCTTCAGGTTGCAGCAGAGACTAATTCTCGCAATATTTTTTCTCGCGTGTTCGAATGGACACCCGGTGGCGCTGCCGGCGGTGTGTTCGCTTGCCTGCGTGCGTGCCTGCAAACGGCGGAGAAACGCGAGTGTGGTGTCCGCCGCCGCTTCTAAGAATAACAAAAATCGTGCGCGTGCCTTAAACGAACACTGCATACTTGTTTTATTGTTAAATCGAAAATTGATGAACCACACACCGTTTCAGTTTCTGATTTCGGAAGTACAACTGTGATCGCCACTAGCGACCAGCGTTGTGACCATTCATCGCATCGATGAAGGGACACCGAACGCAGATCCGAAAAATTCTGTTTTAAAGACTTGTACACACTTTTCAGCACTGAAAGTTTAGACCCTTCAGGTAGTACGCTTTTTATTGCGACACAAAATTGAAAAGCAGTGAAACACAGACCCTTTAACTTAGGCTCACTTAAACGTTTTGTCGACATGAGGCTGACAACAGAGGGCGCCACCACCTCGCCGAGCGAGCGAATGGCCTTCCCCCTGCGCCACCTCTGCGTCAGCGCTGCGTTTCTACGAGACTACGTGTACATCTGACGGGAGAACTCGCCTGGCAGATTTACAAACTCAGCGCACACGTCCTGCACTGGGTTTGTAAATCTGCCTAACAAGATTCTACTCATGCCGAGGTAACCCTGCATGCTTACGTGAAACGCTGACGTCATCGATGGTTTAATAAACGAAACAGTGGGAGCTCTACGAAAGGAAATTTCTGGACGTCCGTGTGACACACTTCTTCAGATTTTACAGTGGCACTGCCATACGTTTTCGGGGCGAAGCTCCTTAGCGTCGAATCTTGTCTTGGCGTACGCCGAAGGCATGAAAATGATGATCATGATGATGATGATGATGATGATCACGGACAACTGGCTTGTGCACTATATGACGTCTCGATATGCTCTACAATGCATTTCGTATGGCTGGAAACATCCAACAACCACCAGGGGAACATGCCCGGACCTCGTTTTCGCCCACTTTAGGCTATATTCGACACCACAAAGCAGTAATTATGAAGGTAAAACGAATTTCACAGCTCAACGTGAGATATCAGTTATGACCAATGAACACTGTATATAATTATACACCATTTGCCACTCATTTACATGCTTGAGTGGTGAATGTCATGGATGGTTTATGGTAACACCGAACAATCCCACTTTTTTTGCTCAATAATCCTCACTTACATCGTAGATATGGGATGCTTCTTTTTAGGGGCGAAGCTCCTTATGGCGGGGCATGTGCGTCCCTCGTAGTACGTAACCACCGGTGGCACATACCCGAAATAGCAGTCCTTACGATTTTGACCTACAAGGTGGTTCCGGTGAGAGGTTTCTTCTGTGCGTTGTTGAACAATAAAAGATAGTGCTCAATGCACATGTTAATGGCTGCTAAGGGGGAATGAGAGACAGGAGCATTCGGCCTTTAGGTAACGCGCACGTTGCGATCCCCATTAGCAGCTATTGGCATGTACATTGAGCATGATCTGACAAGAAAGGGTTGCTACGTTATACTCACTGGGTGTAACCTCCTTGGTTTTGGAAAGGTTTAGCGAGCGTTGGGCCGCAGTGCCATCAATACAGTGAACTAGTATATACCATGAACTCGAGGTTGTTAAAGGTGGGAAGTAAACCCGAAGCGCAAGCCGTAAGAAAGTGTGCATGTGCCCCCTCCCGTTTAGTCCTTGAAATGTCCGCTGGATGACAGTGCTTCTATATGGAGAATATATGATGAAAAGATTCGAGATGGTGGTACTTGGAGTGCTGAATAGATGGACGAACGGACACACAGACAGATGCATGGATGGACGCATGAACGGACGCAGGCTCGGATGCATGGACAAACGCAGCGGCGGACGCACGAACAGACGCACGCACGGACGGGTGGATGGACGCATGGACGGTTACACAGACGTACGCAGGAACGGACGGAAGCAAGAACGAATGGACGGACGAATGCTTCGCCCCACTCCCCATCATTCACTCCGTGGATATGCTGCCATTTTTTTATTCTGTATTTCATTAAAAAATCACCAGGTGTGGAACTGTCATCACATTTTTTTAAATCTCAATAGAGAACAAAGCACAGCAAATTTACGTGCGCATAATTCATGCGGACAACCATACATTCTTTTTTTGTTCTTTTGAATTTGTTTTAATAGATATTTCGTGCGCCCTTCGATACGAACCATCGCTCATTATTGTGAAAGAAAAAGAACTTTGTCTCGTAGTCATTTTTTACGGTGTAACCAATCCGCGGTCAAGACAGCCGCGGAGTTTATCAAAGGCGCTTAATTCGGAGCAGAAATTCGCACGCTTGGCCCCAAAATCACCAGAGCTTTATCACGGTGGATTACGTAGACATTGAACAAAAGCAAACAAAATGCCAGAAAGCTCTTGCCAGGATTAAGCAAACATCCAACAGAACTTGTGGAAATGAAAATAGAGGAAAGCTCTTTGAACCTGCAAGGTATGATAATCAGAGAGTTCAAAAGAAAAATGAAGCAATGAATGAAATGGTTCCCCTTTTTTTCATTTGAATTTTAGTGCCACCATGCGTCCGTACACAAAGCGGTCAGAATATGAGACCGCCTTGGAAATGTTTTTTAGGCGAGCAAAGCAAAAAAGCCGGATTTAGATGAGAAAAAAAAATTGCGAAAGGAAGATCAAGTATCAAAGCTCGTGGCTGCGACGGAACAGTGAGGTAAAATTAGTCCTCTTTCTCAGCGGCCGAGCGGGATGCATAAAATGGCTGACTAAAGAGCTATTCAGAAAACTTTGTTAATATATTTTTTTAGAAAAAAACGAAGTGCGCCAACGCTTTAATGAATATTGAAGAGCTCGGACGTGTGAAAAGCCTGCGGACCGCTGCTTGAGTTGAGAATGGAACGAGGACTTATAAAAAAAGGGGGGGAGGGGGGGAGGGAAGAATCACAGAAAGAAACCAAGAATAATAAATGTTGTGTCATAGAACACGGCTTTATTTAGCTTGCGCTATCACGCTTCAAAGTGGCCTCATATGAATGAAATTTAAAAGTTAAAAAAATTAAGAGGTATCACTTTACATCTTGAAAATAGCTCTTATTACCTACGCTAGGGACGATTTAGGTATTATAAGTTTGCGAAAAGTGAAAAAAAAACATGCGCAGGATGTGAATGGAAATTATACAAGAAATTTCTTCGCTGATATGTGGGGTCTTAGTAGGTTAGCGCTGTAAATCATTCGGGATGGGTGGCGACCAGGGGTGTGACGCACGGGTACGCATCAAGATGGCGCCTAAGGTGTAGACTGTTACAATCTCTTTTCATATAGAAAGTTCCCTTTTTAATCTATGGACCCGCAGGCGCAAGATTACTTAGCTTCCCTACACACGTTGGGCTCTTTTGCGGGAGGTATTCGCCTTTTCACTTGGTTTCAAAATTGCAATAGCAGCAGCACGCGTTGCTTCCAAAAAAAAAAAAAAAAAGCTTTCGGTCACTTCGGTTATCACTCTGTGACACCGAAGCAGAAAGTTTGTTTTCTTAAGTTGCGCTAGAGGGAGGAAAACTGGGTTTTTTTTTTCGTTTCAGCTGAAGGGAAGACGCTCAAAGTTAAGTGCGCACTCTGATAATGTTGTCTGTAGCTTGGAGGAAAATATAGGTGAAATATTTGGTCAATAACATGAAGAAAAGTGTTGAAAATGGGTGGGCTTTTTCTACACTGTTTCTACACACTTTTCTTCTTCACACTTCTTTCTACACACTTTTTCTACCACTTTTTTTATCGTTGGTCCACGGAACGGCTTTCAGCTCTCCCAAAGTAGAGTACCTCGTACTCTAAATTGTTAACAACATTTTCTAAACACACACTATATTTACATTATTTACACATAGCAGTTGGTACTATTTAGGGTACCGTTAAGGGCCTTGGGGACGGCTTTAAGCTATCCCGTGGTAGAGTACCGAGTACTCTAAATCGTTAACCACTTTTTCTAAACACACAAAGCTGTATTAATACCCGCATCTATTTCGTCTATTGCAGTTATCTCGTTTCTGTGATTGGGACTGCTTTCTACCATTCATAGGTTGAGTACCAAGTGCTATAAATCGTTACAAACTTTTTTTCTAAACACTCTTCAACGAACATGTAACTTTTGTCGAAAGGGCCTTATTGAGTGTGAGGCCTACGGGACGGCTTCATGCTCTCCCATAGTCTAGTATCAAGTACTCTTAATTGTTAGCGACTTTTTCCAAACACATCATTTTTCTTTAGCGTGGTATCACCGAGAAAAACCTATTATTCCTTTATTGTCGCGGACTCTTGAGCAGGTACCGGAACCTGCTACGTGGTGTGCGCCACAGTTACTGTTGCTAAAGCAGGTACTCGTGAGTTGTGTCACACTTCACCCCGGACGATCAGCTAGAGTGGCAGAAGCCCCTTGCAGCCACCATAATATTGCTTCGTGCGTGCGATTTCCGTGAACCT
Source organism: Rhipicephalus microplus (assembly GCF_043290135.1). Lineage (NCBI taxonomy): Eukaryota > Metazoa > Arthropoda > Arachnida > Ixodida > Ixodidae > Rhipicephalus > Rhipicephalus microplus. Next base: position 59,034,009 of record NC_134708.1, read on the forward strand.
TGCATTACGTTGCATGCCGCACATTACTCGGTGCGCGCAGCATCACAACAATTTTGAACTCGACCCTGCCCAGCAAATCCCGGACAAATAGTTGTCCCGAGTGAAACGTTGCAGGATTCGGGACGCTAAATGAAAAGTCGGGACACACCAAGGAAGTCGTGTGTCCTTGTGTTACTAGTTTTCTTTAGTAACCCTCAAATTCAAGGCAAATTTTATTTATAGTTAAGCCACCAATACTAGTCTCTGCGGATCATTTTTTGGGAAACAACTATCCTTTGGTCTATAATTGACGTAGCCTTTAGACTAACAAATCAAAGCCGCATGATGTCTAAGTGGGCACCACCAGAAAATAGCATGTTTCTGAGATCTTTGGAGAGCAAAACCTACTACTGCTGGAAAAGCATGGCGGGAGCTTCCACTCCATCAATTTTCAGGGGCGAAGCTCCTTAAAGCGGCACCCGTTCGTTCCTCGTCGTAGTACGTAACATGCCTTACGCTTTGACCTGCAAGGTGGTGCCGGTGGGAGATTTCTCCTGTGCGTTGTTGAACGATTCAGCGAGCGCCTTAACTAAAAGCCGAATTCTTTCGTCTCTCATTCCCCATTAGCAGCCATTGGCATGTACATTAAGCACTATCTGAGAAGAAGGGGTTGCTACGTTATACTCGTTGGGCGTAACCTCCTTGGTTTTAGAAAGGTTTAGCGAGCGTTGGGCCACAGTGCCATGAATACAGTGAACTAGTGTATACCATGAACTCGAGGTGGTTAAAGGTGGGAAGCAGACCCAAAGCGCAAGCCGTAAGAAAGTGTGCGTGTGCCACCTTTCGGCTAGTTCTTGGAATGTCCACTGGATGGCGGTGCTTCTATATGCAGAATATATGATGAAAAGATCCAAGATTGTGGTACTTGGAGTGTTGAATAGATAGACGAACAGACACAGATACAGATGCATGGACGGACGCATGGACGGCTGCACGGACAGATGGACGCATGGAAGGACGCAGGGGCCGATGCATGGACGCACTCAGGGATGGACGCACGGATGGACGTGCGGACGCACGAACAAACGCACGCATGGACGGGCAGATGAACGCATGGGTGGTCACACAGACAGACGCATGGACGGACGGAAGCAAGAACGAAAGGACGGACGGATGCTTCGGCCCACTCTCCATCATTCACCCCGTGAATATGCTGCCATTTTTTAAAAACCACCTTGGGACAGATCCACAAAATCTAGGGTGGTTGGTAACCCTAGGCTATTGAGTGAAGTGGCTTTAGGCGTTTCACTTGGTTCCCGACACCGGCCATATACAGAGTTGTCTGCGTAGCACTTGAGCGCTGGCCGTTCTGTGGCAGCACGTAAAGAGTGCTGCTAGTGTGGCTAGCCACAACCTAAAGCCCAGTTAGTGGGGCCTAAACACGAAGTGGTGCTCAGAAATTGCATTAGATAGTACCGCAGTCGCCGTCTAATATTCGAAGCAGAGTATTTCTAACCACCTGGGTGTCACGATGTCGGACGTTTCTGTTCACGTGACGAAGGAAGGCAATCACCACTCTGTTATGGTAGCTAGGTCAACGCTGCGTGCCTTCGCCTTCGAGGAGTTGAAATTTTAGCCTTCAAGGAGTTGATAAGCTGTCTACCTGCCAATCCTTGTCTGTTTGTCTTGAACCACCCCTTAAATGTACTGGTAGTTAGAGTGGATATCATGGCCTTAATATTACTATTAAAGAACGTTACCGGAAGCAGGGATCATAAGTACAAAAAGATACCAAAAAGTATCCGTGGGATTTCAATTCCACCACTTCCACTCCCACGTTCCAAGTAAACGTCCACTGAACAGTTACCAGGTTACGGCCGTACGACGGTGTTATTTGTAGTCATTGTAGACGACTGGGCGCAAATGTCGCCACTCGCACAATTCACCATCCAGGCCAAATCCTTGCAAATCACACCGGTATACTGACCCAGTTCCTCCGAGTGAAAACCAACAGCCTGCGTCTCGAACACAGGCCCACTGGAATGCCAACAATAGCCGAGATTGAAGCACTCTACTTACGAATCCCTGTCTGTGTGTCTCGACCCACCCATTCAAGGTAGTGGTAGTAAGATTGGATTTCGTGGCCTTAATGTGTGGAGTAGTATTCGATAACGTCACGTAGTATTGGAGGGTCTCGTAGAGTAGAGTATCAGAGAACGTCGCGTAATATATGGAGTAGTATTGTCGCGAGCACCAACGCTTCATACTGGTTTATTGCTTCTGGTGTTGCTAATAGCCATGTCCCTGTTGGCGTCGTTGAGCAAGTGTAAACAACTGGTTATGTAAGCATCTGCAACTGTCCAACATATGTCTATGCGTGTAACATTTGTTCATATATTTAGTGTCATTTCATGACGTGTCACTGAATAAAAAAAATGACAACACGGCCACCTTCCCTTCGCATGGCTCGCATAATGCAGAGATTCAAGGTACGTGGAATCTGCGTAATAGATTTATTTCATCAATAATTTTTATTTAAATAATATTTTTATTTATTCATTTACCTGTTTATTTTAAAGACATCTAAGCACAGTTTATTTACAGAAGAGAGGGAGTCACAATGTGAAAAGAAGCTTAAATACAGAAAACTTGAGATCAAGGCCACACTATTGTGCAACTTGAAGATTGCTGAAGCACTAAGATTACTCGCCGAAATATTTGCACAGAAAGCTACGCAAGCTTAATAGTTAGACTGGGTCCAAGCAAAAACAGGCTACAATGAACTTCAGCTGACATCGATCAACGCTGCCTAACGTTAGTCATCGTAAGCCAAACAATTGCGTGCATCAGTGAATGGCAGTGAGGGTGGCCAATAGGGAAGTAAACATGGTAGTTAGAATGGATGGGAAAATATCGGACACCGTCACTCCAGCTTTTCATGAAAAAGTAAGGCATCTCCGCCCTACGGGTTTCGAAACATGAAATAGAAGAGGCCGCAATCTGTGGCGCACGCCCACGCAAAAGAATGCAATGGAGGAAGTGCTGGGCCGGCTAGCTTTCTTTGTTTTCACGGTTTTCTGATTTTTTATTCCTCTTTCTTTCTTGTTTGTTTTAGTTTTTTCTGTGTTCATCTCTCTTTATTTAAAATTATTTCTATTTTTCTCCTACTTTTTTTTCTTCTCCTTACATTTCTCATTTGCTTCCTGTGGTTTGTGTTGTGTTTTTTCTGGACATATTTATCCAGCTGTTTTCACCTTAAAACGCCATCGAGACGCTCGAAGAACAAGAGAACGAAGTCTTCTTCTTGGAGTGAGCACCTGTTTAATTCACCTTGGCCACTGCGGGATTTATCCAAATGAGATGGCAGACTCGTTAGCCAAAGCATCTTTAAGCGGACCACTCTTACCTATTTTACCTGATTTCGCCTACGTAACAGCACTCATATATAGAAATACTTGTTTGCACGAAGAAATAGAAAAATTATCATTGGATAAAGTCAGAGACTTCGTACATCTAATATTTTGCTGGAACGAACAGTGGTGTGTATCTCGGCAGTTAGAAATTACAGTCACCAGATTACGATGCAGAATTCCGCGTCTGAATTACTACCTACATAAAGCTGGACTGACACTATTTGTCGCCGTGCACATTTATTACTGATAAGTCCTGGGCCTTCCTGCATTTACACCCATTGTGAACTTCTAGTTCCCCCGTCAGCACACTGCTTATTACTTGTACTGTTTGTGTAATTATTCAATGAAACAATGATCTATGTCTAAACAGCATCACCTCAATGGATGTGCTCCGTCAGGGCCAGTCATCCTTTAATCAAGCCAGTAGTTCTCTTGAAGCGTTAAGCTATATGTTTACATCGGCAATCGTCGTCTGTAGCTTAATATTCTGCATTTATGTGGCGAATTCCATCGAGAGAACAGGAGTGGAGGGGCAGGTCTGTCACACCTGTCCCGTTAATTAGGGAGGCGATCGCCGGGCTAATTCCAAGGGCCGAAATATCGGCCCCCCGAAACGCACCACGAAAGCGTGGACAATTTAGGAGTGGTCCTTATTGGCGCGCCAGCAGACGCCGGCTGTGGCCCAAAAAACAAGTCAGAGCCGAGAGTTGATAAACAGACAAAATTATATTCTCAATAATGGCAGATCCGAAACAATACACAAAAATGCACACTCCACAATAGTTGCATACAATATGTCACCAATCAAACCAATCAATCAACGTACTACACAATACAATCAGCCACACTTGAAACAACGGACTCGGACAACAATACGAGCTACAATGCAGTCGCATGCATTGAACAACCAAGACACTTAAAGACTAAAGAGATAGAAAACCTATTCAGTCCAAAGTTCTTGGAACCAAAGTCGAGATGATACTCTTCCGAGAATCACTCACTCAAAGTCCAGCATTGTTGTCGTTCCGCAGCCCTCGAAGTTTCTCTTCCAGGAAACCTCCCGTCTTCAATTGGCCACTCTTCAAACTTCAACTTCTTCGCCGGAACACGTCGGCTTCACACCCGCAGCTGTTGCCATGGGTCTTCGCTCGATAGCGGTAAACACACGCTCTTGCCTGTAGCCCGAGCCTTCACCCCTCAGGTGGAAATCCTCTTCATCTCCGGCTTCGTCCCTACGGACCAAAACCTTCGCCGACTACACGGCGGAATCCCTACGCGCTCTGGCGCTCACTTCCGTCTCCTCCTGCTTTCTCGTCTCGGCTGCTCGATTAAATACCTTCCGCGCCACCTTCCAGAAATTTCTCGTCATTTCGTCGGCGCGATACGCAACGAAGGCTGGGGAGAGGTGCGAGACGGTTCGACTGCCCTCCCCGGAGGATGATTCAACTCGGTTTGACCACGCCCCGTTCGTTCTAGAAAAATCGCGGGCTTGCTGGGCCGCCGATGCGGGGTGAGGAGGTTCGTCTGCGACGCCACGCTTCCGCGGGGAGAGCGCGCGCCCGGGGAGCCTTGGATGTTTGTTTTCTTTTTTTTTTTGACCTCGTGGCGTTTCTCCCGCCCGTTGTCGCAAGAATTTGGCGGCGCGCTCTTTTTTTTTAGCGCTCGTTCTGTGACACTGCCCCCCACTTTAAGAATATTATCTCATAATATTCAAAACCACACAAACGAGCGCGAACAGTCACCACACATTCTCACAGACTGTAACACAATCCGTCGCTCATGATTCTTCACATTCACAATATATCACGCAATACGATTGGACATTGTAATTCAATTACACAACACGTGAAAACACAACCACAAGCGCATGAGTACAACACTCCACCACACATTCCCAATAATACAAATGTACAAAGTTCTCTCACTACAACAATGGTACAATACTATACATCACATCACAGCACAACACTTCGACACTTGTGACACAGGATACCACAACATTAACACAACATATGGCACTCAACACTGCCAAACACATTCTGCTTTGACCTCAGCACTTATCCTGAGTACTTCGAGCAGCGCTTGCGCCCCTTTTTGCGGTGCTCGCTCGATCTCTTCTTGTGTTTCCACGTTCTTTTTCGGCGAGCCCTTTCCAACGACGATATCTGAGGCGTCGTCTCAGCCATCGTTGTCTCTTCCGACACCGTTAACGCGTCATTACATTCGGCGGGTCCTGTCTGTTTATTTACTTGCTTGATCATGTCTCTACATTTTGCCCGGCTGGCCAACTCCGTCTCCTTTACACTGTCTGTCGGTTGAGGTTGTGCCGACGTAAGTCCGGTTGCTCGGCCCGTGAACTTATTCGACACGATCGTCTTCTCCTTCGCTGTCTCTTGCGCCGCAGCTTCACCTTGGGCTCTAGCGAGATCCGTCACGGGATGCTCCTCCATTGTATCTCGCGGCCGCTGTGTTGGCGAGGGCTCTATCTTCGGGTCTTCTCCCAAACATTCTGGATCACTTGGCCCTCGCGCCCCGTCGATGTTTCCGATGACAAGGTCGTACAGGGGGGTCGTCATGCATAAAGCAGTAACCTTCCCGCTGAAGTACGGGGTTTCAACCTCAATTTCTGCTTCGGGAAGCAGCCGAACTGTACGGTCAATTAGGCAAACCGGTTTCGTTCTGCCTGTCAACTCACTTCCCGTACCAAATTTTTCCGCACGATAACAGTGGAACTGCCGGTATCTCTTAACACCGTAATCTGTTTGCCCGCAACTTTTCCAGGCAGCGTTGGCATTCCTTTCGTAACACTGGTTGGCTGTTTTGACATTACAGCACCCACAATAGGAATTTTCTCCCCATTTTTCAATTCTACGAATCCGTCGGTGACGGCATTGTTATCGGATTTCGGTGCTACTTGCCCACATGATACCTGGTGAGTTTGACTCGCTCCGTTTCGACATGCATCTGCTTTGTGCCCAGTCTGACCACACTTAAAACATTTCACTACCGTAGGGCTCGTAAAGATCGTTCGACAGTTTTTCGCGCGATGACCCACTCGGTTACACAGAAAACATCGCGGAATGCTCTCTGGTGCACGCTTCTTTTCTTCGGGAGCCAATTTCTTCGAATCATCGGGACAATCCTTCTTGACCTTGGCCAAATTAGTTCCACCTTGCGCTTCCAAGAATTGATCAGCCAATTCAAGCATTCCTTCAAGTGAGTCAGCCTTCCTCTCTTTCAAGTACAGTGACAGGCCTGGGTGGCAACTAGTAAGAAATTGTTCTCTAATTAGCAGCTCTCTAAGCTCATCGTACTCCTGCGCTGTCCCTGAAAGTTCAATCCACCTGTCGAAATAATGGCAAAGTCGGGCGGCATACTGCGTAGCCGTCTCACCGTCAGCTGGCTTTCCTGTCCGAAATCTGTCCCGGAATCCTTCCACGGTAAATCTAAATCGCTTCAGCAAAGCAGCTTTCACCTTTGCATAGTTGGCTGCATCGGTCGGCGTCAGCCTACCGTACACACTGAGCGCTTCACCACTCAAGCAAGTACTCAAAGCAGTTGCCCATTGATGTTCCGGCCAATTCTGGCTCTTCGCAATCGTCTCAAATCGGTGAAGGTACGCGTCAAGGTCGTCCTTCCTTTCATCAAACGCTACGAGCAGCTTGCTTGGGTTCAAGCGGAAGCCATGGTCTTCCCGTTCGCTGCTTTCAACTCTAGCTTGGACGGGAGTTTCGTTTCGCTGTTGCAAACGGAGCCGCTCGAGTTCAATTTCGTGCTGCCGCTGCCGTTCCCTTTCAGCCATCTCCGCTTCTCTTTCTTCTTTCAGCTGGCGCTCCCTCGCTTCTCTTTCTTCTTTCTCCATTTCAGCTGCCAACCTCTCTCGTTCCAACTCAGCTGCTTTTTCTTCCTTGGCCCTCTCTGCTGCCAACCTCTCTCGTTCCAACTCAGCTGCTTTTTCTTCCTTGGCCCTCTCTGCTGCCAACCTCTCTCTCTCCAACTCAGCTTCTTTTTCCGCTTTGGCTCTTTCGACCGCCAACCTCTCTCGTTCCAACTCAGCTGTTTTTTCTTCCTTGGCTCTCTCAGCTGCCAACCTTTCTCTCTCCACCGCCTCTTTCTCCTTCTGGCTTACCCATTTCCGTAGTTCGGCGCCGGAAAGACCCATCTTCTCACCAAGCGCGACTAACTTTTCGAGATTCATTGTGTCTCGCAACTCGCAAATAAAACCTTGCCGCGTGCAAAAAGTATCTGCCTAAATCAGTCTATCGGAACACTCCCCTGCACTCGTTAACGAGAACACTGAACAACACACAAAATCGTTCCGATAGCACTATCAACAACTCGAGGCTCTTTCTCACTACTTTGGACACACTGTGCACCAAAAGGTCCTGTTTCGCGGACGCCAGATTAATTGTCACACCTGTCCCGTTAATTAGGGAGGCGATCGCCGGGCTAATTCCAAGGGCCGAAATATCGGCCCCCGAACCGCACCACGAAAGCGTGGACAATTTAGGAGTGGTCCTTATTGGCGCGCCAGCAGACGCCGGCTGTGGCCCAAAGAACAAGTCAGAGCCGAGAGTTGATAAACAGACAAAATTATATTCTCAATAATGGCAGATCCGAAACAATACACAAAAATGCACACTCCACAATAGTTGCATACAATATGTCACCAATCAAACCAATCAATCAACGTACTACACAATACAATCAGCCACACTTGAAACAACGGACTCGGACAACAATACGAGCTACAATGCAGTCGCATGCATTGAACAACCAAGACACTTAAAGACTAAAGAGATAGAAAACCTATTCAGTCCAAAGTTCTTGGAACCAAAGTCGAGATGATACTCTTCCGAGAATCACTCACTCAAAGTCCAGCGTTGTTGTCGTTCCGCAGCCCTCGAAGTTTCTCTTCCAGGAAACCTCCCGTCTTCAATTGGCCACTCTTCAAACTTCAACTTCTTCGCCGGAACACGTCGGCTTCACACCCGCAGCTGTTGCCACGGGTCTTCGCTCGATAGCGGTAAACACACGCTCTTGCCTGTAGCCCGAGCCTTCACCCCTCAGGTGGAAATCCTCTTCATCTCCGGCTTCGTCCCTACGGACCAAAACCTTCGCCGACTACACGGCGGAATCCCTACGCGCTCTGGCGCTCACTTCCGTCTCCTCCTGCTTTCTCGTCTCGGCTGCTCGATTAAATACCTTCCGCGCCACCTTCCAGAAATTTCTCGTCATTTCGTCGGCGCGATACGCAACGAAGGCTGAGGAGAGGTGCGAGACGGTTCGACTGCCCTCCCCGGAGGATGATTCAACTCGGTTTGACCACGCCCCGTTCGTTCTAGAAAAATCGCGGGCTTGCTGGGCCGCCGATGCGGGGTGAGGAGGTTCGTCTGCGACGCCACGCTTCCGCGGGGAGAGCGCGAGCCCGGGGAGCCTTGGATGTTTGTTTTCTTTTTTTTTTCTTTTTTTGACCTCGCGGCGTTTCTCCCGCCCGTTGTCGCAAGAATTTGGCGGCGCGCTCTTTTTTTTTAGCGCTCGTTCTGTGACAAGGTCACTGAGGAGTGGGTGGCAGAGCGCTGAGAGCAGGGCCACTCAATTACCTGCCACTGGAATGCGCCGCGCTCCCGGTGGGCAGGTGAGAAGGTGACGTGTATTGAAACATTCCAAGCCCCGGCATATTCATTGTGGGGCAGCAACAAAATACGCGTGAAATCGGTCAGCCACATATTCTTCATTACTCTAATACCTAGTATGCTTGTGATATGATTCATTCGGCAAACAGTCGTCCAGCTCTCATCGTAGCCATCCGTACAAAACAGCGGTGTCAAACTACACATGGTTGCTACCATTGGCGCCGCGCTCGCCGGCTGAACAAAAATGAGAAAGCTGTGGCATTCAATGACCACGTGACTCGTCGTGCAGCGCCTACTCCTCTTTTCAGGCGACAGCACTGCAAACTGCTTCTGGCTGCTCGCGGCGCAGCAATAGCACTCTCGCTCTACCAATGGATGACAGTGTTCCTGTACCTGTTTGACCACTGAAACACGCCGGCTCTGAAGAGAGCACTTTAAGCATGCTTTAGAGTGCTCCTGCTCTCCCAATGGAATTCGCCATTAGTGTCCAACATGTTTTTACCTCCCTGGGCTAAACAGAGTTTCCGAAAAGAATGATCGATTTTTTCTTGCTTTAGAAAGGATGAGACCACTGGCTAGGAGTGATGAATGACAAAAAAACGAAACTTTATTATTTCCTAAATATATCTGGATTGGACTCCCACTTAGGAGCTAACGAAATGATCGTGTTTTCCTCCAGCGGCCATGGTCTACTGTATTGCCCCAAGTTGCTTGTTCTTCAAGACATAATTGAGCAGCGTAATCTACCAACCCGCCCCCATGGTCGTCATTGGAGGCCGAAGCCCCAGTATTGCTGATTAATGCTAGACATGCCCATAGGGTATGATCAGGTGTGACTCAGGGGAGAGGGGGTATACGATACTGGCATAGACTAGTTCTATATGCTTCTGGATATGTGCGGTGGATTATGACAGGGTTCGTGTATGTTGTGTTTGTAGCTGCCGCCATTGAACTGACTGGACCCGGTTCGGCTTGAGGTGAGGGGTAGAGTACTTCCACAATTGCATTCAACAGTGTTGACTTACATATGTCACATAATTTAGTGAGTTGATCGTCCCATTCTCATATCGCCGCAGAAAAGCCCGTTCGGGCGGCCCCTTCTTCTAACATGGCTCGGAACGTAAAACCGTGTGCTACGTTGTGCGTCACTTCATATGGTCTGACCTCCGGTTGAACTAAGGCCATGTGGGTAGGAAACCAGAGGATCGGTACTCATTTGTCTGCCTCATGAATTTAGCTTCTATTTAGGATTCAGAGTGCCTCAGTGTAGATTCTATCAATCGCGTAGTTTCACCAGTGATAGAGTGTGCACTAGCTCCGATGATCAGTTCAATAGCGCTCTGGTTTTATCCCCGGTTGGCATGATGCGACCATCGCTTGCAGTGTGTGTTATATCAGCGTGTGTCTACGCTTATCGATGTTGTTTGGGTGGTTGCTCTTTTAGTGTAGAGCGATGTTGTTTGGGTGGTTGATCTTTTAGTGGCTAAGACTCCGCGGCGCAGCATAGCCCTTTTCCTTGTATATACATTCCTGATGTGTCAATCACCTCTCATATTTTCTTTTGTTCTAAGGAGCCATCATCACCGCCGCACACCCACAAAGTGATACCGTCGGCATCACCCTTTGCGTGTGACGGAATCCTTAGATGACCTCTGGGGGGATGTAAGGGCTATGGGGGTGAGGTTAAACAGCAAGGGAGAGATCACGGAACCCTGCGGGACGACCGCGCTTGCCATGAGTATATCAGGCGATGACATGCGTGCTTCTACGGTGATCGTAGCCGTCCTATCCATAAAAAAAGGCTCTGATATATATGTACGAGCGGAACCCCATGCTTAAGGTGTTCATCAGATTCATAATGGGTTTACGTGTGACATTGTCAAGGGCCCTTTTCAATTCCAGATAGAGAATCGCCCTAATGAAACATTTTGTACTGTCTACGATCTAGCGTTAGACTGCAGCATGACGTTCCGCGTCGAAAGGTGCCTTCGGTACCAAGTCACGGCGTGTGTATGTAGGCCATTGTATTCGAGGTAATTTGTTAGTCTAGCCAGGAACACGTGTTCCGTGGATACGCTCACGCCAGATGTGAAGGAGATGTTTCACTCTAAAGCTCGTTTTATATAAACTCGTAATTGTCCAAACCTCGAGTGTGCAAGCACTGTGTGGGATTCCGGCAGTAACATTGGCATTCGAACCTTGGAAATCGTTCAAAATTGTAGCATACGTTTCAACCTTTCAGACTACGCACGGGCATACGGAGTATCATTCGTGAAAACAGTTTCAAGCCTTCCACTTTTCCGTTCACGCGTGAAGGTTTCTCGCCTTGTTCTTTTTCATAAAAATTTCCAAACTCCACAACTGAGACAACGCCCTCGTTTCAAGTCACACTACGTGCCAAAGAGACGTGGCCACCCCGCAAAATACGAATTTTTTGTCCACATACCAAATTATTTCACGATTTCTTTATTTCTAGTACCTCTAACGACTGCAACCACCTGCCCGCCTTTATTGCCCAACCAACCGATATCGCTGATTTTAAGGCTGCTGTTGAATGCAATGTTTAGTATTAGCAGTCTTTATTTCTTCATCTTAAGTGTATACTTTAGCCCACTCACTTATGTAACGCCTTCGGGCCCTAAACGCCACGAAGTAAATAACAATACATAAATATGCACAAGCTTTTTTATTATCACCGGCACACCTAACTTTTTTTAACCTCCTTGTGCGCCAGCCTATTGGTGTGTTGGAAGTAGGCAATGAGCTAGACACAGAAGGTGTCCAATATAAAAAAAAGGTATTGTTTTATTAACCCAACCATTTTTTACGGCGATTTTCATCTCTTAATATACTTTACATCATTAGATATTCATCATCGCTTTTTTAGCAATCGGAGTGTTCGTGTCTAAAGTGTGTGTGTGTGTGTGTGTGTGTGTGTGCGTGTGTGTGTGTGCGTGCGTGCGTGTGTGTGCGCGCGCGCGCGCGCGTGTGTGTGTGTGTGTGTGTGTGTGTGTGTGTGTGTGTGTGTGTGTGTGTGTGTGTGTGTGTGTGTGTACACCTTCCTTCTGCCGTGTTCACCAGCGCTATACCTTTCCGAGAATGCAATTTCAACTTGCCCAAGAAACAGCATTCTTTGCAAACCACCACAAGGCGAGCAGTTTACCTCTTCTCAACGCTTGTGAATGCCATTCCTGGGTCTCCGTACTAGGCATTTACCCTTTATCCTGTGAATTCATTGTCCCAGTTCACGTCGACAGACTTTTGTTCTTGCCTCGAGCCGGCCTTTAAGGTCAGAGCGCTTGAAAAGTGCGGATGTGGTGAAAAGGTCACCTTCGTCAATCGTTACGCCACGAGCTTCAAATCGCAGAAACGAGGCCAGTCGGCGAGCGGTGCTTCCAAAGGAGAACGGTAGTGACTTCATCGACTGTCTCTTTTTATACACCTACGCACACGCGGGGGTGGATTTCTTTTTCTTTTTTATGAATTTCATAATAACAGAAAAAAAAACGTGGTGGTTAGCCGAGGGAGTGGCGTTGTCGACGTCGGAACGCCACTGGCATCGCTTAGTGGTTGGAAGCACTGTCTGTGTTTATTATGTGGCAGGCAGGCAGGCAGGCAGGCAGGCAGGCAGGCAGGCAGGCAGGCAGGCAGGCAGGCAGATAGATAGATAGATAGATAGATAGATAGATAGATAGATAGATAGATAGATAGATAGATATATAGATAGATAGATAGATAGATAGATAGATAGATAGATAGATAGATAGATAGATAGATAGATAGATAGATAGATAGATAGATAGATAGATAGATAGATAGATAGATAGATAGATAGATAGATAGATAGATAGATAGATAGATAGATAGATAGATAGATAGATAGATAGATAGATAGATAGATAGATAGATAGATAGATAGATAGATAGATAGATAGATAGATAGATAGATAGATAGATAGATAGATAGATAGATAGATAGATAGATAGATAGATAGATAGATAGATAGATAGATAGATAGATAGATAGATAGATAGATAGATAGATAGATAGATAGATAGATAGATAGATAGATAGATAGATAGATAGATAGATAGATAGATAGATAGATAGATAGATAGATAGATAGCAATTTTCTACCTGGTTCCCCACCACACGCAATGTTCGACGTGTTGGGTGATGACTATGGTATATAGAAAGATTTCATATACACACACTGAAGGTTCTAATGCCTCCAATACCGGAGGCATTAGTTTTTTTGCGTTTGATGAGGCATATAAGGCCTACCCCTTTGTTATTACAGAGTAATAAAATTATTTAAGTTGCAGGTGGATCCAGCACAAATGATACGTGTCAGTCATGCACAGTCATAAACATAAAATAGTTAGTGATGTTTGTAGTTCTCAAAAACGATTAATCCTTACCAAATACAGGCTAACTTCTCATTCTGAGCTGCTACTGAAGATCTGGAACGTATAGCCGAAAATCGTTTTAGTTGTGGAGTGGGGGGGGGGGGGGGGGTATTAACAATACTTTTGACTGTTTTAATGTTTATTTCATAATATATGTACAGATAACAAACACGTTTTAGACCTATAGCCAAAGGCTAGCGGAAGGTCGTGAGCGTGTGATTTTGTACGTTGTACGTGTATACGGAAGCAAAATGAAAATATCTGAGAAAACTCGAACCCCCCCCTCTCCTCTTTGCTACTCCCACGCTGAAGGAAGACGGAGACCGCAGAGAGACCGGCCTGTCCTTCCGCCTTTTTCTCACGTCAACCTCTTTCTCTCACACATCTCAAACGCTTCTTTTTATAAGCACTTTCAAAGTATAGGCGCTGCTTCAATTTTATTGAGTGCTAAGGCACTTAGGCAATATGTACTTACTCGATAGAATAAACAAACTCTGTTTCGCCAGCCCGGCTTTGTCATCGACGGCTTTGAGATAATCGGCTTTTCAGTGCACCTGTCTCGCGGGATTCCACCGTGGAATAACGTCATAGCCAACGCTCGAAGTTTTATAGATCGAATAGTTCGAGCTGTTTAATTTTTATACAGTTTAAAAAAGGTCAAGTTGTTTTCTTTCGATCGCGTAACCTCGCTAGCACTAGCCCAGCACGGTCTGACCTTTCTGTTTTTTTCTTCACAGCACGCAGTCTCAAGCTCGCTTACGAAACGTTTTCTAGGTGAATACGCTGTTAGATCGGGCCCACGCCTTTTCTAATACTTAGGGGGGTTCTTTAAAGATAAAGTGTTATGTCAGCGGTAGAAATACCTTTAAGTGCTAACTTATTTAGTGTTTTCTGTAGAAGTAATATATAGTGCGGCCGTCTCCGCGTTCTCAAGTGTCTCTTCGTCACAGTAGGGGGGCGTCTCAATGGTTACATAACACGTGTAAAGAGCGAGACCCCGTGAATAGAAAATATAGACAGATAAGTGATATTATCAGAGTTCCAAAAACTGACGCAGATGTTGGGTGAGCTTTAAGCTATTTGTGGGCATGCGGAGCACTCAGCAATGCGGTATTGCAATGCAGAGACGTGGATCAGTGTTTGCAGATTTGAGTAAGCGTAAAAAAACGAAATATATTTGGCAATAATCAATTATGAAAGCTTACAAACTTCAGTTCTCTGCCTTGGTAACTGTGCCTTGGTTTTTCTGGCGTTAATCAGTTTTGAAAGCTTACAAACTTCAGTTCTCTGCCTTGGTAACTGTGCCTTAGTATTGCGAAGTAACTTGTCTACCGTATCCCGTTTGTTCATAGTGGTAGGCTAACGTAAGCTATAGAGAAGGCTACTTTAGGCAACGTGTTAGCCTAGGTTAACTTGAACTACGCCTATCGTGATTTAGCCGGCCCGGTTAGATTAAATCAGATGAGCTTGTGCTGAGATAGATAAGGTTAGGTTGCGTCGCGGTACTGCTTGATTTGATTGATATGTGGGGTTTAACGTCCCAAAACCACTATATGATTATGAGAGATGCCGTAGTGGAGGGCTCCGAAAATTTAGACCACCTGGGGTTCTTTAACGTGCACCCAAATCTGAGCACACGGGCCTACAACATTTCCGCCTCCATCGGAAATGCAGCCGCCGCAGCCGGGATTCGAACCCACGCCCTGCGGGTCAGCAGCCGAGTGCCTTAGCCACTAGACCACCGCGGTGGGGCGTCGCGGTACTGCTGGAAACGTAGGCCAATAGATGACATGTAGACATGTACAGAGTAGTGGACAAACAAAGGCACGGCGTAATCTTTAATTTTCACATTGGTTGCATGGAGCTCCGTCTTTTAACTTATTTCACTCTTTCATTCAGCTTAACCAACACCTCCACACCACTGGTGCTGGATTACTCACTCATTTTGGTTAATCAGTGAGGCGAAAAAAAAAAGTCGCAGGATCATCTTAACGGTAGAGAGCCAGAAGAGACACACAGGGACGAGTGCATGTGTTCCTCTCCCATCCGTATGTTTCTCTTTTGTGTCTTTATGAGCTTGCGCGAGAAAGTTGGGGATCCTTAAGCGTCGCCCTAAGAGTTCAACGCGATAGCGATATCCTCTATATAGGGCGTATTTCAAACACTTAGTGCATGAACTCTTTTCGAACTTGCTATGCACCCACTATGTGGCCTTTAGGGAAGGGACGCCGTAACGTGTGTGCCTTGTGTAGTGGGTCACCGGCTTTAAACCATAAATTGATGATAATGACATGGCCTGACGCTCGATGGCAACGTACGCTTGGGCCACGCATTATTACTGCATTATATCATGTATTGTGAAGCTTGTATACAAGACGCGTGGGTTTCTAAAGCATGAAAGTTACTGTCACTGCATTTCCAAGCAGATGAAGTCATTTTGCCTTCATTCACAAGAAGACGAGTGTGTGTGTGGTAAAACACCGGCTTTTCATGCAAACGGCGTGGGTTCCATTCCCTACTCTGACCTGGAATTTTCGGTGATTTACTTTATTTCCATATTTCTCGATTTTTGGGCCTCGTACAAGATGGTACTTTTTTCCTCCCAAGCAACGATGCCGACGCCGGAATTTCTGGGAAACAAGCTTTTAACGCTATCGCGTTATTAAAAACATTCCACTGAACTCTTCCGAACTAGGCCGGATCGCAGTTCTGCGTCACGTGATCGCTTACGTACTTGCCTAAAACGAATCCAGTGCAAGAGCCATCTTGTATACTGAGTTGGCGTGTTTATTCTCCCCCGGCCATTGTGTCTTACATGGCTTTTCACTGACTCCAAAAAACAAAAACAAAAAACTGGCATTGAAAGCTTTATTTGTCTCATCTGTTTTTTTTTGTTTTTTTTATCATGATAGCGTTAAAGAGATCGCGTCACAGAAATTTCGGCGTCAGCGACAATGTCGGTGCCGCTGGTTGTCAGCAAAAAATCGTTCTACTGTGCGCGACCGAAAATTCGAGAAATTCGCAAATAAAAAAATAGCCTAATATTCTGGGTCCGATTGGGGATTGAATCGGAATTGTTTGCGTAACAAGCTGGTGTTCTACCACAGAGTGAAAACAGTGAGACGAACTTGCTCTGCTTGGAAATGCAGTGAAAGTAGCTTTATGTTTCACAAACACATGCGTCCTGTACACATGCCTCACAATACAGCACAAAATATTGAAGTAATAATGCGTGTTACAAGTGTACACTGCCATCGGGCGTCGAAACACGGGCTTTTCATAATGACTTGATAGTTTAAAGCCAGTCACTCCCTACAAAGGCACACACGCTACTGCATCCTTAATGGCCACGTACTGGTTGCATAGCAAGTTCGGAAAGATTTCATACACAAAGTGTTTGAAGTACGCACTAGGAACAGAACATCGCCATCGTCTTCAACTCCTAAAGGCGAAGCTTAAGAGACCCCCAATTTTTTTGCCCAGTCAATGTACCGATCCTTGCCCCTCACCTCCAAAACTTCTGAAAACTTTTACCTTACGTGGTTTGGCACTGCCTCGAGGATTGGTGTAGATTGAAAGCTTTCTGTATCTCTCCAGGCAATGCATCTCACCTTTGAGCGTCTGTTGATTCCGTGTAAAGACATCATCTTATCTGGCGCCGCCTTGATTTGATAATGACGAGACGAGTTTCAGCGATATCTGACGTCACTTGATGCCATCAAGTATGGCGTCATCGAGCTGTAATTGGCTGCAATCTCCGCTCACGTGACTCTTTACATCGTTCGTCGTGCTGCAGCCGTAGGTCGTTTTTCTTGTTTGATGAGGCATGTTATACTCTTGCCTCACTCTTGCCTCAAGTTGTAGTTCGCCATTTTAACCACAACCGTAGGTTTTGTACGAGTCCAACAAAGCGTTTATGCTAACTGTCGTTTCTACCAGTTTCCACAAATACATCTTATTTTTACATTTCTATGTTTACCACTACCATTAATCCTTCGCTTAGCTCTTTACATGCCGTTATTAAATTTCTTCTTTATTTTTATCATGGTATTCAGACTGCTCCACCGGGTGCTTGACAGGGTCGTCTGAAAATATCGGAAAGTCACTCGAGCCGCTAGAAAGGGAAGTTGATTAAGGAGAGTGCTGGCGTTCCCAACTTTCGCCTCCGCGTGAATTGTGAAAAGACAACAAAGAATGGAACAGCAATGCTTAGAGATAAAAGCTCAGTTTTTTATTACAAAAGGTTAAATATTACCGTGACCACCAGGGGGGGCCTAGGCACGGCCGCTAATCTGCAGGCTTTAAATGAAGTTTTGTCCATCCATCCGTTGCGAGTTAAGTGCAAAAATTGGACATACAGAATGAGCGTGATCGTGAGCGCGTCAGGACGTTGCCATGTCAGCTGTGCTAAAAAAAAACACGGACAAGAATAGAAACACAAGCTCAGCACTCCACCCTGTGTGTACTATCTTGATTGCAGTTTTTTTTTTGTTTTGAAGAACAAACACAACAGTATTGTCTGGCCGAGAATAAGACGTAAGCAGAGATATTGCTAACAAAGAGATTAGCATGCCCAGTTTTTTACGCTGCGCTTCCTCAAAGTTTTAATGAGTTTTTGCAACGAGGCTTATAATTAATGCGTGCAGAGACACAAAGTAAGACCAGTGCCATTACGATACTTCGCAAGGCGGAGTAACTTTAAAGCTTTGTTTGTTTGTTTGTTTGTTTGTTTGTTTGTTTTTCTTTATACATATTGCACTTACATTTTACAGTGCGTCTCGCTCGTCTGTAGCACGGTGGATCTTGCACCCGATTCACAGGGACTGGGAGCCTAATTTTACGGTACGAATACCGCGCTTTCAAAAGCCTGCAAGCTCCAGAAATTAAGATGAAGTCACTTAAACTGCACCCCAACACCGTGCCGTGCAAGTTGGGAAGTGTCCACAATGGGCAGTTTATTTTTGCTAGACTTTTTTTTTTAAACTCAGGTGTATTCTTACATGTTGAAAAACGAATTGTTTGGGGAACTGCAATATATGTGTGCCTCGGCATATATGCATTTCGCTCTATTTCAAAACTTCAGTGCTTCAGCACTTAACACTAACGAAAAGAGGGGAGGGGGTGGGGGAGTGTATTGTTTGGAAGGTTGAAGTCGAATCGGTATGGTGCGCTTACATTCTTACAAGAACCTACAGTATGTAATTACGACTGCGTACGTTTTCTGGCGACGTTCGGGCTTATAATCAGCTGTTTATAGATTGATTGATTGATTGATTGATTGATTTATTGATTGGTTGATTGATTGATTGATTTTATGTTGCATATTTCACGAAGCTACGATATAAAGTGCTGCCCCATCGTGTAGGGTTACGTAACGCGACGTCACTGGGCCGAGTCGATTTTAATGATCTGCGACGTCGTGATGACGTCATTGTGTGATTTGGCATCACTGGTGTGGACGCCGATGCGGGACGCCGGACAATTTTCGCATCTGACGAGATATCTGAGGCCTTCACAACCGGGATGATTGAATATCTTCAAACATACATAAGTGAAACCTCGGCTTCCCACTAAGCTCAAACAGCTTCAATGTCCGGAAGGTCTATGCGCGCACGTGGATATTTATTCACCGACGTCAGCTTCACTGAATACGATTGATTCCACTGTCGTTCTCGTGCCTGACAAGCACTAACTGATCTCGGTCGGGTTTCGGGGTCCTTGCACTACCCGACAAATTCACATGTCTATCGCCGGGCATCGCGGTTTCGTAGGTGGAGGGCCGAAGGGAGTGACCCGTAGAGAAAGAGGGGGGAAGGACAGCTGCGGTGGACGCGCTGTTCTGGCCGGCCGACGAGAAAAGCACGTCGCGTGTCCGGACTCGGTCGCGCGCCATAACTTAATGGATACAAGAAGAAGCCGCTCCGTCTAAATTAACCCAATTCCCCCGCGCCCGGCCGTCGACGTCTGCCGGGTCTAATAGCGTCGGCAACCTAAATCCCTGTTACGACGCGCTCCAGCCGTGCTTTACTGCACGCGCACTTTAATGCGCCGGTCCGCGCTCGCTGTGTCCTAAGAGCCGTTCCCCACTCACCCACGTTTCCCCCTTGCTCCCGAATGGATAGGGCGGGGCAGTCCACGTCCGCGCCAGTCCGTGTAGCAGATCCGTAAGTTTTGAAGAGAAGAAAGGGTAAGGGAAGTGGTGAGTAGAGTTCATCGAGTTTCACATGGGGGAAGGAAAAGGGGAGGACAGGAAGGGAGGGGGTTGCCTCATTTGTCCCGAATTGCGGTCCACGTACGTCCACTAAACTGTGTAGCGCGCTACCAGGTCATCTGTCATCCTGCGAGCGGTGGTTGCAAAAACAAAACAAACCCCGAAAGTGTGTTTTGTTCGATACTTTTAGTTTAATCGGTTCGCTCTGAGAGGGAAAAAAAGGGCGTTGCCTCAAACCGGTCCGAGGCCAAAAAAGCACGTCCGACAGTACCTTCCTCAACGTGTACCCAATATTCTGCTCTTTCTTTTTTTATCAGTGTGAAAACTGACCATAAATGTTATGTTTTTCGTTGTTATGGATGGCCTGCAGAACACGTGTGCCTAGTAGGAGAGAGTATCTGGCGGCAGTTTCACGGATAGGACGGCAACGAGTTCTGACATCAGTGAAGCCGCTCCGAGATCACGTCAGCGGTGTTATATTAAGGTTGTCGGACACGTTCACATTGTACGCGCGTTTCGTGTTTGCGAGTGTCGCGAAGGTCGTAATGGCGAGGGTGTCAAATGCCCGCACACCCGCGTCTAACATAAACGCAGCACTGGTGTTATTGGTAGGGGCTGTGGTCAGACAGATCCTATCGTCCACCACCCCCGGTGGTGAGGGATGGTAACTGTTGGAACCCCTGGCCTGTCGCTGGCTGGCCCCATGTCGGAGCCCGGAGGTCATGACTCTCAGTTGTGTCGGTGTCTTTGTTTCGTTTTTTGTTTTGTTTTCCTCCTGCTTTCCCGTTGCTCGTTGTTCTGAGACAAAAAAAAACACGTGGGAAGCTTACAAAAACACAAAAATCTAAATTTATTGGCACACAGTAATACTGCAAATTTGCAACATTAGTCATAAAGAAAGTAACATGATATGCAATTTTCAAAGCAACAGTAACAGAGTCTAGAGGTATGACTAATAAAACAAAACATTTTTAAAACTTTTAATGAGTAATAACAAAGCACGTTTACATTATACCAGCACAAAAAAATCCTATGAATTTATAACAAA
Organism: Rhipicephalus microplus; assembly: GCF_043290135.1. Classification (NCBI taxonomy): domain Eukaryota; kingdom Metazoa; phylum Arthropoda; class Arachnida; order Ixodida; family Ixodidae; genus Rhipicephalus; species Rhipicephalus microplus. The sequence goes on from NC_134708.1 coordinate 59,054,706, forward strand.
GTGCAATATGAGTAGTCCTAAGTACGTAATAGGTGTGCTTTCAGTTACCTATAAATTGGTTTAAATATTTTAATATAGCAAAACTACACACCTATAGCCTGCAACGGTTCCGTCTCCACGGACAAAAAAAAAAACGTTCGTGATACCTCTTTCTAAGAATGTGTATAACATGAAAGTGGAGCGGGTCCACACAAAGGTAGCTGAGCGTCTATTGCGCATTGTTTCGCCATGAGGGCGGAGGAAAGAATGCTACGGTTACACGTTGCGAATTCACGGGAAGAACGACAACCAGCTAAAAACTTGCAGTGCTCACCTCAAGCAGAAAGCACGGACGAAATGAGAATACACGGGACGAGCGCGGGCTAACAACTGTCACAGCTCGACACTAAAAGGGCAACTCACCAGGCCCCATACCAAATATTAGTTAGGCCGTGGAAGTTGTTGGGTGTCTGATGAGGAACAATTTGCCACAAAAAATGTTTGAATCGGTTCATTACGAGCTGAGAAAACTTTTTTAGATGCGGAGCATCTAATACTCGAGGCTTGTAGTGCGGCGCCGTCCGCAAGCTTCCTCCTCCTTCTTCCACCATCTGTGCATCCCTTCCTCCTCTACACACCGCGCGCGCTTCACTCCTCCACCATCTGTGCACCCTTCCTCCTCTACACACCGCGTGCGCTTCTCCTCTTCACGAGCATTCGCTAGCTGTATAATGTAGCGCGCATGCGCCGTCACGCTTCGAGAACATCGGCAGCTGACGCGCGCGCATGCGCCGCCGCGCTTCGAGAACATCGGCAGCTGACGCGCGCGCATGCGCCGTTGCACTTCTCCCCCTTCTCGAACATTCGACAGCTGACAGTGCATGCGCCGTCGCGCTGTATATATACTCAAGGTCGGCGCTCGCTCGCTCAGTTGCCGCTCGTCGGTTGGTTTGTACGGCGCGTCGACGTCCAAGGTCGCGGTGAAATAAATTCCAACGAATCCACAAACACAATGATCGAAGTCCCTTCGACCAGCGCCGCCCTTTCGCATACGTGTGTACGTGTTCACTCATTTAACACCCCCTCCTATAACCACGTTAACGAATTTAGCCATCGACCCAAGTAAGTCACAATTTAACACCCCATTTCACAACCACGTTAACCAATTCAGTCATCGACCCAAGTAAGTCGCACTTTAACACCCCGTTAACCAATTATATGCTCCGCATCCTCCTCAGTGTTCTTCCGAGGGAAGCTGCGGGTAATTTTTTTTTTTTTGAATCAGAGCGAAACGAGGATGAGAAGAGGAGAGCTCGAAGCCCTTGCCGCTCGTCCACGTAGCCTTCGCAAGCTAGATCTCTTCCCTACCGTCTCCGGTATCCGACCAAGAGGTCATGTGCGCATGACGTGCCCGAACAAGCCCAACCCCCAAGCCCGGGAGCGACGTTGTTTTGTTGACCAGGTTATATTGTTGTCTTCTGCCTGTTTCTGCGGGATGGTTTGGAAACGCTGGCTTAGACACAGTAGAATAGATGAACACAATGAGTGCGTGAAAGCATGGAGCGTTCCACGGCTGTAGTTTGCTCAATGCGCTGACCGCGGAACCGCGGCAACACGAACGCATGCGAAACGCCAGCACATGAGCCCCGCATCTCGTTTCAATTCAAGGGGACCACTGTTGGCAATGTCAGAGCATAGTCGTCTACGTAGGGTCATTCATACGTGCACGTATGAATCTACACATTGCGCTTGTCAGCTCAAAATTGTCAAACCTGGTGAGGGGCCCTTTAAAGGACGCTGTTCGACCAGAGAGAAAGACGCACGAAACGAACGCACAAGTATGCACAGGAAAAGCGAGAACAGCCACAATCCTTCTCCTTGTGTGAAAAGCGTGCTCCTTTTGTCAACGCGGCCGCAGCAACGAGTGAAAGGACGTTCGTGCTCCCCCGAACCACGAGTTTGATAAGCGCACCAGCAGGAGACACCACACTCGGCGGAGGCGGCCATTATCGAAACGCTAGAGGCGACGACCTTGAGAGCGCGCCCCGACGCGAGACCATCGCGCCATCTCGCTACTGATGACAAAATTGCACTGAAGTTACAGAGCACTGAGGTCTGTAAAATATTCTACGGCGCATATAAATTGCTTGCCGTCACCATAGTCGGCAACGCATGCTCCGTGGCCTAGTGGGTAGCGCGGCGCGCTGCTGACTAGGAGGTCACTGGCTCCACCACCTACATCGCAATAATTATTTTTCGTTTTTCTCTTCGCAATCTGTTAAAATATAATTTACATCACTTCTGTGGCCGATATACGTCACAACTAACTGTAAAACGGCTTCATCTATGATGACCATGAAACCTAATATCACCAGCACGTTGACTGGGTGGTTCGAGACACACAGGTAGGAATTGGTAGGTAGAGGGCTTCAACCTCTGCAACTGTTGGCATTCCGGTGAGCCTGTGGTCCAAACGCAGGCTCCTGGTTGTCGCTCCGAGGAACTGGGCTGGTATACCGGTGGCACTTGCAGGCATTTGGCCATAGTGGTGTTGTGTGCGAGTGACAACACTTTCGGGCAGTCATCTATGGTGACTGCAAACACCACCCCCTTGTGGCCGTAACCCGGTAACTGTCAGGTCGACGTTTACTGGGAACGTGGGAGTGGAAGTGGTGAAATCGAAGTCCCACAAGGCTGTATTTTGTATTTTTATTTGGCACACACTACTTTTTTTTAAATGCTTCCTGCAACGCCTTTAAATTTTGCGTCATATATGAAGGCAACGAAGCCCACTCGTACTACCAGTACCTTGAATGGGTGGTTCGCGAAACACAAGCAGGGATTGGTAGGTAGAGGTCTTCCACCTCGTCAACTGTTGGCATTCCGATGGGCCCCTGTTTCTTATACGCAGGCTCCTGGTCCTTGATGCGAGGAACTGGACCGATATACCGGTGGTACTGATGGGCATACGGCCATGGCGGTGAAATCCGCGAGCGCTGAGGCTTGCAGGTAGTCATATACCATGGATGCAGACAATACCGCCTTACGCCACTTTTCCGCCACAGACGTGCACAACATGTCTAACAGCTTCTAGAAGATTGAGAAACGGGACGAAATCAATGTGGTGCTTTCTTCTCTCGGAAAGCTGACAAATGTTTTTCATATGACGAATCCATTAAAGAAAGAACCAAAGTACCACGCAGTATTATTCATCGGTTCCTATTTGTACTGTGTTTATCAGAAGTAGTATATGGGTCCCATTATCGTTCGGCTTGAGGTGTACATCGGTGTCTGAACATCGGTGCCTGAAAGACTTATGGAACACGTTAGTCCCTATTGTGGTGCCAATATTTCAGTGCATTGTCGTAATTCCGAGTTGAAGAACGGAAAGCCTTTCAAATAATTGTATAATTTGTTAAGCGTGGTAGCAAGAAATAGAAGCCAAGATGAGGGAGATAATAGAGGCAGATTGAACTACAAAGGTGGGTCAGTCATGATGTCTGAGCACACCTTCCTTTATTTTGTCATCTGCTAGCATTATGGTTTTGTGACGTACTGAAGGAAATGATCATATTACGCATTTTTGTGAGTGAATGATTCCTTGGAAATAAGCGCATGTGCTGTCATGATCCCCTTGTTTGTGCCTGCTTAAATGTTCGGTGGTGTTGCAAAGGTCCTTTATTCATATAAACTGCGCGACGCTACAATTATTACACTTCAATGGAAGCGAAATTCAAATTATATTTAATAACGTAACGCGGGCGCATGTAAATTACAGATTTTTTTTTAGCATTGAAAAACAGATATTGTTGACTGTTGGATTTCCGGACCCTTGTACGGTGCACTAAAAAAGCTCCTTACTTAAACATGTTTGTGACTACTTATGATTTTGGGCAGAGAGAACGTAGATTATGCGTGCGCATTCAAAGCCGTGAGCATCAAGCGTTTAATCAACGCATGCAATAATTATTTAAGGTAATTGCTACTTATTATATGCGACCTGTTAGATACATCAGACCTCACTCATACTGTGTAGGTGTAACATGCGTTCGAATAAGATACGTCTCCTCAGCTCACGCGCAATAGACGTGAACATCTAACGCCATCTGGAGGCCGCGGGCCTCACTAACTAGTGTGAGAGCGGAGTTTCAAACAATAATGAGGTGAAAGACTTGCCAAGGCGCACCTGACAGTTGAGTGGCTCGTAGCCGAATCGCCGAGAAAAACTTGGGGCTGAGCTGTTCCCATTTTAGAGGGGAAAAAATACCACTGGTATATGTTTCAAGCACTGCTCGAGATGCTTCAATTTAGAGGGACACTAAAGTGATACAATGAATCGCTTTAAGTTTATAAATCACACTCTGAAAACCCTAATATTGTTAGTTTTGCCATCACATGTTTGTTAATAGAACGGAAAATCACAGTTTAATTTTTAAATGTCGCGCCTAAATTCCCGAGCATGGAGTCAAAAATTTCAAATGATGTTTTTTTTTTTTAGTTACACTAGCACGCTCAACGAAATTTTCTGAAACTAGGTATGTTAAGTCTACGAACTCCTCTGAGAACCATGTCATTTTTACTGAATATAGAAACTGCGTAGGATCTTGTGGACACCTCCCAAATCTATGACGTCACGGCGTTTGTTGCAGGAATTACGAGGTGGCATCTTTTCTAAACGACTTCTTTCTGAACGAGTTGGTAACGCTGAATAGGCACACTTGACTGTGATGCAAAATACACTTCGTGAAAAAGAAGGGGAAAGAAAGAGAAGAAAGTGACGCACCGACTACCAACTATATAATGACCCTCCGAGAAACTTAAAAGGGGAAAAGAAGACATTATCAACTTATGACGTGTTTTGCGTCACAGTCAAGTTTATTCCAAAGCGTCTCCTTGCGCTAAGCTTGGTTATTTTGGTATTGTGGAAGGGTAACTTCAAAAACAAAGAGAGAAAAATCACTGTAGTTGAACTAAACGTGGTGTTTGAGATGCCTTCTTTTAAATAAGCGTCTGAATTCTTCACCTTCCCGCTCCTATACTATTACAATGGCCACGTGCACATGAGGTCTTGCCTTGATTCTCGGGGAAACTCAATGTGCCGAGAATGAGTTGAAAGTTGGTCATTGACCACTGCTGGTGTTGATACTATATAGGCTCCGTCTACTGGCCAGAGAGAGCTGCGTTGCTCGCTCTGGCCCGTCCCAATTTCATTCGCATTGGCCGTTAGGGGCCCGCAGAAAACAGACGCGCCAAGGCGTCCCCCATGTACGCCAACCACGTCTCCATACTGGTTCGTTTATCCAGCAGGCTGTGTATTCTGGTGTGGCAGTCACAATGAAAAACTCGACTGCGTGGTTCTTGCTTGATAGCGGTCGTCGTTACAATCATCAATCGGAGTTAGGCATGTAGCGTAGCGCTAGTGGCAGCCAGCCGGCTAATGAAAAAGATGACGAGCGCCGGTGGTTCGTCGCGCGTGGAACCTAGAATGTTCATTTGCTTCTGACTTGCTGGACGCCGAGGTCGCTTTGGCAGCCCGCTCCCTGTGCGTCTCGTCCTTTTCGTTAAACCAGCGACGCTGGCCCGTCGCTACAGGCACAAACATAGGTTTCGAAATTATTGTCTCGTTTACCGTTGTAGGCGCGAAGCATCTGTCGGCTTGTCGGTGCCTAATGTCGTCATGGTGTGTCGTGTCGTAACTGTCAAGCGTGAACTGGTATGCACCGCAACAAAATGGGTAAGTTCCACTGCTTGCAACCGGTCTACTAAACATGAAGAAGGTGGTATGACGTTTATTGGCGGGCACTCGGTGACGATGGTCGACAGCGACAGTCAAGATGATGATGATGATGCTCCTTGGATCATTGGCACCTACCCACTCTGGGGGATCGGCCATGAGTCGGGAGGATCATACATACTGAGTTTATGATTAATATTTAGTAAGAGCTAAAATAATTTTGAGATGACTTTTTACTGTAACGTTAATTGTGAATAATTGTAATTTTAAGTCGCACTATTCTGCATAATATGTCAAAGACAGAAGATCTTTTGACTAGGAAGGCTGAATAATGAATTGTTAGTAGTTGATACACCTACCAAATCTATTCGAATCACATATAAAATTTTCAACAGCTTTGAAAATATTCGGGAACGGACTCTCTGCACGAGCTGCTCTTCTTCTCCGAAGAGGGCGACCCACTCAAAGCCACTGGAGAGGACGACCCACTGTATAGTCCAAAGGCTTCGCTACAATGACCCCGGGTACGAAAAGGGGACCACCTGGCGTCTTAACAGCTGTTTACTATGAGCGGGTCACGGAATGCAGGCCTTGAGGCGCTCCATGTGGACAGTGCGATACACGCTCTCAGCGACGCATGTCTGAAGATGGTTCAATCGGTTCGACCAGGTAGTTTACAGGAGAAGCGCGCTCTATGGTAAGGTAGGGGCCTCCGTATTTGGTCAGTAGTTTTGAGGAGAGGTCAGGGATAGGGAGCCATACGAGTGCTCCAAGGGGTAAAGTGGGCGCCGAAGTGCTGGTGTCACCGCGAATGCTCTTCGGCCGCTCTTTATCATGCGTAGTAAAGGTTTTTGCAAGCCCTCGAGACTTTTCAGCAAGCCTGGCTGGAGCCACTGGAGGATACGACCCGCTGTATAGCTCCAAGGCTTCGCTACAAACGCAACAGTTAGCCCTACGAAAATAGCCGACGACGTTAGCAGAGATATATCACCTTTTCCTATACATCTCGTGGGGAACTGAAACCAGGCATAAGAAGAAGCACCTTGAGTGAAGCTGCATTCCGATGCAGTTTCCTGACGAGGTTAGCGGAGAAGTAACACCCTTCCCTACAAGCACGGTTTGGGGCTTGGCACCACGGGTGGCTTATCAAAGAAACCTCTTTCAAAATACTGCATATACTTCGCCCTTCGCCAATCTCTTCCGTCCCCCTCCCCCCTCCTCTTCCATGCTTCTTGATTTCAACGCAATGCCGAACTTCCATGAGGTGGAGTTGGTACAAAGCTTTCACCACCACCTCATTTCTGACGCATGCGCGGGCACGCACAAATAACGGAACGTTACTATCGCACTATAAATATCTTTATCTTTTGCCGGATGTTGATATGGGGGCGTGGTCATCACAGGGATGTCACGAACAGTCATTTGCGCTTCAACAAAAAAAAAGGGGTCAACCATCGTTCCACTTCGCAAAGCAACTGGTTTCTTTTTGTATAAAAAGTCAACGCCGTAATATAAAAAAATGAGGTAAACTAGGTTCATTTGTAATGTAACGAGAACAGTGGACACGGAGCTCAGGTAGACAAAGAAGAAGACACACTGGTGGTAAATGCATACTTTCCTAAAGGTGTAATAGATACTCGATGTTTAGACGCTGCAGTGACTTCAAGTTATCAAAATAAAATTCTAATCGGCGATTTCAATTCTCATCATACGTGCTCGGGTTTCCAAACTGATCATTGCGGTAAGAAATTGTGGGAGTGGACAGCGGATAATAAGCTGTGTTGTCTGAATTCAAGAACACCCACTTACATTAGTGATAGGTCTCGTTCAGCCTTAGATTTAAGCTTTGTGAGTTCATCACTCACTAGTTTGTCGTGGAGTGCGTGTGATTGTGCAACTAACAGCGATCATTTGCCTATATTATTCGAGATTGCTTGCCAAGTTATAATGTCAGGCTCTCAGACTCGAGTGTTTATTAATTACACCAAATTTAGGAAAGATTTAGAATCTGCTTTAGCAACTCATTCTGAAGAACAAGAAGATACCAAAGCCATGAGACTAAGTGCACTGATCAAAAGAACATATAAAAACGCAGAATTCGTTGTGGAATCCGCAAAGAGCACAACCCATAGTCCGTGGTAGAACTCGGACTGTGCACGCGATTTCCGACGAAGAAAGGCACCTTGGAAAAAACTTATGTATAACCAGTGCCCCCAAAACTGGTCTGATTACAAGTATCACGCTGCAAGTTTTAAACGCACAGTCTCTTTAGCTAAGGAACAGTATGATAGAAAACATTATGATCACCTTTCAAAAGCTTGTAACAAAAAGGCGCTGTTTAGGTTCATGAGATCACGTAAAATGATGTCATCTCCAACTAATATAGGGTTTGAGATTATGTCCTTGGAAGAAACAAATAAATCTTTAGAAACCATGGCTAAAGGCCTGGAGCGTAGATTTACATCAACTAAGCCTTACGACCAACAAAAACCAGCGTTAACGATTGAAGTTACTGAAGGTACAGAGGAAGAGTTAGCACAAGTGATACAAAGTTTGCCCTCGTCAGCTCCTGGTCCGGATGGAATCACAACTGCTATGATAAAAATATTATTCAAATTATCACCATGTGACTTACTAAACACTGTAAATTATTCGTTAAAGTATGCCTGGATTCCGTATGAGTGGAAATTAGCCAAAATAGTGCCGATACAAAAAAGACAAGGATTCGGATATGTCATAGAAAACATTCGACCCATTTCTCTTACATCTAATATGGTGAAGCTCATCGAAAGAGTGCTCAATAAAAGAATTCTAATATGGATGGAAGAAAATTTGATATTAAATCCAAATCAAATTGGCTTCAGAACAGGTTGTTCAATCTGGTGTGCACACGCAGATTTAGAAAGCCGCATTCAGCTTGCTCGCAAAAAAAAAGACAACATGCGGCACTAGTGACATTTGATATAGCTAAGGCATACGATAGCGTAGAACACTCAGTTCTATTAGACATATCAGAGAGCCACAATCTCCCAAAATATATATTGGCGTGGGTGAGGTAATTTGTGAAAGGAAGAGAGTTCTATTGTTTTAAGTATGGTTGCGCATCGTCAAAGTGCTAACAAACACGCGGTGTCCCCCAAGGCGCTGTATTATCGCCAGTTCTATTTAAAGTCTTAATGAGCACAACACCGCATTGCAAGGACGTGAAGGTGTTTGTATATGCTGATGACATTGCATTTTTCACGGCACATAGTGACATATATTCTTTATATCAAAAGCTACAGAGATATGTCAATATGCTGGAGAGATGGCTAGATGCAGTCTGCATGACCTTAAATGTAAATAAGAGTGCGGTATTGATATTCCCGTTATCCGATCCCATCTCAATTTCAATATGTTATAAACAAGAGCCCATTCCACAGGTGGAATCTCTTAAATATTTGGGAGTAACTTATAATGCCAACCTAAACTGGACTCCCCACATAGAAAGCATGGCATCTAAAGCACAACGCGCCTTAGGAATTCTTCGTAGACTGAGCAGCCACCGATATGGTCTACGCAGAAGCACAATGGTGATGATCTATAAATTGTATGTGTGACCAATCCTAGAATTTGGGTGCGTATTGTTCTCAGGTGGCACTGCTTATAAAATAAAGCCTCTGGTTATGCTGGAACAAGAAGCCTTGAGATTGTGTCTAGGACTTCCGAGGTTTGTAACAAACAATGCTTTGTATCAGGAAGCACGATTACCTACATTGTCTTGCCGTTTCGTTTTCGTATCCTAACGGTTCAGACGTTTCTGAAATTTTATAGCTATGCGCCAAGATGATCTGAATATGTTTTTATAAATGACCCAGACAGCTTTTTTCTTGCCCATTGGCCACGCTTTCGAACACCTCAAATTGCTTTTGTCCAGAAACAACTAGATAGGTTAAATGTAAAAAATTCGAGATTTGATTGTGGCGCAGGATACAAATCAAATCCTTAAGATAGAATTCGATGAGATTTTTCCCTCTAATCCCAAATTACAATCCTATAGGGTCTTAAATAGCTGACTGCAGGATTATCTTGCCCACGCAGAAACGAATAATATTGTTACGTCTACGAGGGGTATATTTGAAGCAGACGTAACGGTCGACTCGACGGTATACCACAGTGAACGGGCAGCAGCGAGCTTTTGCCACCAACTGAACGTCCTCCTCTTCTGCTACCTCTATGTTCCCCGCTACACAGGTGCACATACCTAAATTACACATGTGGTACCAATATTATAGCCACAGATGCTTCAGTATTGGATGAAAAGACAAATGTAGGTATATATTCCCATTCGCTTGACTGGTCTTTTTCATTAAGATTACCGGATTTCACCCCAGTTTTTGAAGCTGAGCTGCTGGCAATAGTTCTAGCGCTGCGAAAGCTACCTTTGAATGCCACTAACGCGATCATAATTACAGATTCCTTGTCAGTATGTACGTCGATTACGGCGTCAACAAAATCGATGGCTTTAAAGACGCTCCTTATGCTAGTTCCTCCTCAGCTGCAGCTACTGAAATTAGTATGGGTACCCGGTCATTGCGGCTTAGAAGTAAATGAAATCGCCGACTCTCTAGCACGAGCAGCATTGGAAGGGCAAGTACTATCAGTCCTTCCCGAAGTGGCCACTATAACTTCGACAAGATACAGAAAGCTTGCGCTCAGTGCAGACGCTATGGAAGCAATATTGTCAACACCAGAAATCACTCACTTAAGATTCCCATGGAAAATTGATTGGTGTCCTACAAGACAGTTTGAAACCATAATAACCAGATTTCGATGTCGTGTCCCCCCGTTAAATTTCTATTCACATAGGGCTGGTCTGGCGATATCACCACAATGCAACTTTTGTTCAGAATTGGAAACAATAGAGCACTATTTCTTATCATGTCGCCGATACAAATTGCTCAGAAAAACATTCGTAGTCCTCCCATTCGCTGGCCTGGGGCTGAATTTCACTATAGAAAACATACTTTCCTTCCGTGCTTGTGATCTGGGCTTCAGCCACGAGAACGTTTTCTACGCAGTTTGCAAGTACCTTAATGAACGTAAAAGAATTAAGCTTTTGATTGCGTGATTATTATTCGTGCAAAAAAAATTCCAACGAACACAAGAGCATTGTTTAACTATGCTGATTCTTAAACAAGGTAATGAATAATTGTCTTATCTGAACGAGTGACAAGCAACTATTGCACTCCTTTCATTCTGCCTAGGGTATCTTTTCTTTTTTCTTTCTTTTTTCTGGTGGGTGGTTTCGATATTAGAAAAAAATCTTACTTAATTAAGTCATCGATTCTTGGCCGATCCCCCTGAGTGGGTACGAGCCATGTCTGTGGAATCATCATCATCATCACAAGCTTGCATTCAGTTAGCCCTTGCGCTAAATAAATCTTTTGTTCGCCGAGTGAACTCCTGCTGGTTCAACACCCCGTTTCAAGTGGTGGAAGTGCTCGGATACATCTGGTCCTCACCCTGGAACTTCGCAGCCGTACACTCCAACCACCTTCTGCAATGACTGATCCGGGACCATCTCAGGCCGCCACTCCAGGTCTCCCACCCATACCTGTCTTTTGCGCTGGCGCTCTCCGGCAGCGCGACCCCCCATATTTGGTGGCACAGAGGACCAAGATGTGGACAACTGGATTGCCGAGTATGAACTGGTGAGCGCGTACAATAAGTGGAACGCAGCCGATAAGCTCACAAATGTGAATTTTTACCTGACCGACGTGCTGAAACTATAGTACAGGAATCATCAAAGTGATTTCAGTACCTGATCGGAATTGGCAAAAACCCTCTAGGAAGTCTTTGGACGTTCTGCTGTCCGCCGCCTTCGTGCTGAACAGTGCTTGCGTGGCAGAGTACAGAGAACAGATGAGACTTTCACGAGCTACATCGAAGATGTGCTCTTTCTCTGCCAGCTCGTCAACCCGACTCTGGATGAGGCAGGCAAGATACAAAACATCATGGAAGTAATCGACGACGGTGCATTCCAAATGCTTGCTGCGAATAGTCCCCAGATGGTCGCCGAGGTGATTCAGCTCTGCCAAAGTTATGATGAGCTGCGTAGGCAACGTGCTTCCACACGTTGCGCTGCTCAAGACACCGCGGACCTCTCATCTTTCGACTATCGCCATGACACTGCCGACCACTCTGCTTTAATGCCACTCATAAAGCAATTCACACGTGAGGAAGTCGCCCGGCAGCTATCTATAATCACCAGAACTACCGAGCTGATGGCACCCTTGTCGCCTTCGCTTCACCAGGTCATTGAATCGCAATTTGCCGAAGCATTGCCGCCAGCTCAGGCTCCATCATCTGTTACCGCACCACTAACATATGCAGCTGATGTTGCTCGGCCACGCGCTCCATCGTCTCCGGCTACCTACGAAGCAACTCGCCACGTTTATTCGTCGACGCCACCTGCCCGCCCGTTGACTGTCCCGTCTCCGGCTGTATACGAAACAACTCGGAACGTTTATATGAAGCCGCCGCCTTATTCGGCGACAAGTGCCCCTACCATCAGCCAATGGCGCACTCCGGATAATCGGCCAATATGTTTTTCATGTGGCATCCCAGGCCACATAGCTCGTCATTGTCGCCGTCGCAGCTTCCCTTCTCATGATATTGCAGGGGCCTCACACTACATGCCCACTCAGCCGCGATATCCCGCTCCTGCCGATCCATCTCTAGACGTACGTACCGGTCACCGCCCATCCGGCTCAAGCCGTTCGCCTTCTCCTCGTCGCAGATCTATTTCTCCAATGTTACGTCGCAACAGCCCACCACGAGGGGAAAACTGACGGGCGCAGTTCCGGAGGCAAGAACTGCGTTGACAGTGAAAATTTCAAAGACCTGTTTCCCGAACGAAATCGAACTTTATATTGACGGTATTAAGGTGCACGGACTTGTTGACACTGGAGCTGCTGTATCTGTAATCAGGGAGAAACTGTGCCGAAACTTGAAGAAAGGGACCACTAAACTTACCAACCTATCTTTGCAGACAGCTACGTCCCACCATGTTCAGCCTTCAGCTCTGTGCACTGCACGAGTAGTCATTCAAGGTGCGATGTACGTCGTCGCATTTGTAGTTTTATTCCGTTCTTCGCATGACGTTATCCTTGGATGGGACTTTCTTTCGTCAAATTCTGCTTTGGTCGACTGTGCTCGTTCCTAACACGCGTTATATGTGCCGTGCTATGACCCCGACGATGGCTCTTCGTGTAGAGTGTTTGCTGCTTCTGACGTTGACATTGCGCCTTTCTCAGCTGTTGTTGTTCCGGTGTCGTGTGTCTCTCCTCCGAAATCGCCTGTGTTGTATATGCCATCGGTCACATCTGCGTGCCGTCAAAATTTCATGCTTCCGTTTGCCGTCATCGTTTTTCGCAACGGCCACGCTGCCATTTATGAGTGCAATCCCTCGGACAGCCCGTCATTCCTACTACGGGGAGAATGCCTGGGAAGCTACGAACCTTACGAGTGCATTCTTCCAGCTACTATACCCGATTCTACGGTTTCGCTCCCGATTTGTGCTGTCACTCCAACCAACGCGCCTAATCATGTTCTGGACGTATTCTCGGATGCCATCGACTCTGAGCTCGCCCCAACTCAGCGCCAAGAGATTATAAATCTTCTACTCCGTTTTCGCTCTTCATTCGATCGTGACCAGTCAGGCTTAGGCCGAACCTCTGCGGTCGTTCACCGTATTAACACCGGTCAACAAGCCCCACTTAGACAGCGTCCATACCGTGTGTCATCTGCTGAACGCCGTGTCATCGACGAACAAGTGGACGACATGTTGAAACGTGGCATCATCGAGCCCTCCAACAGTCCCTAGGCTTCCCCGGTTGTCCTCGTCAATAAAAAAGACGTATCCATTCGGTTTTGCGTTGACTACCGCCGACAAAACAAGATAACGCACAAAGATGTATACCCCCTGCCTCGCATCGACGATGCTTTGGACTGCCTACAAGGAGCAGAGTTCTTGTCTTCATTATATTTACGCTCCGGCTACTGGCAGGTGCCCATGGCAGAGGGTGACCGCCCGAAGACAGCCTTTGTAACAGCGGATGGACTACATGAATTCACCGTGATGCCCTTTGGCCTCTGCAATGCTCCTGCCACTTTCGAAAGGATGGTGGATACCATCCTGCGAGGTCTGAAATGGAAAACGTGCCTGTGTTATTTAGACGATATTGTGGTATTTTTAAGCGACTTTGTGACCCACCTCAGCCGCCTCGAGCAAGTTCTTGCGTGCCTTTCTGCAGCGGGACTTCAACTTAACTTGAAGAAATGCCACTTCGGTGCTCGCAAGCTTGTAATCCTCGGCCACGTGGTTTCCAAGGACGGCATTCTTCCGGACCCTACAAAACGTAATGCAGTCGCGGCGTTCCCAAAACCAACCACCATCAAAGAGCTCCGAAGCTTCACCGGCCTATGTTCGTACTTCCGGCGCTACGTCCGCAATTTCATCTCCATTATCGCCCCCTTGACCAATCTTCTCGCCGGAAGTTCTGATTTGTCAGCGTGGTCGCAGGCGTGCGATGATGCATTTCAGGAACTCCGACGGCTCCTCACTACGCCTCCCATACTTCGACATTTCGATCCATCTGCTCCAGCAGAACTTCATACGGACGCTAGTGGTGTCGGGCTAGGGGCCATACTGGCCCAACGCAAGGATGGCTTTGATGAGTACCTCGTTCGTCGCCTATGCCAGCCGCACCCTCAGTAAAGCCGAGAAGAATTACAGTGTCACTGAAAAGGAGTGCCTCGCCATATTATTTGGGCAATCGGAAAATTTCGGCCTTATTTATATGGACGTCCGTTTGATATTGTGACAGACCACCATGCGCTTTGCTGGTTGTCTTCACTAAAAGACCCGAATGGTCGGCTCGCTCGTTGGGCATTGCGGTTACAGGAATTCGATATCCGTGTTATCTACCGTTCTGGTCGGAAGCATTCTGACGCCGATGCCCTGTCACGCTCGCCGTTGGCTTCAGAGCTGGTCTGTTCGCCTATCTCCACCAGTGCTGCCTTGGCCATCAGCATTTCGGACATGCCTTCTGAGCAACGCAAAGACGCTTGGATTTCTTCCCTTTTGGACTTTCTCTCAAACCGGACGCCCGCTCCAGTTCCCATGACGCTTCGACGTCAAGCACAACACTTTGCTATTCGGGATAACCTGCTTTACCGCCGAAACTACAGCTCGATCGGCCGTAAGTGGTTGCTGGTCATTCCCCGACATCTCCGCTATGACATCTGTGCCACGTTCCACGATGATCCGCAATGTGGCCACGCCGGTGCGTTAAAAACATACACTCACTTGCAGCTGCGGTACTAGTGGCGCGGTTTGTACTGTTTCGTTCGCCATTATGTCAGGTCCTGCCTTACGTGCCAGCGACGCAAGATGCCCGCTCAACATACCACTGCTTCCTTGCAGCCGTTGCCATGTCCAACACGACCTTTCGATCGTGTTGGAATCGACCTTTACGGTCCGTTTTCCTATACTTCGAGTAGCAACCGCTGGGTTTCCTATACTTCGAGTAGCAACCGCTGCTTCGAGTAGCAACCGATAGCGACAACCGCTGGTTTTCGCTATCGACCACCTAACGCGGTACGCTGAAACAGCTGCTTTACCTTCTGCTATTGCAAAAGACGTTGCATGTTTCATACTGCAAAACCTGGTTTTAAGGCATGAAGCACCTCGGGAGTTACTAAGCGACCGTGGCCACGTTTTCCTCTCCGATGCCATCAAAGCGTTGTTGAGCGAGTGTCGCACCAGACACCGCACTACCACAGCCTATCACCCGCAAACTAATGGAATGACAGAGCGTTTTAGTCGTACACTTGGAGATATGCTGGTCATGTACGCTTTATCCGACCAGTCAATATGGGATAGCATACTGCCTTTTGTGACATATGCTTACAACACTGCAACGCAAAGCACCACTGGATTTTCGTCTTTCTTCCTTCTTTATGGACGCGAGCCATCATCAACAATGGATACCATTCTTCCTTATCGACTGGACCCTTCAGAGATGACTACCGTTTCTCGAGCAGCAGCACGCGCTGAATAATGTCGGAAGCTTGCTCGTGCGTTCACGTCACATGACCATAGACACCAAAAACATCGCCACGACGCGTCAACCACGCCTATGAGCTTTGCTCTGAACTCACTGGTGTGGCTATAGATTTCTTCTACTCCTCCAGGACTCTCCCACAAGCTTTCGTCCAGGTACCATGGTCCCTATCGAGTTGTACGCCAAACATCCCCTGTTAACTACCTTGTCGAGCCGCTGGACCCATCTCCGGACAAGTGCCGTCGGGGACAATAAATCGTACACGTCTCTCGGCTCAAGCCATACCATGACCCTTCTGTGTACACCGGTCCTTAGGTCGTCAGGATGGCTCCCTCTTCGCCCGGGGGTGATTGTAACGAGAGCAGTGGACACGGAGCTACGGTAGAGAAAGAAGAAGACGCACTGGTATCACAAGCTTGCATTCAGTTAGCCCTTGTGCTAAATAAATCTTTTGTTCACCGAGTGAACTCCTGCTGGTTCAACACCCCGTTTCAGCAAGGTTTCACATTTTTAAATAATTGATCACCTGGTAAAAAGGCAATAAATAAATGAATTAGTGGCTTCATAATACCTATATTTGTGCTATTTTCTGTAAAGGGTGCTCCGTTGCATAAAAGTCATGCTGTGGAGAAGCAACTATTAACATGCAGAAAATGAACGCGTTAAAAATTGCGCGCAGCGTCCTTTGGGCCAAAGCGTTGCACATATGCATATTATCTTTCGTGTCACACCACGTCATATTGTATTTCGGTTTTTTTTTTTTTTTGCTGTAACAGTCGTCGGCGCACATACGTGACTCGCAACTAAAAAAAAACAACTCGCATGCCTTGCGCGACAGCTATGCCGGTGAAGCTACAGCTTCTCTGATTTCGTCAAAGCTAATTGATTGGGGCTTGCTCTGAGCAAGTTGGAGGAGCTTCACAGGTGTATTCACCGAGGCAAGTACGTACACCTATGAAGTAAATACTGCTAAACGTCGCCCACACACACACCAGTGTAAAGATTGCATTTACAAAAAAAGAATGCAAGATTTAAGCTACTCGTGATACAATCCTAAATCGCATGCATTTTATTCACGAGCTGGAAATGTTACTTCTACATCTGATTCCGGAAAAAAAACTGCGATTTTTTTTTTGCCTTTAGGGGCGAAGCTCATTATGGCGTGGCTCGTGCGTCCCTTGTTGCTGTGCGTAACCTCCTCTCGTTGGTTCTTGATGCGACCATAGGGGGTGGTACGCCAGGAAGCCGTACGCCAGGGGGAGCTCTATAGTACAATGGAATGGAATGGAATGGAATGAAAAACTTTATTTCAGTCCTGCAGGACACGCTTAGCGCGTAGCGGGCGTCTCCCACGTAGGGACCGACAGAGAGTACCTGGCGGCCGCTTCGTACAATAAAAGCGCCGTTTTTGGCGCGCGCACATTCAGGGCCTCGGTGGCGGGTGACGGGGTGGCCCGCACATGCGGGCGCGGGTGGCCGAAGCGAAACGCGAAGCCGCGCGCCGCGAGGACCCTGCAGTACGAGAGTTGAAGGCGTGTGGACCTTGAAGCACGGACGAATTGACGGACGCTTCGCCCCACTCATCATAATTCATTCCATGGATATACTGCGATTTTTTCCATGGTATTGTGAAAATAAAGTATTGTATTGTGAAGACAATGAATCAATTGCATTGTTAATGATCACACAATGTGCACACACGCAGACAGACACACTTTGGAAAGTAGGCATGCCAGTGGAGAGATATTTTGCGGTTGGGACGACTCTTCGGGGACTGAAATAACGACGAGAAGGCTCAATAAATGCTGAGACAGTGGAGGTGTCTTCACGTACAAGTGAAATTTTGGTCAGTGCCTTTATCTAGAGCACGGCTCACAACATGCGGCCCGTGGAGCTTTCGCTAGCGACCAGCGGCTTCCCGAGTAATTGGATTGGATTGTGTAAACTTTTATTGGGTTCTCCAAAACACAGATTGCGTGTCGCGGGCAGCTCCCACGTAGGGACTGAGATGCCAAGCTCCTCAGCTGCCTTGCGTGGTTGGTGGACAGCACAGAGCTGATCTGCTCAGGACGAGTTGCGGATTGCCGCTTCCCTTCTGGCAGAGGAGATGTTCGGTAAATGAGCGAATCTGGCACAATTCCAGAGTATGTGTTCTAGTGAGGCTATTTCGCCACAATGTGGGCAAAGATTTCGGGTATGCGTCAGGGTAAACGATGTTTAACATTTTCAGAGTAGGGTATGTACGGGTTTGCAATAGTCTTAATTCAAGTGCTTGGGACCGAGTGAGACTTTTGTGAGGTGGGAGGAAAATCGTTCTGGACCGGTAGAAATGCTTAGTGAGCTCGTTATATGTTGTGTGAATTTTCTAGCTATCCCCTTCACCGGTAGAACGCATGCCTAGGAAGGTGCGGATGGATGGATGGATGCTATGAGCGTCCCCTTTATAACGGGTTGGTGACGTGTGTGCCAACATGCTTGCAAGAAAAAAAATAAAAAGAAAACTTTCTTTTTATGTTGGCTTAATGTCTTATCTACTTCGATTAAATCAATCTTATTATAACAAAAAAATAATTTTATGTTTCATCTCTCTGCCTCTTCAGGCAGAATGACTTCATTTTCCCAATATTCCTGTTCTTTATGTTTACTTTTCTGACACCATGCAATACTCTGACCGTCTCTTACTTGCTTCTGCTGTGGACGTGTTTAGCTTTTTGTCCCTAAAAACCATATCCTCATGTAGGCGTGTACGCACACGTATACTTGGGTGGATATCCCCGCATTCAATCAGGACATCTTCCGTCGTTTTCTTAGCTCTTCGGAGTCTCCACAGCATGTACATTGTTCTTATTTATTGAATCTCGCTTTATTACTACGTGTTAAAGGCAACCCGATCTCGCTTCTTCAAACAATAAAGTTCTTCCCCGTGAACTATCATAAAACCTCTTTTGCCTTATTTTGCTCTCCCCCTTTCGGTACTGACTGAGAGCCGGCTTCTTTTCCATCGAGGAGAGATCTCGCGCCCCCTCGTGGGCTGCTTCATTGAGACTGAGATGAAAGTTGTTGATATGTGCAAGGTGAGCTGGGAACCAACTTAGAAGATGGTGTGTGATGTCTTTGCCATGTGGTATTCGCAGCGTTGTTTCTGAGACAGTACCCTTTTCTATAAGGTTGATGGTGCACGCTGCACTGAAACCACTGTCGATGACTTCAATTTTATTGAAGTCATCGACAGCGATTGAGATGAAAGTGGTTGATATGTACAAGGCGAGCTGGGAACCAACTCACAAGATGTTGTGTGATGTCTTTGCCATGTGGTATGAGCGTTTCTTCTGAGACCGTATTCTTTTCTATAAGGTTGATGGTGCATGCTGCACTGGAATCACTGTCGATGACTTCAATTTTATCCATCCCGAGTGCTAGTACGATGGCAGCCTGTTCCACAATGATTGGGTATTTCGTCCTGACCGTCGCTGAGTCGACGACACAGCCAGCTCCATCGACCACCAAGGCCACAAAAGCTTTCCTGGCGGGTGACTTTGCTAAATAATGTACGCATTGCTTTCTCTCCTATTTCGATTAATAAAGCTTTGTTCGGGTAACCTACTCAAACGTGAGCGGCAGATCTCAAGCATCTTTTCAGCGGCAAAGCACTTGAGTTTCTCCACTTGTCAGTGTGTCATGTCGCCACCACGGTCCATTTAAACGGATTTGCAAATGGGGTTAATCCTCACTTTATGGCACCGTTTCATGCTATGCATATTACGAGCTTAAGGTTCGTCGTTACTGCCTATAGAAGATGTTGTTTGGCTTAGCAGCAGTGTCGAAATTCCAGGTGAAATTTATCAATGCACTCAAGTTTCTTATCTAAAATCGGAGACACTAACACGCATCTTTACAGCAATGTCATCACTTCGAAACGTCACCACGTTAACCCAAGAAACATATTTACATCTATTGGCCGCAGTAACAGCTTGCATTGTACATACGCATTGATCACCACTGTCCATTTTTTCTGTGTGCACATGATATGTAAGATATATCCGGAAATAAATTTCTTCTAAACCAGTGCTGCTAACTCCAGGGAGATTTCTCTAGATCTAGAGAATTTTAGACGTATTTAGGGAAAAAGGAAAATTTGTCAGCATCTAAGGAACTTTTCACTTCCCCGCGAAACAAGCAGATCGACGAAGAGACGTACCGCCGGCAACCTCTTTTTCGTTCCTCTTTCCACCTTTTCTCTTTTACACCGTTTCTACACTCACCCAAAGGCGCTGTGCGATGCCATGCAAAGGGGGACAAGGCCGGTTTACGCCCCCAACGCTGTGTCAGCGCTCTCCTCTCCCCCACTTCATTGCGGTTACTTCTGTGCAGCGCGAGGCGCTGTTCTGTGCCGTCGGTGTACGACGTCGATTGCCTGAATTCTGCGAGAACAGAACGACGACGAAGGGACAGCAAAGAGACGAGCGCTAACTTACAAGTGTTGGAAGTTAGCGCTCGTCTCCTTATTGTCCATTTGTCGTCGTTCTGTTATCGCGCTATATCTACCGCCATGTCATACCAACTAGCGCGAACCGCCACACTTCTATGTCTGAATCCCGATTCGAAACAAAGAACATAAAAAGTTGTTTCTCCCGAGCCAGCCAAGCATATGTTTTCAATTCACCAGCCTCCCATTTTCACGCCTTTCACCCACGGCGTTATTTCTTTGGCTCGTTGCTGTTTTCCTATCGGTTTCCGTTCTTTGCGAATGCTGTCACGTTGCTAGTGAGCTTGTGGAGCCATGTGGCTCCGCCAAGGTCACGAAGGTTTCCGTGAAAAGCGTGGCCAGAGTAGTAGGCTGCATGTACGAAGTTATTCGCACAGCTGAAAGAAAAGTTGAAAACAAAGTGGCTGGTGGAAAACTGCAAGAATATATTTCAAACAAATATATGGCAGCCAACATTTCTAATAAACATACCTTTTCGCAACCATTCAGCAGGTTGCGAGGGATGAACTGCCAACTGGCATTATATGCTGTCATGGTTAGACTATTATTCGTCACAATATCTTGTATCGGATATCATATGAGAAAGCTTGAGACTACGTTGTTACGAAGGCCGCGACGCCGACACGGTCCCGAAGGCGCCACTGCTCCGAACTCCGCCGACACGGTCACCAGCCGTTTGGTAGCGTAGGTTTCTCAGCTCGCGACTGCTTCTGCGCAGTGCTGATAGACGGGCGGACGAGACGACGGTCAGTTAAGGCAAGGTTTATGTACAGCATAGAAATAGAGGCGTTACAAATTCGGCACTGGGGCCGACAGTTTAGGGACTCGAAGAGCCGAGATGTCTTCTCTCGCACACTGTTGCGAGGCGCACCGCCCACGAGGTTACGATGGGCGCCACGAAACTCGCCGCTGTCAAGGACACCGGGCGCGCCGACTGCGAAGGGGCTCGAACCAACGAGAGGCTTCTCTGACACATAGGTCAGCCAATGGTAGTGTATAGGTGTTTTGTGGGTCAGCTGCTGGCGATGCGCCGCAGGGCTTTTTTTATAGGCACCGGGTGGATCCTTTGAGTAACCGAATGTCCAACCAGAAGCGCCACTGGCTGTGGTGTCGGAATCCTCCAACGGGGCCCGCCGCTGCGCGCGGTTGCACCAAGGACGAGGGATGTTGCCACGCATTGCGTAAGACTCGCCAGACTGGAAGGCGCCGATTGCTGCGTGTGGTTGCAGCCAAGGACGAGTGACGTTCCCACGCATTGCGTAACACTCGGCAGACTGGAAGGCGCCGATTGCTGCGTGTGGTTGCAGCCAAGGACGAGTGACGCTCCCACGCATTGCGTAACACTCGCCAGACTGGAAGGCGCCGATTTCTGCGTGTGGTTGCAGCCAAGGACGAGTGACGTTCCCACGCATTGCGTAACACTCGGCAGACTGGAAGGCGCCGATTGCTGCGTGTGGTTGCAGCCAAGGACGAGTGACGTTCCCACACATTGCGTAACACTCGCCAGACTGGATGGCGCCGATTGCTGCGTGTGGTTGCAGCCAAGGACGAGTGACGTTCCCACGTATTGCGTAACACTCGCCAGACTGGAAGGCGCCGATTGCTGCGTGTGGTTGCAGCCAAGGACGAATGACGTTCCCACGCATTGCTTAACACTCGCCAGACTGGAAGGCGCCGATTGCTGCGTGTGGTTGCAGCCAAGGACGAGTGACGTTCCCACGCATTGCGTAACACTCGCCAGACTGGAAGGCGCCGATTGCTGCGTGTGGTTGCAGCCAAGGACGAGTGACGTTCCCACGCATTGCGTAACACTCGCCAGACTGGAAGGCGCCGATTGCTGCGTGTGGTTGCAGCCAAGGACGAGTGACGTTCCCACACATTGCGTAACACTCGCCAGACTGGATGGCGCCGATTGTTGCGTGTGGTTGCAGCCAAGGACGAGTGACGTTCCCACGTATTGCGTAACACTCGCCAGACTGGAAGGCGCCGATCGCTGCGTGTGGTTGCAGCCAAGGACGAATGACGTTCCCACGCATTGCTTAACACTCGCCAGACTGGAAGGCGCCGATTGCTGCGTGTGGTTGCAGCCAAGGACGAGTGACGTTCCCACGCATTGCGTAACACTCGCCAGACTGGAAGGCGCCGATTGCTGCGTGTGGTTGCAGCCAAGGACGAGTGACGTTCCCACGCATTGCGTAACACTCGCCAGACTGGAAGGCGCCGGTTGCTGCGTGTGGTTGCAGCCAAGGACGAGTGACGTTCCCACGCATTGCGTAACACTCGCCAGACTGGAAGGCGCCGATTGCTGCGTGTGGTTGCAGCCGAGGGCGAGTTACGTTCCCACGCATTGCGTAACACTCGCCAGACTGTAAGGCGCCGATTGCTGCGTGTGGTTGCAGCCAAGGACGAGTGACGTTCCCACGCATTGCGTAACACTCGCCAGACTGGAAGGCGCCGATTGCTGCGTGTGGTTGCAGCCAAGGACGAGTGACGTTCCCACGCATTGCGTAACACTCGCCAGATTGGAAGGCGCCGATTGCTGCGTGTGGTTGCAGCCAAGGACGAGTGACGTTCCCACGCATTGCGTAAAACTCGCCAGGCTGGAAGGCGCCGATTGCTTAAACGGGCTCGCGGGCTGAGGGAGCTCGTGGTGCGCTGCGTGACAGACCGGCGCCGCCGCTTGATGACGTCGTTGAGTTGATCGCGTCAGGCGGGCTCGATTGCTGGGCTTGAGCCAGATTGCCTTTTGCAGAGGCATTGACGTTCGGTGTGGACTCGCAGGCGTAACAACGTTTTTCAAGACACTGTTTATAAGTTATGTAGGCGTGCATCACTTTATGTTTTATATGAACACCGCCAAGCTTTTTCTGCAGGAGTTGCAAAATAAGAGAATTGATGAATTTTGGAAGCTTGCTCGCCAGAATATTACACGTACTGCACTTTGTATGATCGTTCTGGTTATAATTATTGTTAATTATTTTGTCACATGCATGTGATTACAAGTGCAATCTATCGCTGTGTAAGATTTCCGTGTTTTGCGTGGAACAGCTAGCAGTGTTCTTGAATATTGTTTTGATAATTTATCCCTTCTTCGTCATATATGCAATTCTTTGTAATACATCTATTGTTTCTTGAAATGTTGTACGTAGACGGAATGATACCTTCTTTCTTGGTGATTTGTATAAGATACTGCGAAACTCCTTGCCCCCCCCCCTTAATGCCATGACTGCTTTACCTTTGTGATTTCATGGAACAATATGGTGTTTAAAGCTTTGCGATTTGTACTGCGTCATTTTTTTCATCTTCTGGATGGTGATTTTAGTGAATATTTTCATACCATTGCACAAACGAATGCACCTATATATTATTGTCGCCTCGTACTACAGGGTTTTGCCGTCGGCGCACCACGGCCGAGATTTGGCGAAAGACCGAGAGCTATTGAAGATTACCTCTTACAGCAGCGCATGCCACTGCGGCGGCAGTC
Organism: Rhipicephalus microplus; assembly: GCF_043290135.1. Lineage (NCBI taxonomy): Eukaryota > Metazoa > Arthropoda > Arachnida > Ixodida > Ixodidae > Rhipicephalus > Rhipicephalus microplus. The sequence continues at coordinate 59,078,498 of NC_134708.1, forward strand.
GGGGTCCCCAACACCAAGGCGATCTTCTCCAAATTTTCGGAGCCTCCCAGGAGCAACGCCGGCGCGCTCGCCAAGCCCTAGTCGGGAAAACTAACGACAGCGACCTTCGGGAGCGAGGCCGCTGACACTCGACGCAAGCAAGGCCTCCCACCGACGCAAGCGTGGACACGGAGCGATTCCCCGACGACAGCGACGAAAGCCAGAAGCAGATTTTCTCTGGATATACATGTGGTAGTCGACGGTCACCACGACGTTAGTGCGTTATTGGACACAGGTGCGGACTACTCGATCATAAGCGGGAAACTAGCAGCGCACATAAAGAAAGTTGTAACGCCTTGGTACGAAGCACAAATTCGTACTGCCGGCGGGCACGTAGTCACCCTAATCGGCATGTGCACTATCAGAGTGAGCATTCGGGGACGTACGTTTCTCGCCAGATGCCTCGTACTCCGTGACTGTTCCCGAGACCTAATCCTCGGAGTCGACTTTTTGCGGGAGCACGGCGCTATTATCGATCTTCGAGAGCGTACCGTGACGTTTTCGACAGCTGGATCCTCCTACAAACCTGACGACATCCGTGACAGCACGCTTCGCGTTTCTGCCCACAGCATCACGTTGCCTCCGCGTTCAAGCGTCCTAGTTGATGTGGTGTCTGACAAGTTGCGGGATGGTGAGGTTGTCGCCGAAGGCATTTTGACGCTTTTGTTCGCGCTAGGTGTCTGTGCCGCACGCAGCCTCGTCACGCTTTATGACGGACACTCTGCCCTACTTGTGACTAATTTCAGTAACGAGTACCGGCATCTGTTTCGTGACACCGCCATCGCTTTCGCCTACCCTATCGCAGACGTTTCTGAATGCTTCGCATCTACATCAGCCAACGACGGGCTTCGACCGACACCAAGCGACGTGACTTCACTACTTGGAAAAGTTGATGTCAACTCGACCCTCTCGGAACAACAACAGACCGAGCTACGTGAACTGCTATATCATTTTAATGTGTGCTTCGCGTCCACCTCGAAGGTTCGTCAGACACCGATCACCAAACACCGAATAGTTACGTATAACGACGCCTCGCCCATTAAACCACACCCTTACCGCGTTTCGGCAAAGGAACGTGACGTTATAAATGCTCAAGTCAAAGAGATGTTGCAACATGACATTATCCAACTTTCGAAAAGTGCCTGGTCATCTCCGGTTGCGCTCGTGAAGAAAAAAAATGGCAGCATATCCACGGAGTGAATGATGGAGAGTGGGGCGAAGAATTCGTCCGTCCATTCGTTCTTGCTTCCGTCTGTCCATGCGTCCGTCAGTGTGACCGTACATGCGTCCATCAGCCCGTCCGTGCGTGCGTCCCTGCATTCGTCCATGCAGCCGCCCCTGCGTCCATCCATGCATCTGTCTATGTTCGTCCATCTATTCAACACTCCAAGTACCACCATCTCGCATCTTTTCATCATATATTCCCCATATAGAAGCACCGCCATCGAGCGGACATTCCAAGGACTAAACGAGAGGTGGCACACGCACACTTTCTTACGGCTTCCGCTTCGGGTCCACTTCCCACCTTTAACCACCTCGAGTTCATGGTATATACTAGTTCACTGTATTCATGGCACTGCGGCCGAACGCTCGCTAAACCTTTCGAAAACCAAGGAGGTTACGCCCAGCGAGTATGACGTAGCAAACGTTTTCAGTCAGATAGTGCTCAATGTACATGCCAATGGCTGCTAATGGTGATCGCAGCCTGCGCGTTAACTAAAAGCCGAATGCTCCTGTCTCTCATTCCCCATTAGCAGCCATTGACATGTACATTGAGCATTATTTTTTATTGTTCCACAACGCACAGAAGAAGTCTCTCACCGGCACCTTCTTGGAGGTCAAAATGTTATACTTGTTACATACTACGGGGGACGAACGGGTGCCGCTATAAGGAGTTTTGTCCCTAAAAGATGGATCACTGCGCTTCTGCGTGGACTACAGGAAACTTAACACCGTGACTAAAAAAGAAGTCTATCCGCTGCCTTGCATCGACGATTCCCTCGACAGACTGCGGCGGGCCAAGTATTTTTCATCGATAGACTTGAAAAGTGGCTACTGGCAGATCGAAGTTGATGAACGAGATCGTGAAAAAACCGTCTTTGTTACACCGGATGGCCTATACGAATTCAAAGTGCTTCCCTTCGGCCTCTGTTCCGCACCTGCGACATTCCGAAGAATGATGGGCACTGTTCTTACCGGTCTAAAGTGGCACACGTGCTTAGTTTACCTCGATGATCTTGTCGTGTTTTCTGCCACCTTTGAGGAGCACCTGAAGCGTCTGCAGAATGTGCTGGAAGCGCTCCGCTCTGCTAACCTGACACTCAAGCCAGAAAAATGCCACTTCGGTTACAAGGAACTTAAGTTTCTCGGCCATGTTGTCAGTGCGGATGGTATTCGACCAGACCCTGACAAAAGTACCGCCGTGGCCTCGTTTCCTGTTCCACGTGATAAGAAGGCAGTGTGTCGCTTTCTAGGTCTCTGCGCGTACTATCGCCGCTTTATAGCCAATTTTTCAAGGATTGCTGAACCGCTCACTCGACTCACTCGTGAAGATGTTCCATTCGTCTGGGAGGAAGAACAGGACGCAGCTTTCTCTGAACTACGGGAGCGTTTGCAGACATTACCGGTCCTCGCTCACTTTGACGAAGACGCTGATACTGAAATTCATACTGACGCCAGCAACGTGGGTCTTAGTGCTGTCCTCGTACTACAACAAGAGGGCACAGAGCGAATGATAGCGTACGCTAGCCGCACTCTTTCCGAGATCAACTACTCCACGTCAGAGAAAGAGTGCCTCGCTGCTGTATGGGCCACGATGAAATTTAAGCCTTACCTTTACGGAAGCCACTTCAAGGTAGTGACCGACCATCATTCGTTTTACTGGTTAGCCAACCTACGGGACCCGTGTACGTGACTGGCACGATGGAGTCTTCGTCTGCAGGAATGCGATTTCACGATCGCTTACAAATCGGGCCGCAAGCACGAAGATGCTGATTCATTATCCCGTGCACCTGTTCAAGTTTGTGGCCACGACACCGAGGATGATGATGGTTTCCTTGGGGCCCTTACTACAACATATCTGATTACGTGACAGCGTGCGGACGATGAAATTCGCGCAGTTATCGAAAACCTTGAAGTACGCAACTCGTCCATACCTCGATGTATTTCTCGAAGTCTGTCGTCGTTCTGTCTGCGAGATGGGGTCCTGTATAAGAAAAACTCCAACGGTAATGAGAGAACCTATCTTCTAGTTGTGCCAACTGACATGCGTGACGACATTCTTCTTGCCTGCCACGATGAGCCCACATCTGGTCACTTAGGTTCCTCTCGAACTCTCGCTCGAGTTCGACAAGCATACTACTGGCCTAAGCTTTCTACATCAGTTAGGCGATACGTGAAAAGCTGCCGGTAATGCCAACGCCGCAAATCCCCGCCACTAAAGCCCGCGGGGCTTCTTCAATCAATAGAACCACCCAGAGCGCCATTTGATCAAATAGGAATTGATTTACTGGGGCCCTTTCCACTATCATCTGCCGACAACAAGTGAATCGTAGTAGCCACCGACTATTTGACCAAGTACGCCGAAACAAAGGCACTACAACGCGCTACGGCTTCCGACGTCGCCCAATTCTTTATGGACCAGATAGTTCTTCGACATGGCGCCCCGTCGTGCGTAACCACAGAGAGAGGAACATAATTCACGGCCCAGCTCGTTCATGACGTATTCAAGCTCAGCTACACGAACCATCGCAAGACCACGGCATATTATCCGCAGAGCAACGGCTTGACGGATGACTCAACAAGAACATCGCTGACATGTTATCTATGTACGTAGATGTCCAGCATAAGACCTGGGACCAGGTGCTACCGTATGTCACATTCGCGTACAATACTGCCGTCCAGGAAACTACGCGATTCACACCTTTCCGTCTTGTCTACGGACGTGAGGTCCAGACCATGCGATGCTTTGATCACTACTGATGCTGTGCAGCTTACCCAGTACGCCGAAGAAGCACGCCAGTTAGCACGCCTGCACATTGTACGCACCAGCAGAGTACAGACGCGTGCTGCTACAACGCTCGCCATCGACAAGTTCAATACCATCCAGGCGATCAAGTTTGGGTGTGGACTCGAGTCCGATGCCAGGGATTATAAGAAAAACTGCTCAGTCGCTACTTCGAACCATACAAAGTCTTGCGACGCGTGAGCGATGTGAACTACGAGGTAGTGCCTGATGGCGCCTTCTCGCCACGACGGCGAAGGCACTCCTCGGAGATTGTCCACGTAGTGCGCCTGAAGCCGTACTTCACGCGGTAGTGCGACTGCGCATGAACCATATCGCTGTTTTTGTGTATGCGCGTATTTTCTGTTGGTTCGCCCCGACTTTGCCTTTGTACTTTCCGAGCATCAGAGTAATGCCTTTTTTTTTTCTCAGGGGGGGAATAATGCCACTTGGCCGCTAGTTACGGCGAGCGTAAGCCATGGCTGCCCGCGAAAATGGAAGACGATGTTCTGGGGCAGCGCGTGCTCTGGCTAGTTGTTGATTATTGAAGCAGCCATCTTGCCAGTTTTCGGTGCGTCTCCCCGCCAGCTCAGTTCTTCCTAGTTGAAGACCTTTTGTGGCACGTGAAAATATCATAAAAGTGAACTTTGAAATTGTTTTTCACAGCACAAACACATTAGTTGTCTGAAAACCACTCTACACAAAAATGTAGAGAAATCTAGGGAATTTTTTTTTTCCAGAGAGGGATAAAGGGGCTCCGCAGGTTGCAGCACTAATTGGCCGTGAAGGCCTCCAGTAGAGAGGTCGGCACTGCGATCGTGTTGACGTCAGAAATAGGAAGCATAGTTGAGGAATGCGGCAGCTTTGCTTTCGCGATACCACTTGCATCGTCCCCCATGGCAGCACCGGTGCTTCGTCGAGATTTTACGATGCTAATTAGACATGAGAGTGCCACCAGGGGCACCGATTCGTTGTTTAAACTTTGCTTGCCTGCATTATCAGGTCCTACGTACCGCTTCTTTAAGCACTGAGCTTCAAAACAAAGGGAAGCACGCGCGGTGGTTGTCTACAGCAAAAGCGCAGGAAATGCGGTGTTCTAGCAATCAAAGTCGTTCCCGGCATCCTATGAGTGACGTCATCACGTAGGCGGTGCCACGGTGTGTCCTCGAGGCCAATATACGTAGAAGAGAATGACGATGGAGGTATTTTGCAGACTCCCGCTAGTGGGAGCTAGTGGTTATATGGAAGACGAAGAAGGTGTTTTGTGTACCAACTATTCCTTTGTGAAGCTAAGTTTTAAGTGTAGCCCCAGACACTGTTCTAAATTTCGTGCTTCCGTTTTGGGACATTGCCACAGAGATGTATTTGAGGAGGTGTGTAAAGTTTTCACAAACTTTAGTTCCTTTGTCACGTCGTCAGCTAAGCAGGCGTTCTGCCTGACCCTGAAAAAAATGCCTCCGTCACACACTTCTCCATACCTTCTGATAAAAATGCTGTCAGACACTTCGTGGGCCTTTGTGCCTATTATCGTCGGTTTATCACAGACTTCGCCTGCATCGCGTCGCCGCTAACATATCGCACGAGAGACGACGAAGTTTTGGAGTGTAACGGAGTACGATGAAATTTTCCCCCCACAAGCCAATTTGCAATCTCTTAGATTTTTGACCACTACATTAAAAGATTACTTGGTACATGCAGAAACAAAAAATGTGATAGCTACAGATGCTTCTGTGAACAATGAAAAGGCAGGCGTAGGAATTGCGTCTGATTTCCTCGGCTGGTCTTTTTCAGTAAGGCTTCTAGATTTCACTCCTACATTTGAAGCCGAGCTAGTAGCTATTAGTTTAGCTCTTCGAAAATTTCCTACGACCGAGACCAGTGCAATCATCCTAACAGGCTCACTTGCAGTGTTTGCAGCTCTGACAACCTCCGAACAATCTCGTGCCCTAGCAGCGTTCCACACATTAGCACCACCCCATTTTAAGCACCTCAAATTAGTGTGGGCCCAAGTCACTGCGGATTACAATTAAATGAATTGGCAGATGCTTTGGCACGAGCATCACTTGATGGACCAGTAATTTCAGTACTTCCCGAGTTAGAATACTTATCAGGGGTTAGATATAGTAAATTCGCTATTTTTACAGATAGTTTAGAAAATATCACACAATGAACAGATTATCAGCACCTCGAATTTCTATGGAAAGCCCAGTAGAGTCAGTCAAAAAAACTTGAAATTATAATCTCGAGATTCCGGTGCCGTGTCCCCCTATTAAATTTTTATTTACACAGAGCTGGTCTGACACTTTTCCCCTTTGTCCGTTTTGCAAAGAATCAGAAACTATTGAACATTATTTTGGCTCACGTCGGAACTATGCATTAATTAGGAAACGACTTCTAGATATTCCATTTGCGAAGCTAGGTTTAAATTTAACCACAGAAAATGTTCTAAAAGCAAAGCAGTAAAGAGTAAAGGTTTTGCTGTGGGAAACACTGCATACTTGGCCACTCCCCAGGTTTTACCTTGGTGGACATGAAACATCCTTTCTCTCTCATTGCTCAGAGACAAACGGGCCCTCGTGCTAACTGCCGCTCACAACTCTTTCCTCGGCAGTTCTGGCTCCTGTTCTTGTGAATGTCGTTTTTTTCGCTTAAAATTCCCCTTAGCTATGCATTATCTGGCCAAACTTCAAGTTTTGTTAAACTGTCTCCTCATTGCGAAGAGCTTTTCCTTTTTTCTTGAGACAAATTATGTGGTCATTATGAATTGAAATGTAGGGAAAACACCATTACAGAAATGTGTCTAGATTTTAGTCATTGTGTAGACTAATATCGATATATTTCTCAAAATCTGACATCAAATCCTCCTCAAAAACTAATCGCATTTTAAACTGCGATACTCTAGCTGGGCTGTACACGATAGAATATGGTACATTAGAAAAGAAAGTGCAATGCTTGTGTTTATCCCTTTCTTCAGTGCAGTTTTTGTTTTGATGTGCACTACCATGGCTGATGATTACTATCCAACATTGTTAAACATTTCATTTCTGCAGTGCCTTCAAGCATTGAAGATATACGAGTAAATAATTAACAATCAAATGAACACATGTAGGGACAAAAGCAATTTATTGAACAATCTTCGAGGTAATGCAAGTCACTGTACGGAGTGTGCCCACTGCATGAATTTACTGAAGCTACACTGCACAGGACTGGAGAAGTTGGAAACAAGTTAGCCCCCTGAAAAGCGAGCTGCCAGCACAACTTTTGTCACAGAGCGCCGTGCAGGTCCAACATTTACTGTTGCTCCGGAGGGGTACAGTTCACTTGGTTGAAGAGCCTGTCCTTGATCACTTGAGACATGAGGCCATGGATGACCTCGATGGTTGTCTTGCAGCTGTCTCGCGTCGCCTTTGCAAGCTTGTCCTCAGTTCGCTTCTCGTGCGGGTCAAGGCCGAGGACAAAGCCGCCCCGGCCGAGCTGCGACTCGGACTGCTCCAGCTTGTCCGACAAGTCAAACACCTGTCCCGTCGTGTAGTCGGCGTTCTACGAGAAACAAATCCTCTTTGCTTAGCTATATCGATAACCTTGAGTAAAGTATAGTAAGAACGTTCCATAACACCTCTTCGATGCAAACTCTGGTGAACTGTCGATGGATATGTAAAATTTGCAATAAATTTAATATCGAGTGAACAACAGCATAAGAACTCAAAGACATGATGCCAATACAAACGTGTTGACTTACAGTAGCACCGATAATTGGGCTAGTTGGTATTAGTTCATCACAGACACGGACACTAGAACAGGAAATCGCACAGACCAAGGCGCTCTTGGTCTGCGCGATTTCCGGTTCTAGTGTCTGTGTGTGCGCCATTATGCAGTCAAACGGTGTTGATTTAAGATACCGTATTTACTCACGTAATCCTCGCACTCACATATTTCTCGCACCCCCCACATCGCCCAAGAAAAATACGATTTTTTTTTTTTTTTGCCTCGAGTAACTATCACACCCACGAAAACTGCCGCAATAATGTCGTCGGCTCGTTCCAGCCACTGATGATAATAGCGCGTGCCATCTGGCGCCATTTCTAAAGCATTAAGTGTACTATTGCACGCAGATTCAATCCAATCCAAGCCAAGCTGAAGTGGCCAGTGCGCATTGTGGCGTGTTTCGTATGCTGTCTCGGTAATCATGGCACGTTATGGAGTGATACTGAAGCTACACGGCTGCTACAAGTTGCAAGTGATAGATCATGCACTAAACGATGGCAACAGAACCACCGGTAGGCTCTTCGGAGTCTACAAGTTTTGTGTTCGCTACTAGTGACGGCAGCTGAAAGCCATGAAGACACGTTGGGCCTGCCGTGGGCCTAAAACTGGGTTTGATGGTAAACTTTATTTCTTCAGAAGGAAACTGCGGACGATTCTGTTAAATAGCCATCAGCCCAATACTGACGTCCAACGCTTACCTTTTGAGTGATCCTGTTGAACGACGAACGCTACCGTTACGCCCGCAACACCCACAAGCTTTGTGTATGGTATTCTGATTCTCGACTATTTGCTTGCACTTTTTGTGTCTCAAATAAATCTTGCCTTGTGTTGAACCTCTGCTTTTATTGTTGAGGTAAGTTCTAATTAGTACTTCTTAAAGCTTGCTGTAAGAATCCCGATTTGCGGCCACTTCGTTTTCTTTTTCACTCTGTACGTTTTCGTGGAAAGTTTTCCCCGCGTAATTCTCGCACCCCTCAACTTTGCACCAGTTTTCCGGCAAAAAAAGTGCGAGGATTATGCGAGTAAATATGGTAATAGTTGTGTCACCCTCAGGTCTGTCTTCTCGCGCTGTTATTTGTTCACTGCGAATCATAACCCACCAGCTCACTAAAAAAACTTTAGCGAAGTTTACATCAAGCTTCCCATATGATGTTATACTAATGCGTTGCATCCGAGAACAAATGAATCTGTGGTAGGTGCAAAATATATGTTTAACAACAAAAAGCCTGTTCCGGTGATGTGCTTTCAGTAACAAAGTAAAAAATGCCGACTTACTTGATGTCTCAAGCCTCTAAGCATGCATTTGAAAAAATTACGAAACCTGCACACTAATTGCTGACCTAAAACAGTTCGAAAGCTCTTAGCGATGTTGCTTTCTGCCACAGTAACCATTCAAACACATGGCGGTAACATAAGATAGTAAATTGAGCCCTCTTTCACCTGGCTCTTCAGCCAGCCATTGCTAGGGGGACATGTGAGTTTGGAAAAAGATCCTTGGGTCAGATAACCCAATGGGCAGAGTTGACCCCATTTCTTACTCCACTCCTGCTCACTTCAAATGAATGAAAGTATACATAAATATTAAGTTCAGTGAACTTACAGTCAGTAGACTGGATGAACTGAGCGTGTTGACCCAGTACTTATTCCAGAGCGAGTCTAGGAGCCTGCGGTCGAGCAAGGACTTGAAGTAGGACACCTCGAGAGAGTAGTACTGCTTGCAGTGGACTCCAAAGTCTTCGATCTTGTTCAGCGGAATGGTCTGGTACTCTGCCGGACCTTCGTCCGGGGGCTTGTAGCCCTGTTCGAGGAACATAAGAGATTGGGTCCAGTCTTGAGGGCAGGCAAGAAAGAACGCCAACAAAAATTGTGCCGTATTTACACAATTCCAGTACAAGTTGTTCCTTAAAAAAATTGAAGACTGTATGTTATAGTCACGGAAAACTTACTGCAAGACAACTGCATCCAAAAGCACGCTAGTCACTGTCCAACAATCTGGATGTCAATAATCACTCACACAGCTCCTTGACTTTGCCAGTAGCCCCTGACAACACTGAATGATCATGGTCAGATAACATTGCCAATTCGTAGTAAAGGCTTCTGTGAACACACATACTAAATACTATTATTGCAATGCATGTGGCAGGAACTTAGCAATTTAATATTGAATGAAGCCAAAAAGCCCTTCTCTTTCACAATTATGTTGCCAACTATGCACAGTGAGTAACCAATTATGCAGTAAGTTTTAAAGTATTTCCTAGTGCCTACATGACATACACACATGCACTCACTAAAGAAGAAGAAAAGGAGGAAACGTTCAATACCTTTGGATAAGTCCTAAAAGCACCCAAGTTGACTTTTCCGGCCGAGATGGTCCTCACAGGGTCAATCTGCGGAATAAGTCAGACACAAGTGTAGTTAGAACACATAATAGCATGTTCCGCCCGTAAACGGCACACAGACATAATTTTCGCAGTTTAATATTGCCCATACAAAACATGCATCACCATAAAACTCGACGGCAACCCATCTTAAGCATGATTGGCTGCCCTCTGTAGATTGTGCCAGGCAGCCAATCATGATGGAGAAATGAAGTCACGATCAGGCTTGACTGCGAACAAGAGTGCTTTTTTGACACCACCACAAGTTCAATCTGCATCATAGACCAACGTGTTGTCTTAATGACATTAGTTATAGAAATGCTTAAGCAGACTTTTTGATTAACATTTGAAATGTCACTTTTTATCAATACTGTCGATTACAAGCTAAAAATAAATGTAAGCTCTGCACACAGTTGTCACTGAGCCACTGCCACAATGAGAGAATTTTAACAGACGTTCAATCCAATTGCACATGTTCATTTTCACAATGTCAAGCATGTATTTCATAATTCAAGTAGATGATTTTCCCACACAGACCCATATTCATGTCACTGGTTTTCAGTCAAAAAACTAGCCTTCCTGCCAAATTCCAAATGTTACTGTTTGGGAAAATCTATTGTACTTGAAAAAGGGGTGACAAAGTTTTAATTTCTAGCATGCACTGCACTTATGGCTGGAACAGAAACCATATAGCACAACTCTCCTGCACAGAGCAGTGAAAGACTCACCGTAGTCCTGTGGCCAAAGCTTATATATATTCTCAAGTTGCAATTGACCATAGACCCTACAAGACAGCCGGAACAATCCACGTTACCCTAGAGGTGATTGGATAGCAGTTTCTGGGAAACCACACTCTGACAGTTCACGCGAGAACAGTTCTAAAAAGGAGAAAGCACTAACCACAATAGCAACAAAGGGCTCCTGAAATTGTTGGTTGAGCATCTGCGTGCTGACGTCAATGCCCGACAGCCAACAGCCATAGCCGGGGTGCGAGTGGTACCAGCCCACGACGTTCTCCAGGCGGCCGACCGTCTTGGCATTCTCGGTATATTCGGCCATGTACTCGTAAGCCTGAGCCTGGGCATTCACCCTCGTCTCGGTCCCTTCAACCGGCAGGGCAAACGAGTCCATCACTATCATCGTGTTGGCGTCCACCTAAAAGTTGCAGACGGTAATTAGATGCAAGTTGTGTGAAGCACTCGCACGCAGTCTACAGGCCATTTTTATGATCGTAAAGCTTTATTTCCTGAGAGATAGTTTGCCCGAGGCACGTAACCGCAGTCATCCTCTTAGTACAGTGTGTACATACCCAGTTTACTTTTCTTGAGGTGAAAAGTGTGGACCTGGCTCTTACATTGATAGTATGCCCAAAAGACGGGCACTAGCATATGCAGCTATTACACTGTTTTCATTTGAACCATGCTACAACAAGCTGGACAAATGTGTTGTCCTACTTGTTGTCGTTCAATAAGACGATGGGTTACTGCTGCCCCAACCTGCCCTTATCATGCAGAACTAAAGCAGAACTGTTATCATGCAGAACTGTTCCAAATATAGACTATGATAGACTACAGTTTCACAAGGAAACTTCTGCCTGCTTTGCCAACAAAGAGTGGGTCGAAAGTGACTTTCATGTTTGCATCTGCACTATGGACTGGTATCAATACAACACCCTGAACTGCGAGTAAACAAAATGCACAGTAAAATGTGGATTTCTCGACTCAATTCGATTCCTGTATTATCATTTCTCAGTCACTGCCATTTGATCCTGGCAGTAATACTGGCAAAGGAGTATAATGAACAGCACAGGAAAAGAACTGCTACATCATCCCCACAAGTGCATCCCATTCACAACACTCACTTTTCCTAGAAGCAGTCCCATGACTTCCAGGGTTCCACCGGAACGTGCGTGCATCACCATCTTCAACAGTGCCAGTGCAGACACCTTCATGTCCTTGAAGTAGTGGGGGCTGCGAAGTGCAATTGGCAGTGTTGTGGTTACTGCTGACTACATGCAATAAAGGGCTGTGAAAATCAATCGCATTACGACAACACAAACAAATTCTAGTGCTTATTTTATGTGAGTGATTACCTAGCTAACAAGTGTTTGCAATCAGCGAGTAGATGGCATTCCACAAGTGTGGAGGTTTTATGCACAGGTAGGATGACAAATATCAGAACGTTCACAAACACGAGCATACACTTTCCGCTGATTTTCGCTTGTGAAGTAGAAGGAGTTTTATACATAGATGCTGCTTGACATGCTTCTGGGTGAAAAAACACGAAGCCAAGAACATATGACTGAAAATGGAATCTCATTTCTCATGTAAATTTCCCACAATAGAAATGTTTAAGGAGATGCAACTTGGCTGAACAGGAAAGCAAACACATAAAAAATATTGAACACCACGTCACAGATGAAGTTCAGCTCAAAGCTTGCGGCTGCGTTTTTCTACCTCCTGCTTTCCACTGTCCCGGCTGTACACACAACTTTTAATATTCATTTTCCTTTGCATGCTCGATTGTTTTCGGCTCCCAAGACTAGGCTGCACACGCCGAATTCCAAGAGGAGAGCATGCTGTGTTTAAGGCTGCTGGGCAGAGTGCGCATTTATAAACATTTCTCGATCTACTCATTGCAAATTTTGAGCTGAAACGCGGCAACAACGCCACAGCCGGTTTCTTTGACCCGTGTGAGCTCAATGGGTGAAGGGTCCGGCCGGAAGCTAAACTTTCACAATCTTTTTTTACAGGCAAGCCCAACAGCGACAATAATAATTTATACAGATGCGCAAGAACGTATACTACTTAGCAGCAGGAGATGTATCGCGGTGTACCGGTGGCAACGAGTGCACAGCAATGACAAAAAAAAATTTCAACATACTCTTTCTCCCACGGCTTGGCTGTGAGGATGTCCTGCTGCTGTTTCTTGTTGTACTTGTACAAATCGTCCACGCTCTGAACCGTTTCGACATTGTTGCTCATCTCCCAGGTCTTCTGCGCCATGTTGTTATCCATGATTCGCGTTTACGTCTCCCAAGTGCCACGAGAACGATCGACTTTTCTCGTTCGGTTAACAACTATCACTCAATTACAGTGTACAGTCAATCAACAATCAAGTGGCGGCCGCCATTCACAAAAGTGCAGAACCGCAGTGTATTTTGTAACACTATACATTTAAAACCAAAATGTGCTTTAAAACTTGTTGAAAAAAAACCAAATAATATTTTATGTAAGTGTTAAATAGGTAATCATTCAGTTATTTTTTTACATTTACTGCGGTCCTGCGTTCTCCTTCAAGCATCGCACACGGTGAACTTCACGAAGGTACGAAGGCAAGGATGGCTGCAGCGGTTGTTGTTGGAAGGTCACTGCTACGATGTGCACGGCAAACCGTCTGCATCAACGCAGTGCGGTTCAAGTCCGAGGAAAAGCCACGTAAGCCGCCTCTCTGTTGGCCCCCATTCGATCGCACCTTGGTTTCTAACTTGACCATTCGTACCGTCCATCGGACGCGCGGACTAAGCCTTGCCACACGCACCGTAAACTGTAGCTTATAACCGAAAGTTCGATTGTGCGAGATTCCTGGAGCCGGGTTTTTTAACGCTGCATCAAAACAGGTAATCGAGAGCTCGCGTTTGGAGCTCACGCGTCAATGCTTTGCTGGGGCGGATCTCGTGATCGCAGCTAAACACGCCGGCTCAGAAACCATCGCCTAAACACATTGCCGGCTCTTTCGGAACGCATCGAAACTGTTCAATAAATCGACGTGTCTGCAAATGCTGTCTATTGCCTTCGCATGTCGTCACTGTTGGCTAAGCCTTTCAAATTGGCCGTCACATGCACATGCCTCTCTGAACTGACTGGCGGCCAAGTTAACTACAGTCCGTGTGATAACAGTTTAGGTATTACTAGTTACGAAACTACATAACTCTTTCGATACACAAAGGGCTAAAATGACAGTGCAGGTAACGAGCACTTGTAACTTCGGGACTCGCGAATTTTAGCAGTTTGTTTAATGGGAAGGAGCGGGAAGTGCTTGGTGAAATAGGAGCAGGTTGTTAATCGGAAACGTGAACAAACGCTAGCGAAATTCGCAACCCTTTAAAGTGTTCTTTTTCTGTGTTTGCTTCTCTCGCAGGTTTGTACACCTCGATGGAGCATGCCACAGGGCGTGAAAGGCAGGAACTCCTAGCAATGGCAGCAGGAAACGATGTATGTTTGTGTGGTTCATTAATCTTTTTTTTTTCTTTCTCTCTTCATGTGTGTGGTTCGCTTGAAATGTCGGATTTATCGCTCAGAAAAGGCCCGCATGTGAGGTAGTGATGGCACGCACGTTTTCGATTAAATGCCATTCATTGATGACGGATTACTTTGGGGCTGTTTAATGTAAAGAATGACATTGATATATACCATTCAGTATTAATCTACCATTAAATGATTGCCGTCCCTCCGTTTGCATGGACGGCAATCTGCTGAAACCACTGATGAAGCTCGCGAAAGAGTAACGCACCACTAATCACATGCTGCAAATATTTTTAGAATCCAAGTATGAGCAGAGTTTCAGGTAATCTTGGCACGCTTCGAGCGTTTTCCTTTCGTGCAGGCGAGCACGTTCAAAACTATGCAGTGAGGGGCATGTCAAGGGGGAAAGATGATGAATCTCTTTGTCAGTGTGCATCATTACCTAAGCACTTCTTATTTTTATTCGAACACACGACTTGCTTCCAGTGGGATAGCGAACGTGCGCGTGAGCACGTGGCGGCCACAGTAATTACGCAGCTCACGATGCTTACATCAGCCAGGGCCATAGACTTGGGGTATGTGGCACAGTAAGTCGGGTATATGGCGTCCTTTCTGGAGAGAAAAGGGAGTGATTTGGAGCCGACTTTGAGAATTGACGGTAAATTCTAGGCCACGTGCCACACTAAATTTTGATTTGTGTGAATCTCGGAAGCCTCGACTACTGATGGGCAGTGCTTTCTGACCATGCTCGAAATGCATTGCAGGGTCCCTTTGAGAAAGAATGGCGATGTCGTTTTGCCAAGATGTCCCCAGTACCCTTGTAGTGCAGAACCTGGCTAAAAGGGTCGCAATTCTATCTATTGCTGCAGGTCGTTGGCTTAATCCCATTTGTGGCGTACTCATTTCAGTGGAGGCAAAATTCTCATGCTCCGTGTACTGTGCATAGCCAGTGCACGTTAATAAATGCTAACTTTTGAAATTTCCTGAGCGTTCTACCACAGCGTGCCTCATAATTAAATTCTGGATTTGGCGCATAGAACGCTACAAATTACTATTGCACAATAGAAATTCATGTCAGGGAAGATGGAAGTTTGCAATGAGAAATTCGTAAACAGAGGGCAAGTGCTGGAGCCGACGTTTGGACAAGCAGACTTGTCTTTTGTTTCAGATCGGCCTTGAAAAGCAAGTGTCGAAATGTCGGCTTCAGCACACACCCCAATTACGAATGTCTTCACGCACAATAACTATTGCGTAGGCTTAAGATCGCAATTTCTTTCATTTCCGAAAGCGTCACGAGCAGCTCAAATCGTTACCAAGAGTGCACTATTGTTTCGCGACGGACAGAAAAAGAAATTAAAATGCACAACTCGGAGAAACAGAGGTACAGGAATGCCGCAAAAGAAAAAAAACGAATGAGCAATTTGACAGATGCAAGAGCTACAAATGTAGTCATCATCAAAACGTAGGGTATCTTGTGCTACACAATAAACACAGTAAGTGATGGGCTATTACAATTTGAAAGGACGTGTAAAAAATGCAGCCAAGTGCATTTGCTTTGGGCAAGACTGCCACTGTGTCATCACTTCACCCATTCCTACCACTCCTGGGAAACGCCATTCGTAAATTAGCAGTGGTGATGAGCTTTGCAGGAGACATGTGACTTCTAATTCTGATAATTGGACTTGTTTTGTGTGCACAGTGGTAGTGTGTGCAGCAGTACAAGAAACACACAGCACAAATTCAATCCTTCCATCAGTCTTTAGTATAAGACATGAGCTCCTCCTGAAAGTTTTGTCAACACCTTCGTTGTCGTGTGCTGTTAAAGGGCCAGTAAACAGCCCTGAGATCCAAAGATTTTTAAAAAGAGATATATGTGCAGTTTTTCTTCGCAAACATGCTGCCACGAGAATTTTGCGAATAGGTGCTATATTAAGGAAAGTACAGAAGTTGGAACAGTGGTCTTAGCTGATTGCAAATTTTCACGCTGCCTCGCACAATTCGGCAGCATGACACCACGTCAGCGATTGACGTCATCGGCGTACT
This sequence comes from Rhipicephalus microplus, assembly GCF_043290135.1. Classification (NCBI taxonomy): domain Eukaryota; kingdom Metazoa; phylum Arthropoda; class Arachnida; order Ixodida; family Ixodidae; genus Rhipicephalus; species Rhipicephalus microplus. The sequence continues at coordinate 59,094,970 of NC_134708.1, forward strand.
CGATCAGTCGCAACGCACTTCCGCTTGCTGCGAAGCATGGTTGTTTGTTTACCGTTTGCCACATCAACTGCTGGTCAACCGTGTAAGCGTCAGGTGCGAAGTGTCGACCACAAACGATCAGGTCCCTGACGTACGTCGCTTAATGGCCGATTCGCTTCAGCCATGCAGCACGCAGGGCCCCATAGTGAGGCACACGGTGCCGATGCTTCTCCGCTGTGCAGTCGCTCCATTTGCAGCCAACGACAGAGCAACACTGTTTACCCGTGTTGCTCATGTCAAGGGCGAATTACGTTCGTACGTGCACACAGGCGCTGTAGTTTAGCGAGGAGCGTACACGTGCACGGGACAACTGTGAGGCTGGTTCTTTCACCGTAGTGCCAGAAACAAGGGCAGTTTCGTAGGTGTGGGTAGGGACAGAAACTGATGTTGACTTCACTACTGTTTTTTCACACCTGCTCCAATCGGCGAGCTGCGTGCTACAACACGTCGCCGCGTTGACGTCACTGCGCGTGCAAGGGGGTCGGTCAGGCGTAGGAAAGATGCACGGGAATTGTTTTTTGAAATAAAGGCTCTGTGCGGCACACAGGGGTGAAATATTCAGAAAACATGGTCGCTGCGGTCTAATCTACGAATTGCCAAGCTTGTATGGGGGGTGTAAGAAAAAAGTCTGAGCCTGCTTGCTGGCCCTTTAATACACACATATTCTTTCTTTTTTAGTTTATATCCTGTATAGCTAGCGACCTGTGATAAACTTCAGAGTTAGCACAAGCTTTTACTACTCTTCATGTGATTTTCTTTATTTTTGTTTTATCGTATTTACACGATTATAGATTGACCTAGGATCGAAAACAAGTTATGGTTGTCTTCATAAAAATGATCCCAGTGTATGCTCACAAAGCTAGCTTTTCTGCACAGCTTTCAAGCACTACCATGAAGACACCTTCATTATCTTTGGAGACATCTTATAAATATATATATATTTTATGAAATGGGCTCATGCTCTCCCCCCCCCCCCCTTTTTGCGGTGTGATATAAGGGTGGTCGACCTACATTCGAATTGACTTAGAATTTCGTAAATATGGTACTGTTGTCGAACTCGCTTGAGTGTTAAAAAAAAAGATTTTTATATTTTTGTCATTTTTTTTCTTGTGCCTTGCTAATTTTCTGACGACTTGAATGTTAAATATTTGATGCTATTATCATGAATATGAATACTGTTCTACAATACTCTCACAATTGAGTCAATTTCTAACTGAAAGTGGAGGGATCTAGTCCAGGGTGCCGCGGTTGCGTTTCGGTGGATGGCGGCGTCTGCTTTTCGATTTAGGTGTGCATTGAAAACCCCAGGTGGTCAAAAACTACGACGTTTTTCATAATTGCATTGTGGTTTTGGGATGTAAAACCTCAGCTATTATGTAATTGTTTTTTTGTTTTTGGTGAATCTGTCTAACTGCCGGTAGGCTTTCTTCTACAGCCAAAAAGAACCAAGTCAGAAATTGCTTCATAACTAGCAGGAATTCATCGGTTGGTTCACCTAATAAGAGATCTAAAGGTTTCTGGTAATGCACATGACTTTTTGTTCGATGGCATGCTTTGACTGGGATAAGTTTTTTGCATACGAAATGCGCAAGCTACATGCCTTTGACCTTGTATTTTTTTTTTCAGGATCCATTTGACATGAAGGTCTTCAAGAGGGGCCCAGGCACCAAGGACAATCCGAACCTGATCCCATCTCACCTAGAGAAACGAATGATTGGTTGCATTTGTGAGTATGCTTGAGTGCAGGCTCCGATTGGTTCGACACTGTGCTGTTGTGAAACTTGTGTAGGGAAGCTGGATTGGATGGTGGGTTGCTGGGGAAGAAAATATGAAGGCAGCTCTCGTGAAGAGGAATTTTAGGTGGTGCAATTCGTTTTCTTTTTAATGTAAAGATTTCGACAAAAAGCAGTCTGGCTGGGTAGATAAAAACCGCATGCTATGAGAGGTACCCCCTAATGGTGATTTCGTGGCTTGTCATTTTTAACTCTTTCTTTGTGAAGTCAATAACATATGTGGCACTTTCTGCTTTGTAATCATCATAATAGGTGCAAGACTTTTTCTAGGATGTCATCCTATTAACAACCTTGATTTTTGTGTCATTTGTTCATAATAAAACAGAACCTCTGTGAATAGAAGTTATTTAAATGGAAGCATTACCTTCGAGATAGTTCTATATTGGCTTGCTGCACGCATATACATCTTTTTTTTTTTTGTGAGCTCTTGTTAAATTTAACATGCCCCGCCGCGGTGGTCTAGTGGCTAAGGTACTCGGCTGCCGACCTGCACGTCGCGGGATCGAATCCCGGCTGCGGCGGCTGCATTTCCGATGGAGGCGGAAATGTTGTAGGCCCGTGTGCTCAGATTTGGGTGCATGTTAAAGAACCCCAGGTGGTTGAAATTTCCGGAGTCCTCCACTACGGTGTCTCTCATAATCATATGATGGTTTTGGGACGTCAAACCCCACATATCAATCAAATCATGTTAAATTTAACATATGTTCCCGGTCCCATGAAGTTCTATTTTACAAGATTCTATTGTAGCAAACATGCATTCAAATGAGGTGCTGTTGATTTGAACTTTGTTAATAATATAAAAAAATATAGCACAAGAAAACATGGGATAAGCCAAAGAAATCTATTGGGCAACATTTGTAATGTGGTGGTCTTCAATGGTCCGTTTTGAATGTGCTAAAACACATCTTTATGTGCTCAGCATACCTATGTGCAGATCCATATTTGGTTTGTTTATTTGCTAAACACTACTGTTCTAACAAGCTGCACATATGGCTTCATCTTTCCAGGTGAAGAAGATCAGACCCACATCAACTGGATGTGGCTTCACCGAGGGGACCCAAAGCGTTGCGAGTGTGGATACTGGTTCAAGATTGTGGACGCGAAACCGTTGTAGCGAGTGCTATGCCGGGCCTAGTCCAGTTATAGACATCACATTTTTTTTTTCTTTAAAGGCAGAAACACAACGCAATATAGGAGTACATGGCAGCGCAGCTTGCAAATACTGCACAAATGTCCGTTTTGTTTCCCCTTGGCAAGAAATAAAAAAAAAAGGCCAGAAGTTTCATCTGTTATCACAGTGTCGATTCTTCTGTATATGTTTATAAAATGAAACTTCATTGTGCCAACTGGCACATGAAGAAACTACCATTTTACTTAGAACTTTCGGTGAACTATGCCTCATATATTGAATATTGGGGTATCCAAAGAGCCTTTGCCTATTCAAAAGGCCCGACCTGGCATGTGTTCTTTTATAAACTGGCTTGGGTCCTTTTATACGCTGAGCAGTTAGGGTTTCTTAACCCAAGAACCCCTTATGGAAAATTTCGTAATATTTGAGGCACACTTCCCTACAGTAGTAGTTTGAAATCGGCGCCATAATGAAAGTTTCCCTGTGGTGCTGGCTATCATCATCACCAAACTCGTCAGTGCTTTTCGTTAGCGCAAATGCGATTCATGGCTAATGCGTTATCAGTCAGCTCAGACACCTAACTTACTTAGTAAAATACTGAGGTGCCTAATTATGTCACGTAAGGATATATAAGGTTTCTGTTCGTCCAACAACAAATGAGTACAGCACCAGATTGCACTAACGCGAGCAACACACGTACAGCAGCTTACGTTGCAGCGAGATGTAGATCATCGACAAGATAACGTTCGTGTTGAACTGCAAATTATTCATCTGACGTGTCTCGAATTTACGTGGTGATGGTAATGGCGCATACTAAACTTCGTCTGGCGCATCGGCGGCCGACTTTGACGTCACCTTTCGGTTTCAGCATGGCGTCGTGCGAGTGGTGTTTGGCCGAGTGTGTGTGCTAGGCCAACTATTTCGGAATCTCCTCGTCGTCTACTGCAGCGGGGCGGCGATTCTAGCGTTGTCACTGTGCGAACGATGTCAATCAGGTAACGCGAGAGAATGCGCACAGGTTCGAACACGGGCGAAATGTTCATCACTCGTGCTCTGGAGAAGATACTGAACGATCGGGAAATCAAGCGATCATATCATTCGCAACTAAGGAAAGCCTGCGAGCTCGCTCTCGGTAAGTCTCTTATTTTCAACCCTCTACGTCGTCCCGCGTTTCAGTCTTTCCCGTTTCGACGTCGGCTTACACCCAAACGACATTCGCCTACCGTACGCTAGCCTTGGCAAGTCTGGGTTTTGAATCGCTCCAGTGGAGAAAATCGGAACGGCGAGCAGGTGTTCCAATCTCGTAGCGGTTACGCGATCCTTCGGCACGGATGTGTTTATTTTCAGGGTCTTAAGCTAAATCAGAGTGACTATCCGAAGGCGTTCGTCGTTTAAACTGTGCATTTATGCGGCTCGATTAAACGCGCACGCCAGCGATCTCGACATACGCCGCAGAACGGAGCGACCGTGCCCCGTTTTATTTTCGCTTATTACTTTTTGTCGACGCCGCCGGGACCATCTGGAGCCGTGTCTCTCCCTATTGACGTTTAGTTTGTTCTTATTTTTCGTTTCTCGTGCAAGGTCCTCGCGTTGTCGCCGCAAGTGACTGCCGTGCCCCGGACCTAGCCCGCTCACTCAAAAGTTGCTCGCCCATACATTGCCTGTTACTTTTCCGGCTATTACGCGACGGTCGTCGGCGCTTTCGAATGCACACGTGGTGGCTTTTCCGCGTCTTCGCTTCAACCTTGACAGCTTTTTGTTTTTGTTTCGATTCGCCCGTACCCACACCGTTTAGCTCGATCTCTACCAGCGTTTTTGTTATCGAGAGCTCTCGGTTTAGCTCCGCTCCAGCTGTGTTGTCAGTGTCACAAGCTCGTGACCGCAGGTTGGTCCCAAATGCCCTCTGCAAACAAGCCGCGACTTTGCCTGTTCTTTTGCGTTTCGCTCTGCGCTTTTCTCTGCGTGGCGTGGGTAAAATTCGGTTTTTGTTTTTCTCTGCTAGAGTGCCTCGCGTTTGATAAAAGAGTCTCAGCTGACTTAAGATGCCGCAGCGCTTGAGGTTTGATAATCGCGAGGCTCTGCAAAGCCTGTACCGGATTGCACAATCGCGCTGCGCTTGTTTTTGTGCAGGCATGTTGCGTAATACTCTGTGCTATGCGTGCAAAAAAAGAACAAAAGATATGATAATAAAACACAACAGTGCTCTGGCCGAACTACTTCGATGTGAACGCTACCTTCGTGCGCTGTTGAATGAAGTCTTGATCATAATTAGTAGTTTCAGTTTGCTTCACCTGCAATGAAATATTTGTACGTGACCGTGAAAACCACTTGTCATCATGCATACTAAAAAAAAAAGAAAAAGGAAAAGTTGTTGGAAGAAATATTTTTGTAGCCTCTATTTGAAAATCAGTCCTCATTTTATTACTCGTAGCGGTGTTAGTTAGGTTAATCTTTTATTGATTTCAACAAAAAGTTAAACTTGCAAACTTTGGACATTGCTTTCTGTTCATTACAGCAGAAAAAAATATGTCAATAACACATTAAACAAGTTGTGATGTTTACGAGAGAGGAAGCACTTGCTTAATTAAAATACCAATTGTTTCTACTATCTAGTGTTTCCGTTGCTCTGACATTGTTATTCAACGTGAAGTTTGACATATTGTTACGCCAGGACGCATACGTCCTGGTCCTCCTTGTGCGTAACAGTATGTTCGACATTCGACGTATGTTTTTGTAGCAATTTCCATTTCATCGTTCACTCGTTTAAAAACAAGTGTTTCCACCTGCAAGGTGTGTTGCAGCAACTGATCATGACATGGCTGATGTCATAAAAATTAGCTTGTGTCTTCTCTTTTTTACTGTTGTAATATTGCATACCTACATAAGGTCTTATGTATAGAAAGTTTAGCACAGAACACATGCAACCTTAGCCCTTCTAGGCACTTTGCATACATATTCATACAAAATTGTTTTTTGGCAGCTGTTCTCAATAGTGTCAAAACATTCACACTGTGGCAGAGGCTATTACCACATTTAACAGACCATTTGATGTGGCTGCCAATGACAGCCATGTCAAAAAGACAACTTCTCAATATTTTGATAAGTTGTACACATGCGTTAAATTTATTATTCTATCCTGTTTATGTGAAAAGTCTTTAATATGCTTCTTCTCAATCAATAGATTATTTCATAATGATAATGCCTCACTAGAATATGCTTAAAGCGAATTCAGTTCATTGTGCTGGGGTATTGAAAATCTCTGACACATTCATAAACAGTCCATCATTATTTGCTTTTAACGTTTAGAGAAATCATTAGCAAAGGGCCAAGTTTTATTTGTCTAATCGAGTTAATGTTAAACCAACAAATGTACTTGTTAACCTACCATGGGGGGGACAAGCAAGAAACTGACTAATAATGTCGATGTAAAGTTTCTATTTAGAGCATTGTTGTTCTTGCAAAGAATGCTGAAAATCACTAAGATTTCAAAATAAAAAATGGACATGAATTTTGCATATGTATAGCTATACATAAAAAACAGGATTTCATAAATAGATAAACTGCATCTATTGGACAACTTGAGCAGGGGGAATTGATGTTTATGTTTACAGCTTATGGGAAATTGCTACATTGCTTATAACTTGTGACAATACTGTAACATCCTGCTTGGACGATGGTGAAAGCATCTCCAAGCAATGCGTAAAGCGTCAGTTAGTCTCGTTTAGAGTTCTAACGTGTGGATTGAACAAGTTTTATGCTGAGTTATCCATGGACTAGGTTTTCTGGTTCGGCATCTACTTTCTTTGGTTTCTTGATTGTTGAAAATGTTTGTTGAAAAGATATAGGCTAAAAAAGTTTCTTTCTGCATTCAGTGAGTTCCAACATTGTTCTTAAAAAGCAGAAAACCTGCATCCTCTTTCATTGGTTTCTTGATTGTTGAAAATCTTTGTTGAAAAGATATAGGCTAAAAAAAGTTTCTTTGTGCAGTCATTGAGTTCCAACATTGTTCGTAATATGCAGAAAGGCTCATCAAAGTTTTTACTTTTGTTACAGAGAAGAACAATTTTTCTATTCTCCCATATTTTTTATGAAGGCTATGGGAGTGGCGACGGTGACCGATGTGCGACCGTAAGGCTTCTAAAGTAATGAATATTTGTTTACTTCAAGTGATTAATTAGACCTGACCAGCAGTGCTTTCCGATGCAGACTATTGAAGTTCTTGTATTTAACCTTTGTGAGATGTGTGTGATGGCAAGTGCGTAATGTCTAAAGCAAACAATCAGTGCAGTGTATGTTGGCCCAACATTGTCTCAAGTGCTGTTCAATTCTATTCTATTAATGCTTGCTATTATACTATTTTGCAGAGGAAATCAAAAATGAAATCAAGAACCAAGCACCAAGGTATGCTACTTAATGTTCATGCTTAAATTTGCATGTTTAGAAGCCATCTTTACAATTTTAACACTTTTTGTAGCGTCCCAATTATTAGTGCATGTCTTGGCCTATGTTCAGCCAATCTGAAGAACTTAAATACCAACTGCATTAATTAAGTGTAATTATATATAAAACACAGCAGTCTATGTATAGAATATGGTGGTCGGAAGAAGCTGTAAATATCTTGAATCTGCTATAATCGTTATGTGGGCTTGTTTTTTATTTAGAATGTTACTGCGTGCAATCTGACGGTTGCCGTCATGTTATTGTAATGCTTAATGTTTTTTTGTACAGTGCTTTGGTCACTGAAGTAATTTGCTGTGTTCTAATTGGCCCTGTTAACCTTATTCAGCAAAGAATTGAGCACAGATCATTGCATATATGATGCTGGCAACTTTGTACCAGGAACCATTTTTTAAAATTATATTTCTGGCATAGGAGGAAAAAAGTTATAGAACAGTTTAATGAATTCTACAAAACATTTAAGAATGTTGACACTTAAGAATGTTGATATCAGTCAACACAGTGGTCAGCGATAAACTGATAACGGAGAACACAGAACTTGAAAAAGCTTATCAGGGAGCAGAGCAGGCTGGAATGCAGAAATCCTGGTTGACTTCATAACAATAATAGATAAAAGTTCAGCATTCAAAAACATGCCCAGTACAAAACACAGTGCATGATGCTGTGCACATTTCTGTATGACCAGTTAATAACAATTCAGGGAACTTACTGTACATTTTATAGAATGCATGGTTGTTACATGGTTAATACAATGTCATGGTTACATCCTTATCAGTTCTGTAGATCCTATCTTATGGACAGAAATGGGACCTCTGGACTTATTTACATATTTCTTGCTCGTTTTATCACCAATACACCAGCAGACCATATCCTAAATACTAAAACTATTGTGAAAAACACTAGAGGGACAAGCTTTCAAAGCGAAAAAAACTTGGCACTGAGTATGACTAGCCCACTGCAGAATTTTTCACAATTGTGTCCTCGAGTCGTAAAATTTTATCTGCATGTTTAATTATAAAAAAATATGTGAGGCAATGTGGTCTAACCACGATAATTTGAAGCTTTAAAGGAAATAGTGCACTTATTCCATTCACAACTTGGGGAAGCCAAGTTTTGTGGTTTCCCTAGGACAAATTGGTGAATCAAGGCCCGGGGTCTGTGTTGGCTAAGTGTGAAAAACTTGCTTAGACATTTTTGCCGCATTTAGTGCATCAATTGCCAAATTTGCATACTCTGTGAAGAATCATTAAAGATGTTTGCTCAATAAATGCGATTTTTTTTAGCAAACCTGCCACTTTGATGTGCCTGACCCTTTTCGCTTAGGTTTTGCACTATGTTAACTGTTTTTGAACTTATCAGTTGAACACAACGGCTGTTTTTGCTGGTACCTTTAGTCTTTTCTCTTTAATTATGTCGTTGTTTCACTCTAGCATTCGAGATGTTGATTCTTGTAAACGAATTGTAAGCCAAAATGGAACGCTTTTCTTCCCAAAATGCTCAGTGATCAGGAAACGTCGTCGGCGCTTCCGCTGCCCAAGGGCCAGGCGGGCCTTGAGGCGGAGAAATATCTGCTGCCTTTCGAACTGGCCTGCCAGTCCAAGTCTCCGCGCATCGTCATGACAGCGTTGGACTGCATCCAGAAGCTCATCGCCTACGGGCACCTCACGGGAAACCTGCCGGACCCCATGGAGCCCCAGAAGTTGCTCATCGATCGCATCGTTGAGACCATCTGCGGGTGTTTCCAGGTGCGTTTTGCCAGTGCGGCTGCACGCTTCTGTTCATTACCGGAGGACACTTGCGGTGTCCAGAGTGGTTAGTTTCAGAGATGAAGGAAAGGAATGGAAATTTGAGGGCTTATCTTTCTTTGTTAGACACAATACTTTTGATTGCCAAGGAAAGTATAGGAGATGTTATTAGTGGTTATTTTAACGTACATGTGAAAAAAGAAAAGTGAACGAAAAAAGAACCTGCCATTGGCACGGGCTGAAGCTGCGTTATTCGAAGGCTGCAAGTTCGGCTCCTGCCTATGGCAAGCCATCTTTTTGTCCGCTTTTTTTCATCTTTAGGTACATGTGTAGAGTGGCACAAAGGACGAGAAACGGACTCTCTGTAGTCTTTTCTCTGTGCCGCACTGCACGTCTACCCGAACATGATAGCGTAACAACTCGGCCAGATTGCCACATCAGTTTAGCCCTTTTCTTTGTTCGCATTTACATTACGACAGCTACTAATAACGTCCCCCATACTTTCCTTGGCATCAATTTTGGTTGGTTCTCCATAATACAATTTCTTAAATGAAATAGTGAAATTGTGCCCCCTAAAGCATCGGGGACGCCTTGTAATTATGAGAGCAGCAGGATGTTGCTAGAACTTTTTGCAGATTCTTCGGAGTGGTCGCATTGATTAATTGATGTGTTCGAAGGGCAAATTCTTCATGGCAGGAACATGAAAACCCGTCTCTGAAAACTACACACTGACCGTACTTCAGAAGAAAAGCGTTTTTTTTTTTTTTTATGTGGCACAGCCAATCACTTCTCTTACCTGCATGGATATGCTTCTTTTAGTGCGGTATTGTCATATGCAACAAAAAAAGAGTAAACATAGCAACAAGATTGAAAGCTATCACATACCTTAAAGCTCACAACAGTTTTGGGTTCCAAAAGAATGTTTTTATACTGGCTTAATGCCTTTTACAGTTGTAAATAGTGCCATAGTAGGGCTCGTCATATTTCATCATCTAAATGGAAGCTTTCACCATCTGGAGGAAATCATTTTATGTAAACTTTTTGTGCGGCTTTTGCATCCTTTGAACTGGTACTTGCTGGGAATGGGGCTTGTGTCTTCCAAATTTCCTATTTAAGAATCAAGCATATTTTGTTTTGCCGAGATTTGGAAAAAACCGCACTAAATTACCTATGATAGGCAGCTTGACTAGGACCTCTGGTTACATGGGGCCAGGCAGGAAATTTTTTGAGGGGTCGGGAGGGTGGCTTTCACTCAAGGCCTCAGAGAACTTCAATTTATCATCATTTACCCTTGGTGAAACACTTCCCTCCCTCCGAATCTCTGCTTGGGAGCCAGGCGCCTGGGACACCCCTCTGGCCTGCGTGATACATAACATGGCAAGCAGAAAATAAAATTTAAAAAAATATAGACATGTTGTAGGGCCTGATATTGTACTGGCTTCTCTACCACAGACAGTAGCTAACAACAGCACACAAAGCTAACCAACGTATTTATTCTACAGGTACTGCTAGCTTGAAGAAAAAGAGCACATAAGTAATAGTTCAACGTGAATGAGAACAATTAAATGTGTTAATAGTTCTCTCAGTACTAAACATCAGTCAAGTGAACACAAGTTAAATTTGTTGTTGCATGATTATTTCTCTTAAACAAGCAAGAGGACACATTAACGGTAAGAGAAATTACAACAAATACAAGCAGGAAAAAAAGAGTTCTACTCATGAATAAGCAAACAACACAATTAAAAGACCAAAAGCAAGAAAATTATACATGGTAAGTATTTCAGTGTTAAAGGGCGAAAAAAATGTAAGCTTTTTCTGAAGGGTGGTTTTTGAACCAAGAAACACTTAGATCACAACAAATGGCAAGGAACATGCGAGAACAGCCAACAGCTGTTCAGGCCAGAGTCGAATTAGCAGCAGTAGCCAACTCTTCACTGAGCCTGCCAAACAGATCTTTTTTAAAAATTTGTCGCCACTGCAGGGCCCAACGACCGACGACGGCGTGCAGCTGCAGATAATCAAGGCCCTGCTCACGGTCGTCACCAGCCAGTGGTGCGAGGTGCACGAGGGCAGCGTGCTACAGCCCGTGCGCACCTGCTACAACATCTACCTCGCCTCTCGCAACCTCGTCAATCAGACCACTGCCATCGCCACGCTCACTCAGATGCTCAACGTCATCTTCGCGCGCATGGAGGCATGCTCCGCTGCCAACGGCGGCACCGTCCCTGTGGTGGGCTCCGGCGGCATGCCAATCACGACGACGCTGCCGGCCAGCATCACATCTCAGACGGAGCTTGGCATCGCAGACACTGATTCGCGGCGTTCGGACAAGATCGGTCTGCCCCAAGATGTCAAAGACCAGGCGGAGAACTCCAGGTGCGGAAGTCCTTCGAAGGAGTGAATTCAGTTTTTATTTGATAAGAATTGCTTAGATTTAAACCGAAAGTCACTGCTCTCAGACTTGGGAAGGCACCAACTGGAATACTCGTTAATGCGCTAGGTATGGAGTACTTGGCTCGTAACGTTATTAAAGAGTTAGATTGACTATATTATATAGCTCGATTGATTAATGACAGTGAAGTGGTAAAATGTGATACAAATATGGTCCATTAGCTGTGCTACTATTATAAAGTATTACAGAATCTTTGGAGAGATATAATCTTTCAAGTTGGATGTACACACCTGTGAACAGCAAGAGAAACAACTTTTATTGAAACGGCAAGTGTTAGAGGAGTTGACTCCCCTCCCTTAGATGGCAGCTAGGAGTCCTTGGGCCCTAGCGGCATCTTCGGCTTGCCTGATGACCTGTAGTTGGTCCTCGATGCTTGAGCTTAGCAATTATGTTTTTTTGTTAGCTTATGAGGCAAGTTGCTGTGTTATTAAACGAAAACTCTATTTGCTTGTCGATGAACATCGCTACTTCTGTAAGCTAAATATGTACCTTGTAAATTTGTTTTGTTGAAAGAGTGGTAATGCATGTATTATAAAATGGGAATGTTGTTTGTCACACATTATGCAGAAATCAATGTTCTCTAGAATAGTATAGTACCAATGTCAAGTACATTGGGCAGATACTTGGTCTTAGACAGTAACTATGGCTATGAACAACATGCTATTTGTGTCCAGTTTTTTTCAGGTGACTTTTGCCACAGCTTGATAATTTTATATCTAAAGGGACCCTGCAACACTTTTTCAGCATGGTCACAAAACACTGCCAAACGGTATTCGATTGTTCCGAGAACACGTGAGCCTAACATTATAGTGCAGGGAGTGGACTTGAATTTACATATAACTCTCGAAGTCTGCTAGAAGTCGCTCCCTTTTCTCTCCACAAATGACGCCATATACTAAAACGACTTTTGCCATTTACCAAAATTCACGATCATTGGCCAATGTAAGCATTGCGGGTTGCGTAAAGTTACTGCAGCCACTGCGGGAGGCCGCCACATGCCAGCATGCACACTTGCAATCACGTTGAAGGTAAGCCTCATGTTTAAAAAAAAGTGCTCAAGGTGATGACGTGAGCGTGATGTAACTTCTTTCTTTGTGCCATCCCTCCCTGCTAAGCTTCCAGCCCGTTTGTCGGTGCGACAGTACAGAGAAAGCATTCGCAGCGTGCGAGAATTTTTTTTTTTTTGTAACTCCGCTTTTACGTGGCGGATTACAAAAAGCTTTAGGCTGGTCGTTTCGTCAAGCCATTCGATAGTTACTTTAGAAAGTGTTGCAGGGCCCTATCAAGTGTAACTTGTAGTATAACTGTAGCACTGCCACTTTTTATGTTTTACGTTACTCTATTGCAGCTACTAAACCTCCTTGTCAAGTCAAAGCAAATACTTCATGTTTAATAGAAGAGAGAAAAAATTGAAAGGAAGACAGGTTGATAAGTTCGATGCATATATGTTTATCTAAAGGTGGTGTTTTGGGACATGGTTACTTGCTTTAAAGTAATGAAAAGACAAGAGTACTTTTTGATAGGTAGTGCTTTTAACAAGTTAAATTGTTGGTACTTGATGCCTTAGAGTGTTCTTCTACTCTTGGCAACTCTAACGGTTACATTTTTACTATTTGCTGGTGTCATGCGTATGGCTTTTCACCCTATCTTCCTTTCATCCGGTGCAGCTCAGTGACACCGACTTCCATCGTGGAGCCCTCACAGACCCCGCCTCCTGCGCCATCGTCTGTGACCGAGGACAGCGCAGCCGAGGAGGACGATACCAGCAGCGTCACCGACGATCGGAGTCATGGGGTGAGTCAATTAGCCTGGCATGGCAATCTTCACGTGTACTGGTGTCGAGCCGCCTTTAGGTAACCTGCGAAATTTGTAGCAGGTGTATCTCACCGAGCCCAAATGGTGCACCCAGAGAACCAGGCAGTAAAAAAATTTGACATTTGCAGCTTGCTGGCTGCTCTTGCGCAAAATAACAGAATTTGCAGATTGATTCAATAGACAAAAGTGTGTTGTTGTAGTACAGTTAAACCTGCTTATAACGAACCTCTATATAACGAATTCCTCCATATAACAAAGTTTTTCTATTCCCCGCCATTGCTCCATAGAAGCACATGTTTTGGCGACCTCTATGTAACAAAGTAACAGCGAGAGACAACCTTGATATAACGAATTTTCACCACTGACAAGCTAAGAATTTTGCTCCGTGCATTTTGTTACGAGCATGCATCTTCCGATGCTGCCCCGCCGCGGACAAAGCGTGAAGTGGCACAGCGCATCAGGCAAATGTGCCCCCTCCCCCTACTCCGAACGAAAATAAAAAGAAAGAAAACTACTTTTGCGCGTTGGCAGTGCCACGCTTTAGTTAGCGTCACATATGTGGGGCCGCACTGCTTATGGAGGGCGCTTTACCGAATACTTTTCCTGTGTCCATGTCGTTCGCTCTTCGTTTTCGACACCGTGCGCACGTGCATAGTTTCACTGCGCGTGCATGGTATGGCCCCTGACGACGTTCAGCTTCGCTTTTTTTTTATTACCATAGCATTTATGCGGAGAGTCTTACCTGGTTTATTGCTGTCGCCACCGCAGCCGTTATTCACCGTATATGCACGTATCCAATATGAAAACTCAAGAAAGAAAAAAAAAAAAGCCGCCCGCGCTCCGCATTCAGCGTGTCACGATGCGCCAATGCGCGCTTATCTCCTACGCATTTTGCCCGGCGAATAAAGGGTAGGGGAGATTAGATGCCTGTGCGCGCGCACTTATTTTCTGTGGGGAAAATAGAGCCTGCGACTTTGACCGGAACGATTGCGTTTAGTTGCCAGGTGCACAAAGATTACTTCGCTCGCTGGACAGGCACCAAAAAGAGTGCGCTTTTCAAAAACAGTGAAGTAACAACTGGGGCACTCGTTCGTTCGCACTCATATCTGTACCTGTGACTACGTTTCGTGCCTCGATTTGTTTAAACAGCACGTTAAGTGTTGAGCGGTAAACGTTGTTAGTTTGCTCTCGTCCTGTGAATTGTTTTCGTGCGTCATTTGTGTGTGACCAGCACGATGCACGTTTTGATCTGCTTGCCGTTCTTAGCGTTTCATTCAAAGCTTTTGCTATTGCAGTCATTAATTGCTTCGCCCTTGCGGCGAAACTGCGACTTATCTTAATTTCGGACAGCCACGTCGTCGTTACCAAAGGGATGTCAGATGAGGCGTTGAGAGAAACTCTCTGAGACCACGGTGACGACAGATCTTCGGTGGTCGGCTCATAGCGTGCTTTCGTCTTGCGCCGCGCCGCGAGTTCGCAGGCTGGTAGCTTTCGCGATTAGCTGATTAGTTTTGGCAACACGATGCCGAGTTGAATGCATTGCAATGAATGCGATAGCAAAAGCTTGTAAAGGTATATGAAGTAAGGCTGCAGCCAGCTCTTTTGGATCGGATATCGCGAAACTCCTCCTCTGTGGGTGTAAGCAGATATGGTTTCTTCAGGGAGAAGTGCTCTTTACGCACATTCACTTCACGTTGAAATCGCACTGATACTTGCCGAGATAACAAGTGTGCCAGCGATCGGGACCACCTTTAAAATCCAAGTTCTATAAGGCTACTCAATCGCTTCCCCTGCCCCCCCCCCCCCATCCCCTCGCCCTCCCCGTGTTGTTTCCTGCTCATTCAAGACGGATGGTTTACTCTCCGTTTGAGCATTCAATGGCAGTTCTAACACGCAGGAGATGTTATTTTATGCACTTTCCTGATGATAGGAATGCGCCGACTGATTTGATCTCTGCTCCAGCGCCGCTCGTGCACTGTTACCCGCTCATGAAAGTTACGATGTGCTGGGGCATCTTATCAATTTGGACTTGTTACGGAACATGACAGCGCCAGAAAAAACCCGCCGAGTGTATCCATGTAATTGTTATCGCAATAATGCCGTTTTTTTTTACTGTAAAATAAATGCTTTGGGTTAGCTCTCCTTTAGTACCCCTCTTGTTTAATTTGCACGTTTATTTTCTGAATTTTTGTACCGAACCTGCATATAACGAAATCCTCTTTATGACGAATTTTCCCAAAACTTCATCAATTTCGTTATATCCAGGTTTAACTGTATTTCTTTGTCTATTGTTTTCTTGGAACCGTCTACATAATTTGACATTAGCTAAATTCACACAATTTTTTATGTCCATGAGGTAGGAATTGATAAGCTCTTGCAGTATTGTATTTGAAACTTGTTTGCTGGGCATTATTCGAACTTTTTTACACAGAAAAGACTGAAGAACTGTGTATGAGAATGGCAGGGCAGCTCAAAAATAGCAATTTCTCAGGGTGCGCTACTAGGCTTTTTTTTTTAATGTTCAAAGAAGATTCTATTCACCTAGGGAATTGGTCGAAGCATTGTTTTTAGGTTGTTGCAACGTGAAACACTGCATGACCACAAGAATCGCACAGTTTTCAGCGATAAACACGTTCCATAACTTACATAAATGCCAACACAAATGTTTTTGCATCTTTTTTTTTTTCCTGTTGCAATAGGTTGCTGACAACGCACTTATCATGGATGCAAATCTTGTTTGCTCGAGCATGAGACAATAACTATTTGGTGACAGTTTTATAGCACACAGTCGTTGTTTTGGTTTCAGAGAGTACCAAGGACCCGGGATCTAGAGTGGTTTTCATTAGAGCTGAGTGAATAGAAAAATTTTGGGTGTGAAGTGAATTCGAATATTGCTGTGTGAGTGCAAATTGAATTGAATTTTTTTGTGATACTTTGAATCGAAATTGAAAAAAAAAAGTTGAAGGAGGATTTCTAAGCATATTCTTATGAGATAGCAACATGCGAGAGTTTCTTATGGCTAAGTTGTTGTAAAGTGCTGGAGGGCTGGTGTTTCATAGCCTTCTTGCCAAGAAATGGGGCAATGCGGAGGCCAAATTGTATTTATCTACATGATTTGGTGCAACCGAAGTGTTGCGACGACAGCACTTGACATGTGAAAGGCAAAGACGCTATTTGCTCGGTTGCTCCTTCTTTTTTCAATTGTTGGGGAAGCCCAACGGATGTGGTGAACAAAGGTGGGCTCCTTTCGAGTCCGGAGTTCAAAGTCTGTGCCTCGTGGACGTCGATATGTAAGAACATCTGAAATTTCAGATGCTAGAACTTTTCGGCGTCTGACTTGACTTCCTCCCCATAGTTCAGGTGCAAAACAGCATAATTTGAGCCCCCCCCCTCCCCACTTTTGTCACATCTATCATCTTCATATTGGAACCAGCGTTTTTCAAGTCAATATATTTGCGACCATGGCGGGGGGGGGGGGGGGAAGCCTGAAAGGCAGCTTTGTCGCAATATGAGGGTGTGATGAGGTGAAGCATATTGAAAAATCTGAAAGGGTCATTTTCAAATGTACGCTAATTGTATCGTATCACGGCAATATTTCATGCTGTATTGTGGAGCATGCACACAGGACACATGTGTTTGTTGAGCATGGAAGTTACTTTCACTGCATTTCGAAGGAGAGGCGCGGTTCTGTGGTAGAACACACACCTGCCACGAGAACGACCCAGGTTCTAGCCCCACTCCGACCCAGAATTTTTTATTACTTATTTTATTTGCATTGTTCTCGATTTTTCAGTCACGCGAAGATACCAAATTTTTTTAGGACCCACAAAGATGATGGTTTTTCGCTCGCAACCAATAACGCCAATGTTGGGATTTCTACAAAACGAGCTATTTAACGCTCTTGCATTATAAAAGTGTGCTTGTTCGAAGGCAAAAGTCTACTCGTTTTATCAAAGCAAAATTGTTGCGCAGGAAAAGCGGAGAATCTTTTTAGGTTATGTCTTCTGCTGCGATGCATGGGATAGTGGTATATAGGCTGCAAAAACAGGGTTGTTTCCAGATGAAATTGTGGATATCGAATGCTGGCGTCATTCCTCTCCATTTTTCTTCACTTTCTGTATTACTTGCCATAGTTGCTTCCTCTGAGGCGGTGCTTTTGCCAGTCACTTGTTCTCTTATTCGTTTGCCTTACTTGTATTTTTGATGAGCACGCATTTCAAGTTGGAAGTGCATGGTGACGCATTTCAAACTTTTCTATTGATGAATGCTTTACAAAGATTCAAGTGCTTTGACATTAGCTCTAGTTTACTGTTCTTTTTTTTTATGAAAGTTGCATGAAAGACTTTTTTTTATTTGTGTCAATTTTTTTTGCCTACGTTTTTATATGCACCTGGTTTTTCTCTGTGCTGCATGCACCTGTTTACGCTTTCTTTTTTCTTTTGCATGTTTGCTCTTTGTTGGTAGTAAAGGACATAGACCTAGTGAGAGCAACATGTAGCTCTTGATGTGCGCATTCATAACTTGTGTTGGTGCAAAACAAAGTTCAGTACCGATATGCACGCTCATCGCTTGCAGGAGTCCTCGGAAGAAGTGGTGGCCACGGTGCTGCAGGAAATCCTGAACAGGGTAGTCGCGGGCTCCGGTGACGCGCCGCCATCATCCGCGGCGTCCACGCTCCCGAGGGCGGGATCTCAGGAGAGCGTGGCTGCAAGCTACGACGGTGGGAGCGCCGCCATGCAGGCCCACTTTGCTCACGTGGTGCAGAAGGACGCCTTCCTGGTCTTCCGCTCGCTCTGCAAGCTCTCCATGAAGCCCCTGCCCGAGGGACAACCAGATCCCAGGTGTGACTGCTCAACGTGATATTGTCCGAGGGGATCATTTTTTTCGTATTGTACACAACTAATGAAACGGACAGACAGTTGGGCTAAGCAAGGCAGATAAAGCATCATTTGAGGTCTGTTAACTGTATCGTAATGATTCTCACTTAAATTAAGTGTCTGAAAAGTTCCCCTTTCTATCGGCGGGATCCAAGCTCACAGCCTTCAAATGTTTTGGGGTGTGGCTTGCATCACATCTGTGGCACAATACAACTTGGCCGGGCAAACAAACGGGACAATGCAGGTAGGTTATCAAATTTTGATTTTGCTGAGGCACAAAAAGGTTCGCTGTAATAAATGAAAAAAAATCACGATTCCTCATGCATTCATTTAAGTGAACTTGAAGACGTAAGCCGTCTTCTTTTTCTTTTCAGTCAATATATCGGATCTTGCACAGCCTTCAAAATCGAAAATGTGTCGCGCTTTTTTCACGTCACCTGGTTTTGCACTGCCTCTGTGATTTGCTCACTTTTGAGCAAGAGACGGTGTCGTGTGATGAAATCATTCATAGGGATGCCATGATGACGTCACTAATTTTGGTTTATTTGTGACGTCATACGGCGGCTTCATCACTTGATGATGATGATTTTCCGCATCACTCGTGTCGGTGCCAATGACGCCGATGCAGGATACTGGTCAAATTTCAAGTTTAATGAGCTGTCTAAGACTTACACTTTGAAGGGACTCTAAAGGCAAATATTGAGTCGATGTTGATTGTTGAAATAGCAGTCCAGAAACCTCGTAGTGCTATTTTTGTATGAACGAAGTGCTTATCTTTAAATGAAATTGTGTTTTAATGATCCACATTGCGTTAGCGCACTTCAAACCACCCGCACCTAAAAGCGGTCTTTAAGACGTTACTGTTACTAGGCCCAACGTGGCCTGCCTTTATTACACACCTGCCGACACCAGTAGCTGCAGAGCGAAAGTAGCGAGAGCCACAGTAGCAACAAAGGCCAATGAACAATTTTCTGCAATCTCGCAGGCCATCATTCTCCTTGCTTAGTTCAACTGAGCCCTGCTAAATGGAGCCACCCATCCAGTCTAACCAGCCGAAAACCGAACTTTTGTGCCACTGGCGTCACTCCCCGTAGTAACGCTCGGCAGTTATTTTTTCTATAAATCAAACAGAAACTGAAAAAAAGCGTTTTATGACACCTCTTGATGCACGGAAAGTTTTGCAGCTAGTTTGATTACTAGTGATTAATTGTAATGGGATGCTCTCACATCATCGGGATCGTTTCACAAATGTCCCACTTGTGACGCACGTCGTGTGATCATCATCATCATCAGCCTGACTACGTCCACTGCAGGACAAAGGCCTCTCCCATGTTCCGCCAGCCAACTCGGTCCTGTGCTTGCTGCTGCCAATTTATACCCACAAACTTCTTAATCTCATCTGCCAACCTAACCTTCTGTTTCCCCCTAACCCGTTTGCCTTCTCTAGAAATCCAGTTGGTTACCGTTAATCACCAGCGGTTATCCTGTCTACGTGCTACATGCCCGGCCCATGTCTATTTCCTCTTCTTGATTTCAACTATGATATCCTTAAACCTAGTTTGTTCCCTAATACACTCTGCTTGCTTCTCGTCTCTTAAGGTTACACCTACCGTCGTGTGATACTTTTAGCTAAGTTTCTTAGTAAGTAAGGCACTGCTGTTGATAATATTGCCGTTTTAGACATTGTCATACATTGGGCTTTCATTCTGTCATAAATTGTAATTTGCCTTGAGGGTCCCTTCAACAGATTTCTCGAATGCCCCTTTCCCTTTCTCGGCTTTGCAGGTCCCACGAACTCCGCTCGAAGGTGCTCTCGTTGCAGCTGCTGCTGCTCATCCTGCAGAACGCAGGTCCCGTGTTTCGCACCAACGACATGTTTGTCAACGCGATCAAGCAGTACCTGTGCGTGGCCCTGTCCAAGAACGGCGTGTCGTCCGTGCCCGAGGTGTTCGAGATCTCGGTGACCATCTTCCTGGCGCTGCTGCAGAACTTTAAGACCCACCTGAAAATGCAGATCGAGGTGTTCTTCAAGGAGATCTTCCTCAACATCCTTGAGACGTCCAGCTCCTCCTTCGGCCACAAATGGAAGGTCATTCAGGTAAGAATGTGTTACTCATTTTGTTCATAGAGGATTTCCCTCGTGTGAATGCCGCTTTTGTGGTACTGGAATACCACCAACAAGCGTGACAAGTTGGGCGGGTTGGTAAAGCGGCATAGTGATTAATTGAAAAGCGCTGAATAACCAGGACAAAAACTCACAAAAACGGCCTTTACTTCAATGATTCGAAGGGGAATGCCATCTTCATTTTCTTCAACTTTGATGTACTATTGATACCCTTCAAGTCCCCTTCGAAAGCTTTGTACACCTAACTTCGTTTTCCACTACCTCTAAGATCGGAGGCACCTTGCCTCGTTTTGCATTGCCTTCGTAATCAGACTACGTTCGACTGAGTTATGGGGTCTTTTAATAACGTCACATTTGGGCGTTACATCTCATGATGTCATAATGATATCACAAATTTTTGTGATCTGTGGCGTCACTGGATGATGACTTTTCCATTACTCATCCCAGATGCCCTGAGGTTCTTACATCGATGATCGAATTTCACATTTGATGAAGCATCTAAGGCTTCCACCTTAAAATAAAACCG
The DNA here is from genome assembly GCF_043290135.1 of Rhipicephalus microplus. Lineage (NCBI taxonomy): Eukaryota > Metazoa > Arthropoda > Arachnida > Ixodida > Ixodidae > Rhipicephalus > Rhipicephalus microplus. The sequence continues at coordinate 59,115,929 of NC_134708.1, forward strand.
GTATATGGGACAAAGAGCGATGCACTGTCTACAGAAAGTAGAATCACTCTGCTGCTTGTACAATCTACCGTCTTTCTTTTATCCTGGCAATTTAGTCACTTCAATCTCAATCTCCATTTTTTCAGAACGCTTACATACCTGTATCGGTCCCGTGGTGCCACGAAGTGAACTGCTGAAGGCGTATGTTTTACTCGAGTGCTCCTTCATTAGTGCTTTTAGAAAACCTTTACTGGTGCAGCGGAACCGTGGTATAAACTTCGTAGACATGATGCCACTCGTGTGGTGCTTGAGTATCACTCACTTGTTACGTAGACTGTCTCGTCTTCCATCTTTCTTTTGTCCTGGTTATTTAGGGCTTTTCCGTGAGTCATTCGAATATCACTTGAATGCCTGTATCAATACAGTGGAACCGGGAAAAATTTCATAGACCTTAATGCCACGTGTGTGGTGCCTGGGTACCACTTTATTGGCAGGCAATCGGTCCCCTATTCAGTCTTTTTGTCCTGGTTGTTTGATGCCTCGCAATAAATCACTTGAATGCCACTTCACTGGTACTTTTAAATACCTGAACGTAAAGGTTCGACAGAAGTCTGTCAGGTTGGGTATGAAACTGGGAGATGATTTAGACTCCAACCAAAAGTTTTGAAGAAACCCGACGTTCCGAAACTGACTTGGTGCCTTCCTCATTGGAGCATAAGTTCTTAGCTCTCTGGAGTAGCAATGTCAGAGACCTAAGAACTTATCCTCCAATGACACGCAGCGAAAGAAAGAAGAGGCCCGCGTAATTACGGATGTCAGAAAAAATGAATACCCAAAAAACTTCATTCGAGCCGCCACCCGCCAAGCAGAACAGCAGAGGATACGAAAACCCCAATCAATCTTGATTGGCAGCCCCCCAAAACGCGTGCCGGTCCCATACGTTCAGGGAACCAGCCAGATGATGGGGTGGATCCAAGAAGGAAGGGGTTCGCATCGCGCACGTGCGTTCATGTACTCTGGGCCGCCTCCTCCCCACCCAAAAGACCGGCCAACATTGAACAGGACCCCTGGAGTCGTTTACAAAGTTCCGTGCGCCGAGTGCCCTTCTTCGTATATATGCGAGACGAAAAACCTACCGGAACAACTGAAGCAACACGCCAACAATGTGCGGAAGTTCTACAAAGAGCCCAGCGCAGTCGCCGAACAAGAGGAGACGTTGGATCATCGGATAAATTTCGAAGCAACGGCCATTCTTGAAAGCGAGCCGAACTGGAGGAGAAGGTTATTACTCGAGTCGTGGCACATACATAGAACAGCCCATAACATCAACCGGTCTCTTGGAATTTTTCCCCCAGTGTATACACATGTACAGCGCTCCACGGCAAAACGAGAGAGAGAGAGGGTCATTATCTGCCGGCGAGTGCTTTGAAGACGCTGGTGGTACGTCGTTCCACAGTCACCCCTGAGGAAGGAACCAAGTCAGTTTCGAAACGTCAAGTTTCTTCAAAACTTTTGGTTAGAGTCTAAATCATCTCCCAGTTTTAAATACCGTATTTACTCGCATAATAGGCGCACTTTTTTTTTCAGAAAATTTGGCTCGAAGTTAGGGGTGCGCCAATTACGCGGGGTAAAATTTTCGAAAATTTTTTAACTCGGTTCTCGCACTTTAAATCTGCACACTTGTCAAGTAAAAGGCGACTTTATCGTTTACCAATTAATTCAGCATAAAACAAACATACCTACGTACCTTTTAATGAACAAGCGAGAGCCGTTAACTGCACACACACACGTAAAATTTATTTACACAAAAGTCGTAGCTGTTCCTCCTTTTCCCTATTCGGAGTCCGAGTCGGAGATCACACATTCATCCTCGCCGAGCGGGGATTCGTTTTCGGTGTCCGAATCATCCGCACCCCACAACATGTCATCCTCACTGGCATCCAGTGCGTTCGAGATACCCATCTTCTTGAAGCTTTTCCTGGCGACTTCGTCGGAGATCGCCTGCCACGCTTCCACGATCCAAGCGCACAGCATTTGGGGGGTATCAGCGATTTGGGGGGTATCAGTAATTGATGGAACAGCCGGTTTTTTTTTTTTCGCTCATGGACGCTTTTTTTTTTTTTCAAGTTTTATTTCGACAAACATGCTGGTTAGGTCGTTGCACTTCGATTTTTTTTTATTTGCTCGTCGAATTACCTTCTTTTTTTCTTCAGGGTACGGGGACCGCGTTCCAACTGTACCGCTGGGGGGTAGAATCGTTTCTGATCACGGCCAAGTTCGGGGTGCGCCTATTATGCGCGGAATAAAAAAAAAATCGAATTTTCCGCGACCAAACTAGGGGTGCGCCTATTATGCGAGTGCGCCGATTATGCGAGTAAATACGGTACCTGTATTATAAAACAGTGGAACCATGAAATAAACTGTGTACACCTGAATACCATGCATGTGGTACTTCAGCACCACCTGTTGGTTCATAAACTGTCCTGTCTTATTTTTTTTTCCCTGATTATTCAGCGTTTTTTAGTAAGTCACCTAACTACCACTTTACTAGTAGTATCTTTAAATACATGTATTGGTACAGTGGAAACGTGAAATAAACTGCTTTTACTCTAGTTTGAAGTATGTACTTCTTTAGTCTAAACTTCTACTATTACAGTAGAATAGCGACAGAAACCTTGGTGGACATAATTTCAAGTATTTTTCGCTGATAACTGTATGCTAATAGGAAGTATTGGATGTAATAATGGTACGTTTGTCTACAGTGGGTCTTTTAACAATGCTGGAGTGTTCTGTACAGTATTGTAACATACTATAACATCACTTGAATAGCACTTGTGCTTTACTGGTACATTGAATATTCCTTCTCAGTATTGGTACTAACACTTTCTTACTGATATTTTAGGTGCCATTTTGCTGGTACTTTACTGTCACATTTCTCTATTTCTACTTTCAAGACGTTTGCTGGTACTTGTGGACCAAGGACAAATGGTGACTTCGTATCACGCCACCAGTACCGTAGACTATCAGTAAAGGGAGATTTCTTGAACAGAACTCCTGTTAAACAGAGCATATTTTTCTGCTCCCGTCAGGTTTCCTTTAACGAGAATCTACTGTGCTTCAGTAGCACTTTACTGGCATCGCTTAAGTGGTATTTTTATGCTTCCTTGGCAGGTGTTGACGCGTATCTGCGCCGACGCCCAGAGTGTGGTGGACATCTACGTCAACTACGACTGCGACCTGAACGCAGCCAACATCTTCGAGCGCCTGGTCAACGACCTGTCCAAGATCGCGCAGGGGCGGCAGGCGCTGGAGCTTGGCGCCACCGTCCACCAGGAGAAGTCGATGCGCATCAAGGGGCTGGAGTGCCTCGTCTCGATCCTCAAGTGCATGCTCGAGTGGAGCAGGGACCTGTACACGAACGTGACTGGCAACGCCACTGGCTCGACTGTAACTGGTGCCAACAACACGGCTGGCACCACGTTGGAGGCACCTGAGGTAAAGGAACAGTGACACGAAATGCTCAAATTGTTTAGAGGGACACTAAAGAGGGACAATGACTTGGTTTAGATTGACAAACTGCACTCTGAGAACTCTAATGCCATATGTTTCACTGTCATAAGCTCATTATTAGCGGAGGAAATCGGGATTGAAGTTTCATTTTTAAATTTTGCGCCATGATCTTTGCGTGTGACGTAAAAAATTTCAAATTTTTCACTATTTTCGTGGCATTGGCTCAACGAACTTTTCTGAAACTTCGTATGCCAAGTCTGTGGCACCCACGAGTTACAATTTGCTTCATTTTTATCAATTTGAAGCTGCGTAGGACCCACTAAATTCCTTTCAAATTTCTTACGTCACAGTGTTTGGTGCGAGACTCTCAAGGTGGTGTCGTCACCCTAATTTTCTTTTGGCGTGTTTCGTCACATACCAAGCGTCATGTCTCGGTAAGAGTGGTGTTTTTGGGATTGTGAAATTATACTTTACTAATACGTGAAAAATCATTCCGCTCCTTTGTGTTCTTTTAAAGGGTCCCTGCAACACTTTTTCAAACACTCTCAGATCTCATTATAACAAAATTGCATCTTGCAATAAAATTAGTTTAATAAAATAAGTTCATATACAGAAATTTGTTAGATATGCTATTCCTATCACTGTACTTACTGCAAGACTATTTTTTCATTTACTTCATTATAACCAATATTTCGTTATATCCGTGTTGATCATGTAGAGGTTTGAGTGTAAACATGAAAGGGCTTTATTGGAAGAGCTTATTGCCTCGTGAATTGACTGTAGTGAAACTTTTTAGAACCTCTTGTTGATCGAAGTGGCAGGAATTTTTCCCGCACTCTAAGCACCTTCTCTCCTTCCATGCTAGCGAGCGCACCGAAGGCTACGCAGGAACAGAGATGACAAGTGGTGGGCTAGGAGATGTGTCTTTTTTTCACTGTGCGTCATAACCTAGGGCACCTTTATTTTTATTTTTTGCTGCAAACATGCGGCTCATTTCCAATGTGATCGCACGAGTGTGCATGTGGCGCCATCCCACAGCAGCTGCGGTAACTATGCAGCTCATGATGCTCCATTCGGCCAATGGTTTTGTAGGCTTTGGGTTTACGGCTGGTCATTCGTGTTTATCGCATCATTGTTTGAGAGGTGAGGGAGCGATGTCTAGCCAGGCTGAAAAATTAATTGCAAATTCCAGGTATGCTTCGCAATAGCATATTGGCAAGTGTGTTTTGAGGAGCTGCGATTACCGATGGGCAAGGTTTTATGACCACGCTCAAAAAGCATTGCAAGGCTCCTTTAAGGCCTCTTTTTAAGGCCTATTTTTAATGTGATCGCACGAGTGGGCTCGTGGCGCCATCCCACAACAGCTGCAGTAACTATGCAGCTCGTGATGCTCCATTTGGCCAATGGTTGTAGGCTCTTGGTTTACGGCTGGTCATTCGTGTTTATCGCATCATTGGTCGAGAGGTGAGAGAGTGATGTCTAGCCGGCCTGAAGAATTAATTGTAAATTCTAGGCATGCCTCCCTATAGCATATTGGCTAGTGTGTTCTGAGGAGCCACGATTACTGATGGGCAATGTTTTATGACCACGCTGAAAAAGCATTGCAAGGCCCCTTTAAGGCCTATTCTTTCTGACAACTGTCACTATTTAGGCATTGTTCCAGAACCAGTGGCACTTTGGCATGGCTTCGTGTTCAGAGATACGACACAAATCAGTTACAGGCAGCTGTGCGAGTTGTGTTAGTCGCAACGAAAGGCATCTGCCGTAGTGCTGCACCAATGTGCTGTGCGGGAAAGAGGAAGCAAAGAAAAAGTTATTGGCAACTTTGGTTGCTGGGTCTGGAAATTTCTTGCTCACTTAAAAGGGCCCTGCAACACTATTTGAGCATGTTCAGAAAACGCCACCGATCGGTAGTAGAGGCTCCCGACAACACGCGAACCAAATATAGCGCAGCACGCGGCCTGGAATTCGCAATAAATTATCAAAGTCAGCTAAAAATTGCTTTCTCTTCTCTCGACAAATCGCAGAATATGCCCAAAAATCACACGTAGCAAGCCCATCTATCAGCCATTGGCTGATTTGAACATGGCGTGCTTGCTCATTACAGAGATCGCCGCAGGAGGCCGCTACTTGTCCACACGTACGCGTGCAATCACACTGAAAAATCCGTGCATTCGAATAAAAAAAAAGAAAAGAGTGCTCAAGGACACGAGGCGGGCGTGACGTTTTTTTTTCCCCTGCCATCCCTCCCTGCTTAGCTTCAGCCCTTTCGTCAGGGCGAGAGAAGAGAATGCAATTGCGGCCTGCGACAAACCTTTGTAACTCCACTCGCACTGGACCGATTCTTAAAATTTTTGCGGCATTGAATTCGTGAGGCAAAAAGTGTTTCAGGGCCCCTTTAAAGCGAAAATTGCTCTTGTGAAATTTATCTACAGGCTATTAACAAAGAACACTACACAATGTTGTATGGTGCACATTTTTTCTCGGGACTGCTGCGCTGTGTAATTGAAGACGTCAGATGGGTCTAAACATTATTTCATCCAAGTATATTAAAACATTCGCTGTCACATCCATACTTTGTTCCCGCGGTATTTTTGTCACAGTATACGCTCATAAAATTCCACAATGTGAATATATTCCTCATAAAAGAGCAGGTGTCTTTTTTAAAGAAATGCTGAAGATACTCTCTCTCGCTCAGAATCCTCCCGGCCGAATTAATATTGAAACAAAAGTGAATAGTAAATAATTTAGTTGTAAGAGACGATAACTGGCAGAATATGAAAAGAATTTTATAGCAGGTATGGCTGAAATTAGTAATATTCTCTAAATTGCTTTTACAAAATGCAGTTAGTCTGCACAAAAATCCTAGCGTCCTCCCAGCATCAGCGAACCGTTTTTTTTTTTTAAGATATTGCAAAAGTAAAAACATTTCACGATAGCATATAATAGCACAATCTTTCTCAGCTAGGTTATAGATGGTTTAAAAACCACCTATGTTTGAGTTGGGAACAGCTCACCACTGTTGCGCTCTTCCTTTCATTATATAGCAGCAAAATGCTCTTTGAGATGCAGTACAACCCGCGTCCTCTTTATTAAGTTGATCGTTTAGTCACTCAGAGGTTCACTCATGCTCAAGATATCACCTGCCTGGTAGAGACTTGTATATTTTTATGCTGAATTTTGCGGCCTACTCTATGGAAGGATTCCGATACCATTTAGGAGGAAGACCGGACGCTGGTGAGCCACGGGGGCTCATGCAACTCGCTCAACTCTGCGACGAGCAGCTGCAACATTCCGGAGCAGCTGGAGGTGCTGAAGCAGCAGAAGGAGATCATGGAGCAAGGCATCGACCTCTTCAACCGCAAGCCCAAGCGGGGACTCCAGTTCCTGCAAGAACACGGTCTGGTGGGGCCCCGGCCATGGGACATCGCCGAGTTTTTCCACTCGGACGAGCGTCTCGACAAGGTGAGACACTTGTTGCCTCTCATGGCCTGGTACAGACACCCGAATTTATTTTTATTTACTTATTTATTCATGCTGCAGATCGTTAGGGTGATGGTAGTTGTGTACATGCGAAAATTATACAGAAAGCAGAGATCAAAACATTTAGAAACAGATAAGAGGAAACAAAATATAAACATGCGAAAAAACTATACATCAGCAATGGCATTTAAAAGTTGAGGAACATGTAACAAAAAAACTCAAGGTAACAAAATTCTAGTGTTCAATCGTGCGGGGGGGGGGGGGATTTGTATTTGAATGTATTAGTGCATGGATGGAATGGTTTAGTTTTTAACTTGAGACAGACAGACCGATGAACTTTATTTGCATCTTGGAAGGAAGGTTTCTAAGCACCCACAGTGGGAAGCACTGGTGATAGGGCCAGGGACCAAAGGTTCCCGATCGCTTCGCAAGCTCTCTGGACCGTTCGGAGTTGTTGCGCACAGTGTTGACTTGCGAAGCACTCTAAGAAGTCAGCCTCTTTAACTGTCGTTCACAAGTGGCAATATTTTGTGTGCATCTTTGTCGTATAGCCGCATGAAATTCTGAAAAAAGGTGAAGGCAAGTGCATGTCCTCATACCTCAATTCCACGAAACACTTTTTTTGAACTTCGTTCCATCATGTGGCGCTGACCCACGAAAAGTTGATTCTGCGCCCAATAGTTAAACATTTGGCCGACTGTACGTTGCATCTTCAACTAATAGCTCGGGGAGCAGTGAACGGACAAAGATGGGAACAAAGGGATCATGTTTCATTACACACACTCGAGGTCACGAAGCACGTAGTAAAACAGGGTCTGCACCCGCACTGTTTAGTGAAGTTAAATTACCAACTGACCCAATTTCAAACCTTGCTTCGATACATTGCGCTCTGCCACTACTATTGTTTATTTGCTAGAAGGCACATACCGTATTTACTCGATTCTACCGCGCCCTCGATTGTAACGCGCACCCGATTTCCACCGCGAAAAAAAAAAAACGTAAGACATCGATTGCAACGCGCACCCATTTTTTTTTTTTGCTGGCCCGCACGATCACACCACTCGAAAAAACGATTCCTCTCGGGATTGTCTTCCATTTAAATATGAGGTACGGGCGAAGCTTGTGCACATCTGACGTGTAACAGAGCATTGCCGTCACTGTAGTTTTACCGTGGACCGATGTCAGCACGCGAACTTGCTTCGCCCCCTTCTCGACAGTTGTGGTGCCAGGCATGTCGAAGTAAAGAGGCGTCTGATCGGCATTCCAGATTTGCCCAAGCAGGTAGTTGTTGTTGCGCCGCAAGTTTAGGACGAACCTCTGAAAACTGTAAAGCTTTTCATCGTACTTCTCCGCAAAAGTTTTCGCATATGCATGTTCCCCTTCGGAGGGAAGAGCCTTTCCTCTTCATATAGTTAATTAGCCAGCACCTGCTCGCTTTAAACAGGCTCCGCATTAGACTTTTTTCTAAGACTAATTGCATAGCCCGCACTTGGAGCAGTTCTGTCGTCTTGGGCCGCTGTGCCACTCGCTCCTCAAGCACATACTCGCGGAGCAGCTCTTCAATTTGCGGAAACCGACCCTGCTGTGGTTCACTGAAGCCTTTGCGTGAAGCTTTGCTGTCGACAATCTTCTGCTTTTGTTTCCGCCGGTCCCGCACGAACGTTTCGAGAAGGACCGCGATGCGGCCCGATTTCCGTCCGTTTCTGCACACGCGATGACTTTTCTTTTAAAAGCGGCATCGTGGTGCACTCGAGGTTTTGGAGTCGGCCCTTCCACGTCGTCGATGCTAATGCACTACTAGATGACGAACTCCTCAGCACACGTACGAAGTGCCGCACATGGTAAACACATAGGCAGAAATAGCCGACGCACCATGCCGACGCACGTAGGGGGCGGCCATTTTGGATTTGCGATGGCAATAGATTGACCGTAATTTTTTTGTTCGTACTCGATTCTAACGTGCATGCGATTTATGAACTCGCTTAACCGGAAAAAAGGTGCGCGTTAGATTCGAGTAATTACGGTATTGGGATTACTTTGCAATACGCCTGTGAGAATAATGAATCGCATTGAATATTGGAATAAATATTACAGTATAGACACTCAGTTCAACATGAATTTAAAGCTTCCGAAGTTCCAAACGATTTTGAAAGAAGAGAATAGATGTATTTTGCCGTTGAATATTGGAACAAATATGACAGCATTCAAACTCACTCAAACACAGATTAAAGATTTCCAAAATTTCAAAGTACGCGAAACATACGAGTTCACATATTTTACTGCCCAAAATTGTAAGGAATATTACAGTATTCTTACTCGCTTCAATGTGAACTTCTTAAACTTTCCGATATTCAAAGTATTCAAACCAAATGACTTGACCTACAGTCAAACCCCTCTACAACGAACACCGCTTCAACGAAAATTCTGCTACAATGAAAAATTCTCGGTTTCCATCAGCAGTCCATAGGAGTCAATGCATAAACATTTTCGCTGCAAAGAACTTTTCTTTTCTGCCGTTTCACTTAAATTAAATTTGACGATACAGTTCCAGACTCTGATATTTAATGCCATGCAGGCAACACAATCTTGAAGGTTTTGATACGTTTTCAGTGCTCAAGAATGCGTCTACCAAGTCTCAAATGCACGTTGGCACCACCAGAAACCTCTGCCGACATTGCTTGATGGCAATGGCAATGAGACTGCCCTGCTTTTGCCACTGGCGTTTAGCCTCAACAAAATTTTTTCCACACCCTGTCAGTTTCGGAATGTATACTACATGCAGCATTTGAGCGGGCTTTAACGTAATAGCAAATTTTAAAACTTGTTTCTGCTTCTAACTTGCACCTTGCTATTGCTCAGATCCTGATGCTGTTTGAATTCATTTTGAAAATTTTTTGGTACTAATTACCATTTCCTTTGAACCAGAAAAGCGATGCTTCCACGGGCCTACAACGAGACTGTAAATGTGTTGTTTATGTGACAGGAGTTGTGGTTTTGAACTTTAATCTATGTTAGTTGATCGCTGCACTGTGTCCTCTTTGTTGTGCTTGTGTTAGTTAAAACAATTCATGAAGTGTAGTTGTGGTGTAATAACGAAGCCACTTGCCAGTATTCTGGTGTTTTCATATAAGTCAATAACTAAAAGTTCAGAGTTGTCCAGAATGAATCCTCTTTAATCCTCTTTTTGAAACGTTGCTTAGATCAAACTGTGTCACGCGTATTTATTAAACGTTCTTTTACCTGCTATGTCGTTTGCATTTTTCTCTGCATTTCATGGCTGGGCACATTGTTCCAGTGTATTGTTACACATACAACATGACCTTTTTTTATTTGTTTTCAGAAACAAATTGGTGACTTTCTCGGAGAAAATGAAAAGTAGGTGTACTTTTTTTTTCTGGCAACATTACAGCTGGGGAAAAAAAATCAAATGTCATAATTGACATTCATTCTGTGGTGTTAAGTATACTATGGAACCTCCTTGCAAATTTTGTTAGATTATTTAAACTTCCTTGGAAACATTTTCAGTTACTGATTTCAGTAATCGCTGCTTCAAAAAATGGATTTCTGAGACATTATACTACGTTTTTGCATGCACAATGTGTGCTAGAAGTTGAGAGCATCATGTATGCTCATAAAATAAGACTAATATTTCGCAACTTTTGTGTGGTCATTTTCTTGGGTGAGGTTTCGTGTCGGTTGAAAAGCCGTTGCTGTAAAACTCTGCTTAAGACGGAATTCGGGCAATAGCTTGGCAAAGCTGAATGCTGTCATCACTCATGTAATGTACTAATTGCATATTAAAAGGTGTTTAACTGTTCTGATTACTTGCCTGCGCCGAGGCCTTTCGTAAACTCCTATGGCAGTCTTATATTTTATTTTTTTTAAGCTTTTGAAGATGTGATTTGAGCATAATGCAATGGCAGATTTACGAAAGCAGTTAAACAAAAGCATGTGATCATTCATCACTGAAATAATTTTGGGATATTGCTGGAAACTTCAGTTTCCTTTATATAACTTTATTTTTATCTTGTGCCGGTGGCAGTTACACGCATGAAAAGATGGTTAGTTGACGTTTGTTTGCAGGCTGATTTATGTTTTCAGAACTGTGCCTTTCTGGCAATGGGAGAAACGAACAGCGTTTGTGTGATACTTACCATCCTGTGTTTTCAGACTGAACAAGGAAGTGATGTGCGCCTACGTGGACCAAATGGACTTTGCCGGCAAAGACTTTGTGTCCGCACTGCGCTGCTTCCTCGAAGGATTCTGGCTGCCCGGGGAGGCGCAGAAAATCGATCGACTTATGGAAAAGTTTGCCGCACGGTACTGCGAGACCAACCCCAAGTGAGTGGCCTCTCTGTTTCGTGTGCTTATCCTTATGCTTAGGCAGCGTAAATATTTGGCTTAATATCTGCCAGTATGGTTATTTTTGCTGTGAATAGGTGTTGAGAGCGCATGGCGTGGTTGTCTGCAGTTTGGGCATAGTATTGACCTCTGGCTTGTACATAAGAGCCTTTAATATGTACGTAGCAGGAACATTTGCACGCCACCTAGAAAATTGTTTGTTATTTTGGATTAACCTCTAGCTTGAAAATGATTTGAATGCATATTACGTGATAGTGTGCAAAACAGCTCTTGAGACGCTTTCATGCTCGCAAGGAAATTTCTTGTTTCTTCTCGCTTTATTAGGGCGAGGAATGTATGGAAAAACACGTTCTCAGGAGTGCCAGAACGATTACACATCTAGTGCCGGAGTTTCAGAAAAAGTGTTTTTTGATGCATTGAAAAGGTATTTCAGCGAAGGCGTGTTGGAAGGCAGAGTGCAGTGCGAGTTTTACAGTGTTGAAATACGATTGGTGCAACAATTTCGTAATGCATTAACATGAAAGTATAGTTTAATTTTGCCTGTTCGGCCCTATTTGCTACACTACGAGAATTCTGATTGATTGTATCCGTATGCCATGTTACTGTGTCGGTTCCAAAACTTCTTGATGAGACAAGCGCAAAAAATACACACACTCAGAGAGGACACAGACAAGCGCTTACTAGCAACTGAAATTTATTTCGAAGTGAACACTAATAAATTCATCACACGCATGAAAGTCACTTCCTAACTTCCCCTGTCATCATCAAAAACGTGATAATACAAAATATGCACGCGCCCACAACCGGAAACACGTACCAAGAACTAAGAAAAGAATGTAAAAACAAAGAAACATAAATAAAAAACTTAACACAGAGAAAAACACTGGGTTATGTGACGTCCAAAAAAGCAAATTCCGCATCTGTTAGTAGAACTGACATTTGGCTGACGCAACTGTCCCCTCCTTTCCTTATTCTATATGCTTCCATTATTTCTCTCGTCGTCTGCTTGTTGTGCCTGTCAATTATTCGTGTTTCGTAAAATTTCGGTTGGCATGTGCATTCCTTGCAGTGCATCGCTAAGTGTGAGTAAGGGGCCCCCTTTAGTGAACTCTCATGTTCACGAAGGCATACATTTATGCACCGACCCGTCTGACCAACGTATTCCTTTCCACATGTGAAAGGAGTTCCGTATACAACATCTTTCTTGCACTCAACGTACGTCCTGCCATGCTTTATGCTGCATTTTTTCGATTCCCCAGTTCCTTTCTTGTTAGCTAGCCTTTCCACGGCTGGACAAATCTTTGATAACTTGTTTTCAGCTGAAAAAACAACCCGCACGCCATACCTTAATGCAACTTTTTTCAATCTATGTGAAACAGTGGTGATCCCGTATCTGCACAATATTTCACATAGATTGAAAAAAGTTGCATTAAGGTATGGCGTGCGGGTTGTTTTTTCAGCTGAAAACAAGTTATCAAAGATTTGTCCAGCAGTGGAAAGGCTAGCTAACAAGAAAGGAACTGGGGAATCGAAAAAATGCAGCATAAAGCATGGCAGGACGTACGTTGAGTGCAAGAAAGATGTTGTATACGGAACTCCTTTCACATGTGGAAAGGAATACGTTGGTCAGACGGGTCGGTGCATAAATGTATGCCTTCGTGAACATGAGAGTTCACTAAAGGGGGCCCCTTACTCACACTTAGCGATGCACTGCAAGGAATGCACATGCCAACCGAAATTTTACGAAACATGAATAATTGACAGGCACAACAAGCGGACGACGAGAGAAATAATGGAAGCATATAGAATAAGGAAAGGAGGGGACAGTTGCGTCAGCCAAACGTCAGTTCTAGTAACAGATGCGGAATTTGCTTTTTTGGACGTCACATAACCCAGTGTTTTTCTCTGTGTTACGTTTTTTATTTATGTTTCTTTGTTTTTACATTCTCTTCTTAGTTCTTGGTACGTGTTTCCGGTTGTGGGTGCGTGCTTATTTTGTATTATCACGTTTTTGATGATGACAGGGGAAGTTAGGAAGTGACTTTCATGCGTGTGATGTATTTATTAGTGTTCACTTCAAAATAAATTTCAGTTGCTAGTAAGCGCTTGTCTCATCATGAACAATTACCAACACGCCCAACTGTCAGTCATCCAAAACTTCTGTTTAGTTAGGATTTAATCGTGATGGCATGTGTGATCGTTTCGAGTCGACTCCATCATAGTTTCACTTCTGATAAGTTGTGTTTGTTTGTTATTGCAGCAACCGACTGTTTGCAAGCGCAGACACTGCCTACGTACTGGCATACTCCATTATCATGCTTACCACAGATCTGCACAGCCCACAGGTAAGATTATTCTCTAAAAGAAAAGCAACACTAAGGGTACAGAAAAAGTAAATACAAACACAAAAACAACCAGAGGCCACTTTCGTCTAATATTAACTAGTGGGGAAAAAAACTTGCTCATTACAATATATGTTTCAACCTTGATAAAAGGGAAGTAAGTAAAGTTGGCAATTTTCATTGTTATATTAAAACTTTGTGACATTTACTACAGAATAAAAGCGGCTGGTAATAACATCAGGCTCAATTGAAAACATCAACGGAGAATGTGTAAAAGAGAGGATTGAGATGTTTGTTTACAGGAAATTTTTGGCAAAAACGGAGCCCAAGTTTTTGTCTGCGGTGTCAGCATTCCAAGTTTTGCTTTGAAGGAAGGGTTTTTTTTCCTCCCTTCTCCTGTATTAATGGCGATCTTTTTAGGTAAAGCAACTCATGCACTATATTTTAACAGTGTTTAATGCAGCACTAGCTTAGTCTGGGCACTATCAAAGTAATTGCATGAGAGTCTAGTCATGCTCACTTTATTCAATTGTAAGCACCCAGAGGCTCCTGTGCATTGCTGTGGAGTAATGAGATTTCACTTCTGCCGTCTTGCTGAAGCATTTGTCATAGTGATAGCGTAGAAGATAAAGATGTCTGACAGTGTTAACTGAAAAGTCTAGATAGTGTAGTCACTAAGGTTTAATATACGTCGGGAGAATACGAGATTAAAGTCTCACTCCAAGAGTTGACTCGAAGGTTTGACTCTGGAGGTTGACTCTTAAGGTTGACTGCAAATCACTTGCATTATGACAAGATCGTGACAGTAACACTTCTCATTACTGCTTTAATTATGACAATATTATGACAGTAACACTTCTCATTACTGCTTTACTCACGAGCCAGTTGTAATATTTCTTAACCGAGATTAACTTTTCTTCGTCAGGTCAAGACGAAGATGACCAAAGAGGACTACATCAAGATGAATCGGGGGATCAACGACAGCAAGGACATTCCCGAGGAAGAGCTGTCGGCGATTTACGACGAGATTGCCGGCAACGAGATCAAAGTCAAGACCACTGCAAGTCGCGTGACTGGAAAACAAAGTAAAAGGCCTCTTGAACGGGGTTCTAGTCGGTATCGTTCAGAGTGCATTATAATCTTGGCAAATTGAAATTGCTTAAAACGCAATCATTGACTAAATGTATGAGCTGCCTCTAGTTTGGTTAATTTTGTATTTTATAACTGGACCCCTACTTGTGTTTTTCTGTTGGTTAGGTTATGCTTGGTTTCTTTCACGTTTCATTTAAAGAGGTTCTGCTGTGCAACTCTTCAAGGTTATGTGAACACTAACTAGAAAGATCAGAAGCACTTAGCTGATTCGTTGTATTTACATTATACTTCACTATCAAAAGCATAGCATTTGAGGGCTTCATTCTGTAACAGTAAGCTTAGCTTTAGAATGAATAGGTATTGCTCCAACGACATGCTATGGCATATTATTCAGCTACTGGCATAAGTACATTGTTAATGGTGCAGTAACGATTATACACTGTTTTTCTTTTTCGATGCAAAGCTTTCAATAACTTACTTAAGAAGTGGGTGAGGCTAGATAACAAAAAAAACTTGGCTGCTTTATGTAATGGCTATACACCAACAGCATGAAAAACGATTCTCCTTGATAATTGCACAGAGCGAGAGGGCTGTACCCTTTCGCTATCCCATCAAGGACGGAATAATTTTTCGTGGTTGTGTTTATGAATTCTCTCAAACAGTGTGAAACTGCTATTAACTTGCACCCATTCGCGACTGGTGCACTCGAAGCTTGTCTGCAATGTTTTCAGCTTGTCGGTGTATGAAGGTAAACCGTGCTGGTTTGCAGTAAGCACGGTTAGGAAATGGGAAGCATTAAGATATTTTGTGTTGACAGACCAGAAGAAATCCGCTTGACGACATGTGAGGCTGACATTAGGAACTGTGCATCTTAGGAAAACTCGAACTTCGAGAAATAGAATCCCTAACCCACATTTACACGGTCGTGTGATGGTCAGTTCATTGGGACATTCTAGAGGCTGACAAATGCTGGACAGAACATGAAAAACGCCATGCCAATCCAGCCCAAAAACAGCTTTCAAGGGATGGCCACTACCTATTGATTTTAAGGAAGACAGGATGCTAGGCATGCTGTCACGAAACTTCACTTGACCTCATAAACTTTTTTACATGAATACAGAACAAAATTACTGAATTTTTAATACTCCATACATGTCCAAATGACCACAATGTCTGGTAATAAGTTGTGTTAACTGAAAGTTAGTTGGTTTAACTGAAATGAGGTTAACCCAACTAATGGCGGCTAGTCACATATGCAAACAAAGTGTTCAGCATAAGTTTACTTGTGCTAGGACGCCAAAAATGCAGCCACCGCTCTCTTGATATGAACACGCGTGATAGACAAGGCGCAGCATGGGCAACTAGGACCTCATCGCCACAAATAGGGCGACAGGTGCCGCCATTAGTTGGGCGAGCGTGTGGCGCAGGGAAGTGCACCTGTGGATTATAAAAGGGATCTGCAACGTTTGGTGTTCCCTGTAATGTGATGCAGATGTGTCGAGCGAAAAGAAGCGTCGGCTGCTATACAACATGGAAATGGAGCAGATGGCGCGCACCGCTAAGGCGCTCATGGAAAGCGTCAGCCACGTGCAGGCCTCCTTCACTTGCGCCAAACACCTCGAGCACGTCCGACCCATGTTCAAGGTGCGTCTATTTTGCACTTGCTTAAGTATTGCACTCCTTTTTGTTTTTGTGATAACTATAGTTAGTGTTTAGACTGAGAAAAATGTTTGAAGTCACTGTTCGATTTGTAAATTTCGATCTTTTTGTGTGTTGCCCTTGTCTCGTACTCTGCTGTCTGAACACTTTTAAACAGAAATCAGTGATGTTGCTAGCATTTTCTTTAGTTGTCAACGAAGTGTTGCATTTGGCGATATGCTTATAGTCGGACTGTGCAAAGGTTGCTCTTTTTAAAAGCGATGGCAACAGTGAACATTGTCCAGAAACTTTTTTTTGTGGACTTCAGCTGGAGGCATTCATTCTTTTTATCCTTCTTCAGCTGGCTTGGACACCATTTTTGGCTGCGTTCAGCGTTGGCCTACAGGACTGCGACGACCCAGAAATTGCGGCTCTGTGTCTGGATGGCATACGTTGTGCCATCCGCATTGCTTGCATCTTTCACATGACTGTGAGTAATCTGTCGTCTCCAGAAGCAGTTGGCTGTGTCTTTGCAAATTTTCTTGTTTAAATCAATTAATAGGGCAATAGTTGAAGTAAAGCAGAAATGGTTGCATTCATCCTGACTGCTTAGATCCTCGGAACTAGTGTGTTCCACAAAAACTATCCAGAGAGTTTTTGTTGTAAAGCTTGAAAATTTGGTATTACGTCTCAGCACTGTGGGAAATATGGAACTTTCATCGAACATCAGTCAATAACTTTACTCAATCTTCAAGAATGATGCTTATTGGGGTATTTCCATTTATTGCGAATTGGATTGGGCCATATTTGTTCCAAGCAATAAATTGGTAATTATTTTCAATCCAAAGTATGCATTGCTTTTGTTTCCAATGTTTAGAATCTATAAAGGGGGAAACAAGCCCATCTCGCAACAGAGCTATCCATGTCATTGGGTGATGATAGAACCGGAACGCTCACATGATCTCTTGGGTCGTGCAGGGCACACAAATGTCTGTGAATGGGATTGGATAAAGCGCTTTTATAGACTTAATATTCCTGTATTTCATGCATGTGGCCTCTGTAGCTTGCTTTTTGTATCAGTTGGCTGCTAATGTCTTAACTCTCTAATCACGGCTTGTTCGATCATGCACGAAACCTTGAATTAGGGGGTCAACATAACCTAAAAAAAGAGTAGTAGATGCCTACTCATGCAGACTAATAGCAATAAATGCTTTTTAAGACGTCTTTAAGTAATGAAAGAAAAGGCAGTGCTGCTACCATAAATCAAATTTTGCGGCATCTGAAGAATAGTTGAACAATGTGCGATATAAAGTAGGAAACAAGCTGCCACTAATGGAAGTACAAGATAAAGCAGCTTATAAATCAGGAAGCATACTATTTATATGTTATTTATTGATTAATAAATCATAACTTCAGCATCTCTACACGCATAGGTTTGTTGGTAGACAATGCAGTGTTTGTTGTGGTATGACATTGCAGCTGGAGCGGAATGCGTACGTGCAAGCGCTGGCCCGCTTCACCCTTCTGACGGCAAACTCACCAATCACGGAGATGAAGAGCAAGAACATCGATACCATCAAGACGCTCATCACGGTAGCACACATGGACGGCAACTACCTGGGCAAATCGTGGCTGGACATACTACGGTGCATTTCCCAACTGGAGCTGGCCCAGCTCATCGGCACGGGCGTCAAGCCGCGCTACCTCGGCGGCTCCGGCTCCGGATTGGCTCAGGCTTCGGCTGGTGCCCACGGGGCCCTCCAGGACAGCGTGCTCGACCCTATGGAGTGTGAGTGGTTCTGCCTTGCAAAGTTTAGTCTCGTAGAGTGCAGTTTCGCACTTTATGAGACTGAATCATTTGTGGTGTCTGGTCGTGCGCATTGCAGGTAATGTCGAGCGTCCCCAAGGGTCGGCGTTAGAATCACTTTTCTATCTGACATGTGTCAGTGACATAACTGAAGGCTTAGAATCTCTCGTGCAGTTGTTTGTGGACAATGCTGTTTTGTATGGGGAAACTAGAGACTCATGGGACAAAACTTTCATTCTCAGAGACTTGGCCAAAATCAATAATCGGTGTACGCGATGGCACATGCTGCCTAGCTTGAACGAGACAGTTTTCATGGGGTTTACTCACGAAAAGTTGCATTCTCAAACCTCGTATACAGTTAACAGTGTCATGATAAGTAATGTTAGTGAATACAAATACTTGGGAGTTTATTTTTTATCTAAATTTGCTGCATTTTAGTGGCATATTCTGTAGGGGTTAAATGTAGCGTAAGACACAACTGATGGAACATCCACCAAACTTGTCACATCAGTCTCCCTCCATCAGCGAGACTGGGCTGAGGAATTGCATTCACAAAAGCTTCTTGATTAGTAATTTCATGCATTTTTTTTACGGGAATGGATATGTGCATTGATGACATTTCCAAAGTATGGGCTATTTTATGGCCTTCCAGCCATCAGCTGGTGCTCTGTGGTGCTTTCCTTTATGTCCTGCGATCCAGCTAGCGGAAACAAGGTTATTTCATTGCATGGTCGCAGTATGACGACGCCTGGATAACAGAATAGACTGGTTTTGAACAGTTTGTGCGTTTTCATTTCCCTTTCCTCGCAAACTGCGCAGTGACGCGTCCCGGACTGCCCATGGACCAAAAGCAGATGGCGATGCTTCAGGAATCCATGGGGGAGACCAGCTCCCAGAGCGTGGTGGTTGCCGTCGACCGCATCTTCACTGGCTCGACCCGACTGGACGGAAATGCCATCGTCGACTTTGTCCGTGCGCTGTGTCAGGTGAGATACCCCGTGCCCTTCGACCTCTCCGCTATCTGTGTTTATGCATGTAGGCAAGATAACCACCGCTTATTAACACTAGCAAACTGGATTTTGAGAAGAGGCAAGATTGAGGGGGAGGCAGAATGTTAGGTGAGAAGATGAGATTAACGAGCTTGTCAGGATGACATGGCCTCAGCAAGCACAGGGCCAGGTTGATTGGCGAAACTTGGGAGAGGACTCCCATGGGCGTTGTCAGGCTGATGCTGCTGCTGATAATAGTGATTACATGTGAAGTAAATGTAAACCGTCTCATCTGCACTTTTGGATCTCCATCCAAAAGCTCTGGCTCTGCAGGATTTATTTAAAAAAAAAAAAGACTCATTTTTCAGCTGAGACTCCCGGTACTTGCTGTCTTGTAATGCCCGTGCTCACTTCATCGGAATGGCCAGAAATCTGAAATGTGAAGAATTTGAATGCAATGAGATTGGTCGCGCGCTTTCTGTTAGATTATCTTGGGTTCAGGGCACAAATCTACCGTATACACGCGTGTAAGGGCCGCACCCGTGTAAGGGCCGCATCCCGTTTTTAGGAAGCACATATTAAAAAAAAAAAGTTGTGTGTAAGGGCCGCATCCGCACTTTCCTTGACCCATGCGTATTCAAAATGCGCGCGCGTGTGTGAGCTACTAGGCGTTGTCAGTAGATGGGGCTAGAGAACGCAGTTCTCATCATCACCGTATAGTACATCATTAGAATAATTTGTTGGTTTTCTTCATGCTAATATGTTCATAGAGTTAGCTAAAAATTTTAAGTTTTTTCAGTAGTGTTCATACACCCGACAACTAAAGGTTAAAGCGGGATTTTATCTTTAACTTTTGACACTTCTATACAAACGCGCTATCCATATCGGCATTAGCATCACCAACTTTGGTATTTGTGCGTTGTTCGGTCATTGTGCTGTTCAGCCTGCCATGTGCTCGAGTTTTGCGCACCGTTGAATGACTCTGGGACTCTAGCTAATTTTCGGCGGGACGTTTTCGTTTTGGCACGATGGGCAAGCAGCTGAATAGCTATACAGCTGGCTATAAGTTGAAGGTGATCGAGTTTGCCCTCGAGCACGGGAAACGGGCCGCTGGCAGAAAATACGACGTTGACAAGAAGAAGTGTGTTCGACGTTGGTGCGCCCAGAAGAAAGCCTTGCAGAACACCAATATCAAAAAGCGCGCTTTCCGAGGAAAACAGTGCAAGTATCCTAATTTGGAAGAGGAGTTGCTCCGCTATGTGACTGAGGTGCGGAACGATAGTTTGGCGCTCAATACAGACATGCTGCGCATGAAGGCATTAGCCTTGGCACGTGCGAGAAATATACCGGCCGGGGATTTCAAGGCTAGTGCTGGCTGGGTGCGAAGGTTTATGAAAAGAAAGGGACTCTCTTTTCGGCGAAGGACCACGCTGTTCCAGCGGCTGCCAGAAGACTATACCGACAAGGTGCTTAGTTTTCACTAGCATGTCATCGGCCTGCGCCATCAGCACAGTTATTTGTTGTCGCAAATAGCGAACGCTGATCAAACTCCTGTGTGGTTTGACTCTCCCGAGAACTACACAGTCGAAGTAGAAAGCAAGAAGTGTGTCGCTGTGCGGACCACCGGCGCTGAGCGCCAACGCTGCACCGTGATGCTTTGTGTGACCGCGGACGGGCGGAAGCTACCCCCGTACGTTGTTTTGAAAAGGAAAAGAATTCCCAACGAAGTTTTCCCCAAGGGCATCATAGTTAGAGCCCAAGAGAAGGGATGGATGAACGATGATTTGGTGCTAGACTGCTGGGTGAAAAGTGTTTGGCAGAACAGACCGGGAGCTTTGTTGGCCAAACATTCACTTTTAGTATTGGATAGTTTCCGCGGCCACCTTACCGATAAGGTGAAGGAGCAGCTGCGCCGTGTCGGCACACACATGGCCGTGATTCCAGGCGGCCTCACAGAAATGTTGCTACCATTGGATGTGAGCGTGAATCGACCATTCAAAGTTGAATTCCGAAGACTCTACACGGAATGGATTGCAACCGGCAACCATGAGCAGACGCCGACCGGACGGCTGAAGAGGGCTCCGCTTGCTACTGTTCACGGTTGGGTATTGTCGGCGTGGAGCTCGGTGTCGACGGACATTGTGTCCCGAAGTTTTAAGGTCACTGGGATATCCAACAGCCTGGATGGCACCGAAGATCACTGTTTGTGGAATGATGGTGCTCCGCAACACACTATCTCGGACTCCGAGTTAGAGGACTCGTCGAGTGACGACGATTAAGCGCACACGCGGCATACTGCAATAAACGCTCTTCGTTCACTAACTGGTACGTTGTTTTTAGTTCACCAAAAAAAAAAAAAGTTCCTTGTATGGGCCGCAACCTGAAAATTAGCCCTCACTTTCTGAAAAAAAAGTGCGGCCCTTACACGCGTTTATACGGTAAGTCCACAGCACCCTGCTGACAAATTGGCAGCCATTCTCTTATGGGAACCAGAGTTCTTGATCTCTGATATTGAGGTCGTTTTCACAATTTAAAAACAGTTCTTGCTCGTTCTCAGGATGCACTTCTTTTACGCCTTGTTTTCCCTTAACAGGTTTCTCTGGAAGAGCTGGCCAATCCGTCACACCCGCGTATGTTCAGCCTCCAGAAGATCGTCGAGATCTCGTACTACAACATGGGCCGCATCCGTCTCCAGTGGTCGCGCATCTGGGAGGTGCTGGGCGAGCACTTCAACCGCGTCGGGTGCTCCCCTTCCGAGGACGTCGCCTTCTTCGCCCTCGACTCGCTGCGGCAGCTGTCGATGAAGTTCATTGAGAAGGGCGAGTTCCCCAACTTCCGCTTTCAGAAGGATTTCCTGCGGCCTTTCGAGCACATTGTCAAGCGCAACAGGTCGCCCACCATCCGTGACATGGTCGTCCGATGCGTCGCACAGATGGTCAACTCGCAGGTGGGTTCTGTTTTCCCGGTTGAGTCCTTTACTGCGTGTTCTAGCATGTAGCCCGCATAATATATACAGAAAACCAAAGGTTAAGGTTGGGGTTGCAGCTAATGCAGCAATTTTGCTGCTTAAGTTGGCTTCAGTGCACACCTTCAAGGCGATGCTAAGAAGACTGCTTCACAGCAATAGGGGGTTATGTTAACTTTTATATAGTTTTTCACAATTTGTAGTTTGGGTGTGTTGGTTACCTGCAAAAAAAAAAAAAAACATAGCAATGGGCCTAAGTATTACAAGGATCATTATGAATATGGGAAAAATGTATGGGGTTTGTCAGTGTCGGAGCTTTCTAGCCTGAAGCAGAAAAAGAAAAATGAAACAAAATATAAACGAACCTGGGATGAAAAGTCAATAGATAGTAGCGAATTAAGACTTATGGAAAAAAAAGAGGTCTCCACAAGAGATGCCACAACCACCTTTAGCAACGAAACTCATTTTTGTGACTTTTACATCATGGATGCATGCATCAATAGGGTTAAAAGAACACTCTTAACAATTTTTGACATGCAGACTCGTGTGTTACGGTGCCTTAGGCATTTGCATTTTTCTACGGACACATGGGCCCTACCAGCTTAATGACCCGTCTTTCTTGTGTGCTCCGATTTTCGCGCTGCTTTGCCAATAGAAAGCGCTATCAATAAAGAGCATGCTATGAAAACTATTATGCTAGGAATTCAAAGTCACTTTAACAACGAAGAAACCTTTTTTTTCTCTCTCTCTTTCTTGTTTTGGGCTTGGACAACTCTTGAAGTTTCTTTGTCTTGAGTATCGCTGGCTTTTCTCTCTCTCTCTCTACAGGCTGCAAACATCAAGTCGGGATGGAAAAACATCTTCAGCGTGTTCCACTTGGCGGCTTCAGACCGAGACGAGGGCATAGTGGAACTCGCCTTCCAGACAACCGGCCGCATTGTCACGCAGACGTATGAGCAACACTTCCAGTCCCTCGTTGACTCGTTTCAGGTGTGTGTTAGCTGTTTCAGCATATTTTTTTTTCACGATTTAAGTGTTCTGGACTCGGATCAATGAGAGTTCAAAGAAACTGTAGGGATTAGCTCATACTGACAGAGTTGCTTATTGAAACTTTTGTGAATCTACAGAGACATGATAGTGCTCTGTACCATGGAACCTTTACAAGGGGCACGCTTTTAGTGAATGTGTAATATATGCCTCATTGTTGTCTTAATAAAAAAAACATTGGGTTCAGGCTTTTCTCCCTGAAGAGATTTTTGGTTATTTCATTGCAATGTACTAATGAGCACCTCTTGTTCATTTTGGGGCTTAATTTGAATATTATTTTAGGCAAAGTTTGCAAGGTTAATACACTCTGCTAGCACTTTCACTTAATCATTTCAAACTCTATAGTAGGCTTTCTAAGAGATTTGTCAGTCAAAATGCTTATGTGAGGTTAGTCTAGCAGGAGCAATCCCAGTCCAGGTCAGGCCTGGACTAGAATGCCCTCTGTCAGGTCCCATCAAAAATCTCTGTTTCCAATAGAAGTCATAAGGCACTGCCTGGGGAGCACTTTCTTGCTCAAATTTTTTAAATTTGTTTGCAATTACAGGAGATTGTTTACACTCAAACCTCTATAAAGTTGCATTTTACAAGCAAATGTTTGTTATATCCAAAAATTCGTTATAGGATTATTGCTAACATAGTATGTATTGCAAGACTATAATTTACTTTATTATAACCAATACTTTGTTATATCCATGTTCGTTCTATTGAGGTTTGAGTGTAATTGAAGTGTTACGTTGCTGTGACACGTGCAGACAATCTTCACTGCAAACGTTGTGGTGACCCCGCTCTAACTGCAGCGGACGATCACCGCGGGTTCACGCTTAGCGAGCCACAGGGCCGCTACTCCGTTTACTCGCGTGTAGCGCACCGCTCCGTGCGCGCTCAACTGATAAGGCGTTTAGCGCGGCGCGGCAAATAGACAGTGTTCTAATGTAAAAGTACACAACACTTTATTGCCTCTGGCGGCACCCCGAACAACAGTACAACGTCCGCTCCCGGGACGCGGGTAGCAAAGGCACCCGCACGCGGACGTTCACAATAAGGGGAAAACCGCGAGCACGTCGCAGCTGGCAATGGCGAGCTTTGACACGCCGGTCGGGAAAAGGTCCCTCGCGGCTATGCTGCGCACTCTAACGATGGCCACTGGGCCTGGTCGCGAGTGTTAGGGCAAACCTCGTACGCGTAGGCCTAACGCAAGTGCGGCTCGTTGTGGTACGACCACTTCAAGCACTAGGCACCGCTCTGGGCTTAGCGTACGCTCCGAAGCTAGCACTCAAGTAAACACGCCTGCCGGGGTGCCCCAGGGCCCCCCAGGCAGGCTACCGTCCGCGATTCCCAAAGGGGACGCGGACGAAGGAAAACACGTGCTTACCCGGCGCTGTCCACGGAACAAGAGAGCGCTCCCTCGGCGCGCGCAGTGGCGTGCACCGTGCCCGCGCGTGGCGCCATCTATCGCCACGTGGTGTTAACAGGGCAGGAAAGCAAAAGGGTGTGGCCGTGTGGCGGAATGCCCGCGAAATGGTCGCGGGCGCGCCTCAGATCCCCACATCCTCCTCTCCTTAATTCACCCTATATACCGGTCTGCAAAGACAGCCGGTCGTCGCCCATGCATGCAAAGGCGTCATGCGATGGGCAACAGCTAGCCTCAGCCTCGCTCTGCAACTGCTGCTGAAGAAAAAAAATAAACAACACAAGAATACACTTGACAAATCCAAGGGCTCCGCGGAAGAGGGGTAACGGGAGTTCATGATGCTCACGCAAGAGCGCGTTCACGGCTCGGAGGGGCAGCGTCACGTAATGTCTAACTTGGGTGATTGCGTGGATGCGAGAGTTCAAGGGGAGGGTTCTGGTTGAGGCCTTCATGCGAGGAACGGGCTCACGTTCGTTTCGTCAATGTTGACGACAGCCCTGCGAGTCCGACGAACGCCGCCTCGGTGGAGGTTCGGATGGACCTCGCTGCGACAGCCGGCCCTTCTGCTGGAATAATGGTCACCGAATCCATTGGCTGCGAGGCGTTTTGCGGCGTCAGTCGAGTCGTGCACAGCGTCTGCGACAGCTGGCCTCGTGCAGGTCTCCGATCACCTCCAGAGTCCAAAGTGGTGTAGGGGTTGGTGACTTCCTAAGTTGTCGCCACACGCACACAAACATGCACACACACCTCCGATGGTCGGGTCTCTCCAAACGCGCACCGCAAGGGAAGCGCAGAGTGTCATTTGTCCCTCTCCTCACGCTAAAGCACCAATTCACAATCCCCTCCTCCAGCGAGAAGAAAAAAAGAAAACACTGAAAAACATCAAGTAAACAACAACACTCAATGACAATCAGCAGCAGTAGCTGGGCGGAACAGACTTCTTTGCAAGCACTGGCTGTAAAGAAGTTAGCTAACTGAGACTAGAAAGTAAAAATGAGGGCCTTCGGTTGCGGAAATAAGCCCGCCGTCCGGCGCGAAATCACTAAGGTGACCGCTTCCTCAGATTATACCGGTGCGTGGTCCGAATGCGGTCCGCCGCACCGGGTGTGCGCCGTTGCTTGCACGAAGAGCCACTGGGCGCTGGCGCAGGCTCGTCAGACCTTGACGCGAAGGCTTTCAGGTCTGCGATATGGGCACAGCTGAGTTTTCCCGAAAGCGGGTCTTTCAGCAAGTACGCGAGTGGAGTCCAAGCTTTTTCCACTCGGTACGGACCAAGCCACTTTGGAGCGAGCGAAGTTGAGAAACCCTTGCTCGCGTCGCTAAGAGCGTGGTTACGCTTCAGGACGAGGTCACCCACCTTAAATGAAAGGTGGCGACGTTTTCGGTCGTACTGGGCCTTTTGCTCGGCCCTGGCCGATGCCAAACTTTGCCTCGCTCTACTGAGAGCTCGACAAAGCCTGTCCCGAAGTGTGGAAGCGCAAGCAGAACAGTCTGCCGGTTCTTCCTCGTCTCCGAGCTGGCATTGCATGACACTGGTCACCGGATTTGCCAACTCCCTTCCGAAATTAAGGAAGGCGGGAGAGAAACCAGTAGAGCGACTCTCGGAGGTTCGGATTGCAAACGCGAGTTCACTCAAATGGTCTGCCCAGTCCCTTTGACTTTCGGCAAAGGCCGCCAACATCGGTTTGAGCGTACGATTGGTTCGCTCCGTCAAATTGGACTGGGGATGGTAGGGCGAAGTGGTGCAGTGATCTATTCCTAGGGAACGGCACGTATTACCAACCACCCGAGCGGTGAAATACGACGCATTGTCCGTGATCAATCTTTTCGGAAAGCCGAACCGACAAAACACTTCCTGTAGCCTCTCTAGCACCACTCGCGCTGTCACTTTCCGCAGCGGAAACAGCTCCACCCATTTGGAAAAATGATCCACAACTACCATCAGATGTATGAACCCCTGCTTACTCCTGGGGAACGGCCCCATTAGATCGCAGGTGGCTACTTGCCACGGACGCTCACTGACAGTCGGTTTCATCAACCCGGGCGGCTTGCCACCCCTTGATTTCACCGTTCGACAGACGTGGCAGGAACGGCAATAGCGAAAAATGTCACGCTTCATGCCAAGCCAAGTCACAACCTTGCTCAGTGTCGCAAAAACTTTAGAGCCACTCAGGTGACCGGCAATGGGCTCGTCATAAGAGGCTCGCAACAGTGCGGCTCTCAGACTTTTGGGCATAACCACCTTAAACGGGTCTATGGACTCGTCGTCAGTGGCTATATACTTCAGCAGGAGCCCGTCATGGTTCAGCAAAATGAATCCGCCGGGGACTCAGCGACACACGCTGTTTCAGCCCCCTAATCGCGCCCGCCGCAGAACAAGCAGCGTAACGGCGCACCTCTCAAGACGGTTTAACGGCGCCCGCCGCAAAGCAAGCAGCGTATACGGCGCTCCGTCCCTCCGAGACTCGAAACGGATCACTCTGCTGAGCCTTCAGTAGCTCTTCGCTGCCGAAAGCAACTCCCATTCTCCCAAATGGGGGAGTCTGGTATCGCGCCCACTCAGGACCGCAGCAACCGCCGCGTGCACGGCGTCACGGGTTCGCTCTCGGCACGGTGGCCTTCGGAAAGTTCCCCCCGCTCGGCCGCTACGCAGTGCGCCGCTTACCTGGATAGCAGCCAAGGTCGTCCTCATGGGGACTCCCCCTTTTCGCCGCTGTTTCGCCCCCGACGCTTGCCAGTGCTAAGGCACCGCGAGCGGCCGTCGCACCGGAAGCCAGGTTCTCGGCAGATAACAGGGGGCACGAGATAGCGCGTCAGCTACCACGTAGGAGTGTATTCACCACAAAAAGGGGTGACGACACAGGCGAGCGCCGAAGGGCGCCCGTCGATAGAGGCGGTGGCCTCTTTGTGCAACGCGGCATGCCACGGAGCGGACATGTTGCGACGAGCCTGAATCGCGCAGGCGAACCGGCTCGCTAAGACTAACCAAAGGCTTAATGAGCCTTTGATACGGCGTTGGGTGCCAAACTGCTAGGTTGCATAGCAGCCACCGGGCAAAATTCGGCAACGGCTGAGGCCGCGGTGCCGATCTGCGCCCCGGAAGCTCCAATGAGAGCCGTTTCGGGGCGCTGTGACATGGAACTGCCATGCATTCCAAAGGGAGCAGTAGTAGTCCAATTTGCCCTTGTGCACTGTTCGGGTTGGGCTATGGCCCCGGACCCAAAACACGCTACCTCTCCAGTGGGAGCTGATACGTAGCGCCTCGTGTCATCCCGACTGGGGCTTGTGACAAGTGAGGGTGCGCGATTGTGATGCTCAAGGGGGGCACTGGCCCTGTTCTCGAGCAATGCGGTATCTGCTAAAAGCGTCAGCGGACAGAACTCACGCGGAGCAGACATAACGCGGGTAAACGCGGCGAGTCTGATTCGCAAAGGCGGGCTGACTCGGCTAAGACTAATCAAAGGCTTAATGAGCCTTTGATACCGCGTTGGGCGCCAGTGTGGTGACCCCGCTCTAACTGCAGCGGACGATCGCCGCGGGTTCACGCTTAGCGAGCCACAGGGCCGCTACTCTGTTTACTCGCGTGTAGCGCACCGCTCCGTGCGCGCTCAACTGATAAGGCGTTTAGCGCGGCGCGGCAAATAGACAGTGTTCTAATGTAAAAGTACACAACACTTTATTGCCTCTGGCGGCACCCCGAACAACAGTACAACGTCCGCTCCCGGGACGCGGGTAGCAAAGGCACCCGCACGCGGACGTTCACAATAAGGGGAAAACCGCGAGCACGTCGCAGCTGGCAATGGCGAGCTTTGACACGCCGGTCGGGAAAAGGTCCCTCGCGGCTATGCTGCGCACTCTCACGATGGCCACTGGGCCTGGTCGCGAGTGTTAGGGCAAACCTCGTACGCGTAGGCCTAACGCAAGTGCGGCTCGTTGTGGTACGACCACTTCAAGCACTAGGCACCGCTCTGGGCTTAGCGTACGCTCCGAAGCTAGCACTCAAGTAAACACGCCTGCCGGGGTGCCCCAGGGCCCCCCAGGCAGGCTACCGTCCGCGATTCCCAAAGGGGACGCGGACGAAGGAAAACACGTGCTTTCCCGGCGCTGTCCACGGAACAAGAGAGCGCTCCCTCGGCGCGCGCAGTGGCGTGCGCCGTGCCCGCGCGTGGCGCCATCTATCGCCACGTGGTGTTAACAGAGCAGGAAAGCAAAAGGGTGTGGCCGTGTGGCGGAATGCCCGCGAAATGGTCGCGGGCGCGCCTCAGATCCCCACAACGTATAAACTTGGACCTCATCATTACAAAGTCACAACTTACACAAAAATAAGTTCGTTATATCAGAAAAGTTGTTTTAAAGGTATACTGCTAACACTGTATCCATTGTTTTAAAGGTATACTGCTAACACTGTATCTATTGCAAGACTATTTTTTATTTATGTAATTATAACTTATTATTTGTTATAATTTTACCCAACTTTATAAATGATGCACCTCAAAAGTTTCGGTAACTATTTGAATCCAAAAAATAAAAAATATAACAAAATATCTCCAGATGAAAGCAGAGAACGAGCTAATTTGTTCAATAATTACTTTCATTCAGTTTTCACCACAGACAACGACATCATAGCGCCAACCCCATCGAACCTGTCCGCTTAAGCAAAGCAGGTATATTTGACCTTTTGCTAAAAACGAAGGTCAAGAAACAACCAGGGCCTGATAATATACCAAATCATTTTCTCACCTGTTACGCCGAATGGATAACCAAATATCTGTTCATTATCTTTAGCATGTTTCTAACAAAATGCTCACTTCCTAATGACTGGAAAGTGGCAAGAGTCATACCGATTCACAAATCGGGTAGTGAGGTTGACGTCGCTAATTATCGCCCGCTATCCTTGACAAACACTACTTGCAAAATACTAGAGCACATTATTCTTAACCATATCACTACTTACCTTGAAAAGGAGCACATTTTGTCACCATTTCAGCACGGGTTTCGTAGAGGCCTATCTACCCTTACGCAACTCACTGAATTAATACATGAGCTGTCATCGGCCATTGACCATCGAAAGCAGATCGACCTTATTTCACTCGACTTTTCAAAAGCATTCGCCCGGATTTCGCATTGATTGATATGTGGGGTTTAACGTCCCAAAACCACTATATGATTATGAGAGACGCCGTAGTGGAGGGCTCCGGAAATTTAGACCACCTGGGGTTCTTTAACGTGCACCCAAATCTGAGCACACGGGCCTACAACATTTCCGCCTCCATCGGAAATGCAGCCGCCGCAGCCGGGATTCGAACCCGCGCCCTGCGGGTCAGCAGCCGAGTACCTTAGCCACTAGACCACCGCGGCGAAGCCGGATTTCGCATTGAAAGTTAATAATTAAACTGCAGGCGACATTAGGTAAAGGACCAATCACTAAATGGATTAGCACATATCTGACCGAGCGAACGCAGTTCGTAAAAGTGAACCAGCAAACATCGGAGCTATCAAAAGTTACATCAGGTGTACCACAGGGCAGCGTCTTAGCTCCTGTTTTATTCCTTATATTTATTAACGATTTGCTCCAGTCTATTGGAACGAACTTGAAGCTTTTCGCCGACGATTGTATTATTTATAAAGAAATTAACTCTCCTGCGGACCATATTGCTCTTAGCAATGCCCTATTATCAGTATCTAATTGGTGCACGAAATGGCAGATGACCCGAAACATAAAAAAATCAGCTTTGTTAAGAATACCGTGTAAACAAACGCTATCATATTTTGACTACACTATTGACGACACACCACTAAGTTTCCTAAAATAGCATAAGTACCTAGGACTAATGATTTCTAATGATCTTAGATGGGAGGCGCATGTTAACTATGTTACATCCTCAGTTTTAAAAAGATTAATTTTCCTACAAAGACGACTACGTTCCGCACCACCTCAAACAAAACTATTAGTCTATAAAACCTTAATCCGCCCATTATTAGAATGCGCCAACTTAGTCTGGTTCCCGGCAACAAACCTAATTAAAAAGCTAGAAGGGGTACAAAGAAAAGCAGTTAGATTTACCTATAATAAATACAGTTTGCTCGACTCACCCTCTAAACTGATCACAAGAGCCAGGCTACTAACATTATGAAATCGTGCTAAACTCGCACGCTTAAAAATGCTTTTCCAACTTATTCATAGGCAGCTAAACATCGACAGCTCGAGGTTCATATCTGCTTCCGAAACCAGACAGTCACGTCATAAACATCCACTAACATTACAGGAATACCGTTTCAGCACCAACTGCTTCAAGTATTCTTTTTTCCCACAGTCAATTAGAGAATTGAATAGATTGCCCACTTGTCTGACTAATACTAAAGATTTGAATACTTTTTTAACTTTACTTGAAAACCACATTCGTGACACTCATAGCTGGAATGATGTTTTTCTTTTCTATGCTTTTTTCTCGCTTGTACAGTTCTTGGTGGTTCTTGAAAATGTCAGTGTTATCAGTGGATTACATAGTATAATATTTTTGTGTATATCTGCCGTACATAGGTTATGCTTGTATACTCTTCATGTATCATTATAAAATATCTGTTGAGGCGCATTCGCGCATGCAAGTGCAAGTGTATCTATTGTGTATTTGGTTGTATATGTATTTTTTGTGTATTTTGTTTGCCCTCCTGCAATAGTCTCTATTGGACTGGCAGTATGTAAAAATAAATAAATCTATAGTTCATGTTCGTTATATGAAGGTTTGAAATACACTCAAATCTCGTTACAACGAACCTCAATATAACGAAATACTGGTTATAACAAAGTAAATGAAGAATAGTCTCGAAATAGATATAGTATTAGAAATAAACCTTTATAATGAATTTTTGGGTATAAGGAATTTATTTTTGTGTAAGACGCACCTTTGTTATAGTGAGGTTTGAGTGTATGTACTCTTGTTCTGCCTGGACTAGCAATCATTTGTGAAATAGCTGGAAAAGCGAACAGCTTCAAAGAAATACGCCCTTTGCTCTTGTCACCATGTACAGGATGCAGTCAAATGCCTCTCAGAGTTTGCGTGCAACGCATACTTCCCGGACACTTCGATGGAGTCGATACGGCTTATCCGGCACTGTGCGAAATACGTGGCGGAACAGCCGCGGACCTTTCGTGACCACAACATGGAGGACCAGACGGTGCCCGAGGAGGACCGTGTCTGGGTGCGAGGCTGGTTCCCCATCCTCTTCGAGCTCTCCTGCATTGTCAACAGGTACTGTTCCTTTGCACAGTTCATCAAGTGATACTCGTGTCAAGTGGGCAGGTTAAGTGTACTGGGGGAGTACAACAACAAACCCTAAGTTACACGTCGGAGTCAGCGATGCTAAACCAAATAACAGAGCGCGCTTGTAGCAAAAAAGAACCGACGACAGACTGTGAGGGCATTTGTTGAAAGTGGCGCCAAAAAAAAAGGGAAAAAATGAAGATGTATGTTGTTTTATGTTGAATCACAAACAAAAACAAAGTTAATTCTTTTTTCTTTTCTTTTTCACTGACAAGAGCAGTCGTCTTTAAAGAAGCATTGCAAGTCAATAACCGCCGAGACGCAGCAATACATACTAAGCAGGATATACAGTGTTTGCTGTCTTGTAGCATGGCCACAATTGTAACATCACAGGTAGGTTTTCATTGTGTCCACAAAAAAAATAAAATAATAATTTCAGTATTCGGTAGCAATGCGACAGCCGACACTGAAAAAAAAGATTTGTGCTACATTCGAGTAAATGTGGCACTCTTCTGCAAATGACGTTTCCCTTGCGTCGTTTAGATTTAGTAAAAGTGCACTCTAGCGGACAGAAGTGTACTCCCCGAAAGTACACTTCACTTTCCATCTTGACGTGGTTGTAAGAGTTATGAGTCATTAAATTTAATTAACTCTGTCATTACAGCAAGTTCTTGGTGTGGCCAGTGTGAGTATTCAAGCACTTGCAGTATTCAAAATAAATATTGAATTGTTTTCATTCGCTTCTTCACGAACCTGAAATTTTGGAAGTATTGAAGCATTTGAAACAAATGAATCGAGACATTTTCCCGCATGTAACTCACCTGAAAGTGCAGTTTCACTGCAGCATTGGTCACTGTGTTGTGAACTTGGGTACGCCAAGGAAATTTATAAGTTCCTAGATTTCACGTTACAGTTTATTATACATATTGCCAGTACTATGATTTTCGTAAAGTTAAGAGACTCTTATGCATACCTATATGGTTATGCACGTCAAATTTAGCATCTTTTATGGTGCATGTCTATTGTTTGTAATTTCACTTGTTTGCTGTCATTAGGGGAAACTCATGCCATTCAATGTAAACATAGTTTTCTGTTGAGTGAGTTATGAAACATGTTCGAGTCCTATTTCAGACTGAATACATAGTCTTGATGCCGGGGGTCTTTTAAGATCTCGGCTATTACCTTCTTTATATGTAGTTTTTGTCATTTGTAAATATAAGATAAAGGAATATGCTAAAAAAATAAATAATAAAAATATGCGGTTCAAGTGAGTATAAAAACCAAGCTTTCTGTGCGGCAAGCAGGTGTTCTACCACTGAGCCATGTCGTTGTTTGAAACTGCTTCAGGAAAAAAAAAACATTGTATGAATGTTATGTAGTAGGAGGAGTCTTCCTAACGCATGTAATATTGCGTAGCAGAAGCCTAGAATTGAGCATGAATTGAGCTATGAGTGGGAGTCTTAAGAGCCCGCCCATTACAGAGCGTCAGGCATATTTAATCATCATCATCATCAAGAGCATCAACAATCTGAGGTGCTGCATAGGTTCGCACATTGCCTTATGGACGCACAGAGGGCCCTTCGCTGATTTGCAAAAGCAAGAATCGTGGCATAGCGGCAACTTTTCGAATGCGCTTGCAGTAGTAGACTTTCTAAGATAGTTGCGCACTGTCAATGTTACAGCACAGTAGTCCATTTCCTTGCGTAACTGTTTAAGCATATACCGAGAATCAAAGCCGGGCTATTTACTGAGAATGCAATAATGCGCACATGTCCTAATTATGCTGTTGCATATTTAGGTGCCATACCTAATTATGTGACCTAATAATTATATATATATATATATATATATATATATATATATAAGGAAAAGAAGTTTATACCTAAGGGCTCGTTTTTCCGTGTTTTTAACACAAAATAATGAGATCTAACAGACAGTAATGCCAAGGAATGTACAGGGGAAGTTATTAGAACCACCGGAATGTAAATAAGAAGAAAGAAAAGTCGATGAAAAAATAACCAGCCGTGAGCAGCTCACGGCTGGTTATTCTCAAGTTTAGGAAGAAAAAACTGGCTTCATAGCTTTATACCTGATGTGTTGACTGTTTATGCACTGAAGCTTGATCGAAATGCCACAGGCTCCTGTGGATGTCAAAGATGCACATTTAAGAACCCCAGGTAGTCTAAATTTCTGTAGCCCTCCGTTGCAATGTGCTTCATAATCAGATTGCCCTTTTGGCTCATTAAAACCCTGATATTGGGCATTATCATTCTCATTGCGTCCAATGGCAGGTGTAAGCTGGACATCAGGACGCGTGCCCTGACGGTCATGTTCGAGGTGGTCAAGACGTACGGCTCATCGTTCCGGCCACACTGGTGGCAGGACCTGTTCCAGATCATCTTCCGCATCTTCGACAACATGAAGCTGCCCGAGCGGCACAATGAGGTGACATCACGAGGGTGTATTGTGGCAGTGCCGACCTTGCACACCTGTGTGTTACGACAATCTGATTGTTGTTCCTTAGAGCAAGAGGTGCAGCACAGTGTTTATGCTGTGCTTTCATGGAGTGTTGTTAATTTATTAATTTAAGGCCAACATTAACAAAATGTTGCTTTTGCTGATGGGATAGACAGGTGGGCTAATTGCTACTGCTTAGATAAAACTTAGAGCACAGTATGAAAGATACAGGGCAAGGAAGGGTGCAAATATGCAGTCAGATGGTCAGTAAGCTCTTGTGGTGTGTGTATACCTTTGTTTGTCCTGCGCCTCTTTTCACGCCTAAGGTTTTATTTCAATTCGCTTTGGCTAAATTCATCACGAGTAAGTAGTAATGTGCAGTAGAAACCGTCTTATGCATTCCTCACTCATAGGTTTTGTTGCGTACAGCATGTCTGGCATCCAGTCCCAACAAAAAATCTGCAGACAAGTATGTAATAGAATCCCCTTTTCACACGTCATTCACACAACGTTTCTGCATGTTACACTGTCAATTGTCCCTGTGCTGGATGTGTTGATGAGGTACATCAGCGACTTTTGTTATGTAGATTGCCACGAGGCCATCCAAATTCTCGAAACGGGACTGGTTCCGGTAGAGGCACAAAAGGAGCACCAAACATCCATTTGGGACTTTTTTAATGAAGCTACAGATGAATAAGTTTTTCAAAGTTAGACCTACACACAGTGCATCTGTTTTATTGTTTAGCTTCATTTCTTCCCAACTTTAACCGCATGTCTGCTTTGTATGTTTCCCGGCCACTCTGTATTCTTTTTACGGTCCCGTGAAAACCATAGGAGAGGGCTATGCAAGTGAAGCGATCTTGAGGAGTGCGTGGGCTTCCTTATGCGGAAGCGCCAGATTTGCAGTGGGCGCACTTCTTTGTGTGCAGAAGGCGGAATGGATGACCACCACTTGCAACCACGCTCTGTACGCTATTGTGGACGTGTTCACCCAGTACTACGATGTCCTGGGCAACCTCCTGCTCGACGAGTTGTTTGTCCAACTCCACTGGTGTGTTCAGCAAGGTGAGGATAAGAGAACACTCAATAGCAATAACTGAATCAATTTGAACTGGTGATGTACATTCAATCGAAGCTCTCTTTAAGTACACTTAGTGCTGCCAGACTATTGCCATCCATTGAGAACTGAAGAATCAATGCTTGTGGCAGTACGGCGAAAAGTATCTGATGTATCCAGAAATGGTAATTTTTGAGACCAGGCTGAATACCTATTGAATAGTGTAGGAACCAAGTCAAATCATACGTTCAATCCTTATTGAATAGTTTTTCTATAAGGAGCACCCGGAAAACTCCTTCAGCATTTGTCACATCCTGTTGAACACGAATATATATAATCTGAAGAGGATCACAAAAAAAGTTTGTGACATAGGTAATTCAAAGAACGAGATATTTTATGTATCAGAAATGTTTCATAGCGCTTTTACAACTGTTCGATATGGTGAATTCTTTATTTTTGGGGTTCGTTATATGTGGTTTCAACTGTAACATTGGTTCAGCCGAATAGCCAAGTGACGTTTCTCATACAATGAGTTGGGCATTACATTTGCGTCCTATAAATGCAGCCGAATCTTGCCCACAACCTGCAAAGCTGAGTTGGCATCCTACTCATGCTTCTTTAATATTCTTTCCATTGCAGACAACAAGCAGCTTGCACGGTCGGGCACCAACTGCCTGGAAAACCTGGTGATCTCAAACGGAACCAAGTTCAACACGGAGACATGGGACAAAACGTGTCAGTGCATGCTGGACATTTTCCGCACCACCCTGCCAGCAACGTGAGTTTGTGAAGCAGCACAGCAGACACACTGAGTCTCGCATAAGAGAGATAGCTGAAGCCTTTGCTATTCGCAAAAATGCATGGTAACGCGTGTTAGTGCATCGTGGATTGCATTACTTGATTGCGAGCTGAGATATTTAGAAAAGACTAAATGATGCTACAAGTGTAGTCTTTTGTCACGTGCATAGGTTGCACGCACATGTTTTTTTCTTCTTTCTTTTTTGCTTTTCTGTTTCACTTGAATAAAGCAACCAGTTATAAGTTATCAGCCAGTGCTCGGGTTGCTTAGTCTTCCTTTGTGATTCATATCTGTGCTGTTCCAATATCAAAATAAGCAACATACTTACAGGGTACCGCAGAGCTTAGCATTGTATTATATATTTATTGAAATGTAAAGAATGCGTTCATGCACATAGAATACAATGCTGTAGTTTTACATGATGTTTTTGCAAGAGCATGTTACAGTTTTTCACATGAGAATCAATTAAATATTTGGAGATTTTACTGTTAAGTATGGAGCATCTACAGTGATGAGGATACTATAACACTGTATACTTAAGAAGTTTTACGTATGCTGTGGAACACTGTTCTTAAACTGCTTCCTTTTCTGCAGCTTTAGTTTCGTGTGAGTGGCCAAATAAGCATGTGGATTTATTGTACCTTGAATCTACAACTGTGGTTTGTGAAACACGTACTCATGCTTGACACATAGGAAGGACTTTTGTATAGCCCCTTAAGGCACAGCATCAGTCAAGAAAGGGATGATCCACTGTGCCCATGACGAAGCCCACCGACGACCTCTTCTTTATTCTGAATACAGTTCCTCCGATCCCAATAATGATGGCAGCGCGCGTTCTCATCTACACAATATTCAACATCCTTCGCGCCCCCACAGTGACACCAGATGATGAAGAACACGCAACACACACCATGGTTCTAAGTGCACACAAATTGTTTGACAGTATTCCTTGGAGTTCCAAATCATGCCTTGTAGAGCCCTCCGGCTCTCCTCTTGCACCTCATCTTCCATTGATGCTTCAGACGCTTGTGCCATGTCCGTGATTTTGAACGAGTCGACCTCGATGGACTTGCATTGACGATAATCAGTTTTCCTTTACAAGAACATCTATTGTGCAGTCTCCTTCGCGAGGTTCTTAATTTTCTAGTCTTGAATGCGTTCAGCTTAGAAACATCATGCATCTGCGTCCGCTTGGCTCTTTGCCGCTTCCTTGGTCGCTGTGATACTGTATTAGTATTTCGGATTTTCGCTGGGGTTTTTTTGAACGCAGTGCATGGACATGTCCCAGAAAGGTTGCCACTGCGTTGGGCTTCCGTTGAAATGAAGCATCTCAACCTAAGGGAGACTAGAGCCAACAAGCTCGTGTCTCATCTGATCTCCTAGGTCACTGCTTCCTGCAGTGGTGGTGCCTCCATTCTAGATGTTGGTTGCAGCAGTGTCGGGGATCCTGGACGTTGATGCGTTAAAACCTCAGCAAGCTCACTTGGAATCCATTAAAGAACGATTTTCACTGAGAGAGACTGTAAATCGACATTTTCCTCCACGCCCCGCCTTGGTGGTCTAGTGGCTAAGGTACTCGGCTGCTGACCCGCAGGTCGCGGGATCAAATCCCGGCTGCGGCGGCTGCATTTCCGATGGAGGCGGAAATGTTGTAGGCCCGTGTGCTCAGATTTGGGTGCATGTTAAAGAACCCCAGGTGGTCGAAATTTCTGGAGCCCTCCACTACGGCGTCTCTCATAATCATATGGTGGTTTTGGGACGTTAAACCCCAGAAATCAATCAATCAATCATCGACATTTTCCTCCACCTTTTCGTTTGTAATTCTCACTCATGAGAAGAGCGGAGGACAGGCTTTAGTCTCCTGGTCTTCCTTGTATGTCTTCTCGCTTGATGAATAGACAGTGATTTGCTTTCATGAGGCGGTGAGAATGATGACAGTGGTGCTCGCCCTCGTCTACACAATATTCAACAGCGTCCACATATGTGGACACAAACTTGCTCGTTCCAGTTTCTCGAACCATTGAGAAAGGAAAGGCAAGATATATTGCACATGAGATCGATTGAAACCTCTACATAGTCGACGCGTTTTGATTCAACCCCTATGTGCTGCATAAATCTGCAGCTGATTATTCTTAGAAAAGCACTGAGATGTTCGCTGGCTCACTTAATGTGCCGCGTTCCAGGACAAACTTTATATGTAATATTACAATTTTTATTACTTAAAATTTGCACAGCCATAATCAAACTGCGCATGCATTTTGGGCCTAAGATTTCCATTTTTATGTGTGAAACTCAAACATGACTGACTGCAGAATAATTAAATATTTAAATACACACAAATGAAGAATAATTAGCAAAGCCTTTTTTTTTATGTAATATCGAGCATCTTAGAATGTTGTTGTGTAATATTTAGACATTTACGGACAGCTCATCATAATTCACACTTGAAGGGGCTAGACAAGTTTAGGGTGCGCAAAGCTGCATTCTTCATTTGTTCTTATGTCTTTTCTCCAGCCTGCTCACGTGGAAGCCCAACAAAGATGGCGGTGCGAGCCAAGAAGCAGCAAGCACTCAGGACGATACAGACACAAGATCAAGTGAGTTTCCTGTTCATTTTTTTTTTTGCCCAGAAATGGGTCTTCTGGTGCTAGTCCTTCGATATTAACTGTGTGTGATAACCACGTCACCATCAGTAATTTCATAACCGTGTGCTATTGTTCTGTATTTCACCATTTGCTTTCCCTACTAGGCCAGGTTAGCCGTTGGCAATATTTATGATTTTGTGCTTTTTTTGTTTTGTTTTTTTTTACGCTTGAATGGTGTGCAGCGAATCCTGCTTTTATCGGTCATCTGTCGTGGACGCAGTACGTGTCTTAAAATTGCTTCTGGCAACGCGTGCTCCAGACCCGCATGCTCGAAACCTCCAAAAAGCTGCTTCAAACCTGCGCCAAAACGACCTAAGCCAGTAGCATCACTGTGTACAGTTTTTGGCAACAAGGTGTTCGTTGTAAAGGCTCCATTCTGTATTACTCGCAGTATAGCTCAGTATAGCTCAAACACTGCTCATCTTTGTGAAATACATTTGCACATGGCAAGGCATGAACATTGACATTAGCGTAGCATGTAATAATGTTTTGTGGTGCATAAGCTAGAGTTGCATGAGATTACACATTACAAAAGGTGAGCATAAACACAATCCTACAGATTGCCTTTACTTGCATGGTATTTAGTTAACTTCATATAGATTAGTATCTGTGTCAGATATACACAAATATTTTATTTAAGGGGAGATGCGAGTCGAAAAATCGCGTTTTTAACGAAATTTCTCGTATTTCTGATTTTTATTGCATTGTAATCTTCAAACCTTCTTTTTTCATCTGTGAAAATTTCAAAACTAAATTCGAACCGCAAAATGCAAAAAAATGTGTATGAAGGCATTGCGGTGGCTCAAAATTTCGTGAATTTGCGCCAATATTGGCCATCTTTGACTGCGCGCTGCTCCCCGTCGCAGTGCCGCCCGCCATCGCGATCGGTTGGAAAAGTTGCGTCCGGCCTTCTTCTTACAGCTCCGACGACCGCTAGTTTCGTACGTGGGCAAAAAAAATAAAAAACGAGGCCTTTTTATCACGTGGTTTGAGCAGTTTAAAATGCGCGGCACCCTAAGCCGCATCGCCATTGGCTACCGAGTCATTGTCAGCTGTGTTGGTGGCGGCCATCGGCATTTGGTCCGTCCGCTTTTCTGCACATCTACGCATATTTTCGCGATGACAAGCCCGAAAAAGTGCAACGTGAGACCGCAGAAGTTTCGAACGAAGCACAAGTTCAAAAGAAGGCAACGTAAAGCGCCCCGAACGACGGCAACGAACGAGAACGCGCCTACGTGTGCTAGGCCTGACGGCGGCATCGATGAGTGCGCGAGCGACAGTGGCTGCGATGAAGGGATTGACGCTGCGCTTTCTTTCATCAGTGCTTCGGAAAAGAAGCTCGGCTTCTTCGAAAAAGACGAAAGACAGCGCGATGAGGTTTGTGCAACGACAGTTTTGTGCGACACCCTCTTGCTGACGGCACTTGTGGCAGGTGCGGCATGCCCTGCTTGCGGTATTCAAAAACTTGCCGTTCGGGAGCCGGCAGAAAGGCGCAAGGGACTTTCGTCGCTCCTCGAACTCCATTGCGAAAACAGCGAATGCTCAGCGACTGTTCTTTCGTGCTCCTATACGTCACTGCGTGTTACGGCGGACGGCAGCAGCCGAGTGAGCCAACGGTACGACAGTGGGAGCTCCCGAGATAGTTTCGCTGTAAATGTGAAGGCGGTGGTGACTGCATGCGCTGTCGGCATTGGGCATGAGCAATTGTCGAGATTTTGCTCCAATATTGGACTCCCAAAGCCAATGCACCACCGAGGATTTTTTTCGATAGCAAAGAAGGTGCACACCGCTGCCATGGCAGCTGTGAGTGAAAACTTGCGCCGATCCAGAGAGTTGACAAAAGAAGTAGCAGGCGAAACTGATGTGGCTGTTATGTTCAACGGCACTTGGCAGAAGAGGGGCCACAAAAGCCACAACGGGATTGGCGCAGTTATCTCCTTAGATACTGGCCTCTGCTAAGACTTCGAGGTCATATCAAATTACTGCCTGACATGCAGTAGGCACAAGGATATGGGCCCAGACGAGGAAGTGTGGCAGGCATTCCATGGCCCAGTTTGTGAAAAAAATGCAGACTGCTCTTTCCATGCCATGGAAATGGAGGCTGCAATGCGCATTTGGCAGAGAACATTGACTTATGACACCCCACTGCATTTATGGTGACAGCAAAGGATATAGTGCAGTTGCAGAGTCAAAAGTCTATGGTGCTGTCAATATAGAAAAAGAACACTGCACTAATCATGTGGCCAAGAGACTTGGCACCGCGCTACGAAAGCTGCATGTGCCATTACCACGAGGGCAGAAAATGAAAGAGCCAGTCATTCAGAAGCTCCAAACATACTATCAGATTGCCATAACAAGCAACAGGGGGAGTGTACGGGATATGTACACTGCAGTATGGGCTTCGTACTTCCACTCATGCTCTACTGACAATGCTGGCAGCCACAAGTTTTGCGCTGCAGGAACAGAGTCGTGGTGCAAACATCAACGCGCTGAAGCACTTGGTGAACCTGCGCCACGCCACACACCTCTCCTGACAAAAGCACAGGGATTGGCTGTTTTGCCCATTTATAAGCGGCTAACGGATGAGAAGCTCCTTGCTCGATGCATCAAAGGGAAAACCCAGAACGCATCGGAATCCCTGAACAGCAAAATTTGGCTACTTTGCCCCAAGACTAAGTTTGTCTCCCGAACGGTTGTCGAGACTGCCGCAGCTATGGCAATAGCTGGGTCATGCTCAACAAGGGTCATGCTACTTTCGAGCACATCCTGGAAGAGCTCAACATACTGCCATCTAGAGATCTAATACATACAGTGATTCCCCCGATGCGAGGCGCATCAAGAGAATTTCCGAGCGTCTGACAGCAGAAGCAAGGGCCCACCGTCGTCATGGAGTGAAAAGGGCACGGCTAGAAGAGAGAGCTCGCAAGGACCATGAGGGCACAACCTATGCTGCAGGACAGTTCTAGTAACTTGCAGTGCTTTTCAAAGTTCTGTTGAACATTATGGCCAAAGATTATGCATTTCTAACAACTCTGTGATAAAAAAAAAAGGTTTCAAACTTTCAAATGCATTTTTCTCCTTTTGCAGTTTTGTGTGATTTGTGCTTCTTATACACGCTAGTTCGTATACTCAGAATTGTCATACCTCTATGAAATTTTGCACATAGCATGATGAAGGCCCATGGTGTGCAAGTATCTATTGAGATTGTCAGTGCTGCTTGATTATGTTTTTCAAAAATTACATAACATTGAAAGCCCTTGGCAACTAGAACCATAGTAAATTTTTCTATTTTATTATTGTATTTCACCTTTTTACACACAAAATTTATATAGTTTTTTGCACTCTACAGTTCCAATGTCAGCTATATCTGCATGCTTTATCTCAAATTTTTATAGGTCAGAATTGTTGCATAACAATGACCATAATTTTGCAGTATCTGACCTGCAGAAAGTAAACCAATCAATCTACATGAAAATAAATGACATATTTGAAAAGAGGCGAAAAAACTTTATCAGCATGCCAATTTGTGTTAAATTCAGACTCTTATTAAAGAAAATCGTTTTTCAAGTAGCATCTCCCCTTAAAATAAAGCAGCAAAGTTGCGTTAGCTGCTTGCATACATAGTTTTTAAAGAAGGTTGTCCTAAACCTTGAATGAATTGGCTTGTGTGACCAGTGAAATTTAGGTTCGAAGCAAATTCAAACTGAATAGAAATTTTGGTTCAATAACTTTATACCGAATTCAAATAGTAAATGTCACATATTTTAAAGTAACATGGACATATTCGTCACGACTCAACTAACGTGCGGGATTTTTTTTCAAGGGAAGTGGAAAGAACTATGAATAGTAGCAAGATGTGACTTTCGTTAGAATGCAAGTGATAACCTGCAAGATATGTTACGTTAAAATTTACTATACTTAGATCATATGAACTAGTATAAGAAGCTTTTAAACTTTAAATAACAATGAATCAATGTGAAGGTAAAGTGTTAATATAGCCTTCAGTGAGGCTTCGTGGCAGTGCAGATTTTTTTGGATAGGTGTTTTCATAACTTTGCACAACTTCATTGCAATTAAACCGTCTTTACAAAAAGTTACATGCGAATTGGTATGTATCTGGATAGATGCTTTTGCGGCTTATTACCTCTTCCCTGCAGTGAAACCACTTTTGCAGGGGGTTACATGCGTCCTATTATTTGAAATGCTCCGAAATTTTCAACTATTTAAATTGGAATTGAAGTGAATTAAAATACAGTAATATTTGTTCTAATATGTGAGGCAATTGAATATTCGCACAAGCCTATGAACGAGCTTTGCAACCTTGTGAAGTTCTACCTGGTTCTACGAGTGCTCTTTCGACAGATTCTGCAATTAACCAAAAAACAAAAACTTGATGCCTGCATGTGCAGAGGACGAGGTGCTCTTCAACTCTCTAAAGATCAAGTGTGTCGTTCAACTGGAGCTCATTCAGACAATCGACAACATCGTCTTCTTCCCGGCCACAAGTCGGAAGGAAGATGCAGAAAACCTCGCTGCTG
This sequence comes from Rhipicephalus microplus, assembly GCF_043290135.1. Taxonomy (NCBI): domain Eukaryota; kingdom Metazoa; phylum Arthropoda; class Arachnida; order Ixodida; family Ixodidae; genus Rhipicephalus; species Rhipicephalus microplus. The sequence goes on from NC_134708.1 coordinate 59,159,312, forward strand.
CCCAGGTAACTAGACTCGCTTGCGTGACACCATTTTCTGTGCGTTACAACTGCTGGTAGAGAAAAACAACCGCTGGTAGAAAAAAAAAAGAGTCAAAAGCACTGTTTGTATTTGTTGAAAGCTGCATTTTACATAGGCCAAAAAAATGTTTTGGTTGAGCTATCGCAGTAGCAACGATAGCACACTTTTAATTCTAGAGCTCAATAGTGTATCATCACATCATAGCGTGCTTCAGGTGTGCATGATACACCTACCAAAGTGCATGAGACCTTCAGAATACTCCATTCCAAAGGCCACCCACTGTAACACTCTCAATAGTCCTGGAATAAAAAGAAAATCCTTGGTTATGCAGCCAATTCTATCACTGAATGTTAAGGATGTGTGAATGTTTGAAATTTTGAATATTTTCTAATAGTGTTTGTTATTCAGTTTGATTCGTACTGGAAATTTTAATATTGAAACAACGAACTTACCAAAAACAAATACAGTCAATGTCAGACTGAAAGTGATGCCATCAGATTTCTAATATGCTTCACCTCAACACATTCTCGTACTGCCGCAACGCTTTCTCTCAGGCTCTGCTACGGTCAAATTTTTCAATTCGTATTGTCTGATTAAAAGTGGCCCCTTCAGATTTTCAAATGCTTCAGCTCATCACTGCCTTGTTGCGACAAAGCTGCCTTTTAGGCTACACTTCGGTCGCAAATGTATTGACTCTTGAGAAAATGCTGGCTCCAACATGGAGATGATAGATGTGACAGAGGTGTAAGCTTAATGCTGTTTTGGACCTGAAATTGGGCAGGAAGTCCGAAAATCAATCGCCGAAAATTTTTAGCACCCAAAGTTTCAAAGGTTTTTGTATGTTGACGTCTGCGAAGCATATTTGAAACCCGTAACTCGAAGAGAGTACAACCTTGTTTGCTGCATCTGTTAGGCTTGCACAAAAGTGGAAAGAAAAGGAGAAACTGGGAAAATAGCACCTTTGCCTTTCACATGTAATGTGTTCTTGCCAGCACTTTGGTCGCACCAAATCATGCACTAATACAATTTGGCCTCGGCATTGCCTCATTCTTGATAAGACAACTTTGAACTGCCACCCCGCCAGGACTTCATCAATCTAGCGAAAAGAAACACTTTCATGTGGCCATATCTCATAAGAATATGCTTAGGGATCCTCTCCAACCTTTTTCCCCGCAATTTCGCTTCGAACTATTAGAAAAATATTCAAGAAATATTTGAAAAAATTTTCATTCGATTTGCACTCACACTTCAATATTCGAATATGCTTTGGACTAAGAATTTTGCTATTCGCACTGCTCTACTAAATAACAGTGAGTACATATGTTCATTGCAAGGGAACAGCTACATTGATTCTGTGCAAGATAAGGTTTTGTGGTGCATGAACAGATGTGTCATGAGATCACTAATCACGTAAAGTGTTAGGAACATAATCTACGATGCATTAAGTGCACCACCAAAACTTCATCAGGTTCCACTTCTAGCCATAGCTATCATGTGTCGATGGGGCTGAAATGCAAAGGCACTCATGTACTTCGATTTAGGTGCATGCTTAAAAACTCCATGAGGCCTAATTATGGTAAGGTAGAGAACGGGTAAGTTGGAACATATAAAGCATAAAAAAACTTACAGGTAGAAAAAAAAATGGCATGATATGCCGTCAAGGGTAACTTGAAGGGTCAAGGGTAACTTGAAGTTCCATGCTGCAGTGCGCCTAGAAATTTCATTGTAATTTTGGCACGCAATGGTCTAGAACTAATTTAGTTGACCTTCGCAGGCAGAAGTGGCACCGTCGCAGCAGCAGCAACAACCGACAGCACCAGGTGGCATGGCTCATCTGGCCGAGCGGTTCACCCGCTCGCTGTCGCTCGACCAGCAGCAACAGCAGGAGGAGCAAGGCATGTACAGCTTCCTGACGTCGGCTCAACTGCTCCAGCTGGTGGACTGCCTGCTCGAATCACACCGATTCGCCAAGGCCTTCAACTCCGACAGTGAGCAGCGCAATCTCCTGTGGCGTGCCGGCTTCCGCGGCAACGTCAAGCCCAACCTGCTCACTCAGGCATGTCGGAGCAACTACCTTTTTATTTTTTACTAAACTGTGGAGCTGTTTAACGTCGCAGTAAATCCTGGTGATTGTCATGCACGCTTTCTGGTTCAGCTGCGAGAGCAAAGCCTGGCAAGACGGGGCGAATGCATTAGGCTAGTTGGTCAGAAAGAAGTCTGGTGTAGCGAGTTGAGCCCGGTAGGAAAAGGGTAGCTACCTGGAGAGGATAAAGCTGGGTAGAAAGGAGGAGAGCCAAGGCAGGAGTGAACCATCTCGGAAAAGGTGAGAATTGTTTGCCTTGCAAACAATTCTCACAATTCTGGAGGAGTGTTTGGCAATGGCCAAGCTAAATCTGATGCCACTAGCACCGCTGTTGAGTCAGTTTTCACAATGTTGAACCTGTGCGTAATTTTTCTGTGCATTGTTTGGGCTGTTTGTTTTTGTTTTTTTATGGCGGGGCATGTTACAGAACCCCAGGTGGTTGAAACTTTGGGAGTCCTCTACTACAGCATTCCTCATAATCGTGCTGTGGTTTTAGGGTGCAAAGCTCCCAACAATTGTCTTCCATTCAAGACCTAAGAGAATGTTATCTATAATTCATTCTTATGTTGCTGGCACAGTTAAAAAGGTTACAGAATGGTTAGGAAACATTGCGGGATTGTTAGATTGGATTACGGAATGGAATGGAAACTTGTTCCACTCGGCTAAGGCCAGATGAAAAAAATTCTTGAACATGGGTGGCTGCTGGAGCCAGCATTTCGACAAGCAGACTCCTCACCTTCAAGGCTGCGAGATGACAAATCCGCTTGTCCAGTGATACCCAATGTTCACGAATTTCTCAACTTTTACTTAACTCATTTGAAAAGAAACTGTTAGCACTGGGTGTTTTTATTGACTATTTCAAAGCGTTCGATAGAATCAACCACGAAGTACTCTATGCAAAATTGCGTCATTATGGTTTTCGGGGAACCCCACTTGGCTTTCTGAAATCTTAATTATCACAAAGAAAGCAATCTGTAGTTATAAATGACAGCCAATCCTCCCTACTAGCCATGACGTCAGGTGTACCTCAGGGCAGCATATTAGGGCCCCTACTGTTTAATATTTATGTAAACGACATAACAAGTGTCAGCAAATATGTGGACTTTATAATTTATGCAGATGACACTAGTATATTTTTTCATGGTAATGATTTAGGCAAGCTTGCAGACTCAGCCAACAACATTCTTAACGACATCTTCATATGGAGTACTGCAAATTATTTAATGATCAACACAAAAAAATCCAAAACTGTGGTATTCGCACCGGTTCAGAAGGCTGTCTGTCGTGGTTTGGATATATATCTCGGGCCCGAAAAAATAGAGGTTGTCAAAGAAGTTTCATCATTAGGAGTAATTTTTAATGAAAATCTTAATTGTGACAAACACGTTAATAAAGTAACTAGAAATATAGCTAGGACGTGTGGTGCTCTCTCTAAACTTCGACAGATACTTCCAACAAACATTAAACTTTTACTCTATAATACGTTGTTTTCATCTCACATAAACTATTGTAGTCTATTGTGGGCAGATACATGTAAAGCAAATCGGAACAAAATATTTTTACTGCAGAAAAAAGCGATTCGTCATATTGCAAATGTACCATACGACGCACATACAAGTCATTTATTCAGAGAATATAAGATTTTACCGATCGATCACATACACAGTTTCAATCTTATTATGAAATACAAACAAAGCTTGCTATCAAACAACGCTTGTTTTCTTAAACTGTGTAACCTCAGAAAAAATACACAATCCTATTATGACATTCGGAAAAGGCCTTCCTGGTTCGTTCCTTATTCGCGAACTAATCACGGTTTGAGAAGACTTGAACATTGTATTCCAGCTTGTTTTAACATGTTTGAAAATAAAAACATCGACATCTTTAATATACATAAAAAACAACTTAAGAACCTTCTCATCCAAAATGGCGGCGTGTAGTTTAGCATCTTCTAGTTGTCCGGCTACAGTTCTATATGTAAAAGAAACACCCTATAATAGTGCTCGTGTGTAACATGGCATCCTATGATGTTTGCTTTCTTTACATTTTTTTCGTTGCTTTTTTTTTTACGAGTAAAACATGCAACATTTCACTCGTCAGTGTTTCTCTTGTGCATTAAAACTTGTGCTTTTCGCATACCCAGTGTTGTAAACGTTGTATAATCATTTTGTAATACTTTGGTAGCCGTTTAGCAACGTATGCATTGTTTCATGATTGACCGCACGCTGTTTTCTTTTGTTTTTTGTTGTTTTTCTCTCTATGTGGTTTGCTTATTTTATGTAAACCTGAAACTGATGTAATTTTGATGCTTTTTTTTTTTATTTCCTAATTTCTTGAAGTTTTGAAAACCGACGTCAAATTGTTTTTCCATGTTTTGTGCTCTGCGGATTTTTGTAATGCCAAGTGAAAAAGGGTAGGAGCCTCGTCAAGCTGCTAACATAGCAGCTTTTTGCTCTTATCCTTGCGTTTTCTTTTTTGCAACTCTGTGAAGAAAATGCTCAATAAAACTGAAACTGAAACTTTTCAAGCTTTCATCTTCCCAGGAACGTTTGCCTTTTCCTGGCAGAGGGCATGTTGTAGAAGTTCGGAAGTTGGCGGGTACAGGCGGGGTGTACGCAATGTGCCGTGCGCATGTCTGACACCGTTTGTCGTTCCCACGACGCGCTGCACGCAGGAGGCACAGAGCCTGGCTTGTGTGCTGCGCATCCTGTTTCGCATGTACCGGGATGACGGCCGCCAGGAGGCGTGGCACACGGTGCAGGACCGGCTCATCGGCGTGTGCCGGGAGGCGCTCGAGTACTACCTGGCGTTGGCCACCGAGAGTCACCGGGAGTCGTGGGACTCCCTGCTCCTCCTCTTTCTCACGCGTGTACAGCGGCTCGACGACGAACGGGTGAGTGCACGATGTCGCAAAACTAGGCTTGTGGGTGTAGTAAGTTTTAGCTTCTAATCAAGTGCAAGTTGTACATATCTCGTATTAAAATGAAAAATGAGCATTTTCGTCATTCTTTTTGGTTCATAGCGAAGTGGAAACAACTTTGAATAGTAGCAGGATATGAGTTTTTGTTGAATGCTAGTGAAAACCTGTAAAGTAATGTAAGTTATAAAATTTATAATATGTAGAGAATATAAGCCTTTATAACAAGCTTTTGAACTCAAGGAAACGAATCGATGTGAGGCTAATATGTTTGTTTAACCTTAAAGTGGGGCTTCGTGGCATTGCAGATTTTCTCTCGACGGGTCTATTCACGGTGTGGCACCCCTTTGCAGCAGTGAAACCATATTACTGGGCCTTACATGCGGTTTATATATGTATATTTGTTTATTCATCTAAAAGTCGGCTAGAAATCGCTCCCTTTTCTGCCGCAAAAGGTGGCATACACACCCAAATTACTGTGCCACGTACCCAAGGACCTCAACCACTGGCTGATTTAAGTATCGTGAGCTGCATAGTTAACAGCAGCTGCCACAAGATGCCACCACGTACCCTCACACACTCTCACTATCTCAGTGAAAGTAAGCCACGCACTGATGGGGGGATGCATCCTCTTGTCCTCTTGTCATCTTACTTGCTGCAAAGCTTTCAGCGCACTTGCCAGTCTCAAACATGTGGGCTGCATGTTTGAGACTCCTGCATTAGATGATTACTTGAAAAAGTATTTTGCAAAGCCCTTTAATATAAAATTTCATATTGTTTTAGTCATAGCTAAGCTTTTGTTTATTTATTAAAATAAGGTTGCTCTCACAATAGTTAGTGATTGTTATCGTGCACTTATCTCCTTCTTCTAGTTTCGGGCCCATGCCTCGGTCTACTATCCGTACCTGTGCGAGCTGACCTGCATGGAGGTGAAGCCCGCGATACGAGCAGTACTACGCAAGTTCTTCCTCCGCGTCGGAACCGCCTTCAATGTCTCACACCACTAGTCGCCGTTGTTGCTTACACGGATTTTTTTCAAGACCCTTCGCGCTGTTGTTACTTCCTTACATTTCTTTCATTTTTTGTCTTTTGTCACTATCAACACAAAGCAGTCTCATTCGAAAAATGAAATTAGTCTGGGAAACACCAGTTGGAATTAAATTACTGCTGGAATAATTATGTAAAGGACGTCGAACTGGTGGCATGCACGGAGCAGTTTACCGTTAAGTTGGCGGCCATGTGTCTCGACAGGTCGTAGTGTGCATGTGCTCAGAGTGTTACATCAGTAGTGAGTTGGGGCTTTCAGTGAAAGTGCAAGTGTGCAATAGAGTGGAAGTAGTGTTCGTGGTTGAAGAAAAAAAAAGAAAGCGGCGCTTTCTTTGCCACCACCTTCCTCCGGTGATGTCCAGTTATCTAATGTCCAAATGGCCGTTTACACGATGAAAATACAGTGATCTTTTGTTAAGGCGCACGGATCCTGTTGGTTTCGTCGTCTTTGTTTTTGCATTTTAGCTCACCCCGAGGCTTTTTTTTTATATATATATATATAGTGATTTAGTAAGTCATGCCTCACTTTTATGCATCAGTGGACTCTAGGAGAGATGCACTGGTGGCGGAATCAAGCAATGCAGGGATGATTTGTGGACTAAAAAAAAAATGGACGAGGCTTTTGAAATGTCACCGTTAGAATTGGCACCGACAAGGAATGATGTTCTCTATGCAATGCAAGGAACATATGTTAGGACTAATTTTTATGCCGTTTTTCGTTCTTATTACTTTTTTTATTTCCAATTAGTCTTTTTTTTTCCTTCTGAATCTATGCCGTCCTGAAGTAGTTTGGGCGCGGGGCTGGACATCGAAGGAACCCTAGCCGCACCATTCTCGAGCTGTGCCGATCGTTGTCGTACCATAGTGTATTTTTCTCGGAGTCATTATAATTTATTTTTTGCCCAGAGAAAGCGGGAGACATTCCAACGTGTGTGTGTTTGTTGTGTGTGTGCGTGCATGATGTGGCGAGAAACATTGTTGCGTCTTTTTTTTTCTGCACAAGAGCTTGTATAAAATGCAGGCTGTGGCCATAGAGGAAAAATAAAATGAAATAGATTCAGAATTTCTCTTGTGTCTTGTATTCCTCTATCTGTGCTGCATTTCCAAGTTAACTCAAGATAGAGCTATAAACATCATTCGTAGACGTTTGCATATTGAAAACACCTGCCAGAGCTACAGACACTTGCCAGAGCCATATATAGTAGACTCTCCTGAGCTGTAGATGCCTGCCAGAGCTACTACTTGCTAGAGCTGCAGGCACCTTCCATAGCCGTGGACACCTGCCACAACTGTTAACACCTACTCAAGCTATGGACATTTATCTGCCAGTGCTGTAGACCTGTGCCAGATTGTGAGATGCCCGCTAGAGCCGTAAACACCCACCAAAGTTGTAGACATCTGCCATAGCTGTAGACACCTACCAGAGCTATAGCATCTTCCAGACGGACTCACTAGTGTTGTAGACACCTTCTGGAGCAATATACACACCCATCAATGCTATGGACATCCGTCAGAGCTGCAGACAGTGATGGCTGACAGCTGTTTAGTCATATACGCCTGCCAGAGTGGCAGACAGCCACGGTATACTCACCAGTGTTGTAGAAACGTGCTCATAGACACCTGCCAGAGCTGTAGGCCCATCTTTAAGCCATAGACATTTGTCAAAGCTGTAGGCACCTACCAGAAGCTGTGGACGTCTGCAAAGCTTTAGACATATGCCAGAGCAGCAGATCTCTCATGGCTCCAGAAGATTACGTGTGCCTCGCAACAAAGATCTCTTTCCAGACATTGCCATGTCAGCTGCAAAAGCATGCTTTTTAGATGGAAATACTCTCAGTAGTTGTTATCTTGCCGTCTATGTTTTCTCTCCCTCTTCTGTCTCTTTCTATATTCTTTTCTCTCTCTGTAGTTCTCTCTCCCCTTTCTGTCTATTTTCTTCTCTGTTTGTACTCGTCCGGCTCTGCTCCTGTCCCTCACATTGGCCCACCTCGCTTGCGTGCATGGACAGCAGAGTGGTCAGGACGCTCGCTTACGGGTCGTGAGCACGCGGCTTTGAATCTCGCCTCGCTACGAATTTTTAGCCAAGAATTTCTCTATCACCATCTTTATTTCTCTTTCTTTCTGTATGAGTTCTCGAGGCTAATCAGACTTGCCGCATCGCGCGGCGTTACGATCGGCGCTTGTGTGCGGGGGGCGAGGCAGAAAAAAAAGAGGGCAAAGAAAATGTGTGCTAGTTAATTATGATCATTTTCCATCTAAGGCACATGGCAAACCTCGGGCATAACGGCCATGCTGTATAAAAGCGAAGGAATTGAAGGTGTGCCTAGCCACAGCTCCGGGCATGCAGTGCACCAATTTTCACGAACATATTCAGACCCGGCACCAAAATGCCGGGTCTGAAAAAAACAAAGGTCACCTTATCCGAAATAAAGGTGTCTGGGAGCTCTTCAGCCGCTCCGCAAATGAATTGAGCTAGGGCACGTAGTGTGGTTTAAGAAAGTTACGGTGACGTTTCACTGGGTGATGTGCAACCAAATGAGGGCTATCCCCACGTGCGATTCTCTTAGAATGTGTCTTTACGTTGACTAAAATTGCTGAATTTTCGCGGACACGCTCACCCCACGCCTGCTCGCCTTTTCACTGGAGCTAGGAAAAACGCCGCCATGTTGGGCTGCGCGCGGGAGTGCAAAGGTTGAAGTCAAAGCCTCCGCAGTGCAAGTACTATATGGCGGCGCCCAGGGAGCCGTTTGTGAAAAGGTCTACTATTGATGTCAATTGAATTGACATCAAAGGTATCACTGTTGACATCAGTAGCATTTCATCATCAATGTTGACATCAATTAAGTGGTACGTACGTGCCTGTGAACCGAAGCTCAAGTTTGCGGAGCGATGACAACGCCGCGCCTGGTCCTGGCGGCGAGCTCCGGAACAGTTGAGGAGAGACGAGGGAGAGGTCGCAGGCGAGTGAGTGTGTTTTGCCCTCGCGATCTCCGACTTCAGCGTAGCTCCCGCCGACTGGTTCGCCCTCCGCGGTCTCCTGACGCCGTGTAGCTCTCGCACTGTGGCACCCCGCCCTTGGACTGCTTCGACCGGATCCCCACTTTCCTATCTCCTTCTTTTTCCTCTCGTTGGCTGTCTTCTTCTGCTTCTACTTTCCTTCTATCCTTTTTATCCCTCCTTCACCCCACCCCTATAAGGCACTGCGCCGTGTCGCCTGAAGGCAGACAGAAATTAGGTGCCTTTTTCCTCTTCATTGTAACCACTACCACCACCACCACGGGAGTGCGTGCCGGGCAACACGCGAGGCACTGCGCCGTGCTCCCGACCGGGTTGCAGAAATTAGGTGCCTTTTCTCATCTTCTAACCACTACCACCACCACCAACACGCGCGCAACGCATTCTGCAGTCGGTGTGGCGAACTTGAGCGTCGTGCCGTCAGATTGGCGCGCTAAAACGAGACGCCCACTGTGCGAAGTTGTCTTTCCGCGATGGAAGAAGCAGCCCCACGGAAGCATCGCCGAGGTCCGAAGTATTGTAGCAGTATCTAGACTGGTCTCGCTGAGCCAATTTCGCGTGGCACTGGTCTGCGCATGCGCAATGATACTCCGCCGCCGCCGGTGTGCGCGCAATTCGATGCGCTGCGCATGTTTGGTGTCATGCACCCGAGACGGCACCTCCCTCGCACTCGGCCGCGGCCGCGCGCGACTCGCCGCTGCCGGTGTGCGCTTTCCAGAGGAGTGCCGTCATAGCCTTGGTAGACATATGGACGCCGACGCGCGCGCCTTCCCTGTGCAGTCGCCATCTGACACTGCACTGGAGCAGCTTGGTAGCGCCTCTGACTGGCGTTTGCCACTGTGGTATAGCCATGGAGAAGGAGAGTGCAAATGCTGCTCAACGGTACAGTACGGCGGAGAAGCTTAACTCATCGGATCCTGAAGTAGTTGCCCGGCAAAATAAATATACATGTGCCACATAATACGTATACCGTGTGTGTGTCATTGGAACAGCTGTAAGCATGATATCTGGAAAGCTAAGAATAATCAGCTGAACCTTTGCTAACGCTACATATATCCTGGCATAGCTGAGCTAAGCCACTGCCAGTTTTTTCTGTTGGGGCCTGCCACAAAAATCCGGAAAACGCCAAGGGACACTCTCCACGTGTAAAGCTGTATAATTTTCTTATCTAGTCACAGCCGGCGAACACAGCCGTGTTCGCGAAAGATAGAGCAAGCATGACCCGAGATTCAAAAAAAAAAAAGCCAGATTTCATTCACGTACAATGAGAATCGATGACATGCGAAGCACGAATGAGAAAGGTTGATATGTCATTTTAAAATAACCACAACGTTACGAGTAGGAGGGAAATGATGTCGTACATGACTTCCGTGTCATTATTATCATGTTTGGATGTGCCGTTTACCTTCGTCATCTATTCACGTCACGTGATACCAAATTTGGTGTATGTGGAGCTAGCGAAACGGCCGCGAGCACGCTATGAGCGTGGTATGTTGTCATGTTCAGGCATGACACGCGCGTCAGGATTATCATATTTGCACCAGTCATATACTTTTCATCCATTGACAAATTTGGTATATGTAGAACTAGCGAAACGGCCGCGAGTGCATCACGAAGGGCCCAACATACTCCAATGTAGTGTTGACGCGCGCGCACGCTGCGCACAGTGACTCTACGTCAGCAAAACGCGAGCACGCTATAGTCTGACGCCAGGCGCGACCAGCATCCGTCGCCGCGGCACGACGGCAACCGGTCTGAAATGCGACATGCTGCATTTCGTGCCGATGCGTTACCCAGACAACACTGCGTCTCCCTGTTTTCGCGATAGAGGGACGCCGGACGCGCTGAAACGCGCATGCGTCAAAGCAGCGCGGCGCGTGCCTGCAAGTATATGGCAGGACCAGCGCCTGGCGTCGCAACGCCGGCGTGACGCGACGAAATGAACGCCGGCGAGCACGTTCGTGCACCGCGTCACGTCGAAATGTAATGGCGCCTTGATTGCGGCATGTAGTCATGTTCTCACATAACACACATCTCATGATTATTATGTTTGCACCAGTCACGTACCTTCGTCATCCATCGACTTCACGTACGTAATACCAAATTTGGCATGTGTGAAGCTATAGCGAAACGGCCGCGAGCGCATCATGGGTGTGGCATGTAGTCATGTTGTTACATGACACGCATGTCGTGATTATCATGTTTGTATATGTTATTTACCTACGTCGTCTGTTCGCGTCGCGTAATATATACAGAGTTTGGTACATGTGAAGCAAGCGAAATGCCCGCGAGAGTATCATGAGAGTAGCATGTAGTCATGTTGTTACATGACACGCATCTCATGATTATCATGTTTGCACCAGTAACATACCTTCGTCATCCATTCACGTACCGTAATACCAGATTTGGTATATGTGACGACGCTAGCGAAACAGCCGCCAGCGCATCATGAGCGTGGCATGTAGTCATGTTGTACATGGCACGCATGTGAAGATTTTCATGTTAGGGTCTGTCGCTTGTGTTCGCCATGCAATCATGTCATATCATACCAGTTTTGCAACATTCCATGTGAACGAAACCACCGCAAGAGCTGCAGGACCATGAAATGTAAATCATGACATACATGCCATGGTTTTCATATTATGACTAGTCAAATATGTTCTTCATACAGTCAAGTTATGCCATACCAAGTTTGGTATAGATACCAATATTTAAACGGCCAGGAGAGCTAAAAGTCGTAGGCGGCTAGATAGATAGATACGTTCAAAGTCGCCGAAGTTCGCTAAGAAATGCTTCGCATTAAATAAAAAAAAAAAGGCGAGCACTTCAACTTGGCTCGCTGTGGTGAAACTTAGCTTGCTGCTTCGTGGCGATGTTCAGCGGGTCATGCGCGGCACGGAGGGCATGACTCTAAAACTTCTCGGATTTCAAGGCCATGGCCCTATAACTTTAGTTTTTATTTTTTTTCAGCACGCCGCAAACGTTTGCACATGACAGTACATGGCTGCTACTGCTAACTAGTACATCCAAACAACAATTATATGCTTTCTATAAACGTCAGCACAGCACATCGACAGAGTACGCGGCTTCATGTCGGCAGAATGAGACTTACCTCGTAGCATAACGTCGACATGGTATTGATTGATATGTGGGGTTTAACGTCCCTAAACCGCCATATGATTATGAGAGACGCCGTAGTGGAGGGCTCCGGAAATTTTGACCACCTGGGGTTTTTTAACGTGCGCCCCAATCTGAGCACACGGGCCTACAACGTTTCCGCCTCCATCGGAAACGCAGCCGCCGCAGCCGGGATTTGATCCCGCGACCTGTGGGTCAGCAGCCGAGTACCTTAGCCACTAGACCACCGCGGCGGGGCGTCGACATGGTATTATCACGGAGGACCCGCCGTCCGGCAGCTCGAGGTCGGCCGTCCGGCAGCTCGAGGTCGCACTGGCGCTGCAAAGGCGAAAGGGGGACACCCCCAGTAACCCGAGCGGCGACGGGGCACGAAGGCCTTGAGGTCTAGGCCCGCGTGACATTAGGACTTCTAGTGTAACGTGAGATAGGGTGAACCCCACGCCCTGCGCGGCCGGAGGGAATCCCGCATGCTGGAACCCAATAAAGTTTATTCTCTCTCTCTCACGGAGGACCCAAAAACTGCATTTCGCAGTGGCTTGGCCGTCCTCGCCTTCCGTTGTATGCTCCACATCATAAACTTGACTGACGAGCTTTACTCCTTTGGTTCGATTCGCTTCTCGGAAGTGCTTGTCCAGATCAGAGATCTTTGTGAAGCCGCACTGCAGGCGGTACATTGTGAGGGGACTCAAACGCAGCGCGCGCTCTCTGTACGAGCACGTAAGCGAGTGGCAGCGCATTAAAGCGAAGGGAAAACGCGCCATCTACATCCCCATATTTACTTTTCTACCAAAAATGGCGCTGCCTGTCTGGAGACTTATTTACATGGAGGAAGGAATGCAGCACCTTTCCTTCCTCCGTGCTTATTTATATGCTAGGGTGCCACTACACCCGCCCGCTAAAAAGGGAACAGCATCAAATCATCATCATCCTAGCGCCACCATGCGTTGCTTTGGCTTCCTGTACCCCATAGAAATGACTTGCTTCAGTGCTTGACGATAGTTATAGCGCGAGAACAAAACGACGACACAGAGACAAGAAGGACACGAAAGACACGAGCGCTCGTGTCTTTCGTGTCCTTCTTGTCTCTGTGTCGTCGTTTTAATTGTTCTCGCGCTATAACTATCGTCATGCCATACCAACTAGCCCAAGCTGCCATGCTTCTAAGTTGCTTCAGTTCGTGGAGGTACCAAGCACAAAACATTGTAGCTTCATATTTAAATAAGCGCCAACACTTTTTGAGCATGATCAGAAAACTCTGATGATCGGTAGTCGAGGCTACCAAAAAACATGTGAGCGAGGCATTGTAATGGTGCACGCGGCCTGCAGTTTACAATTATTATCAAATCAGCTAGAACTCGCTCTCTTTTCGCTTCACAACGATCCCATATAACCAAATTACTGCGTCATATACCTAGGGTCCATGGCCATTGACTGCTTTGAGCGTATGTCTATAGTGGTGGTAGTGGTTAGAAGGGGAATTGAAAAGGCGCCTAACTTCAGCAGCCTGGTCGGTAGGGGGCATGGCGCAGCGCCTATGTCATGCGCAAACGAAGTCTTTGGGGCTGTAACGGATTCCTGCTGGTTCAGGAAATGTGGAAGTGTGTGCATGTCCCATGCTTGTCGTTTGCCAATGCTGTACTAACCTTCCAACCAGGAACCAGACAGTGGCTGGAACGAGGGCAGAGGGAGGTTGGTCGAATGGCCTTGGGATGCCACGGACGAGTTGCTATAGAGGCCATCCAAGGAGACGTTGGATGGTCTTCGTATGAGGCCTGAGAAGCCAAGAGCAAGATAGCCTACGAGGGCCGACTGCGTCTCATGAATGACAACAGGTGGGCAAGACGCTTGTTCCGATACACTAGCCTGACTGGAATAACGACCGAAAGTTTGGTTTCTTCGCGAAACCCGTGAAGGCAAGCACAGAGTGCGGATGGGCCCGTGCCGTCCAAGAACAGGTACGGGAGGAAGAGAATGAGCAGTGGCGGAGGGCGATGCGTTCCAAGGCAACCTTGACGGTATATCGAAGTTGCAAGAGTAAAATAAAAAATGAGCGCATGTACGACAACAATGGCCGTAGTGGCCTTCTGTTCGAAGCGCGGGCTGGGGCACTACGAACCCTTGTGTACCGTCGCCGATTCGACGAGAATACCGATTACACGAGTGCGATGTGCCGGGTGTGCGGACAGGAAGAAGAAACCATCCCCCATCTAGTTCTGCGCTGTACGTGTTTGGGCCCAGACCAACGAAAGGGAACCACACTGCCCGAGGCTCTGGGGTTTGTTCACAAAGGTGACCCGGGGCCACCCACAGACGATGGAGCGGCTGGTACTGTGAACTATGCGGCAGTACGCACTAGCAAAACAAGGCTGGTGCAGTGGTGGCGCACGACGCAGCGGTAAGGATTTATGTGGACAAAATTGAAGGTGTGCAGATGCGATTGTGTACGCCTGTGGAGTGTTTCGTTTAATTACTTTTTAAGTGTTTTTTTTTTACTCTGGCTAGGGCAGATTAATCTGGCCCGCCCGATACACAGGGATCAGCCTCAAATTATCATCATCATGATATATTTCGCAGGGCGCTTACGCAAATGGTAGTATGTAGGTGTTCTGTGGCTTACGCTTCAAAAAGCCTCACGCTGACGCGCTGCAACGCGTACGTGTGGCCAGACATAACGTTCAGTGCGCTTGCAGAGAGAAACCGCTTCAAACGTGCGGCAAATCTTCGTAAAATGTTAGGTGAGGTTGAATTCGGAATCGTTTGGGCCATGTGATTCGTGAGGTGTCATGGACTACTATACCTAGGGAGACTATTCCATTATAATTCAGAATAGTGTTGCGATAGAATTGTCGAGCTTTGTTAGCATCACCTTTTCATGTACTTGCCATGCTTCGCGCTCCTCTCTGAACGCTTCAAAGTTGATGATATGACAGAATTAAGGTGTGCTTTTCTAGGTTGCTTACTTCAAAGACGTTTATATATAGAAAGAAAAAAAAAAGGGGGGGGGGGGGGGTTAAAGAGCGGGTAGGTGGGGCCCCTATGGTTCATGGCTTCACTGGCCTTAGCAGCCCGCCGCGCCTGGCCCAGGGCCGCCACATTTGTGAGTTAGTTCATGCTGTTGCTGATGATCATTATAAATTATTACGTGTTGCACGCAATATGCAATTGCTGTGATGCCTGGTGCGATTCTGCCACGCAGTATCGCGCGTTAAAGCGACTGCTTGTCTTACGTCTGGCATATATGACACCTTTACAGGGTTCTCTTCCGAGGTAGCAATAACTTCCAGAAATGACTGTTTTTCACCACCGTCAGCTCGCGGGGCCATATAATCGGTATTTTAACTCTGTGCGAGGCAATCGAAACCGCTCGTGAGCAGCACCATCGTTGTATGCGTTTCGTCACGTGCGAGATGACGTGCGGCAACGGATTTTTCCGTTGTGCGGCCAGCATTATTTCCTTTCAGTGGCGTTGAGTTCGCGCAACGATCAAAACAGTTTAACTGCGTGTTGACCGCGCTGATACCCGATTCGTAAAATCGCGGGTACAGGTCAAGCCAACGTGACACCGACCTCTCTGCTGTCGGGTCCGGTTTTGCTTTTGGTTTTGCGCGCTGACTGGCGCGCTGCCATCGGAGAGCAACGGTGCTGTGTGACTGAGCAGTAGGCACAGAGCCGGTGAGCACGTGGGATTTCCAGTTTCTTTGCTATGCATTGCACTTTTTAGGGCGCGCGTTGGGTGGATGTCGAGAGACTGGACAGTGACCGCATAGCGACCAGTGGCGGCAGAGGCGATGGCCCCGATAGAACTGGAAAACAAAGCCGAAGAGGAGCTACAGAACGGCGGTGACCACAACAAAAGGCTGGCTTGCGACTCGCCGGAAAAGATTGTCCATGTGGCTGCGATCAAGCCGTCGGAAAAAACTGTCGGTCCCAAAGAGAAGTAAGTCCGTGAGCAGTTTGTGAGACTTTCGTTTTTGACCAGAGTGGTTTGACGCCCAACATGTGGTCGCGATTTCCTGGGTTTGGTTGAAGGCGTCCATACGGACTTTTGTTTTGAGCAAGCTGCGGTGTCGCGCTTGACATCATTACGCTTGATTTCGACTCGATAATCGAGCCTTTCGCGTACGAACGCAGATTTGGTACGAGCGGTCAAAGACCGATGACATTTGTGTGCTGTCGCGCGCAAGTGCGTCAGCTCGGCTTCGTTGGAGAGCGAATAATCGATTTCTCCCGCTGTTGAAAGGCGCCGGCGGCCAGTCAGACCTTGCGAATCGTCGAAAGCCCGCAGAAAGCTGTGTTTTAGCTGTTGCTCCACTCGTTAAACCGTATATTGCGGAGGCTGAGCGTTTTCTTTTTTTCCTTTGTTGCACGTGGGATCTCTAGAGATGGACCGGCGCGGCGCACCAAGCGCGTATTTTTAGCCGCAGCTGCATTCGCGAAACGTGCAGATTACAACAGCCCGTCACATACGGGGTCCGGCGTAGTCGCTCGGGCACCGCGCACGCTGTGGGGAAAAGGTCGCGGAAACAAGCTGCTAAAGCTTTTCGTCTTTCCTGTTTTCCTCCGCGTGTGAGCGCTATAGCTTTATGATCTGCCGCCGGCTGTGACCTCGCCATGACGAGCGAGCGGAACCCTCCGAGCTCTGCCAGTTCGGACAGGTGAGTTGATGCTCGCATGGGTGCACCTCTCTCGGGTACATTTGCGCGCGTGCTCTGTTGTCATCGTCAGTGTAGGATGTATGCCGTTACGTTGTCAGAGGATGAGGAAATCGCCTCGTAAACGGGGTTGTTTCCAGCCCGACTCATTTGATCGCACGGGAAAGCGCTGGCGGAACGTATTACACGCACGGACAACTGAAGCTATGTGTTCGGCCGCCCTGGCCTCGTAGTCCCGTTCGCATCCTCCGGTGCCGGCTAAAACGTATATTGCCTGGCATTGCAGTCTCACAGGTGTACTACGAGTCCCGACGTGTATTGTGTCGCGATGTGATTGTTCAGTATTGCTGTGTATTGCTGTCATCTCGTCGCTCAAGAGGCTTTCTTGCTTACTCGTTGTCTTTATGACGCTATCTTGAAGATAAGGGGGTGGCTGGTGGGATATCTCGGGGAAGCTTTCCGATCACGCTTGATAAGTGTCGCCGTTTCTTATGTAAGCAGTTCTATATAGTGACTGTAATACTTGCTTTTGCTCAAGTTATCTTCGCTCGATCGCGCAGGGCCGAACTACCAAATGATGTTGAGAGGTGAGGTTTTGCCTTTCGTAGATTCGGGCGTCACGTTTCGTGCGCCTTCAGTGTCGTCAGCGACAGTGCAAATGTGCCCTTCACCAGACGTTTGCTATTGCTTCTCGATTGCAGCTTTTTGCAGTAAGTACGCAAATCGTTTCCTTTCTGCGTTGAGAAGGTCGGTGAGTAATTACTGTGCACACTTTTCTTTTCCAATAGTGAAACAGCTTGACAGCCACCGTAGGTTGCGCAATTTTGGCATTGCGATCCTTCTGGTATGGATATTAGCCACTTAGTTATCCCAGTGGTGTGGTTGTAATAATTACAAAAAAAAGTGATGATATTGCAGTAGCCAGCACGATGCTGCTGTCAAACTTGGCATTAACTGAACTGGCAAATGACCCACTTTTTCTTTTTGGCTTGATGTGTACGTTTTTTTCTTGTTGAGACCTTATGTTCTGCCAATGCTAGGGCTCATAGATTAAACACGCGTATGTAAATGCTTGCAGACATAGGATTGCCCAAGCTGTATTCCGATTCTTTACTTCACGTGCTCGTACCTTGAACATGAAACGGCCCTGTTAATGCTAACTCCTGCTAACTGTTTTCGTGCCGCACCACTTTCAGCAGGAGAACAAGCCACTCTTGGAGCAAAGCCAGGTAATCGTGTTAGCTCTTGGTGTAGGCTCTTTGCGATATTCTTTCGTCGCTGTACCTAACAATTTCTTATCGGCAGGACCAAATCGCTTATAAGACTTGTTTCTTTCTTTTGCAACAGTGGTAGCTTCGACGATGTGGCAAACGCCAGCGACCTCCTTTCGGAAACACAGACGCCATGCATGTCCCCGCGTCGCATGCGCCGGGAGAGACTATGGTCAGGTTCTGCGAAAGATGACTCCCTGCTCCTTACGCGGCAGCGTACCATCTACACAGCGGGACGACCGCCCTGGTACAATGTTCAGGGACAACTTGTGGAGCCCTTTGTCATTGGCATCTGCGGCGGCAGTGCTTCGGGCAAGACCACTGTGGCCAGGAAGATAATCGAGGCGCTCAACGTTCCATGGGTCACATTGCTCAGTATGGATTCGTTCTACAAGGTGCGTGTAATGCCTCTGTGCTTACCACTCGAAATGCAGTTGTCTCGGTACGTGGTGAAGCAACATTGCTACTGATGCCAATACTTCCTTAGTTTTATGGTCTGAATTATTTTCAATTGTTCTCTTGGGGGCATGCATGGTATGTTGTTGTTCTTGGGCGATGGAAGTACAGTACTGTTTTCATTGTGCTCTGATCTTGGTGACAATAGAGAGATGCAAGAAGGGTTCTTGATTGTATGATGGACAACTGTAGTGACTTTGCAATATCATCCCGGGTATAACTATTGAAAAGAAATGCAAAACAGCAGAGCGCATGAATGCTGCACTGTTCGGCTTTCTTTTCCCTGTGATAATACATGAGATATATTACCGGGTGTCATTTAAGCTCGACAATTGAGAATAGTTCTCACATCATTGTTTACACAAATGCTTTTTATATAATTGTTCATCTGCATAATTAATATGCGAGTTTTATGTTGGAACAACCTACCGATCAAATTCTTACATGCAGTCTCCCACATTAAGGTTGTGTGCCAAGAGACTGTTATTTGGCAATTAACGACATCATGGCATGACGATACAGAAGCTTCAAGGCAGTCTTCTTGTGCAACTTTCATTTTCTTTGTTTCTTACTGGCTTTTTCTCCTAGTAAAATTGCATTACGTCACATTGTTAATGGTATTCACTCGTATTTGGGTGATAGTGGCCTTTCACTTGTGTTTCTAGCACCGAAATAAAGTTGAGCTAGATTATGGTTACGTCATGGTTCTTGCCAGAAATTTCTTGTGGTTAGGTATCTCGAAAGCAGTGGGGTGAGGAATATTTAAGTATAGAAGTTTTCAAGCTTTGATACCCATCCTTTCTTGTTGGGCATTTCTTGCATCCACGACTTTCATCGAAAACGGAAGCGATGGGGCACCTGTATTCTAGCACTGGCATTAAAACAAGGCCACCTGTTCTGACACTCTTACTCATAGCGAAGCGGCGGGAGGCATAGTTTGCTGCATCTGCAATTTATTGGTTTCTCAGGCACGTATATCAAAGAGACCAATCAAAGCATTGGACAGTGAAGCGGATTGGTAGGCAGTGCATGCCCTCTTGAATTGCTCGTTAATTACGCTAAACTTGCGCTTTTCCACGCCTTCACAGGTTTTGGACGAGGAGCAGCACCGGCTAGCCGATGAAAACCAGTTCAACTTTGACCATCCAGATGCGTTTGATTTTGATCTGCTCATCGAGACGCTCAAGAAGCTGAAGGAAGGCAAACGCGTCGAGGTCCCCATCTACAACTTCGTGACGCACGCGCGTGAGAAGCGCTTCAAGTTCATGTACGGCGCAAACGTCATCATCTTCGAGGGTATCCTCTGCTTTGCCAACAAGCAGCTGCTCAATGTAAGTGAACTTATGGTTAATCATGTGATATGGGATCACTCTATTATTATACCCCTAAGTGCCCTCTTGCAGGAGTACGAGAAAGAAAAAAAAACAAAATTTGCACTGGTGCACAAAATGCAACTTATGAATATGTTAGGCGAAATGAAAGAAATTTATACTGTAAAAGCTCGTTAACATGGATTTTGCGGGATCGAAAGTAGTGCTTGAATTAAGCAAAATCCAAATTAGCATAAGTATTAAGAGGTTAATAAAGAAATATGTATTGTGTTCATTTTTTTAATGAATACATAAATGCTGTACTTATTTAAGAGTGGCATAAAAGCTGCCGTTTGGTCAACCTGTGACTTCTTTTGCAGTGCTACTGTGGCGCAAGGCCCCTATGTCTTAATTAGGTAAAGACGTGCTGTGCATCCATACCTTACCATGTACAGCCAGAATTCGTCCCAGGATTGTCCAAATTAACTGGGTTGCGGCCAAAAAGGACCATATCAGCAAGAGTTTGACGCCATGAAATCATGTACATGCTGGCTGGCAACGAAGTACACGTCCAAGTTATCTGGCCTTCGGAATTAACTAGTGTTGAATTAAAGAGCTTTTACTGCTATAAAACATAAAGTTGTTATATCTTTATGCTGGAACATGTATAAAATTAATATGAAGCTTAGGCAGCTATTATGGTTGCATAAGGAATATATAGAAGCAATAATTAGATGCAGTATAATAATTTAAAATTACACTGATGCAAACTATGTGAATGTGTACATTAAAAAATGGGTAATATCAGTCTACATTGAACTGCTCCCGTGTAGCAAAATTTGAAAATATGGCAGGTTAGTTTCAGTTCTTATATATGATAGTTGTTCTATTATATTTTCCAACTTATTTATCTTGAAAGGTCATGCAAACGATGGCCTTCGAAATGCCACAACTCTAACTCACTGTAGTTGGGGCTTTGCTAACATGGTAGTTTTGAATGGCTGTTAAGTAGTTTGCATGTTTCTCGCCAACATTGTGCATTGCTGCATCGCTTTTATACTTTATTTCATTCTTTATTATGGAGGCAGAAATGTTGTAGGCCCGTGTGCTCAGATTTGGGTGCGTGTTGAAGAACTCCAGGTGGTCAAAATCTCCGGAGCCCTCCACTGCGGCGTCTCTCATAATCATATGGTGGTTTTGGGACGTTAAACCCCACAATTCAATCAATCAATTCATTCTTTATTTTTGTTTTTATGTGAACCAAGGTTGAATACTAAAAATCTGCTAAAATTGCAGATATGTTTCATATTTTTGTCAAAATGTTTTAATAAATAGTTATATGCATTATGCATATGCAGTAGACTCTCATTGAAAGTAACCTGGAGGAATCAGGAAAATGTGTTTCATTTTACAGGTGTTCCATATACTACTAGGTCAACAAGGGCGGAGAATCCAAATATGAAATCAGTTGGGCCGGAGGCGATTGTATTATTTAAGCAGCAGTTCCGTATAAGAGATTTCTGTTTACTGGGAGTCTACTGTATGCTATAGCTTGTAACTTGTTGTGGAGCAAAACAGTGGCAACGATTGTGCCACTTCATGTGACTGCCACAAGCTCTTGACAACACAGAGCGTATAAAGCCCACATATTTCAGGGGGTAAGAATACTTTAAGTATCTGATACATCTACACACTATTTCTACAGCATACTAGTGTGATCTCTTTTCGTCGTGAGTTGACCACGCTGTTGACAAGAAGGCACGTTTGCGCTGTTTCTGCCTCCATTGCTCAATGGCCATCAGGGTTTTGATAAAATAGCGCACCCCACTAACTCGACAAAATTTTGACAAAGGTGCCTTCAGGAGCACCCGTGTAGCAGCTGTAGTTGAAAGGCCTTCAGATTGCCCATGTGACTAGAGTATAAGGCATTCAAAGTTTGCTGTGGTTCGATGTTCCTTTTTCATGTATGCTAGGAATTAAGGGCAAGGAAGATTAACTAAATTAGAAACATTTATTTAATCTTCATTGCCCTTTTAACACTGGAGCTGTTAGGCTACTATTTGATTTGCTGTTTCGCAGAGAACTAAAATGCGCGTAGTGCATGAAATGCAATAACTCGGCTGGTGCGCAGTCTGGTCGTCGTCTTCTTAGGATTGACTATAAATAAGGACAGTTAGGTCTTAGTGACGTGCATTCGGGAAATGAAGATAGATGGGGTACGTTTTCCTGTATTGCTTAGTAATTTGGCAGATATTGCGACCTGTGGCAGTCATATCCATTGAGGTTGACATGATTTATGTGCTGTGCAGGCACATTGCTTTTTGAAGAAAACAAAAGAGAAGCACAGAAAGAGAAAGAAGAGAGAGAGAGAGAAAGCGTTGGACACACAGAAGGAAAAAAAAAAAACGGATGGGAACATAGAAAGACCTCGCTGAGAGCTTCATAGTTAGTCAATGTAATTTAGATGGTGTTAATTAAGAGTACATTAAATAATGCCAAGCTAATTAGAGTCATGTTAATCAACAGCTTGTGAATCTAGGTTGACAACAAGCTCTGTTGCTAGTCGAGCCTTGCATGGCTTGTGTAAGATAGCCACATTTTTTTTTTTTGTTCTGCTGACTAGTGTGCGTAGCACTAGTATTCATGCCATATACCTAGTGACTAATGTAGTCATAGTGAAAAAACAAACCTTGTGCCGATAATTTACAGCAAGTACTCAAGACAATCAGTTAATTTTAGTTGAAGTTCTCTTCACTTGGTGACTGTACATGTTGGCAATAGTAGCACGTGCAATGCGAATTAGGCAAGTTGCAAGTTGTTGACGAGACGCATGCATTGACGTTGTGCAACGCCCTTAGCAATTTTCGGCATGCAAACAAAGCATTAAAATACTTGACACATTCTTTTCACCGAGCAGGCATAGGTTTCACCATCCCAGCGACTCTTCTGTGTCTCTTCCTGCAATCGTAATGCAACGCTTCATTGGCTCATAGCATGCGCAGCCTATAAAGGGCACACTGTAAAAGTTCGGCATTATGCTCAGGCATTTGAAGTTACTTCAACAAAGAATTTTTTTTATTCCATGAACAAAAATGCTCGTAAGCTCATAAAGATATCTTGTCAAGTGATGCGCTTTACTACTTTTCCCACCTGAAAGTTTGAGGATCAAATCCAGCTACAGCAGCCACATTTTCAATGGATATAAAAATGCCCGAGGTCGTGGTACTTGGATTTGGGTGTCCTGATAAAGAAGCCCGGGTAGTTGAAAGTCCAGAGCTCTTCACTATAGCTTCCTTCGTAATCATATCGTGGTTTTGACACAATAAACCGCACCAATGAAAAAAAAGTGCGTTATTTCAGTGAAGATCAAATTTTTATCCCATGTACAGGTATCTCAGATTTTACGAAGATGCCTTGTGCTTTAGCTGAATTATAGCAGCAGTAAGGCTGCTGCAACGTGTCTCACATCTTTGTGATTGCCTTCGTTCTCTCCCTTTTTATGGCAGATGATGGACATGAAGATTTTCATAGATACAGACAGCGACATCCGGCTAGCACGGCGGTTACAGCGTGACATCACTGACCGGGGCCGTGACCTCGAGGGCTGTCTGGCCCAGTACGAGCGTTTTGTGAAGCCAGCCTTTGACCACTACATAGCGCCGTCCATGGTTCACGCTGACCTCATCGTGCCCAGAGGTTTGTATCTTTTTCGTAGTAGTGCGCACTTTCTTTTGCTGTTTTCTTCATGGAAGACCTCTGTTTATACTCTTGTCGAGATGCCTTAAAATATGTCACGTTAGAGAGATTTAGCGTGTCTGGTATACTGGTATGGACTGGCCATCGTGGGTCACTGGCACACCAAAAACTCTTCGCTGTGCCACTGGGATTTCTGTCTTGTCCAAATTCAAGCCAGATGTTTGCAAGAACAGTGCAACAACACGTACTTTATCGTCGCGTCCTGTCCTTCGAGACAACCAAAATGAGGCTCCTGTGTAGTGCCAAGTTAGAAGACTGATAGTGACATCTTTTGACCCTTCATTTTAACCCACTTATATACGTATACCTTTGGTGTTCCAACGAGCGCACTTGCTGAAAAAAAAAAAAAAGATTAAAGAAGGAAACAAACTTATGGTGCTGGACGTTCATGGTGCTGCTAAACACTTGCACAATTGGACAGAAATTAGTTGCTCTCTCCTTTGCACAGCCAAGTGCCAGTGTATAATCTATGAAGCGATGCATCATGACACGCAGTTTGTAGCTGCCCTTGAGATGCCGCACTGTACTTGTGGCTAATACAAGTCAAAAGTGTCAAAAGAAGAACAGAAATACATATGGCAGCTCCACTAATGTTTAACCTGATTAAGCGCATACAGTCGAACCCTGCTACAACAAAACTGATGGGGCGTGGAAAAATTTCGTGTAATAGAAAATTTTGTTGCAGTGAAATAGAAAAAAAAATATCGCCGATCTGAGCTAGCAAAACAAAGGAACGTTTATTTAAAAAAATGTCCGCTGCTTCCTATTCTTTCCCAGCAACATCACGACGCAATTCTCACCCATGCATAGCGAGGCCATGGTAAAAAGCACGCTGAAACAACGCCTAAAACCACTTTCGTGAACGAACCAAACAGTTGCATCAACACGTTAACACCAGCAGCAGTCCATCATCTAAAGTATTCGACAACACCGATATGGAGGCAAGGTATCGTGGAGCGGCGACTTTTGCATTATTTTATGCCATTCTTATCTTCCATTACTCGCGGCTAGCTAATTTTGTTGATAATGCGGACGAACAGCAGCTCTGATTAGTTACCACACTGTCCAAGCGCGAACATAAGGATAAAGCATAGGAATCGGAAAAGGCATCATGCCGCGGTTGTACTCAGCAGCTGCGAGAAGGAAACCATGAACTGAGCGACTGAGCTTCAGCTTCGCATCGTTTGCGGCTCAAAAGCAAGCCAGTGGCAAAACAAAAGCAGGGCAGTCTCATTACCATCACTATCGTGCAATGGCGGCGCCCATGCTGGCTGAACAGTGGTGGTATAGCGGTGGTTTCTGGTGGTGCCAACGCGTGTTTTATGCTTCGTTGACGCATTTTGACGCCCTGAAAATGCATCAAAATGTTAGATTGGGTTTACTACATAGCAATAAGTATCTGAGCCTGGAATTGCATTGTAAAATTTCGTTGAAGCCGGAAGATCAAAGAAAAAGTGTTCGTTGTGACAATATTTATGCATTGGCTCCTATGGACTGCTGACGGGGAATCGTGCATTTTTCGTTGTAGCGGAAATTTCGTTGAAGCGGCGTTCGTTGTAGTGGAGTTCGACTGTAGCACGGGCACACAATGATTCTTGTTCATAAAGTTACCACTGTTCTATTTACCAAGGCATCTGTGATGCCAATGTTTGAGGTAAGCATATAGGGTTTCCTCAGCGAAAGAGATGCTTGAGAGATTCGCGACCTCGCTGCGTGACATCCGCTACTTTTTACTACACTTTGCCATCCTGTTAGAGACACTGATATAAGACACCAGTGTGCCTACAGTAAAATATGGGTTGATAAGGAAGTGCATATGTGGAATTCAGTTAGATAGAGATAGCATTTTAATCATATTTCGATTCCCACAGGAAGGTTTGTGCATTACAGTTCTCAAGAAATATAAGTCGCCGACCGATTTTTCGGACTCCGAAAATTCGGACTTGTTGAATATTTCGGACTTCGAAAGTGCACCGTCAGGGTTCTCATAGGGCTGATGCATTTTTCCTACCGATTTTTCGGACGAATTCGCCCCTAAAGTTAGATTTTTGTGAATAAATCACTTGTTTAGAGCCACGCCACAAACCTGTATAAACGCCGTCGTGTTGGATTTTCTGTCGGCTTGACTAAGCTTAGTGGCTTAATTTTAAAATAGCTTTCATGCCTCCAAAATTGGAAAGCAAACATCAATATTCAAGTTTCGGAAGCCGTGTCTGCTTTAGAAAACGCGACACGGGACCATTTTCTCGTCTTCGGTCAGCCGCAGTGGTCAGCACTGTCGTCATCGCACCGTACAGGGACAATGCGGAGCTGCGCAGTAGTGGAGTGAATGTGCCTGCCTCAGTGACAATAGGGAGCTTTAGAATAGCGCACCGCGAGCCCTTGCGGTGCGGTCGCTGCTACTGTGCATGCGTCGTAACGCGAGTCGCCGTTCGCGGCCTGCCCACAGAAAATCCGAGATAGCATGCGGCGATCGCGGCCCGCGAAGTGTGTGTAGCTTCCGTGCATTTGAGTATGCAGTCGGGGTGAATGTCCCTTGACCTTGCCCTAGGGGTAGCAAACGCTATTCTAGAACTCGTAATGCGTTCGCTATACCCGCAACACCCGCAGCGCTTGCAAACATTATTCTAAAACTTCCTATTTAAAAACTTCGCTCGTGCGGACGATGACAATTTCGTTTGCGGAGCCCACAGACGAAGAAATTCTTCGCCAGGTGGTGCTGCAGCCGGAGAGCGGTTCAGATGATGACGACGATGATCGCCCGCAGCTGTCGGCAGTGGAGATCGCCACCGTGGTGACGCTTTTATTGAGCATTTACGGTGAGGATGTCACCTTGGCGCAAATAAAGGCGAACCAAATTGCTTCCAAGCTTAGTATGAAGCAAGGCAGAATCATGGACTCTTTTAAGCCTGCCTGATGCAATAATGTTCATATTTCTGACAAAAACGAATTTTTCGGACTTTTTTTTGGTCCCCGCCAGGTCTGAAAAATCGGTCGGCGACTATCATGTTCCAGAATTAAAAAAAGACGCCGCGACTTCATGAAAGTAGCTTGTATGATGGAGTTTGCCCGGAGATTACAAGATGATAGTGCTAGGGCAAAGAAATTTAAATGAAAATGTGGGTTGATGCGCTGATGAATAGCCTGCCGACTTTTTTGTAATGACTATTTCAACTGCCTAAGTATTGCCCTCACACCCCGAACATTAATTGACATCAGTTCTTTGAAGTAGTGTTGAGTGAGTGTGGCGGGTCATCATTGGTAGGACCATCTATGAAATTGTTGTCTTGCAACATTCCTTTGTCCTTGTGCTCAACGTAAACTCATGCTGCTGGTGTTTGCACAATACCACAGTTAATTAGAACTTGAAAAAAAAAAAAAAAAAAGAGCTTCGCTCAAAGAATCTGGGCATACCCATGATCTTCACCTATGCAAGACAGTCATGCTAGCCCGTTTTCATTGAACCAAAAGGGCTTTTTCTTGGTTAACATAGATATTATGCATGTTAAAAAGTAAAGATTCATCTTTCCTGCTTAAAACATTACATTTAATTCGGCGGAGATGTCAGAATCGCTGGTGAAATTTACCAGGACGTTGAAGTTTGCGACGTTAAACCGGTGACACAAATGTGCATCCGTGTAAGATAGTCAACTATCCCGAACACTTGCGAAAGCGCTTGACATCGTGAAAAAGGAGTTAGTGCTGTTGGATGGAGTGTTTATGCTCAATCTCTGTCTGAGGTGGCCAATATTTTTTCTTCGATTATGAACGACTCTGACCGTAGCAGTGTCCTGCTGCTTATATCCTACTGCTCGTGTCGTTGAAACTTCAGGATAGTTCGTCAAAATGATTTTCTTTCTGTACAGGCCCTCCTTTTCTGTAGCTCTTTGTGGCCTCGCAGTAATGTCCTAAAATTTTGTTTTTTAGGTGGCGACAACCACATTGCCATCAACCTGATCGTTCAGCATGTCCACACGCAACTAGTCTCGGTGAGCCTGGCATCAGATTCACAGAGGCTGTTGCCATCAATTTTTTTGCTCTTGCAATAATTGTTCTCTTCAAAAACTTTTTTTAAATGTTCATGCCAGCACCCTAGTGTAGCTTTGCATGATGCACAACTTATGTTTGACTTGCAGCAATGATTCCTGACTGCATGCATTTTTAATCATATTTGTTCGTGAGTAGCCACTTCGACGTTGCTCTTAAAATTGTTCACCTGGTTGAACATGTTTTATGCATTTTTCTTAATTGAAATTTGCTTAACACCTTCTATCTGAGAAAACAAAAAAGAAAAACACTTCGTGCTTTCCCTGTGCTGAACCCTGAACCTTAGAAAAGGGGTTAGATAGGAAAAAAAATGGGGAGGTTGTGTTGGTATGACTTGCATTTGTGTTCTTCACAATTTTGAGTCTATGTGCAACTCGAGAGCATATACATGGTAGTACGGCCATGATCTGTTCATTTTCAATTACGAGGGAATAAGTTTTGGAAGGGAATGTTTGTTATATTGTTACGAGAAGGAGACCGACTCAAAGGAGTAGTCACAGATGCATTTACAACCGGTTAAGCAAGCAGCGCCAGTCACACAGACTAGCTTGCGCCAGTCTATCTGCTTTGTCTTCTTCATCTCCATGCATTGGCACGTAGCATGACGCCCGGCGGCGGAGGCACCGTCCCAGTGCTTTAAAGGTCGTTATCTGACGTTTTCTTGTAGGGCTTGATCCGTGAGATGTGTATAATATCACTGGTCTGCGCAGCAGATCACGATGGATAGATGGGGCTGATCTCATAGGTGACAGGTGTCACTTGACGCAATAGACGTTAAGGTCCCGTGTAATGAGACGAAAGTTTTTCTGATAGGCCCAGCCGATGATAAGGGGACCAGAGTAAAATGAGGGTACCGGGAGCGAAATGTGTCTTGATGTTCCGCATCGTACTGACGGCATTGGTTGGTTTGCGAGGCCATCGGCCAAGCAAACCAGTACAATAAGTACAATAAGTACTTCAGTACAATAAGTAGAACGGCGAAAAGCCCGCCGTGTCGTGACGGAATGAATTATACGCGAAAGTTGTGTACGGTAAGTCAAGGTCCCAGTCTCGGTGGTCGGGTGACACGTACATAGCGAACATACTTGTTAGAGTATAGTTAAATCGTTCCATGAGGCCGTTTTTTGAAGGTGGTAAGCAGTTGTCAGTGTGTGTCGCTAGGAACAAGAATGCAGAATGGCGGCGATGACTTGGGATAGAAATGTACGGTTACGGTCTGTGAGAAGTTGTCTCGGAACACCGTGAATCAATATAATGTCCCGTAACAAGAAGTCGGCGACGGCGGTCGCACAGCTGGTCGGTAGAGCTCGCGTAATAGCGTAGCATGTAGCCTAGTCTGTAATCACAGCTATTCATTTGTTTCCCAATGTTGATGTGGGAAAATGACCAGGCAGGTCTAACCCGACACTGTAAAATGGTTCCGCGGGTATGTCAATTCGTTGAAGATGGCCAGCAGGTAGTAGCGACGGTATTTTACGATGTTGGCATAGGTCAGGCCTGGCCAGAAGAAACGGCACAGACACGCTTGTACTTGTGGGATACTTCAAGGTGTTCAGCCGTGGGAGCGACGTGAAGTTCGGTGAGAACAGAGTGCCGCAAATGCTTAGGCACAACAATGAGAAAGTCAGGCCTGTCAGGTCAGAAATTGCGGCGGTTAGCACACCTTTTTGAATGACAATGTAGTGGACGGAAGCATCATTTGGGGAGGATTTCGTATGGCTGATGATGTCAAGCAGCACTGTATCGTGCTTCTGTTGTTCCTCAATGTTAACGAAGCAGGACACTGACAAGATAGAGTGCTCCGTGGGCTCGTCAGTGTCCTCAGGATCGTCGACAGGGTACTGGGAGAGGCAATCGGCATCATGGTGTAGACGGCCAGATTTTTAGACCACTGAATAGGAAAACTCTTGCAGGCGCAAAGCCCGGTGGCCTGATGGATTTTTCAGAGAGTTGAGCTTTTGAGAAAGTTGAGCCAGCAGAGCGCGTGGTGGTTGGTAACTACTGAAACTGGTGTCCGTATAGATAAGGTCGAAATTTCGCCACTGCCCATATGAGAGCCAAGCACTCATGCTCTGTGATCGCGTAGTTATGTTCAGGGGCAGATAGGAGGTGGCTGGCATATGCAATAACACAATCATGGCCACGTTTCTGAGCCAACACTGCACCAATGCCATGTCCACTTGCATCTGTACGGTTTTCCGTAGGGGCAGCAGGGTTGAAGTGTGCCAGAATTGGAGGAGTAGTGAGAAGAGCGATGAGAGTCGAGAACGCAGAAGTCTCTTCGGATTCCCATGAAAACGGGACGTCTTTCTTGAGGAGCTGCGTAAGTGGCCTCGCTATGTGTGGAAAATTGTTCACAATGTGTCGGAAGTAGGAACATAGTTCGATAAAACTGCGTACGTCCTTCACAGGTCGTGGTACAAGAAAGTTTTTGACGGCGCTGATTTTTGGCGGATCTGGTTGTGCACCTTTGGCGTCTACTAAATGGCCAAGTACTGTGATTTGATGGCGCCCAAAATGACATTTGGACGAGTTGAGCTGCAGGCCAGCGCGGCGGAAGATGCCTAAGATGGCTGAGAGGCACTCTATACGAGTTTCAAAAGACGATGACGTTGTCCAAGTAGCATAAACAGGTGGACTATTTGAGTCCTCTGAGCAGGGAGTCCATCAGTCGTTCGAAGGTGGCAGGAGGCCAAAGGGCATAGGCCAAAGCGCATGACCTTGGAACTTATATAGGTCATCTGGGGTGATGAATGCCATCTTTTCACGGTCAATTTCATCTACTTCTATCTGGCAGTAGCCAGAACGAAGGTCTCTGGAGGAAAAATAGTGGGACCCATAGAGGCAATCAAGGGCATCATCTATTCGTGGCAGAGAATACACATCTTTTTTGGTAATTTTGTTTAGGTGTCGATAATCAACGCAGAAACACCATGCACCGTCTTTCTTGTGGACTAGCACAACAGGAGAAGCCCAAGGACTGCAGTTGGGCTCAAGGATGTCCTTGGCGAGCATTTTGTCGACCTCACTTTGGATAATGTAACGCTCGGCCGCCGACACCCGGTATGGACGCCTATGAATAGGATGCTCATTACCAGTGTTTGCGCAGCGGGTCGTACCAGTAGCTTTCCCCAACGGACGGCCGCTGAGGTCAAAAACGTCGATGTAGGACAGCAGGACCCGGTGGAGCTTGTGAGTCTGCTGCGGCGTTAAGTTGGAAGCGATCATTGACATAATAGCGCTGTCGGAGCAAGTGTCAGATTGATGTTGAGCATGGGGTTCAGAAGGAGCGGCTATTATGAAAACATTACCGCATTGTCTTCTAAGGTGCAGAGCAATGCCAAAGAGATCCCTTGTGGCAGCACTTGAGGTTTCAAGCTAACGTTGACAATTGAAAGGCACATAGAATTCCCTGCGATGGACAGAATGGTGTGCGGTAATGTAATGCCGCGGTTTATGAGGACATTGGTGATAGGGGTCAGAACATAGTCACCGTCTGGAACTGGTGGTATTCAGACGAGCCCTACGTAGGTCTGTGTCTGTGGAGGGAGGCGCGCATGTCCCGTTGTGCAGAGGCGACTCTGCCGTTGTGCAAGAGGTTTTTTGCAGGCAAGTGTAGACGGAGTGTACTGGTAGAACAGTCTATAAGGGCAGAGTGCGCGTACAGGAAGTTGAGGCCTAAGATTGGGGGCATTTATCAAGATCGGTGAAAAGAACAACTGTGTGTCAATCCGAAATGCTTACACGAGTGGAGCACATTCTAACGATAGATGCTATTCCGCCATCCGCAACACGGACGAACTGAGCGGTTGCAGGTGCGAAAACCTTCTTGAGCTTGTGGCAAAAATCGCTCGTCATCACAAAAAGTTGAGCGCCCGTGTCGACAAGAGCAGTGACATGTACGTCGTCTACTTGTATGTCTAAGTCTAAGGTTCAGTTTTCTCTGTATCATCAAGAGAAGACTTTCTGTCAGTCCGAGCGATAAAGCACCACCTCCGGGGGCGGCAACACTTAGTTTTCGTTGGGTAACCGCATGGGAAGGTGGGAGAAGATGGTCGGCGGGACAGTGGAAAACGAGACTGGCGACGTTGGTGAGATGGAGAGCGGGAGTACCGGTGTTCCGTAGCAGGTTTTTGGGCAAAATGATTGCTGGTCTCATAGTGGTAGGCAGGATGTGCATGGAAGGTACGAGAGGAAGCTTGTGCAGGAGGACCCCAGTGACTTCTGCAATAACGAAAATTGTGCCCGATTCGGTGACACAAGAAGCAGATTGGCTTGTCATCGTGTGTTCACCATGTGGATGGATTACGGAACCTTGAGGGAGAGCCGGTCTGGAAGGGACGTGCAGGCGTGTATTGAGGCGGGAAGTCTGTGCGGGGAGGCGGTGAAACAGAGTAAATTCCCAAGCTGGCAATTTCCAGCCGGACGACGGCTTGAATAAGGTAATTGGAGGAGAGGGGTCAGGGGCGTTGGCCCACCTTAGCTGGAGCAGCCGCTTCAAGTTCCCGCCTGACGAGTCGCATCAGGTTGTCTCAGGTGTCTGGTGGATGATGGGTGTCGAGACACGAGGACGTTGCAGCGGTGTTCGGAAGGCGCTGGAACTGATGGGAGATGCGCCTGCTCTTAGCTTGTTGGAACCGGTGGCATTCTTGAATAATGGCATCAACAGATGACACATTGTTGTATACCAACAAGTTCAATGCATCGTCGGCGATACCCTCTAGAATATGCACAACTTTGTCAGGCTCGGACATGTTTTGTAAGCTTGGCGGCATAGTGCGAGGACAGCCTGAATGTAACTGATGTAGGACTCTGTAGAAGTTTGTGCGCAAGTCAACTCATATTTATGAGTTGATATTAGCTCGCGCCAGTCTATCTTCTTAGTCTTCATCTCCATGCACTGGCACGTAGCAATATTATCGTAAGTAGAAGTCTAAAGTATTTTACCAGTGCATTTGTGTCTGATAGTGGTGCATCGGCTCTCCGAAAGCTTTGTTCGCTAATGCCATAATGCTTGCTAACAGAAGGGAGAGGTTGATCATCTGCTGTATAGTTTTGAACTAGTATGCTGTAGAAAAAATTTGCGATTAGGTTGCGTACAGTTATCGCTAATATCATCTCCTTTCCAAAGCTTACTAGGAACAGCTAATGCTGTCTGTCTATACCAATACTGAAGAACTGAACCATTTGGCAAGGCTCGAGTCATGGCAGGAAATGTCATTTTAGTGTTCCGTAGCTGAATTGGACAGCCGAAAGTAGACATGTCCAGCAAGCCGTTTGCCAGCAGGTTATGAATGCAAGGTTATGATTTCATTGGAATTAGCTGACTTCGCTAATAAATTCCTGCTTATTTTGCTTCACATTGGTTGGGTTGTTGTGTGTTGTGGCTTTGTAGCAGCTCAAGGTTTAGGAGTGGCATTTCGATATGCTACTGCATGTTTGTCTGTTCAGTGAGTTCCGAATGAGCTGTTGCCGGGTGATGATTAGTTGTAAAGGGGAACCTAATGAGCGAATGTGAAGATCGTGAAACAAATGAAATTGTCTGTGTGTCGCCCCGTGTGTTTCTAAGCTTTTGAAAGAATGTCTGCATGTGACAGGCTGGCTGTACATTGCTAACTGTTGTGGTGATGTGATACTGCATTGCAATCTGAAAGATATTATGTGTTGGCACAAAAACGGCATGTGTTGTATGTGTAACCTACCAGTTTTCATCCATACTGAAGAAAAACTTTTACCTCATGAAGTTTTGTTGGCATATCTGCGGAACAGTGTAGTTAAAATTGATAAATCGTGTTCCAAGGACGACTGAACAAACTTCATGGTGAAGACTTTGTAGTTTCTCATGTTCAAAAGGTGCAGGGTAAATTCACATAATTGCACCTCTAGATTCTGTTACGATTCATGAATGTTTGTATGTTTGGTATGCGTCCTGTCGTAATATTAAGCTTGAAGCGTTTCAGGAAAAATGAAAGTCCAAGCGAGACTGTACTGTGCTCTGAAAAAGTTACCAAGCTCTTTGCGTA
Source organism: Rhipicephalus microplus (assembly GCF_043290135.1). NCBI lineage: Eukaryota > Metazoa > Arthropoda > Arachnida > Ixodida > Ixodidae > Rhipicephalus > Rhipicephalus microplus. The sequence goes on from NC_134708.1 coordinate 59,193,048, forward strand.
ACATTGAAGGTGTAAGTTTCTCCAGTGTAGGTAATAACTCTTTTGTTACCATGCGTATTCAAAGCGATCACCAGTGATCGACGCTTTTGGATTGTCGATTTTGGCATATTAAATTTGTTTTTCGTGCACCCAGCACTTTTTAGTAGTTAGTCCAACCACTCAACTTTCAAAATCGATTTGAATTTGCCTGTTTTGGCAGCAAAGTGACTTTTCACAGACCTTTGCGGGAACCAATGTGTGTGTGTTGTTGGAAAAGTGCAAAAGGCGAGCGCACTTGACAGAAGTGCGTGCCCCTTGTGATTATGCCACTGTAATATCTAAAGTACGGTAATAAAAAGATTCTTTGCAAACCAAATATTGAATTAAAGGGTCAGTTTGGCAATTTGAAAATGTTGGGCAGTAGTTAGTATTTGCCAGAAATTTATGCCAGCTATTCAGTAGAGAGCTGTTTCTAGGAGTCAGGAAAAATTTATTCTACAAAAAATATTATGAAGGTCCGCCGCGTGCTTAAAAGTGTCGAGGTGGCCTCCTCTGATAGTTTCCAGCAGCTTTGGTTTTGCTTGTAGTGTTATATCAGACCGCATCTACCGTATTTACTCGCATAATCCTCGCACTTTTTTTGCCGGAAACCTGATGCAAAGTTAGGGGGTGCGAGAATTACGCGGGGAAAACTTTCCACGAAAACGCAGAGAGCGAAAAAAAAAAACGAAGTGGCTACAAATCGGGATTCTCACACCAGCAACTTACAGCAAGCTTTACAAAATACTAATTAGAACTTACCTCAAAAATAAAAGCAGAGGTTCAACACAAGGCAAGATTTATTTGAGACATAAAAATTGGAAGCAAATAGTAGAGAATTAGAATACCATACGCGAAGCTTGTGGGCGTTGCGGGCGTAGCGGTAGCGGTCAGCGCTCAACAGGAGCCCTCAAAAGGTAAGCGTAGGACGTCAGTATTGGGCTGATGGCTATTTAACAGAATCGTCCGTAGTTTCCTTCTGGAGAAATAAAGTTTACCATCAATCCCAGTTTTAGGCACACGGCAGGCCCAACGCGTCTTGATGGCTTTCAGCTGCCGTCGCCAGTAGCAAACACAAAACTCGTAGGCTCCGAAGGGCCTACCGGCGTCCCTGTTGCCGTTGTTTAGCGTATGATCTATCACTTGCAACTTGAAGCAGCCGTGTGGCTTCAGTATCGCCCCATAACGTGCCAAGATAACCGACACAACATACAAAACACGCCGCAACGCGCACTGGCCACTTCGGCTTGGCTTGGATTGGATTGAATCTCCGTGCAATAGTATGCTTGATGCTTAAGAGATGGCGCCAAATGGCGCGCGCTATCATCATCAGTGGCTGGAACGAGCAGACGACTTTATTGCGGCAGTTTTCCGGGGTGCGATAATTACTCGAGGAAAAATTTTTTTCGTATTTATCTTGGGCGATGTTGGGGGTGCGAGAATTACGCGAGTGCGAGGATTACGCGAGTAAATACGGTAGTGTCACTAGTCACTCCTATGGCATTGTTGTCGCGCGTGCATTGGTGCGCACTAGCACTGCAAAACACATGCGCTGCTCGAAACAGTCTTGCAACCCCACCTTAATTGAGTGAGGGCGAGGATGTCAGCACCTCAGCATTAAGTTTTATGGTGACGATGTTTTGTGTCTGCCTAAGACTTCCGCAGCCATTCGTGGGGTTGTTTTGTTTACATCCCCAAATTGTTTCCTCTGCCGCAAGTGCATATACCTTCTGACCTTTGCGCACAATCTTATAGCTACTCTAGCTATTTGCGTGGTCCACACTTCGCTGGGGTGCGGTGTCCTGGCGCTGGCTGCAGTGCTTTTCCTAATGACTGGAAGGCCCCTGGAGCACATCTTGGCCCTTGACTACGGAGCAGTGCGAAACATTTTAGAACTACGCACGATATAATTTTTTTTATACACGAAGTGTGCAAAAATGCAAAGACGTATGCTTGGATGCATTTATCAGAACGCCAACCTATGCGGAGTGAGGTGGCTCATAAAAAGAGGTGACGCTAGATGAAATAGCCAAGTGTATTGGACATCTCACTTATGGAGGGATTATTCACATCACGATTATTGACCTATATTGGAACACCTGGAGGCTCTTATCGCAAGGCAATGAAAATTCACTGAGAGAAATGTTGTAGGCCCGTGTGCTCAGATTTGGGTGCACGTTAAAGAACCCCAGGTGGTTAAAATTTCCGGAGCCCTCCACTACGGCGTCTCTCATAATCATATGGTGGTTTTGGGACGTTAAACCCCAGAAATCAATCAAATCAAAATTCACTGAGAAGAGTGTACGAGTACACTTGTGTCTCAAAAAAAAATGCTATGCTTCACCACATGGCATGAGCAATAAAGTAGCACCTTGGTTCTTTTTTTTCTTTCTTTATGTGAAAATAACATTTTTTACAACATTCAATATTTTTCATACCGTTCCTGGGTCATTTATCTACAAAATGTATATTCTGAATTTTCTTTGTTTAGAATATCTTTGCACATATAGTGTTTTTTATTGCACTGTTAACCAGTTAGCAACCAAAAATTCCCTAATTTTCACATTTTCATCTATTCTAAAGCATATACTTTTTAGAAAGAGCATTTCATTGTGCAAAGTTTGATATGTTGTAGTGTGTGCTGGAGTGCTTTTCAAACTCGCAAGAACGATCTTCCCGAGACATGAAAAACAACCCATTTCGTGTGCTAACGAAAGAGTTAATGCCTAATACTTCACCCACTTAGCATGAGAGGCAGTGCTCAGTCAAACAAATACTTGCTCTTTAAATGTACAGACAACCACTAGGAAAACTAATTCAGATAAACCCATCAAAGAAAAAGTTGACCATTGTTTTGCTTGAAATGAACCTTGTGCTTATCGTTAAATGCAGATTCATATTTTCATTTCTGCACTCAAAATTACTTATGGCGCCTGTCGCGGCAAAAAGGTGAAGATACACTTGTTGGAGATCACGTTGCCGTTTACGGGTGTGCCGGTCTCTATATTCATTGAAATGCTGTAAAGATTTTATAATCTTTTTGAACGTGAAAATGCCTTCGTTTGTGCTGAGCAGAGCAGTGGCGCCACCTTCGCTCAGCATAAACTCGATTTCTATGAGTGGCAGCAATGTATGTAGCTGAGGGCCTAGCAGCACACACCTGCTGATGAGTTGGAGAAGTAAGAAGAGTGCCTCGCGACCTCTGCTGTTAGCTCCAGCAACACGGAGTTCGCGTGCAAACAAGGCAGTAAGGAGACCTCTCGTGATGACAAGCATTCGGAAAAGTATTCTTCCTGCTTTTCATACTCCAAAACAGTTGAAAATGGCGTTTCACACACTCCTGTGAAAGCAGACTTTCAGCGTAATGCGAGAAGGGCTATTGCTTCGCAGTGTTGTCGGAGGACGCCCATGTATAGTTTAGGGGCTTTTCAGATCTAAAGATACCGCTTCTAAATAACCACCCGCTGCAGGTACAAGCGCTTCATTGGGTGAGCTTTCTTTCGCTCTGTAACAAACTAGATTGAGCAAAATCTATTGTCAGTGCCTTTAACTGAGCCAAATATTGGTAATACTTATACAATGGTTGCTTTAGTAATGTCAACCTTGTGTGAAATTGAATAAATTCATCCGAAGGTAGAATGCAGATAAGAGCCCCAGGTGAGGGTTTTTTGTTTAAATCAAGTGAAGTCTTTGTTTATTGGTCTTTTACAAAATACAAAGCAGATGAGCATGTAAAAAAGGAACTGTTTAGACCGAAAACTACACAGTCAATAAATTGTCATACAATATACATTGCCATCGCCTTGAAGTGACCGTGAGGCACAAATGTGGCAGATAACTAAAAACTTAATCTGTAGAATATCATACTAAATAAGAAAAGTATGATGTTTATAACAATTGCACACCATAGTTATTTGCATGAAATAAACTCTGATTGCACTGGAATTCTAAGCAACGCACAGTTCCCTGTTGCTCAGGTAAAGCCATTGAAATTGTGACACTCTTAGATAATTCGAGAGAAGGCAGAATATAACAGTCTCTATTTAGGCATATATACATAATTGAACACAAGTTGGAACTCAACTTAGATGTTTGTTTTTGAAAAGCATTTATATTATATAGACATCCTTTAGATGAACAATTCTTGAAAGCAATGCCTCACATATATGTATATTGGAAAAAGCATGCACAGTGGTTCTGTTGCTTGCCTCGTTTCTCTTCCTTGTCGTGCATTTTGTTTGGCCAAGTAAACATGTACAGTCGAGTCCACATATATCGGCCCCACTTGAAATGAACCTTCGTTTAAAAGTAACAATATCCACGTAACCGTGAAAATATAAATTGGTTCAATGGCGTGAAATCGCACTTGCAATGAAGGTCTCCGAGCGCTGCTGATCGGTTACAGCGAACGGAGTCAGCGGTCTGCCGACTTCCCGGGAAACCAATTTCGACCACCGATCGGGCATCGGCGAGGTGCCCATACATTCTTATTGTTAAACGCTGACCCTGCCTCCGCGCCCCTCTAGTTGCCGCTCTCCTCAACCGTCACCCCCGGAAGCTTTTCAGGCCTGCGCGTCACGTGACGTGACGTCGACGACGTCACATCGCGCCGGCCGGCCGGCCGCCCTTCGCTGGGTGGCTGCGCCAGCCGCGAGCGCTTGCCGCGAGCGCCCTTCACGCCTACCGACTCGGGCGAGGTGCCTTGACACCATGTCCGCACGATTTATCAAGGTATCGATTGATTGTATGGTTTAACGCGCCGACGCAACGCAGGCGATGAAGCGCGCCGTAGGGGAGGGCTCAGGATCAAGTTTGACTACCTGGGAATCTTTATTGTGTGCCGAAATCTCGTACACACGGGCGTTTTTGCTTTTCGCTCCATCAGAAATGTGGCCGCCGCAGCCGGGTATCGAAACCGCGCCCTAGTGCTCAGCAGCGCTACGCCTTAGCCACTGAGCCACCGCGGTTGGGGAACTTATCAAGGTATCAAGAAATAATGAATATCGTGAATGGAATAATGCATATTTATTTATCACAGCCAGACGCCGTCTGTACAAATATCACAGTGCGCATTGTTCTCGGTCCAGGCAGACGACAGGCAACACAAGATGTTGCCCTTAATGCTGAAAATATGCCAAAAGTACAAAACACAATATCTTGCCACATAAAACTCAAAACAAAACAAATTGTTCATGTGCCTGCAGATGTTTGAATCTCTGAGACACATACTGAAGGAAAGTGTCGTCAGAAGAATCAACTTGTGGGCACATTTGAATAGACGAGCACACATTTCTAATAGTGCTTGGGTGGGGCAAAGTTAGTGCACCTGTGCTTCTCAGGAACTTGTAGGCATGTGGTGATATTGTACGCAAGATGCATGCAAAGACCATCACCTGTGCGCTATACTGAATGCGCTTTGCAGAAAGGAGTAGTAGCTGCTCCTTCATAAAGTTCACCGTCTCTTTCTTGCCTTCATCAATGCTGGCTTCCAATTTGTCCAGAAGGGAATGTATTGCTTGAGCCAGGTGGCGATAAGTGCAGCGCTCCTCAGACAGCATCGACAGGTTGTTCAAAATTTCCAACAAGGAACTTACTTTTTGAACTGAGTCTGGTACAACAGCGCTACCAAGGTTCTTGATTGGTGAACCTTGATAGCAGGCAAAGACTTCAAGGTTTGCAAACACGGTCAATGACGCATTCAAACAAGGTTCACGATAGTCGATAATGTTCAAAAACATGGAGCACTCTTCTTTATGAATCACAGTCCACTTCGGAGACACTGACACCCCTTGCAGGCGAGCCCTTAGTTCTTCGAGGGACGAAAACCGGTCTCGTTCTTGCTCCGCTTCATGTGACGCCAGCGACTCTTCTACAGCACGGGCGAGTTGGGAGGCTTCTTGTCGGCTCCTCTTGGCGTCAGGGGTTTCTCTCGTGCTCTGGTCTCGTACTGATAGGTAGGACGGACAGCCGGGAAATACCGTTGGGACAGATCCAGGACGCAACCGTGGTACTGGGAGTGCAACTTCAATAACTCTCCCTGTCCTTGGATCCGTGTACGATGTCGTCTTCTCGATGCATGAAGCGTCGAAATGATCCGCGCACACCTGCACAAACGTTTCAAGAACGTCTGAGACGCCACTTCTCAAAAGAAAAAAATGCGCTCCCGTTTGCATGACCGTGTTTACAGTCCGTGTAGCTAAAACAAAGTCTACCTACGTTTCGCAAGCATCTAAATAAAAGCGCTGCGCTAAGCGGTACAAGCAACATGAAAGGAAACACGGGAGCGTGATGTCACCGCACTCCACGAAGCGCTTCCACCGAGAGCTTGCAAGAATGGACGACACCACGGCACTGTTAGTGAACAAAGCGCAGCTGACCATCCTTGCTGCGAACGCTGCTGGCGTCAGCGCTTCGCGAGGCCCGGCGGCCACACGCTCAAGTATTTCCCATCATAGGTGATTTCTACCCGAACAAGCAACGACAAGCTAAGAACAGGAGCATCTCAAATTCTTACCTTAGTGCACGAAGTCGGCACGAAGTCCTTCCTAGGAATGGCGCGTAGCCATTGTTTGAGAGCGTCGGCGTCTTTAGGGAAGGAAAACACTTGTATCTTCTTTCCTGTTTTGTAGTTGCCGGTGCATCCGGGTACACAACACTTATTCGGCATTGTCGCATCACTCCAGCATCACGCACGGAAACGAAATTGCCGCAAAACAACAACGGAAAGCAACAAACGCGAAACACCGTCAACACCACGCCGCCGAACCGTCACCACCGCCGCCCGCGCTGCGCTCGCTGCCGCTGCGGCTTCCCCAAGAGTCGGCCGGCCGGAAATGACGTCAGATTGCTGGGCGCAGGCCTGAAAAGATTTTCCGGGGGTGACGCCTCAACCCATGGAGGAAGGAAAGGTGTTTCCTTCCTCCATGCCCCGACCGCTTTTTGTTCCGCACCCCTCCGTCCTTTGTCTTCCCTCTACTCTGAGCACCCCGCATCCCCAGACGAGGCCCGTGTTTTCACACTGCCACCGATATTTCGAAGACCGGTCAGCCATCTACCCTGTTTTTGATCGCTGGTACTGTCGTTGGCGTCGCCGGCCTGGAGTGACCAGATCATATGCCAACATTGTCGGCCACCGACTCTATCCGATAGTCTGCGTCTAGTGCACGCGCGTATGCTACCCCACCGACTATGATAATTTGCGATTTGTGTCGTGTTTAGGACTTGTTCTTGCTCACTTCGCACTCAGCTCAGCATGCCTTCCGAGCACGTGCAAAGGCGCGAAAACGGCTGTTAATTTGTATGGAACGAATCACAAGTTATCGCAGTTCGTGAGGCCACGCAAACCCGCCAGCGCAACAAAACGATTTTTTGACCACGGCCGCGGTTCTTGGAACACCGCCGCGCTCACCGATCCAGGCGACCATGCTTTGATTTCTGCGCGCGCAAGCACTCTTTCCAAGTTTTTCTACGTGCGAGTTTCGCGGACCTTTCAAGCAAGCTACCCAACCTGCCTCCTTCCCGTGTGTTTTGGTTTTCAAGGTCGCCCTCCCGCCGCATCCTCCCCTCTCTTTATCGCAACTCCTTGCCCTTCTCTCGCAAGTCTGTTATGACTGGAAACGGGCCCAGAGCTGTTCCACGCATTCTGGCATGTGTGTTCTGCATGTGCGTCTTGCTCGCACTTGGTATGCGTGTGTGGTGGTGATGGCCGACGGGAGGACTGGCACGCTTTTTCCTGCCACTCAACAAAACGTCGTAAGTGTAACCGCTTGGCTTGAGCGTAATCCGCGCGTTAAGTGCCACGTTGCGGAGCGCTTGCTCATAGCTGTTGACCACCTGGCTGCCAACTTGCCGCTTCGGGCGTCCTGGTATTCAGCTTTGGAAGTGGTGAATATTTCGTGGGCGGTGGTGACGACAACATGTGCGCGAAACTTTTCGCGAGGCCGACTTCGTCGACGTCGGGCACAATGCCGAGCCTGAAGCTTCCGAACTGCGGCGGTGATTTGTGGCAGCACGTTGTCGGTTCCGACCTCGAAGAGTGGGTGGGACATCAGTTACGATGGTTTAATTACGGCCGATGAAGATGCCGATACTACGGAACTGTGCACGGATTGGGGCATTGTTAATGAAGTACGTGGTGAGAGCGATTTGGAGGAATCAGGTTGCGAGAACAACCAAACTTTGGCGCCAGTGCCTCATGCAGCTTTTGTCACGGGCCTCGGTGAACAAGCACAGTGCTGTTTTAAATGAACTCGAGACCGCCCTTATCGCTTCTGCTCTTCGAAAGACATGCATCATGGACTTTTTGGGGCAAAAAAGTTCTCACTCGCAACTTTTTTTAAAAGCTGGGTTTCATTTACTACGAACTTCGGATACGGCGATAGGATGCCGCATCACGCTCAGTTTCGTTATAAGTGAGCTCGACTGTATACTGTATATTGTATGTAATTGTTTATTGAAGTACAGTCGAACCCCTTTATAGGAGAGACTGATATAAGAGCCAGATGCGTATAAGAGACACCGGTGTGTCTGCATTGAAATAAGGGTTGATAAAAAGATGCATACGAGGTACCTTGCTTATAAGAGCATGACCGGAGCATGCCTCCTAAAAGGGCTTTGACTGTATAAAATTTAACCACACATCTTTTATAACATTGAATGTTTAACAGCTCGCATCTTTTATTATCTTGTCATCTGCTTTGGTGCGTAGGGTTCTACTGTGTTGCCTTGTTTTGCCCATTGTAAGGTTGTCATCCAACCAATATTTGTGTATTTCGATTTTGTCTTGGGAGCTTAAGGGTCGATGGTTAACGGGAGGTCGTTTTTTTTTACTATTTTTTGTCTTTGCTCTGCAGCGGGGCTTGAAACTACGCTCCAAGATGGCCGAATCGCACACCGACCAGCCTTTGCCGGCCTCGCTGCACCTACTGCCACAGACGCCTCAGCTGCGTGGCATCCACACTTTCATCCGCAACCGGGCCACGCAGCGTGACGAGTTCATCTTCTACTCCAAACGACTCATGCGCCTCCTCATGGAGTACACTGTGGCCCAGCTGCCCTTTCGGGATGCCACCGTGGAGACTCCTCAAGTGAGTAGCCGAGCTCATTTTGCGTAAAGCCACATCTCGTTACAATAAAGCAACTTCGGGACCAAAAATTAGTTTGTGATATCCGGTATTCGTTGTAAGGGTAGAGTTATAAAGTGTGCTTTAACGCAGGCATGTTGTGGGAGGTGGGGGAGCAATTGCTGAGTCAGTGGAGAAACCTTTGCTTCCTTTGCTCTGCTGCTTGTAGTGCTTGCGCCTTGCTCTGAACCGGCTCCGCTGCTTGCATCAAGTGCGCAATATTGCTGTTTTCCTCTTCGGTTCTCTGTCGGGATAAGTTGCGACGTCGCAGAGTGCAGATATCATATAAGAAACAATGTTTTAGGACGCAAACAAGTTGTTACCGTTGCCACCGGCAGGTGGAGGTGCAAGCTTGGAAGACTTCTTTAAGATAATGCACGGCTGTTCTCCCGACTGTGAACCGAAACTGTTTCACACGTGCTGCCCACTGTCTACTTTGGGAGTATATTTTATGCCCAATATTCGTTATGTCTCGGGCAAGCTTCCGGCAACAACATGCCATCTTGCAGCCTGCATCCTAGGCCTAGCTAGCGATAGCGGCCTGATCAGTAGTGGCCGAGGTTATAAAAGTGGCGAGAGTGGGGGCTGGATCAATGGCACGTTTTTTCAGCTTAAATGGGGGGGCACGCATCTGCCGCACTAGAGGGGTGATTCATTGTGGGAACTGTTTTTGACATTGTGCCCTCAACCTGAACAATCGGAAGGCTCTGGAATTTAAAGGCTGTTCGACACACTTTCTGTGCTGTGTGGAACTGTGGCAAAGTCCGCAGTTTCACTTGGAGGAGGTCCAAAAATTTGTCAGTGGCCTTCCACTATGGCAATCTTCCTTTTCTTTTTTCTCTCTGTTATGTTAACAATTGTTGTCCATGTACGTTAACCTTTCAGCATTTGCAAATTTACTCGCAAATCTGCATGTCCTCAATAGTCAGAATGACGCGACTGCCCATTGGTCATGTTTGTTCATGTACAGCTTACAGTGCGAATATTTGTGACTCTGGCAGTTTACATTATAAGTGGTCTATGCTGCACCATTCTGGGTTTTTTTATAGCAGCCAATCTCGCCACACAGAAATAACATATAAGACCTGATTGTCTACCTTGTCTGAGCAATCTGATGTGAAGCAGATTATGTAATTCAGCATATCCAAAGGAAGGCGTCAGTGTACACCAGATGACCAGTGCTGCCAGGCTGGACTCTTTCTACCCTCACTGCTGTTCACGCTGTCTCTTCGATGCAGGGCATCAGCTACAATGGAAAGCGCAGTGCGGCCGGGAAGATCTGCGGTGTGTCCATCCTTCGTGCGGGCGAGACTATGGAGCAGGCTCTGTGCGACGTCCTGAAGGATGTCCGGCTGGGAAAGATTCTCATCCAGACCAATCAGAGCACAGGAGAGCCTGAGCTCTACTATCTACGCTTGCCCAAAGACATAAAGGTACGCGGTCGCGCTATAGCCCACCATAGCAAGCTGAACTATTCCTCTGGGTTTGAGGTTGTGCATGTTGGTGTTTTGTTTAAGTGTGTGTGTTGGTGGAGCTGATTTTCTTTTAAAAGTCGCATGATGCTAGCATTCTTGTTTAGGCCATTTTTTATAAGTATTATGAGTTTTATAGCCTTGCCATTTCATGTGAGTACATATTGGTCTGTGGTCAGTGTCATGGAGCAGTGCTCATCACAGTGGCTATGAAACTCGGATGTCGTGCTGAATAGCTTATCTGGGAGGTAGGAGTCGTTACGAACTATGCAACTGTACAAAGCCAATAAATTACAAAGTCGACTAGAGCTTAGCGGCTTTATTTATAGTTAATATAAGTGGAGCAATTATGAGATAAATAGAGGTTAAAATTGGATGGACGGATAGGATGGAAGCACAACTTGGCGACTGTGGGGATCGACACTGCAACTTTTGCCTTGCATGTAGCGAGAAAGTTTGCATTTAATGAGTGGTGAGGCAGTTGGGTCCATTATCTAGGTAATTCTATAAAACTTGGAAGGTAGAAAGATGACTCGGGGCCAAAAGAAGTATAGTACTCCATTTATATCGTGCTGTTACATACAGGACTACACCATCCTACTAATGGACGCCACAGTGGCGACTGGAGCGGCATCCATCATGGCTGTGCGGGTGCTGCTTGACCATGACGTGCCTGAAGAGAACATCATGCTCGTGTCTCTTCTCATGGCTGAGTCTGGTGTTCACTCGGTCGCCTACGCGTTTCCCAAGGTTCGCATAATCACCACAGCCGTTGACCCTGTGGTTACGGAGAAGTTCTACATTGAGCCGGGCATCGGTGAGTTGGTGCTTTTTTCCTTTGGGCTGTTTTTGGCTGCACTAAAATGTAAGAATTGAGAGTTTGGCGAACTGGATTTGACACCTTGTATCGTTAAAGCAATTTAATAGTCAGTTCAACGACTCTTTCTACATATTAGATGCGAAGCAGCTGTTTGACTAGCCTGTGTAACGCTGTCCATCCATGTCTCCATGACAACGTGCCGCACCACATCCCCCCCCCCCCCCCGCCACCATTGTTGGAACGATGCGCAGCTGTGCGTTCACGTCACTCTTTCCCTCAACCCCAGCAGCTGCCGACTCCTCCCAACACACCTAGGCGCTGTTGCTCCTCTGCCCACCCGTGACACACTTCTCCCTCTCTTTACCCTCTCCACCGCCCGCAACCCTAGACAGCACGTTGAGTGGAAACACTCTTTCGGCTCGTTTATCTGTGATGAAACTTACAAGAAACCTAATGCACCTCCCGAGTCTTCGTGTTTCAAAGAAACATTCGCTCGAGTCAAGGCTACATTGAGTTTTGCTTCAAATTGTTCTTCCAGCACCTGTGTCGATGCTCGTTTCAGCCAGGTCAACCGCGTGCACGTTGCTGCTGCTTTGCGCATTCTATCATGGTTCCTTTTGAGAAGATGGGCCATAATTTTTTTTTGAAAGTGGTATATGCGTGTATGTTTGTGGATGTGCAATATAAAAAAATATGTGGTGGGTCTGATCAAGTTGTAGGTATTGTTGCTCGTATCCTGCTATCCTCACTGTAAATGGTACTTGTTTTTATCTTCATCTTTTTGTTACCTTTTGTTGAAAATGCATTGATTGAGGTGAAAATAACTGATGTCATAATATGGACGACCGTACAGGTATGAACGGAATCGCTGTACAGCGAAGACGAGTGCCAAACATTCTTGCTCAGTCACTGTGTAATTCCGTTCTGGTTTACTTAAAGTTCTGCTGGCATACGCAATGACATGTTCCTTTCCACTGTGTCGTTGTACTAGAACTGCACCTATGCCAATGCCACTGGCGTCAGTATGAACTTCGGTCGGCGCCGAAGGGTCGAAGTGTCGGAGAATGGGCTGCGATGTGAGTAAGAACTTGAGTTGGTTGAAAGACGTCTCACAGTCATGTGTCCATTCAAAGCTAGTACCTTGACGTAGCAGACTGGTCAAGGGGAAGGCAACGTCGGCGAATGCGGGAATAAATCGGCGAAAGTACGAGCACAGGCCTAGGAAGCTGCGAAGCTCTTTCGTTGAGCGAGGTGGTTTGCACGCTTTCACAGCTGCTGTCTTGCTCGGGTCAGGCCTGATCCCATCTTTGTTCACAAGGTGCCCAAGTACTAAGGTTTGTCGCTCGCCGAAATGACACTTCTTCGAATTAAGAACAAGGCCAGCGTTTCTAATGCATTCCAGAACAATGTCCACGCGTTCGTTGTGCTCACGAAATGTGCGCCCAAAGATCACGATGTCATCTAGGTAGCACATACAGACGTTCCATTTTAGGCCACGCAGAATGGTATCCATGAACCTTTCGAATGTGGCAGGAGCATTACATAATCCAAACGGCATCACGTTAAATTCATAAAGTCCGTCTGGAGTTATGAAAGCAGTCTTTTCCTTGTCCGCTGGATGCATGGGAATCTGCCAGTAGCCTGAACGTAAATCGATAGACGAGAAGTATGACGCCGAATGGAGACAGTCCAAGGCGTCATCAATTCGTGGAAGAGGATAAACATCTTTCTTCGTGATGGAGTTCAAACGGCGATAGTCGACACAAAATCTCCAGGTACCGTCTTTCTTTTTCACAAGGATCACAGGAGCTGCCCAAGGGCTCGATGATTCTTGAATGATGCCCTTTTGGAGCATTTCACGCACTTGATTGTCTATTATCTTGCGCTCGGACGGCGATACTCGGTACGGTTTTTGTCGGATTGGCTGTGCTGTTTGTGTATTTATCCTATGGCGTATACGAAATGGAGGAATGGAAGGCGTATGGTCACTCTGGGAGAAATCAAAAACTTGCAAGTACTTTAACAAAACGTCCACAAGCATTCTGCGCTTGTCGGCAGTCAGCGCCTTATCAACCATAGGTAAAACTTTCGAACTGTCTGAGCAGGCGGTCACTTGTTCATCCCGTCGAACGTCACTGAGGACAGCTACTGTTGTTGGCGAGTATTCTTTAAACGACGCTAGCTTAAGTCCTCCTGGTAGCAGCACCGGTTCGTTTGAATAATTCGTTGTCCAAAGGTCTGAACGACCTTCACTCACTGAAACTATGCTGTGGGGTACCAACGTGTTCTTCTTTATACAACTTAGATGGAAAGGCTCCACTAGCGCATCGAAACTGGTCTTATTGTCGTTAATATGCGAAGAAGCTACTGGAACGCGCACAGCACAGAAGGCCGGGATAACGGTATCTTCATAGACTCGGAGCGCACCGCTTTCCGTACCCGAATTCTCGATAAGTCCATGAGGAACAGCGTCACTTATGATAACTTCGCCATTTCGACAGTCTACAGTGGCTCCGCACATTCGCAAGAAATCTATGCCTAGAATGATGTCATGAGTGCTCCGCGGAAGAACCGTGAATTCTGTCACAAACACTTGATCACTCAGTAACACTGCCGCGGTACAAACACCAATCGGACACAACGAGTTGCCGCCCACGCCACAGAACGTTATCGCTTTCTCCAACAAAAAGGTCACCTTTCTTCCCAAACGAGCTTTGAACGCAGCACTCATGATCGACACGGCGGCTCCAGTGTCCACCAAAGCCATCGTATGTACACCATCAACAAAAACTTGCACTTTGTTTTTAAACATAAGCACCGGTGGAGGTATCTCTTCTTGCAGCGAATCACCAGCGACCTCACCCCCAGCGGCCGCGCTGCCTAGTTTTCCGGAGGCGGCGAAGGGTAGCGGCGCCTAGGAGACGGCGACCGATTGGAGCGAGGGGCTGGCGGGGGTGTCAGACTGCGGTCAGAGGCTGGAGAACGGTTTCGCAGCGGCCTTGGTGTCTCGTAAGATGCGCTTCCAGGGAACGTTGGTGCTTGTGCAAAGTCGGACAGGTGGGATCTCGGTGGCCAGTCGTACCTCGGCGGCTGCCGGTAGTTACAGTACCTGGCAATGTGGCCTTCGACGCCACAGTTGTAGCAGATGGGTAGGGGTCGCTCGCCGAACCACTGCTGAGAGCGCTGGGCTGTGTAGGGTCGCCTAACCGAACGGGGTGGAGCAGATTGCTGAACGGGAGCTGCGCGCCTCTGTGGGGCGGGGCCGGGACGAAGACGTTGGTCATACCGCTGGTCAGACGCGAATGAGTCTCGGCGTGGCCACGAAGCCCTAGCTTCGCGAACGTCTGTCACACATACTGATGGTGGCAGAGGAGCGAACGGGGCCGGGTAGTAGGATGAACAGGTAGGCGTATGGCGGATGGTGTCGTGGAACAGTGTGTCTTGTCGCTGTAGTTCTTCCCGCACTATTGTCCGGATAGTAGCGGCAAGGTCGGCGGGCGGGCTCACGTCGACGCTGGCGACCGTTGTTACATTTGCCAGCCTACCAAATTTCGGGGCAATACGACGGGTCTTTAGCTTCTCAAAAGTACGGCAGTGACGTTGGACGGCGGAGACGGAAGTGAGGTCTTCCCTGCCTATCAAAAAGTTGTAGACGTCCTCTGCTATACCCTTCAGAAGGTGGCCGACCATGTCCTCTTCAGTCATGTACGGGTCTATGATCTTGCAGAGCATCAGGACCTCCTCTATGTAGGTGGTACACGTTTCTCCAGGAGTCTGAGCTCTTTGAGCCAACGTGCGCTCCGCGCTCTTCTTTTTTGAATCAGAGTCGCCGAAGCATTTCTTGAGCTCTTCAGTGAAACGATCCCACGTTGTTAAGGAATCTTCGTGGTTTTCGTACCACATCAGAGCTGTTTCCGTGAGAAACAGCGCGACATTTCCCAGTTGGTCGGTGGCATCCCAGCAGTTGTACCGGCTCACCCTTTTGTACTGTGTCAGCCACGCATCCACATCTTCTTCTGCTCTTCCCGCGAACGGGCGGGGTTCCATATAGTGATATCGAGGTGCAGCTGGCACTGACCTTTGTGTGGTTGAGAAGGCGTGACCTTCGCTCTCGGCCATGGCAGTTGGTGTCGGTGGCAGACCGGCAATACGACGGCTCCGGCGAAGTTCGAACAGCTGTGGCTCCGTGGTTCGTCGACGTATACTGTACCCAGCACCTCCACCACTCTGTTACGCCTGAAGTAGGGGTACGGGGGTTTATTGAACGGAAGCTGGGATGGCGAGGCCGCACCGGATAAAACTGCCGAGAGATCTTCTTCTTCCCAAGTCCACACTTCTATTCCCTCTTATCAATCCGGCACATACACGTCGTAATAATATACTTCATATCTCAAATATAGTAAAAAAATGCTGGCTTATACAGCTGTGTAAATGTAGTACCCTGTACTAATTTTAGGTAGATTCATGCAATTGGGAAAAAATAGTCGAGTTATCACTTTTTCCAAAAGTTATTGTGTGGTGCAAAGTCTTCCAAATGAATGAATCAAGGAATGGAATAGTACTTACTATAAAATATTCGTAATTTGGGCGTGCTCTGGTGAACTTATGCTTTGTTTAATGTGTACAGAAAGTGTATAACAGGGTGTGTGGAGGAAACAAGCAGGACAAACGGTGGAGTGTAGTCAATGACGCAAAGAATTTGTTAGTTAGCAGACCACCACATCTCTTCTGACCATGCCAATACCGTGCTGCTCTAAGCAAAGCTATCTACAGATAAAGCTGAACCTGTTTATGAGAGGCACGCACTGACGGGCAACTGTTGTCTGTTATGCAAGGCGTCCCTTAGAAGCAGGATACCATGTATGCATTTTCTTATCAACTCCTATTTCTATGTAGGCACACCAGTGCCTCTTAAACAAATGTAGGCATACTTGTGTTCGTTATCGAAGTGTCTCTTATGAAGGGGCTTGACTGTATGGGCAATTCATCCCACATTTTTGCCCATTTTCTATCTGATTTTGTTTGCTATGCAACCGAAGTGACTACTGTCAAGGCATGTATATACAGCCGCAAGAAGTAATAATTGTTAGGTTGGTAATGATTGTTGGTTGGAGTAATTGTAATGTTTGCTGGAGCAAGGAGTAATGATTGTTGGTAGGTATTGGTTGTGATCATGTATGAGAAGTCTATTTATCTGCATATGTGCGTGGAAATCCATGTGTTAAATAGAGCTAGTTGCATTTGGTTCTTAGAGAGAAGGAAACCACTGCAAACACAGTGACAGAAAAAGGAACAGAACAGAACGAAAGCTGATTTTATCCGAACCACTTTTTGCATGAAAGCAGTAACCAAATAATCTGTCAACTGAAGCTTTTCTCATTAGGATAAATGGAAGCATGCATTAGCCAAGGATCACTAACCCTACGTAATGCTGAATTTGGTTATGCAGTTGAACGCACTTGAAACGATATTGCCACCAGTACAAGTTCTGAAAGTATTATTTCCATAGATGCGGGCAGGCTTGTATGTGCCGCTGTTCAGAAGAGGACGAAGATGCGCGTGCAGAGAAAAACGATAAAGTCGTATTGCCGTTGTTCGAATCAGCTTGACGTCCTTGTGTGCCATTATCTACAGGTTACAGTTACGTTGTAACGTGACAAATGGTGGAGGCGCTGGGTAATAGTCTATGCACTGTTACCACGAGAAAGATCTCGGCCCCAACATTGATGCCTTGGTAGAAACAGCCAACCTTCGACGCAGTCGGCGGCAACTAGGCCTACCACCCCAATTCAGCCCTCTTCCAGAACGCTTCAAAACCATGGCTTATGCGACAACTGCAAGCCAGACTGAACAGACCGCGACTCCGCCAGCTCCATGGCTACCAGCCTTTCGAACGCCAAAGCCCTTCCATGGGGTGCCCTACGAAGACGTTGAAGACTGGCTGGACCAATACGATTGAGTCGCCGTCGCCAACGAGTGGGACGAGCACGGGAAACTGCGGTATGTCTATTTCTACCTGGTGGATTCGTCGCGTATTTGGTTCGAGAACCACGAGGCCGCCCTGACAACCTGGCCGGTGTGTTGCACACAGCTTCGGAACACGTATGGTAGCGCCGACCGAAAAGAACAAGCCGAACGTCTCTTCAATTCTCGCAATCAAAGACCCAATGAAAGCGTGGCCATGTTCGTTGAGGAGATGTCTCGTCTGTTCCCTCGAGCGGATTCTGCAATGACGGAAGACAAAAAGGTACGCATTCTGATGTGGGGTGTCAAGGAGCAGCTGTTTGCAAGACTTGTACGAAACCCACCAGCTACCGTGGCAGAATTTCTCCGTGAAGCGACGACAATGGAGCGAATGCTAAGACAGCGGTCTTCGCAGTATGAGCGGTCCGACAACCTTGCATGTCTGTCAGCACCCTTGGTAACACCCGATGTCACGAGCGTGAGAGACCTTGCTGAGCTAGTCCGTAGCATTGTACGCGACGAGCTGCAAAAGCTTCACGTAGTGCCTTCACAGCCTCAAGTGGCTGCTCTGACAGACGTCGTCCGTGAAGAAATGCGGCAGCTGGTACGACCATTAGTGCCACCTCCAACCGAAGCTCCTCTGCTAACGTACGCAGAAGCTGTACGCACTCCTGCACCAGCAGCCAGCTATTTCCCCCGACCGACTAGCCTGCAGACGCCGCAGCACTTTTCGGGCCTGCCACACTATGAAAACCAACGACCGACTTGTCTGCAAATGCCGCAGTACTTCTCGGGCCCGCCACCCTATGAGAATCCGTGACCTAATTTGCAGAAATCTAGCATGTGGCGCGCTTCTGACAATTGGCCACTATGCTACCACTGTGGTGAGCCAGGTCACTTGTACCGGGAGTGCTCGTACGGACAGATGGGCCTACCTGGATTTCGGCCAGACGCTCGTCGACCCAGGGACAGGGAACGACCCCGCGCCATTGCAGAATACTTAGAAAGTCTATCGTCTTCGAATCTTCAGCAATGCCAATCACGCTCTCTGTCTCCTCGACGCTCTCCGTCCGCGAATCAATGCTCTACTTTTGCCAATGTTGTTGCGGGACGATCCGCTAGGTCCCCAAGTCCACGCCGGGGAAACTAGAATCGGCGGCCTCCGGGGGTGGAACCGCTGTTAAGCTATCGTTAAAACAGCCTCCTCCGACCCATCCGCCGTCCTTCGACGATTCCTTTCAGCCGACACCTCACATCGGGGACGAACCCGTTTCTGCCGACATTGCCGTCCTTGTCGGCAACCGTCCAGTGACTGCTCTGGTCGACACCGGCGCCGACTACTCGGTTATCAGCGCTGAACTTGTGGCTGAACTCGGGAAAGTCATGACTCCTTGGGAACATGGACCAAACCTTTGGACAGCAGGTGGTCATCTCTTGACAACAAATGGGAGATGCACCGCAAGGCTGCAAATCTGTGAGTCGACGTTCGTTGCTTCTTTCGTTGTGCTTCCCGAATGCTCCTGGAAAGTTATGCTTGGTATGGATTTCCTTCGCGAGCACGGCGCTGTTCGAGACTGCCTCGTAACGTTTGCTGACGACTATGGCCCGAAGCCTAGAGATACCGATCCGCAGAAGACTGCGCTTCGCATTGTCGATGACACCGTCACACTTCCGCCAAGCACCAGTATGTTCGTTACTGTACAGGGTGACATATACCATGACGGTAGTGATATCGCTGAAGCCAACCTTTCGGTGCTTTTGTCTCAGCAAATCTGCGTTGCCCGCGGCATAATTCAATTGAAACGTGGGACGACTGAGTTGTTGTTCACCAATTTTAGTGGAGCATACCAACATTTGGCCAAGCGAACAACTATCGCTCATTTCGAAGCCATTGACGATAAAGCTGTACGACGATAGCCCCAATTTCTGTAGCCGTTGAAAGTGACACCGCGGTAGCCGATACAGTCGATGTCAATCCGAAGCTGTCATGTGCGCAGAAAGAGCAAATCCGCTGTATCCTCCACATGTTTAGCGACTGTTTCGCGTCTACATTTAAGATAAAACAAACACCAACCGTAAAGCACCGCATTGTCACTGACCATGCTGAGCGACCCATATGCCAGCACGCCTACCGAGTATCACAAAAGGAACAAGAGGCAATACGTTCTCAAGTGAGGCAGATGCTCGAAGATGGCGTAATCCAACGCTCGAACAGTCCATGGTCATTCCCCGTCGTACTAGTAAAAAAGGATGGCACTCTGCGATTTCGCGTCGATTACCGCAAACTCAACAAAGTCACAAAGAAAGACGTTTATCCGCTTCCGCGCATCGACTCAATAGACCGCCTCCGACGCACCCGGTACTTTTCCTCTATGGATTTACGCAGTGGCTACTGGCAGATCGAAGTTGATGAACGCGATCGAGAGAAAACAGCATTCATAACGCCTGATAGTCTGTACGAATTCAAGGTGCTGCCCTTCGGTCTGTGTTCTGCCCCTGCGGCATTCCAGAGGATGATGGATACAGTGCTCTCCGGTCTCAAGTGGGAAGCATGCCTTGTTTACTTAGACGACGTCGTTGTCTTCTCCCAAACGTTTGAGCAGCACTTGCAGCGACTTAGATCTGTGTTTGCTGCAATTCGCACGGCAGGCCTATCACTGAAATTAGCAAAATGTCATTTTGGTTACAACGAATTAAAGTTCCTCAACCACCTTGTTAGCCCTGATGGTATTCGGCCAGACCCAGACAAAACATTGGCTGTCGCAGATTTTCCACCACCTGCCAATAAACGTGATGTGCGTCGATTTTTAGGCCTCTGCGCATAATACTACAGACGCTTTGTGCAAAATTTCGCAAACATTGCTGAACCCCTCACTCGTCTGACAAAAGAAGATGTTCCCTTCGTGTGGGGCCCTGAGCAAACATGCGCTTTCTCCGAGCTCCAGCAGCGTCTCCAGTCTGAGCCCTTACTCGGACACTATGACGAATATGCCGACACAGAACTACACACAGACGCCAGTAACATCGATCTTGGTGCAGTCCTCGTCCAGTGGCAAGGCGTTGTCGAATGCCCTATTGCTTATGCGAGCCGGATTTTATCATCTGCGGAAGCGAATTACACAACCACTGAAAAGGAGTGCCTAGCTGTTGTCTGGGCAATAGCTAAATTCAGACCGTACCTGTATGGTCGCCCGTTCAGAGTTGTTACCGATCATCATGCCCTCTGCTGGTTGGCGAACCTTAAAGACCCTTTCGGCCGTCTGGCCAGGTGGAGCTTACGCCTTCAGGAGTTCGATTTGACAGTCGTGTACAAGTCTGGCCGGAAGCATACTGAGGCGAACTGCCTTTCCCGAGCTCTTCTTAAGACAACGTCAGGTGATCACGATCTCCACGGCCGTTTTCTCTGCGCCGTTAGTGTATCTGACTTGGCTGAACAGCAGAACGATTCAGAGCTTCGGCGATTCATCGAATATCTCGAAGGCCGTACGCCGCATCCACCACCAGCATTCGCCCGCTCGCCATCATCGTTCTGCGTTCGCAGAAATATCCTCTATAAAAGAAACTTCGACCCTTACGCGACTGAGTACCTGGTCGTCGTCCCACCAGTGTTACGAGCCGATGTCTTGTTCGCCTGCCACGATGAGCCTTCCTCAGGCCACTTAAAATTCACACGTACCTTGGCCCGGATTCGCCAACACTATTACTGGCTTAAGCTCAATCGAGACGTGAAGCATTACGTGAAGCATTACGTGAAGACGTGTCACGAGTGCCAGCGCCGTAAAGCGCCACATCAGTGCCCTGCCGGCTTTTTGAAGCCCGTCACTCCTCCGACACAACCGTTCCAACAAATTGGCATGGATCTACTCGGACCTTTTCCCAAGTCTCGTGATGGCAACCGCTGGATTGTAGTCGCTACTGATTACATGACACGCTACTGCGAAACGAAGGCATTACAACGTGGCACCGCCATTGAGACTGCCCACTTTTTTATGAAGAACATCGTCCTCCGACATGGAGCACCAGCAGTTGTAATAATTGATCGTGGCACAGCTTTTACCGCCCGGATGATACAAGACGTCATGCAGCTTAGCGGCACAGTACATCGAAAAACTACTGCATACCACCCACAAAGCAACGGCCTTAGAGAGCGACTAAACAAGACGATCGCCGACGTGCTATCCATGTACGTTGACCAAGACCACAAAAACTGGGATGAGATCCTCCATTACGTCATGTTCGTTTACAACACCGCTGTGCAAGAAACGACTGGGTTCACACCATTCCAGTTGCTTCACGGCAGGCAGGTCACTACAATGCTGGATGCCATACCTCTACCAGACAGATGCCAGATTAGTGTCGAGACGAACGAATTTATCAGACTGGCAGACACAGCTCATAAGCTTGCAGTCGAACGAATTCAAAAGCAACAATGCATCGACTCGCTGCGGTACAACGCTCGTCGTCGCGATGTCTCTTGCCAACCCGGAGAACGAGTACGGTTGTGGACTCCCATTCGACAACGGGGTCTGTCGAAAAAGTTGTTACGCCGCTATTTTGGTCCCTGTAGAGTTCTCCGCTGTCTCAGCGAAGTAAACTACGAGGTTCTTGACGAGGACATGGCTCGTAAATCCCGCCTTTCACAACAGCCACACGTCGTCTATGTTTCGAGGATGAAACCATTTTACCAACACTGACTATTCGTCAAACTTCCTTGAGTAGACTTACAGTGATTGTGAACACCCACTTGTGTACTGCTTATCGTATGTCTTTTCTTTTCATATGGTAATTATGTTGTGACATCGGGACGATGTTCTTTGGGAAGGGGGGTAATGCCACTAGTACAAGTACTGAAAGTATTATTTTCATTGATGCTGGCAGGCTTGTATGTGTCGCTGTTCAGAAGAGGACGAAGATGCGCGTGCAGAGAAAAACAATAAAGTCGTATTGCCGTTGTTCGAATCAGTTTGAGGTCCTTGTGTGCCATTATCTACAGGTTACAGTTACGTTGTAACGTGACAATATCGAGTTTAACAATATATCTTTTTAAACAATGGGAAGCTGCATCAACCTAAGTATGTTTTCTGTCGTAAAATAACTTGCTTACAGCAATGCCCACATGCTGTATTATCGGTTATAACCTCTGGCGTTCGGGTGTTTGTGCTGAGAGGTGGGAGTTAGAGTGCTATATAAGGAAACTCATGATTATGATTTCGATTTGATACTGTACGCCTTGAAACAGGGAAGCGGGGGTGTATAGGCACGGGGGTGCATTGGCACCTTTTCCTGAATAAATGTGCGACGGCTCCTGCGGCAACCGGGGTTCAGGAATTTTGCATTCCTTCAAACTTCTTCCCCCAACTTCTGCCGTCTTTTTCATATGAACGGATGAGTATAAGACACATTAAAGCTGGAAACATGAGCCCCTACTCCTGTACAAAATTTATTGTATACAGTTGCATGCACAGACACCAAGGAAAGATAAATTTCCTTGGTGTCTGCTGACGACCAACCTGCTTGCGTTGCACAGTTTCGCAAGCTGCATAGTTGCAAGGAAACTATGTGCCGTCCTAACAGATGTGAACTGAGTCAAATGTGACGTGTCGTATACTCGTGATTGTTGATACGTAGTTTTCTCATTCGTTCGGGTATTCTGGGTTCATGTTTGCTCAATACGCCCGTATGTCAGTTGTAAATAAAGGCTGCTTTTATGCATCGACACTTTCATACTGTGTCTGTTTTCTTTATACGAAGGTGCAATAAAAACTTCATTTTATTTGGCCTGGACTTGTTCCGTTTTTCTCGGAAATCAGTAAGCTTAACTTTTGCCTCTTCAGAAAACATGAACAAAATTTAAAAAAAGATTAACAAAATTGTATGGCTACATTGGCCAAGCGGCCAAAGGACCTGAGAAAAAGCACGAGCACAATGCGCATATATGTGAAGTGGGAAAGTATGGCTTCTGCGGAAACCCTCCCCTCTCAATTTTGCGTCCTTTCCCTCTATTTGAGACCATTAACAGTGAAGTCATGAAAGAAATTTTCTGTTCTTGATTTATTTCTACTTGGATGCCCGGCAACCGCCAGTGGTAAAAGTGGCTCTGTCGTTGCCGGGAGCGAATACATGGGAGGTATAAGGAGTTTCCGCCCCATGGAAGTCCTCTCAGAATTATCTAAAGTGTGCTCTTTTAATTGCATGGCATAATAAATGGCACTTTCAGGAGACTTGTCACATTTACCGTAATTACTCGAATCTAACGCGCACCTTTTTTCCGGTTAAGCGAGTTCTTGAATCGCATGCGCGTTAGAATCGAGTACGAAAAAAAAAATTACGGTCAATCTATTGCCATCGGCAAATCCTAAATGGCCGCCCCCTACGTGCGTCGGCATGGCGCGTCGGCCATTTCTGCCTATGTGTTTCCCATGTGCGGCACTTCGTACGTGTGCTGAGGAGTTCGTCATCTAGTAGTGCATTAGCATTGACGGCGTGGAAGGGCCGACTCCAAAAACTCGAATGCACCACGATGCCGCTTTTAAAAGAAAAGTCATCGCGTGTGCAGAAACGGAGGGAAATCGGGCCGCATCGCGGTCGGTCGGAGTTCCCGAAATGTGCGTGCGGGACCGGCGGAAACAAAAGCAGAAGATTGTCGACAGCAAAACTTCACGCAAAGGCTTCTGTGGACCACACCAGGGTCGGTTTCCGCACATTAAAGAGCTGCTCGGCGAGTATGTGCTTGAGCAGCGAGCCGCACAGCGGCCCGTGATGACAGAACTGCTCCAAGTGCAGGCTATGCAATTAGTCTTAGAAAAAGGTCTAATGCGAAGCCAGTTTAAAGCGAGCAGGTGCTGGCTAACTAACTTTATGAAGAGGAAAGGCTTTTTCCTCCGAAGGGGAACATGCATATGCGAAAAGTTTTGCGGAGGAGTACGATAAAAAGCTTCACAGTTTTCAGAGGTTCGTCCTAAACTTGCGGCGCAACAACGGCTACCTGCTTGGGCAAATCGGGAATGCCGATCAGACGCTTCTTTACTTCGACATGCCTGGCACCACAACCGTCGAGAAGAAGGGGGTGAAGCAAGTTCGCGTGTTGACATCGGTCCTCGGTAAAACTACAGTGACGGCAATGCTCTGTTACACGTCAGATGAGCACAAGCTTCGCCGTACCTCATATTTAAATGGAAGATGCTCCCGAAAGGAGTCGTTTTTTCGAGTGGTGTGATCGTGCAGGCCAGGAGAAAAATGGTGCGCGTTGCAATCGATGTCTTACATGTTTTTTTTTTTTCGCGGTGGAAATCGGGTGCGCGTTACAATCGAAGGCGTGGTAGAATCGAGTAAATACGGTACTCGACGAACCTGGCTTTCATGTAATTTATGTACACTCAAGTTATGAATGTCTGCCATTTTTTTCTAATTTTTTTAAAATTAAAAACACAAGATTTTATGGTTATCACTGCGTACATGGTACAGACTGAATATATTTAATTACTCTGCAATTATTTCCCAGAAGCATTACAGATGTAATTACCCAAAAGTACACAAAATATACCAGTTAGCTTCATGACCCTCAAAGAAGTTCTCAAGACAGTCTAGAAAATATCTTGTTTACGGCAAGTATCATCACAGTTACTGAATATCGAACAGTGCCCTGTTTATGCTCCTGGCACAATTGGTTGAAACGGACCGGGCCCAAGCTTCTCGGGGCCGGATATGGGCCGCATTTAAAAACACCGGGCCGGGCCCGACTCAGGCCGGAAAAATCTGTCCGTGTAGAGTGCTCTAACCCCCACCCACAACCACAGCACACCGCAGTGCCTCTACAGTGTTGTGGTATGCTTCACTGCATAGCGCATACCTGCCAAGTCTCCCGGATTGGCCGGGAGGAGACTCCCGGGTTTCGACTGTTTTTTCCCTTTGTATCGTAGGCATGAAAATATCCCGGAAATCGAAATTTCTGTGCGTGTCTGGCCGCATTGGCAAAAAAGCAGCTCAATCCGCCCCAGTCTTTTTGAGCCTACCCCATTCTATTATAAATGAGCTTAAGAGGCGTTCATCTAAACGTACAGTGGGATCTTGGTAATGCGGAATCGCGGCGAATGCGAATTTGTGAAAATCTGCGGCCTAATTCCACCATGTTCATTGGGCCTCGATTCCAATACTCCGAACACATTTTCTAATGGCGGCGGGTGATACGAACTTTAGTACGGAAACCGTCGAACGAAGGCCGAGAGCAGCGTACTCGAAGGAAGCTTTGGACGGAGCTGCGCCATCCCGTCCGTTCACGTGTGTCCCAGGAAGACATATGCGACTTATTTTGACGGAAATAGATTCTGTTAGTTGTGTTGATCCTTCTTTAACCTTAGTGGGAAACCCTACCCTCGTGTGTTCGGCCACTCTAAGCCACTATAAGACTGCAAGGCTGATGTTGGCGCTTGTGATTGAGACCCCCACTCCCTGTTGTTTTTCGCGATGTTTATTGTTTGTCTTTGGGTTTTTTTCGGCGTCGAAAAAAAAAAGGCAAATAATTCATCCCCCCTCCCCCATTGTTGCGGAAATCTCCCAGATTCAGAATCCTTGAACTTGGCCGGTATGATAGTGCGATGGCATTGCGGCAAACTTGACTTTTGAATCCGCTACTGCACGGGAGCGGCACAATGGCTTTGCTAAAGCATGCAATTCAGACGACGATGACTTCAAGCATTCGAAACATAAGACGCGATACCTTGGGGCTATGGGGCCTGTGGCGGTACCCGTAAAGCATCTGAATTTTCAGTCATGTCCAAAAAATCGGCAGCTTTGTCATCCTCCTCGTCACTGATGTCTGTTTGCATGTCCCATCCGATATTATAGTTATTTACAACAGCCTGCTGTTTCCTATGTTGCTTTCTTTGTGGTACTGGTTTAGAGCAATTATCGGTTATAACAATAAAACTTTTGTGGCACTTGAGTATCGCTTTCAGAAGGCTGAACTGTATACTGGTTAGCTGCCGCTGACAGCTTTGCAGTGATTGTACTCAGTGTGTGTGATTTGGCTTTTTCAAAGTGGTATTGAATTTTTTTTTAAACCTCCATTTATATTATCCAATATCCTATAACATTTTCAGTTGAGACAGTGCTTGTGTTGTTCGTTTCTTTTACTGTGCTAGAGTTTATTTTGATTTCCGTTCCTTTGTGTACACAAAAAGCTGTTGGAACATGTCAGTCTGTGACGAAAACTTAAGGAATTGGTCTGAACTTTTTGTATATCTTTTCTTTTCTCTTTTTTTTCGCAGGAAATTTCGGAGATCGGTACTTTGGCACCGAAGCACTCGAGTACTTGTGACAAAAGGGACGACCTAATCGGGGGACAGAAAACCTGTCCTCTGCTCCAAAGGGGCCCAGTACAGCTTCCTGCCTTCAATCACACGTGCAGTGAAATAGTGCTGCACAAGGCTTTTGATGTGCGACAGACGGTTCTGTGATGCTGACGCCGAATCTCGCCTTCTTCGTCGCAAATCATTGAAGAGAGGCAGTGCCTATTTTTTGTATGTATATATCTCATAATGGGTGACTCGTCTCTGCTTGCCTTAATGTTTCTGCGCGAGAGAGTCCGTTCGTCGAATTTCTCAGGACGTTGCACCAGTAGGTGTTTGGAGCGTGTTGACCTTGCAGTCCTATTGGAATTTGCTGTCATTGTTGTCGTGCTTTTTGGCTTTCCGGTCTTCTTAACTCTTCCAGGGTGACTTCAGCAACACATGTGCATTTTTTGTTCTTTAACTGTACGGGTGTGCCATTAGGGCACTACGAAATGAACGTGACATTCAACTCTGACTTTGTTTTATACACCACTACTTGCTTTCAGCCCAGGTGATGGAGGGTTTTTTTGGGGGGCCTTTCGACTGCCTCGCTCATACCGTTGGGTACAGCCAATCACTCTGCCCAACTGAAGCTGCGTAACATTTTAATCGCATTTGGGAAAAGCCTAGCTCCTTCATCCTTACCCTTTCAGAGGTGATGTGTTTTTCACTGCAATTTTTTTTAGGAAAAGAGCCTTGCAACTGCTGATGCTTTGCCCGAGGAGTTCGTTAAAAGCAATCATGATGCGCTCTCATCTTTCAGAAACATATGGTGCAGTTATTAATTTGTCATGCAGAAATGTGAGATAACAGACCACGAAAGTATTTCTTGTAACACGCTACATGTCCAGTATTCACTTGCTTCAGTACAGTACTGCCATTCTTGAGCTTACAGTTGCGGGCGAAAGCAGGATACGGTGTGAAGACTTGCATTTATTGTTTAGTTAACGGATCTCTTATTTTGTTACTCAAAATGAATTCGCTCGTGTGGTTTTGCCCCTTTGATGATTGCTTTTCGTTTTCGTTGTGATTAAGGGAACATCACATGTTTTGACGTAGAATATAATCATCTAAGTATATTGGGGTAAATGTAATCGTAATTTCCCCATCTTTAAAAGTGTACGTGTCTCGTGCTCGAAATACCAGGCCGTTGTTTTGATGGCAAACCGTATGTGCTGTGTTACTTCAGCTAGTGGTAATGACGTGTTTAGTCAATAGTTAGCAATCGCGTGTAGTACTCTGACAATTCTTGCTAGCGAGGCTGTTATTTGTATTTTGTATTGTCCATTTGATACTATATTTGAAAACTTATGTGCCACAATAGCGTTTGCACATTGCGAGCATTGCGCACTTTCTGGCGAAGTGGCATGTCTTTTGAGTTTTGTGTGAATTGTAAAATGGCACGTTAGTGCTGTTGCGTAGTACGGCTGGCATTGATAAAGCACATTGTTTGTTCTGAATGTGGCTTTTTGTTTAAACATAGCCATTGTGTTTCGCATTGTGTGTTCTCAGTTGCCCGCTTTAACGTAGTGGTTTGTACTAGCAGTTCAGAACGGTGCAGCCGAGCTGACATTAGCAGTTTACCGCTGTTGTTCCTATTCTGGGTGCACAGAACTTTCTCATTACTTGTCAAAGAGCGCCACTTCACAGTCCAATACACATGATCTTGCAAATGCAGCCATGGGTAGGCTTGTGCACTCAAACTCCATTATAACAAAGTTGCATCTCCCACAAAAGTAAGCTCGTTATATCCAAAAATTCTTTATGAAGGTATATATTTGTAACACCATATGTATTGGAAGATGATTACTTTACTTCGTTATCACCTATATTTCTCTATATGCAGATTCGTTATATCGAGCTTTGAGTGTATATCACAAAGGAGCCAAACCCAACTGCTGCATCATAGTCTTCTTCCTGGTCCATTTTTTATTTTGTGGTGTTATGGCGTCAAGAGAACATGTTGACCAGTTAGTCACATTCGTATCACCTATATGGGTGACCGCACTTTTATTTTGTGCTTTGTTCAAGGCCGTTTATATTTTGAACTTTGGTATGAAGGCGTCTAACGTGAAAATATGTTATATCTGAAAGTTGTACGTGTCCGTATTTTTTTCGCGCTGTTATTCGTCGGAAGCATTTTGCATTTACCTGCTGTATCCGATAATTGAAATCTGTATTCGATTTTGTTTGGGTTCATCCTTAGTATTTGTTGCAGTCCACTTGGGTTGGTACCAAGGAGTCATCTGCAAAAGTGAATGACTCCTTATTTGCTGTTGTTTGTAGGATGCACTCTTCACGTGTGATACAAGCCTTGATGCTTTTGGGTATATATGTTTCTTTTCCTTTTTTTTTTATATCTGAGTGAGGCATCCTTAGCCTGCCAGGAATGGCCTTAGGTATTTTTTACACAATAGTGGCTGTCCCAACTGTGTAATTTGACAGCATCAAGTCATTTCTTTACACAATTTTGGATATTTCTAATAATGAAATAAAACTGGTACGGTCAACAGTATCTTGTTTGACATTGTGTTGTGGAAAGGCAGAAGAGGGGCCTAAATGGGGTGCTTTCGCTGTTACAGATGAGCAGTCATGCGTGTCTACTGAGCGCACACAAACCCTACACCGGACGTTTTCAACTGTGCTTATAAACAAACAAACAAACAAACACACACACACACACACACAGAGACATTTGATCCCTCCAGTATTATCCTTCTGATACCCTCCCCCCCCATCAAAAAAACAACAAAGGAATACCATTTGCACTTGCGTGCTTTCGCTATCTTCGCCACAAAATGATAACTCGTACATAACTAACGAGTAAGAACGGCATCATTCTCTGCAGAATCTCGCACACCCATTTGTTTAATGTCATGTATATCTGGGGTTTAACGTATCGAAACCATAATAAGGGACTCCAGCTTAATTTTGCGCTCCTGAGCTTCTTTAGTGTGCACCCAAGTATAAGTACCCGGGTGTTCTTGTGAGTGGCGCAGCCGCGAGATGGCATCTCCCTCCTCCCCCCAAAACGTTCTTTCACCGTGGCATACAGAAAAAATTAACAGTTAAATGTGTGCCCCCCAATCCCCCCCCCTCAAAAAAAAAACTTTCTGCCTGCGCCACTAGTTAATTTTTACCCCCCCCCCCCCTCCAAATGTGGCCGCGATGGTCGAAAATCAAGCCCCACATTGAGACGCTGGGGCGCGACGCCGTACCTGCCAAGCAACCACGGCGGGAGGCTCACGGGCCTGCACTCTTGCAGCACACCCTGCCTCGGTGGTCTAGTGGCTAAGGCACTCGCTGCTGACCCACATGTCGCGGGATTGAATCCCGGCTGCGGCGGCTGCATTTTAGATGGAGGCGAAAATGCTGTAGGCCCGTGTGCTCAGATTTCGGTGCACTACAAAGAACCCCAGGTGGTCGAAATTTCCGGGGCCGTCTACTATGGCGTTTCTTATGGCGTCTCTATGGTGGTTTTGGGAAGTTAATCCCCACCTATCAGTGAACCTAATCTCTCCAATATATGAGAAAGAGACTTGCAGATGAAGTACTGAAAAAGAGTTAAGGTCCATTTGGCCACTGTGAAGACGAGGGATACGGTGCTACTCTGTGGATGGGGAAGTCGCGGGTTTGATCTCTGCCGGGGCATTTGCAATTGTGCACTGTGTCATGCCAGCGCACGTTAAAAGTACGACAAATAGTCGAAATACCCGGAGCCTTCCGCTACGGCGTGACTCGCAATCATATCTTGGTTTCGACGCGTGCAACCCTACAAAAATGCTTTGTGAGAAATACCGGCCCTAATTTACGCCGATATTGCTTTGTTGCGACGTTTTCGCGAACACGCGTTTAAATTTTATAAAACGAAGGTGATAGCGCGAACTACGCAGTTGCTGTCACATAACATAAGAAGAAGCCGTCTAAAACGTTTCAAGTTCGGCTAAGGGCTGAAGATATGGCTGTTCTTTTAATTTTATTTTGCGCATCACGAGTAGCGCTGATCGCGGCGATAAGACTGCATTGTGGCTGCTAGCGAGGCAGTGAGGTGCGACAAGACTGACCAATGCGCAAGAGAAAAAGATTGGCCGTTCGCATCAACGCATGCGCTAAACACCATCGCACGCACGCCTTAGTGGTCCGGATGCGCCTGCCATTTCCACGTTTTTATCTCGACGTTGGTACACGTGTGCAAACTGCAGAGCCCGGGGTTGTTGCTGTTGCAGTGAGAATGGCTGTGCTTGACTACAGTATGTACGTACGTACGTATTTCCATGCGACTTATTCACGGACTGTTTTAAGAGCTTCAACCTATGGACCTTGAATATGAGCGGAACGTTTCGATCAACTTCCGTGCCAAGCAAGCCTGCTGACACGTTGTACCACAGCATCCCATCTGCTTAGGTTGACGGCCAGCTGTTCGATATGTGCAAGAAACAGTTACCGCCTTGCCAAGGACATTTATATCTGCTCCCAAGTTTCGTCTGCCTGACTCGCCCGCCATGCGATGCTCGGCATGTGTCTCCAAGCCTTGGGACGAATCTGTAAGTCTAACGTCAATGGCTCTGAAGGCGAGCCAGAGAAGCGTGAGCCCACAAGTGGCAAGTCATGTAAGCCGTGGACTGGTTTTCCCTTGTGCGTGCACCGACCGTCGACGTCGCTGTACAAGGACCTTCGGTTCATCGTGGACCACACTCCGAGGAGCACCGGGGGAACCTCATGATGGATCGAGTGCTCGGTCATCAGTCACCAAGTAAGACAGTTGGCCCGAGCTGGCGAGGGTGGTACGCAGCTTTGACAATCTGTATGTCAGTTAAATTTTTTTTAGTTGACGCTTGCTAGGCGTATGCTTACGCTTTAAAAAACAACAACAAAAAAACGTGAGGTTAGCTGCATCGCCCCAATATTTGTGGATGTGCCGCGGCCGCGTCGCGTGTTCGACGGGACGAAATATTTGGAGAGGACGGACCACTCGATGGGGCGGGGCGCGTACTCTCCTACACGTTGTATGTTCATTATTCAGGCACAAGTTGACTCGTGTAAAAAGTTTAGTCTTGACACGCTGAATGCTGCCTTCGTCAACGTCGGGGTCTCGTGACGGTATGTCCCCTCTTCGCGTTTTTAACAGGAGTGAGGCCACCTTTCTCTAGCTCTGTACTTGGACCGACAGGGTGTCGTCGCCTGTTCTCGCGAGCTTATCTCATCCACTGCCATGTTTGCGTTAAAGCCATAGCCAGCACGAAGGACACTACTTTCGCAGCGGTGTCCGTGTTTGCTAAAGGAGTTGGCTGTTAGCGATTCTTCGCATGACATTCCACTTTGGTACTATCGCATTTATTGCTTCAGTCTCAAAGCGGCTCAGTTGTAGATGCGAAGTAGCTTATGACCGAGTTCAATCAGGTGTGCGTAATCACCGCTTACTGCGCGTGTGCAACAGCTGACCCTAGCACTGTCAGAAAGCGCTGAAGCGTTCTGGCCCATGTAAAGGACTGGGTAAGTGGCTGTGGACTTTCGCTCTTACACTCTCTCAGCAATCGCGCGATGGCGTCGGGGAACAGAATTGACCTATACCGGGGTACTTCACAGCGTGACGTCACCGGTGCACATGAAGGCAGTGGTTGGCAAAACAGCCCGCCGGTGGCTGAGCGTGGTACAGTAGCGCGGTGTTTGGGGCTAGTTTTTTTTTCTTTTTGAAAGCTTAAAGTTATTGTCACTGTGGCAACATTAAATGTAGTATGTGTATAGCTGCCATCTACGACGCGCAAATTTTTGCATGTTAACCTA
This sequence comes from Rhipicephalus microplus, assembly GCF_043290135.1. Taxonomy (NCBI): domain Eukaryota; kingdom Metazoa; phylum Arthropoda; class Arachnida; order Ixodida; family Ixodidae; genus Rhipicephalus; species Rhipicephalus microplus. The sequence goes on from NC_134708.1 coordinate 59,225,557, forward strand.
ACAGAATTGCGCACCGTATGCAGCAATACGCTTCCCTTTGAAAGCTGGGATTTTCGAGAATAGCAAACCACAGAAATATCTGTTGTAGTGGAGCATACGCACCAACGCGTATGCGCCTTCGGAAGACAACGAGAAGCCCGTGCTCTGATTGCGCGAGAACCTGTGCCGCCTTTGCCAGACTTGCTGTTCGCCCATTTTCCGTCGCGACCTCGTTGCGACTCCTCTGTTCTAATAAACATCATCGCATTTGGTGGAGGCTGCTGAGATCCCCAAGCAGACCTGGAGCTCCGCTCTCGCAAGTTGGCCGAAAGACTACCGTACAACATGACTGACGCAGTCGCCAACCAGCCCATCCCAGCACAGCCAGCACCATCGGCTGCCCCGTCGACCTGCCCCGGTGCTACCCGTCAGCGGGACCCACCAATCTTCAGCGGCATTGGTGAGCAAGACGTCGAAGACTGGCTCTCTTTGTACGAACGCGTGAGTGCCAGCAACAAATGGGACAACGACTCCAAGCTTGCCTATGTCATCTTTTACTTGGCTGACGTCGCCAAGCTATGGTTCACTAACCGCGAAACCGCCATCGCCAGCTGGTCCACCTTCAAGACCCTCGTGACCGAAGCGTTCGGCCGACCAGAGGTCCGCAAGCTCCGCGCTGACCAGCGTCTGCGCCACCGAGCCCAGCAACCTGGTGAGACCTTTACTAGCTATATTGAGGATGTGCTCGACCTCTGCAGGCGTGTTAACTCATCCATGCCTGAAGAAGAGAAAATTCGACATATTCTCAAAGGCATCGAGGATGGCGCATTCCAGATGTTGCTGGCGAAGAGCCCGACCACGGTGGCAGTCCTCGTAAGCCTGTGCCAGAGCTTCGATGAATTGCGTCGTCAGCGTTCCATCGCCCGACAGAGTGTTCCATCACCAGATTCGATCTCGGCCGTCGCACTCGCCAATGGCAACGTTCACCAAGGAACTCTGTCGAACCAGATTAAAGACTTCATCAGGGAGGAAGTCGCCCGACAGCTTTCCCTGCTGCCGCATAGTGACGCGCCCACGACAAGCCTCCCTTCGAATATGCAGCAGGCCATACGCACTGAAATTTGCAATGCACTCCCTACAGTTCCGGCCTCTTACCCGTGCACTCCGGTGCCATCTGATCTCTCAACTGCTGGCTACGCACCAACCGCGCCGCCTTCACCTCTCAGCTATGCAGCTGTGGTCGCGCGGCCCCCACCGCATCCAGTCGCCTTATCGGCTCCACCTCCTCCGGCCTCGCCTCCAGTCTACAGGCCCCCACCTCGCTTTTTCCGTCCATCTAATGAGTGGCGCACCCGAGACAATCGTCCCATCTGCTTCGCGTGTGGCATCGCTGGCCACATTGCACGCTTCTGCCGCCGCCGTCCCACGCCTGCGCACGCATACTTCGGAGCTCCTACCTACGCACCGCAGCAGACCACCACGTCTGCATATGAACAGAGGCACTCCGACTCGGATCGCCACCCATCGACTGCTCGTTTCCCATCACCTCGTCGCCGATCGCCATCGCCTATGCGTCGTCGACCACCTCTTGAGGAGGGAAACTAATCAGTGCAGTTCCGGAGGCAAGAACTGCAACTTGTGCGCAATTCCCAAGGCCTCCATTTTCGCCGCAAAATGTTGTTGATGTCGATGTTGAGGGAGTCGCCACATTAGCGTTAATTGATACCGGGGCCGCCGTTTCTGTGATGAACGCAAACTTTTGTAGGAAACTGAAGAAAGTGACCACATCTCTCAGTGGCTTGGTGCTGTCCACGGCTAGCGCGCAACGCATTCATCCCTCGGCTGTGTGTACGGCGCGCGTCGTCATCCGAGACGTTTTGTACGTCGTACAGTTTTTTGTTCTACCATCTTGCTCTCATGACCTTATCCTGGGTTGGGATTTCTTATCACGTCATGAAGCTATCATCGATTGTTCCCGTGCCGAAGTGTCCCTTGTGCCAACATGTGAATTTCCACCACCCGACCGCTCTCCTCTGCTCTGCAAAGTCATCGCTAACGACGACATCACCTTGCCTCCTGAAGCTTCGGTCCCTATTAGCCTTTCATGTCTCGCGCAACCTGACGGCACGGTGGTGTTTACGCCATCTCCGGTTTTTACTGAACGCAAGGGCATCGTTCTCCCATTTGCTGTTCTTACAATTGCGTCTGGTTTAACCGTAATGCTGGTCACCAACCACTGCAACTACCCCATTGGCTTACTTCGTGGTGAAACGTTAGGATATGTGCAACCTGTCGACCATTTCGATGATATTATTCTTCCCGACGAAACGCCATGTGACATTGCTGCAATCACTCATGCGTCTGAGCCATCAAGTTCGTCAGCCTTCGACAATGCTATTGACGCAGACCTTCCCCTCTCGCATCGCCGCCAACTTGTTGCTCTCCTTAACAAGTTTCGTTCTTTTTTCGACTTTCAAGAACCTGCTTTGGGCCGCACCACGACTATCGCTCATACTATCGACACCGGCTCACATTCGCCTCTGCGACAGCGTCCTTACCGCGTTTCCGCCGAAGAGCGCCGCGTCATTACGGAGCAAGTAGATGACATGCTTAAACGTGGAGTCATACAGCCTTCTCAAAGCGCTTGGTCATCACCTGTGGTTCTGGTCAAGAAAAAAGATGGCACCGTACGATTTTGCGTGGACTATCACCGCTTAAACAATATTACGAAAAAAGATGTCTACCCGCTACCACGAATAGACGATGCTCTTGACTGTTTACAAGGCGCCGAGTACTTTACATCTTTGGATCTGCGTTGTGGGTATTGGCAGGTGCCAATGGCTGAATGTGATCGCCCTAAAACAGCCTTTGTAACGCCGGATGGCCTATATGAGTTCAAAGTCATGCCATTTGGGCTCTGCAACGCGCCTGCCACATTTGAGCGCATGATCGACACCATCTTGCGTGCCCACAAGTGGAAAACCTGCTTATGTTACCTGGACGACATCGTAGTCTTTTCATCTGATTTCCCGACACATCTTGCTCGCCTCCACGAGATTCTGACGTGTCTAACTTCTGCAGGCCTACAACTTAACTCCAAGAAGTGCCACTTCGCAGCACGAAAACTAACCATCTTGGGACATGTCATCACCAGAGACGGTGTTCTTCCGGATCCCGATAAGCTTCTAGCTGTCGCTGACTTTCCGTTGCCCACATCTCTGAAAGCCCTAAGAAGTTTCGTCGGTCTCTGCTCCTACTTTCGTCGCTTCGTGCGCAACTTCGCGTCCATCATCGCACCACTCACGAGTCTGCTTTCCAACAGCAAAGGCATATCTGCATGGTCACCTGCATGTGACGACGCATTTCGCCAGCTCCGCCGCCTGCTGACCTCACCACCTATTCTTCGTCACTTCGACCCTGCTGCGGCCACAGAAATTCACACCGATGCAAGTGGCATCGGTCTTGGTGCAGTTTTGGCACAACGGAAAGGCACCCAAGCTGAATACGTAGTCGCCTATGCAAGTCGCGCTCTCAAGAAGGCTGAATTGAATTACTCCGTGACAGAGAAGGAGTGTTTGGCCATAATCTGGGCGTTGACGAAGTTTCGCCCGTACCTTTACGGCCATCCTTTCGACGTGGTCACAGACCACCACGCTCTATGTTGGCTGTCCACCTTGAAAGACCCGTCCGGACGCCTGGGGCGTTGGGCACTTCGATTGCAGGAATACGACATCCGTGTCGTATATCGTTCCGGTCGCAAGCATGCGGATGCCGATGCACTTTCGCGATCGCCATTAACACCAGATGTGGCTTCTCTGTCTCCCCCTTTTACCACCTTGTCACCGCTCGACACGACTGACATGCTTTCGGAGCAGCGTAAAGACCCACACCTTGCCTTGTTAGTCGACTGCCTTACCGATCCGTCTGCTGTCCCTTCCACGAGAGCGCTACGCCGGCAAGCAGCCCACTTTTCCTTACGAGACAACATTCTGTACCGCCGTAACTACATGCCTGGTGGTCGGAAGTGGCTCCTTGCTGTCCCAACTCATATGCGCTCTGACATCTGCATGAATTTCCATGCAGATCCCCAAAGTGCTCACGCAGGTGTCCTGAAAACCTACGAAAGGCTGCGCCAGCGCTATTACTGGCGAGGAATGTATCGCTTTGTGCAGAAATACGTTCAGTCTTGCACCACTTGCCAACAGAACAAGACACCTCCGCGGCACCTTACTGGCATGTTACAGCCGCTCCCGTGCCCGGCTCGCCCATTCGACCGCGTGGGTATAGACCTCTATGGCCCCCTCCCATATAGTATCTCTGGAAACCGGTGGATTATTGTCGGAGTCGATCATCTGACACGCTACGCTGAGACTGCATCTCTACCGGCAGCGACCGCCCACGAAGTTGCACTCTTCATTCTCCGCAGCTTCATTCTACGCCATGGTGCTCCGCGGGAATTACTCAGTGATAGGGGTCGAGTGTTCCTGTCGGAGGTCATCCAAGCTATCCTCGCTGAATGCAACATTATCCACCGGAAATCTACCGCATACCATCCACAGACAAATGGTCTTACTGAGCGGTTCAACCGCACACTTGGCGACATGCTGAGGATGTACACCTCCTCCGACCACACTAACTGGGACGCTGTATTGCCCTTTGTTACCTTCGCTTATAACACCGCGACGCAAGCGACTACCGGTTTTTCCCCGTTCTTTCTATTGTACGGCCGCGAACCTTCCCACCCACTCGACACTATACTACCATATCGCCCTGATGCATCTGAGTGCTCCCCGCTTTCGGAAGTCACCAGATACGCTGAAGACTGCCGTCAGTTGGCTCGGTCTCTGACAAGTGAGGCTCAAGGCCTACAAAAGACTCGACACGACGACGCTCACCGCATAGCTCCTACATTTCGTGCTGGCTCCCTTGTGTGGCTTTGGGTGCCCCCGCACGTTCCTGGCCTGTCTTCTAAACTTCTGGCCCGGTACCATGGTCCCTACCGTGTCATTGACACGACCTCCCCGGTGAATTACGTCATCGAGCCATTAACCCAATCACCAGATTTGCGCCGTCGAGGACGCGAGACCGTACACGTCGACCGTCTCAAGCCCTACTACGACCCCCTCATTGTGCCTACTCCCTGAGTCGCCAGGATGGCTACCCTTCACCCCGGGGGTATTGTAGTGGAGCATACGCACCAACGCGTATGCGCCTTCGGAAGACAACGAGAAGCCCGTGCTCTGATTGCGCGAGAACCTGTGCCGCCTTTGCCAGACTTGCTGTTCGCCCATTTTCCGTCGCGACCTCGTTGCGACTCCTCTGTTCTAATAAACATCATCGCACTGTCAAGGGAATGCATACACACGCAGCGCTGCCGTGCAGAAGAATCCCGCCAACGGAACTTTCTTGAACTTGTGGTTGCTCGGAAAAGGAAGAAGACACTATTTTCTGCAGCCCTTGCAGAGCACGGCTCAGCGCCTTGTAGGGAATGGGAGGAGGGGTATGTAAACAATATTGGAAAGATAAAGTGAGATAAAGAAATAAGACAGGCAAGCGACAGAAAAAGAAGATAGGAAAGTTGGGAGCCGGTTGAAGAAGTCCGAGGACGGGGCACCACACGGCGAGAGCTGCACGGCGTCAGGAGCTCGCGGAGGGCGAACCAGTCAGTGAGAGCTACGCTGGCGTCGGAGATCGCGCGTGGAAGAACCGTTCAGCTTGTAATTCTAACCAGCACCTGCTCCAAGGAAGGGGATGGTCAGCGGGACAGTGACGTCACGCTGTTTGCAAACAAGGAGAGGTCTATTCTGCAGACTGGCAGAACCCACGTGCTCCAGCGTGGCGATCAAGTAGGATTAAAAAAAATCGCTGGAGTGGAAATTATTGCGCCAAAGTGAAGCCATTCCTCTGGCAAGGTAGTGGCTGTGGCGGCCATCTTACTAGGAGCATGATAAAGTATCACCGTTCAGCGATTAAAAACGAAGCGTTTCCTTCGCACGCCCAATGAGTTTAATGTGGGAACTTTTTCGTGTCACATAGTGCTCCAAGTGCGTCTTACAGTTACTAATTTTCCTCAGTGAGCCTCTAATTGGAGGCAAAGTTCTTTGAAGATTCAGTAATCCATACTCGTTTCTGCGCGTTATTTTGTCGAGAACAACTATCTTTTAATACAGAACTAACGTAGCATTTACATAAAATATCAAAGCCACTTGATCTTTGATCTGAAGAGCATGTTTCCGCCATCTTGGCAGTGGCAAAAGGTGGCTTCACTTCTGCTGGCAAGGCATTGCGGGAGCTTCCACTCCAGCAATTTTTCTTTAATCCTCCTTGGTGGCGATCAACCCACGTGGCGTGCTCCAACAAGAGTTCGGGACAAAAGACACCAACAGAAAAATTACAGTAAATTCATTGTATGCTCCACTTGCGCGTTGACATCGTGCAAGGTGCGCGTGATGAACGGAAATCAACCCGTTAGCTGCTGCACATTCTACTCATGGTTCCCTCTGGTGGGAGATGGCGTAATGTTTTTTCAAAGTGCGGAGTACTATTCTCTGGCTGTCGTATGCGGTCGCTCCTTCGCGTAACATTGGCAAAGCTATGTATACAAATTGAAAACTAGAGGAAGCCAGCGAGAAATTGAAAGGTCAATGAAAGCGAAAATAGAGAGAAAGTAGAGATGAACAGAAAAAAGGACAAAAATAAAACAACAATGAGAATAAGAGAGGGAGACAGAATAGCAACACCGAAGAGTAACAAAGAAGGCTGCCCAGCGCTGCAGTTTCTTCAGGGTTGCCACCCCTGGTGAGAAGGTGCCTTATTGTTGAATTGGAAAGACGCCCGTACATTGTGTAGCTCACACACCTGAAAACCAGGAAAGCCGCTCTCAAGCACAATTAATGAGGCAATCTCATAAAAGACTAATTGTAGGACCCGAAGTGTCATTTATTTATCGTTGGTTTCCCACATTTTACCCTCATGAAGACCGTGCACTGCGTGAAGCCATGCGATTGTGTTTGAGAAACAATGATGGCGGAAAGAATTAAGGCCTGAAGTTGCATCTCTTTACGAGCTGCTCTATACGCAGTACATACATGAACCTATCGTCGAAGGTTGTGCATCCATCACGTATATCGTGCTTGAGGCCCACGGGATGGCTTAATGCTCTCGCATAGTAGAGTACCAAGTACTCTAAATCGTCAACCACTTCTTCCAAACACAGTTCTGTGCAAAACTAATCAGCGGGACAGTTTACTTTTATTATAGCTATAGCAAAACAACCAACATGAACGCAGACGTCCGATACCTCTGCCAGACTTCTACTTGAGGAATTAGAGCGGTACTGACTCAAAACCTTTGGCCTCGTGTTTTTGTTAGTCATTACACGACACATCGTTTGCTGCAGCACGCGACGGATAATTATTTACAGGCTCCTCATTAGGAATCAGTTTCGTTTTGAGAGAGCTCCAAAAACTGGGTGAAAATGTCGCCACCTAGCGTGTGCAGCTTTTGACAACGTCAGCACGCAGAACTGTGACACACTTCCACACGGTCCGCTTGAAGAATTACATTCGAATAAGAAACGGGACTGCAATACCACCAAACAAACAAATTTCTAAGCCTGCGCCACGGCCACGCACTCGCAACCAGCCACCGATAAATATATACCACGGAACGGCGGTAACAAATGCGGCAAAGAAAAATGGTGGATATGACGTCATGATAACTTGTTTTGTTGACTGCAGCGTGGTGACGTGTTGGAAGTAGGGAGTCACCTAGGGGTCCCCTTCGATGGTGTCAATGGCACGATAGAGTCGAGGGTTTGCCCAAACTTCAAAATTCTTTTAAAATACCTTTCCAGCTATATTCGCTGTTGACATTTTGAAGATAATATACTAATGTTCCTAAAAATCAACCGTACAGGCTATCTCGGCCGCGTAAATTTGTTTCAGTGCTCCTTTAAGGTCACTTACAAGTCTCTCCGAACACACCTGGAGAAGCCCCTATTTGCCCAGAAAATTAGCTATAGGGGGCAGCACTGTCACCGCGCTAGTGTGGATGGGCAGCCGGTGGCGCGCACACCTATGCTAAAGTGAGCTAGAATACTTTACCTATGTACGCAGCGGCGCTTTTTAGTGAGTGGTGTGGGCGAATTGCCAGCCCAGCATTCTACCACTGAGCCACGCTGATGCTTGGGACTTGTTGGCAAACTTGCCACCTTGTCCAGCCGGACCATTGCACATGATCGGCTGATTTCACGTCGGTTTGTGCGTTCGCGGCTGTGTAACCGTAGGTAACAGTGTGTGCTTTCATAAGTGCTATATCCTGATAAGCTGTACGCTTCGCACTGGCATTGGCCGTGTTTTTGGTGACAGAACAAGTGGCGAAGAAGAAATTGCGCCTTTGGGAAGGGAAATGAACACAAGCAGACAATCACTCTGTGGTATTAGAACTCGGAGTGGCATGGGAACCTGTAAGAAAAGGTCACTCGCCTGGTATGAAAATAAAAATAACCGAGCTGTTGAAAGCAAGAGACATGATTATCAAGCACCAAACAGGCTAAGTCCTTCACAATTACCGAGGCAATTCGTCATCTCTTGCTTGCTCATTGTAAATGGAAGGGTGTTTGAACCTGCCTGACCCCTTTCGTTTGATAACACACACGTGAATTTTATCACCAGACTGTACGTGTGGTTTCTGTGACTTACGCTTCACTGCCTAATGAACCGAAGAAAGCTTTTGTTAGACGAATCGTCCTATCCAGTTAGCTGGCGAGCAAGCGTGTTTGGTTCGAAGGTATCAATTTGGCTTCGTGAACTATAGCAACGATTCACATTCACTGTGCTGAGCCTGCGAAAATTACAATGGCGATGCACGAGTTCAAAGATACGTATTTATTTCTCCTGCAGAAGGCGAGCTAGCGAAATGTATTGCGCCAACATTTGCACAAGTCTTGTCAACAGAGCTGCAGACATTGGATGTTTTAGGAGAAAGAGGTGTGTGGTCGTCCTCGTAATTTTTAGCATCACTGTTTCTAGGTATGCGTTTGTTGCCAAAACGCACCGAGGTGCTCATACCATTCTTCACGCATCATTGCCACGTGTTAAATCCTTGCAGCTAAGAGCTTTTCCATGCCGTCCGATTCCCTCTTTGACGTCATCGAGGAAGAGGTATTGTCGGATGTGCCTCCAGCAGTCTTCGTTCAAGGCATCCAGTTGCGTGCAGCCATCGTCGGAAGGATGGCAGACGACTCTCTCCTCGACGACTCCTGCCAACTTCATGAATCCGTCCAAGGTTTTCAGTCCTTCCAACCGGTCTCGTATGGAGTTCACGAGTTCTAATTTTTCCACTTTCAAGAGCTCGGCGACCTCGACCAGCACCGCAGGATGCTGCATGACACGCTGCAAGGCTCCGTTCACATACCTGCACGGGAACAGAGTTTTCAGCAGCGAATAACACTAAAGAAATATTCTTAGATACCCACTAAAACGCAGTTCTTTATTGGAGTTCTCGGTCAAAGTGCGTGATGAAAATATCCCTGTGTTATCACCATTTGACATCACCATCACAGCTCAGAGCCGACATTTGGGGCATCATCATGAAGTTACCGTGATGTAAATCACGTGACTTCAATGACGCCATCATATGACATTTTGGAACGAAAGGTGGGCCTCTCGTACACTGCAAAAGCACGCAAGGAGCCTGCAGGCTCAAGTTTTGCCGACATCAAAGTTTTTGAATTGGAGACTTCTCTATTCGAAGTTGCCTCTGTTAGCTGAGCTTTTGCAAGTGTGGTTTCCGCCCTGCCTCCGTCACCCAAAGCAGGGCAAAAAAAAAAAAAAAGTTTGGCGCGGGAAACTTTCCTGGGGAGGGGGGAGGTAGAGAGCTAAATACGACCGACTGTGAATACGAAGGAGATGATGGCTCTCGACTCTGGTTCATTTTAGCCATATTCACGAAAGATGCGAGTATTTCTCTCTTACGTGAGGTACATGCAACAGCGGACCCATCGGCATACTTACCAGAGTTTGAACACTGCTTGCTTAAACTGCATTATGTCATTTCTGAATGACAGGGACTGAAACGTAAGATGACGATGATAAACTGTAGGGGCCTTGTAGCATGGAAAGTACTGAAGAAGCTGGTGGATTTTCGCTTAGATACCTTAGTAATGTAGACTTGCATTCTTGCTCGGTCTCTAGGTGTGAGGAGTGTAAGGGGTGGGCCTTGTGATGCCTGTGGGCTGAAGGCCGAATTCACGTGTGATCAGTAATCTCCTTTGAGAAAGTAGTGATGGCCATTTCTTCGTCACTAGCATTTGCACTATCACATATAGCTGCAGTTTTGTTACAAATTATTCCGATATGAGCAATTTTGTGAATATGAATCCGTATATGTGCTTCACTCCAGCAATAACGGAGCGTTCTCCTCGAGTGACTCACTTTAGTGCGGCACGGCGTTAGCTCACGAGATCATTGCAATTTTCGCAGCAATTAGTGAGGTGTTGGGCTGTAGTGAATTGGCATTACTATGAGGAGGGTGACGATTTGCTTGCAGTGAACCTAGAGCGGTTCGTTATCATATGTGAGTGAGTGAGCCGTATAACTGCCGAACGGGCATATCAGACACACAGGTCCACAATTCAAGTGCTTGAAAATATAGAACGAGTAAATTATATTGCAATTGTGATGGACATGTTGAAATTAGGCATGCTACATTTAAAAGAAAGTAATAGACAGTTGTAGTATACCGGGCTTAGCGGGACAGCGGGCTTACCGTGATGGCGGGATTGAAGTTCGCATGCGCAGATACGTACGTTACCCGTGTCGCTTACCATACGCGTGCTATTTTTCAGGTTTAACGTTACTGTGTTAGCGTGGTGTATGTAGTATGCGTAAACATGGCTGCTTTTTGGACGCCCACTTCAAAGTGATTTTGGCGTAGCTGTTGAATCACTTCGTACGCAGCACACGGCGGTTTAAAATGACATTGCTTGCCTTCAGTTAGCTTCGATGACCGGCTATTACAGATAAGCCAACGTAATTTTTGAGATAGCTTCCCATTCCAAACCTCTTTAGGCCTAACTAGAACATAGATATAAACAAAGTGGAAACATAAACGTTTTCACATTTGGTGCGTGGTTCTTACTTATTTTTTATTACTGATGTAAAGAGGTTTATTGGGCGAACCAAACGGGCAGGTCGGAGATTGGAGATAGCGACAGAACGAGGAAGATGGAGGAGCTCGAGCGCCGATCTCGTGGTGCCTTATTCTGCGATGATGCTTGCTGTTTCCTTTTGTTATCATCATTCCTTCATTATAATTGCCCCCGTCGAGAAAGATCAAGCCATCCTGGCGATCTAACAAGTAGGAACGAGCGGGTAGAAGTACGGCTTCAAGCGGTCCACGTGAACAATGTCGTGTCCACGCCGACGATGGTGACCGGGTGGCGTAAGCGGTTCGATGGCGTAATTGACGGGCGATGTGCGCTCTAGCACGCGGTATGGGCCATGGTAATTTGAAAGTAGCTTGGTAGACAAACCAGGTGCACAGGGTGGTACATACAGCCATACAAGGGTTCCAGGGGCGAACTTGGCGGCAGCAGGGTGGTCGTCATCGCGGGCCTTTTTCTGGCGTTGCTGGTCAGCCGTAGTAAACTGCTTCGCTAGTTGGCGGCATTCTTCGGCGTGACGGGTGGCTTCAGACACGGTCGTGCACTCGGATACATCTGGTGCGTATGGCAGCAAAGTGTCAATTGTGTGCGATGGTTGACGTCCGTATAGAAGGTAGAATGGAGAAAAGCCGGTGGTGACTTGGGTAGCGGTGTTGTACGCGTAGGTCGCAAATGGAAGAACCAGGTCCCAGTTCGTTTGGTCAGATGCCACATGCGTCGCGAGCATGTCACCCAGGGTCCGATTAAACCGCTCAGTCAGGCCATTCGTCTGAGGGTGGTAAGCAGTACTCATCCGGTGTACAATATGACACTGACGGAGAAGTGCTTGGATTACGTCGGATAGAAATACACGGCCCCGGTCACTGAGGAGCTCGCGAGGAGGCCCGTGACGCAACACAAACCGATGGAGGATGAAAGATGCGACGTTCTGAGCGGTCGCCGTAGGAAGAGCAGCGGTTTCGGCGTACCGTGTCAGGTGATCTACAGCAACGATAGCCCACCGGTTACCTGCTGTGGTCAATGGCAGTGGTCCATAAAGGTCGATTCCGACGCGATCGAATGGGCGGTCAGGGCACGCAAGCGGCTGTAGTGGAGCTGCTCCTGCATTCGGTGGCTGTTTTCGTCGCTGACACTCGTGGCAGCCGCGAATAAACTGTCGAACAAAAGTAAACATCCCACGCCAGTAGTACCGCTTCCTTAAACGCTCGTAGGTCTTGAAGAGACCGGCGTGAGCGCATTGCGGGTCGGAGTGAAATGATGCACAGATTGTAGAGCGCAGCTTTCGGGGAATAACGAGCAGCCACTTCCTGCCGTCTGGTGAGTAATTGCGCCGGTACAAGAGGCCACCTCGAATGGTGAAGTGCGAAGCCTGGCGTCGCATTGCTCGAGTGATGGGAAGTGTCGGTACCCCAGATAAGACGTCCAGAAGCGAAGTTATCCATGGATCGTCGCGCTGTGCAGAGGTCATTGTGTCGATGTCAAGAGCGGACAGCGCGTGTTCCATAGAAGATATAGAGGCAGCCTCAGTCGACAGTGGTGATCGCGAGAGCGCATCAGCATCAGCATGTTGGCGGCCGGAACGGTACACGACGCGGATGTCATACTCTTGAAGTCGCAGAGCCCAACGAGCAAGGCGACCTGATGGATCCTTCAGCGACGACAACCAACATAAGGCATGATGGTCTGTAACTACAGCAAAGGTGCGGCCATATAAGTATGGGCGAAATTTCACAATTGCCCAAAGTATGGCTAAGCACTCTTTTTCGGTAACACTGTAGTTTACCTCAGCCTTGTTGAGCGTTCTGCTGGCGTAGGCGACGACATACTCAGGGGATCCAGGCTTTCGTTGAGCGAGAACTGCACTGAGACCGACACCGCTGGCGTCTGTATGGATTTCAGTTGCAGCCGTGGGATCATAGTGGCGCAATATAGGCGGTGATGTCAGGAGACGGCGAAGAGTGGTAAATGCGTGATCACATTCGGAAGACCATGATGAGATGTCGTTGGCACTGCTTAAAAGTTGGGTCAAAGGGGCAATTATGGAGGCAAAGTTGCGCACAAACCGACGAAAGTAGGAGCACAATCCTACGAAGCTGCGTAACTGTTTTACAGTCGTTGGTTTGGGGAATTCAGCAACAGCGCGTAGTTTTGCCGGGTCGGGAAGAACACCATCCTTTGATACGACGTGACCGAGAATGGTGAGCGTCCGTGCAGCGAAGTGGCATTTCTTTAGATTCAGTTGGAGCTGCGCATTCTTCAGACACGTGAGGACATGTTTCAGGCGTACAAGGTGTGTTGCGAAATCGGGTGCAAAGACGACGATATCGTCGAGGTAGCAGAGGCATATGTTCCATTTCAAACCCCGCAAAACCGAGTCCATCATGCGCTCGAATGTGGCCGGCGCATTGCAGAGGCCGAAGGGCATGACATTGAACTCATATAGCCCGTCCGGTGTCACGAATGCTGTTTGTGGACGATCACCATCTGCTAAGGGCACCTGCCAATACCCCGAACGCAAATCTAACGACGAAAAAAACTCGGCAGCTTGTAAGCAATCAAGGGCGTCATCAATCCTGGGCAAAGGGTATACGTCTTTGCGAGTGATCTTATTTAAGCGTCTGTAATCAACGCAGAAGCGGATTGCACCATCCTTCTTCTTAACAAGAACGACAGGTGATGCCCATGGACTTTGGGAAGGTCGGATAACGTCGGGCTTGAGCATATCGTCAACGTGTTCGGTGATAACCTGACGTTCTGTGGCGGAAACACGGTATGGTCGCTGTCGTACTGGCGCGTTGGAACCTGTGTCGATGCGGTGGAAAAAACTGGGAGTTCGGCCAAGGGTAGGTTGAGCAACGTCAAAGGATTCACGAAACTGGTAGAGCAGCTGAAGGAGCTCAGAGCGTTCAGGTGGCGATAGTCCGTCGGCAATCGATGAATCGAAAAGCTCGCAAGGTGGTATATTGGAAGGGTTGAGGGCACTTATGGCGTGGTAGTCACCGGAACAATCTGGCGGCATGGTAAAAATTTGTTCTTTATCAATGGCATGCACGTGTCCAAGAGATTCACCTTGAAACAGTTCAACGGGATACGGAAGGGGATTGATGAGGCAAAAAGCACTGTTTCCTTCAGAAATAGAGAGGGTTGAATAAGGCAGAAGAAGTGATCTTCGACTAAGGAAGAGGCTTGATGGCTCAAAGAATGCAGCTTCGTTCCTAATGCCGTCACAGAACACGGGGAGCAACACAGCTGCTGTCGGAGGAATTTCAGTGCCTTCTTTGACGACGAGTTTGTGTACGGCGGGCTGAATGCGGCTGGTTGGTTGGTCGTAAAACGGGAAAAGTTCAAGCTCCGATCTTGCACAATCAATAACGGCATGGTTACGCGATAAAAAATCCCATCCAAGTATGATGTCGTGTGAGCATGACGACAGGACAATAAACTCAACAGTGTAGTGGTCATTCGCGATCATCAGTCGGACAGTACAGGCGGCTACAGGCTGAACCGGGTCCCCATTCGCTGTTTGCAAGGACATCATGTTAAGAGGCGTCGTCACTTTACGGAGCTTGCGTCAAAGTTTAGCGTCTATCACGGAAACGGCAGCACCAGTATCCACTAGAGCATATGCTCGAGTACCTTCTACAAAAACTTCGACAATATTCGACGGCAATGTCCGAGGACTTGAGCATTTCGGCAGCGCAGTTCTTGCCTCCTGAACTGCGGCGGTTAGTTTCCCTCGTGTTCAGGAGCTGGCCGACGACGCATGGGTGACAGGGAGCGACGACGGGGTGAAGGTGAGCGACCAGACATAGTACGCGGACATTCCCGTGAAGACAAGCTTGACTGAGGGTCAGAATATTCCAGACGGGATGGAGAAAGGTCCATGAAGCTGTTCTGTGTCCGGGCGTCTGTCTATCCCGGCACGCGACGACGGCAGTAACGGGCGATATGGCCAGGGCCGCCGCACGCAAAACAGATGGGCCGGTTATCGCGCGTTCTCCAAGTATTGGCGACGAGGGGACCAGTCCATGCGGCAGACGGGTGTGTCGAGGCTGTGGTGGCAATGGGAGGAACCCAGGCGGTGGACGGCTGAGTCGGGGCTGAGGTATACGGCAGTCCCTGGAACGACGGGGGGTGGTGTCGCTGCTGCCGCTTTAGTGCCTCAGCGTAAGTAAGAGGCGCGGTGACGGTGGGCTGCTGCAAGGGCACCGGCATAGCCTCGGAAATCTGCTCCTGGACCACATGTCGGAGCATGGGAGCCAATGGTGGTGGGTGTCGCAGTGGCTGTTGGTGCGAGAGCTCCTGGCGTTGAGCAAAAGGCAGCAGAGAAAGCTGCCGAGCCACTTCCTCTCGCACGAAGTCTTTCATTTGTGCGAGAAGGTTTGCCTGGTCAGCCATAGCGTCCAGTGTGGCCACTGGTTGGATTGTCTGGAATGAGCGTCGCGTCTGAGCTCGTTGCCTCCGCAATTCATCATAGCTTTGGCACAAAGTCACTACTTCCGCCACAGTGCTTGGAGACTTCGCGAGAAGCATCTGGAAAACGTCATCATCGACGCCCTTCATAATGTGCTGTATCTTCGCACTCTCGCTCATGGAAGCATCGACGCGCCGGCAGAGATCAATCACATCTTCTATATATGATGTGAAAGTTTCACCTCGCTCCTGTGCCCATGTGCGCAGACGTTGTTCGGCGCGTAGCTTCCGTAAGGCAGGACGACCAAAAACGGCACGTATTGCCTCCTTGAAGGCGGACCAATTCGCAAACTCGGTTTCGTGGTTCGTATACCACAGCTTGGCCACGTCGGCGAGATAAAAATTGACAGTGCCTAGCTTAGCAGCGTCATCCCACCTGTTGGGTCCACTGACTTTCTCGTATGACGACAGCCAGTCCTCGACGTCCTGGTCTTCGGTGCCGGCAAAGATCGGGGGGTCTCGCTGATGAACCGGGCCGGGGCAAGTAGTGGCCGCGAGAGGTATTGTTTGTTGGGCAGCGTCAACTTGCATGGTCGACGGCAGGGTGCGAGATCGGAGTTCCAGGTTGTAGGCGATGTGGTTACCCAGCACGATCCACCAAATGTAAAGAGGTTTATTGGGCGAACCAAACGGGCAGGTCGGAGATTGGAGGTAGCGACAGGACGAGGAAGATGGAGGAGCTCGAGCGCCGATCTCGTGGTGCCTTATTCTGCGATGATGCTTGCTGTTTCCTTTTGTTATCATCATTCCTTCATTATACTGAAATAAACTTGAACGATGCTTCGCGTGGTGACACAGGCAAACATTCTCGTTTTCTTTTCCTTTTCGGGGTTATTTACCTTATCAACCCTCTGATAGGTGGCGCCACCATGCCAGTTAAAGGCCTGGGGTCATTGAGGAAGAAAAAAACTAAGAGGGCATGACGTCATATTCGTGAAGCCGCTAGAGTTACTGTATATGCTACTTTTAGGTAGTCTAAAGGTAGCATATACAGTAACGCAAGAAGCCGCCGCATCGAAAACCTCCTAGCAGAAAAGCAGATAAACATTTCGCGATTTCTGGTGAGCAGCCGCCCCAGCCATCGCAGCAGGCTTGGAAACGGCGCCGGCGGAGTGGTAGGTGTTTTCTGCCGGTGGTGAGTCGATTCGCGAGTGCTGCTTCTTTTGAGTGTTTTTTTTAGAGAAGCTGTACAATGTCCAGCTGTAGTGTACATTCGGTGCGAATCGCATGCACTGCCGGATGTACCTGGTGGCACTTTTCACGTATGTTCGCTTCACAGTTGGTCAATAATGCATGGTATTTGCATTAGGAGCTCTCAGCTCTACGCTCCGTTGGTTCTTACTTATTGTGTCAACCGAGAACATACTCGAACTTTCGTTTTTAGTGTTGTAGGCATCGTGGCGCGTTTTTAGAACTTCTGTCGGTCATTGAAATGACAATAAACTATTCTTGTTGTCGAAATAGGTGTGTCTGTATTGTACAGTGTGTGCTCGCTGCGTGTTAGTTGTGTGTGTGCACTGGAATTACATACTTTACGTGCACGATCACGTATACAAGGCAGTGGTGCCTTCTTACAAACGTGAAGTAGGTCAAGTACTATTCTGGCGTTGCACGGAATAGCTACGAAGCAAGCTCCCAAAATCGTGCATAGCCACACTGACGCTACATTGGAACAAGGAACTGCTAATCAGCCCATAGGTTGGGAAATCTGGCTAAGAGAGAAGAAAAAGAAGGCATTAAGGCGAGCAGAACACGGAAGTCACTGCCGGGTGAGCTCGAGTGCGATGATTCAGGGGCTGAATAATTTCGATTACGCCTCGTACCTGTGCTTTCTGTGCTGTTGCACAAAAACAGTCCACGAACTATTTCAGCACGCCGCGCTCGAGCCTGCCACGAGGCGAGCAGAACACGGAAGTCACTGCCGGGTGAGTTCGAGTGCGATGATTCAGGGGCTGAATGATTTCGATTACGCCTCGTACCTGTGCTTTCTGTGCTGTTGCACAAAAACAGTCCACGAAGTATTTCAGCACGCCGCGCTCGAGCCTGCCACGCACGAACAGTCTGGGAAAGGTGTGCTCGCAACATTTTACTGCATTCAAACCATGCAATACGGAATAAGTTTACGCCGGGACGATAGGTCCGCGCTGAAGCGAACCAGCGCTGAGAGCACGCCACGGAGAGTCTGCTGTTTAGTTAGCCCCATACCGGTTTGTTCGCCCCATAAATTTGACGTCACTTCCGCCACACTTCTCGCAATGCATCGGGGTACGATGAGGCCTCTCCTGAGTTTTTCCTTCCTCCATGCCTGGGGCACGTAAACCACGTAAACGCCGTCCTGCTAAGCTACAAGGCGCTATCCACAGTGAACCGTTGCTGAACGATAACGCCATTCCCTTAACCCCAGTGGTCACACTAATGGTAAACTATAACTGTCTATTTTGCGACTCAGTAAACCTCAAATCTTAAAAGAATAACTCACAAACAGCCGATTGTGGAACTGAAATGTAATTTTGATGGTTGGTCCGAGATGGACACGTTTCGGGCCCTTTTTAGTGGTATGGTACACCACTTTCCAGACAGTCTAGTGTATGTAGCTTACAACGGTATGCAACCTTCGGACCATTTTTGAAAGTTTAACACACCCGAATGAAACAGTTTTCTAACTGAACCAGTACGCAGAGTATATTCAAATAAATGAATAAATATTTCGTTCACAGGAAAAGGGTGTCGTGACATTCAAATTACACCACGACACAGCACGTACACATGGATATCGTAAGCGTTGGCCTACCTGTCAAGAAGTGCAGCCTTCTGCAGGCGGGCAGCTCGGGCTACAATGCCGGAATTCCTCCGCGTCGTCTCTTGCACCACGTACCAGTGTTCGGCTACCACAGTGTCTATGTGACCTTCGCAGATTAGGGTCAGTAGGGTGTGGTTTCGTTCGATGTCCTTTGAAAAGCGTCGGACAAATGCACTGGCGTTAGTGATGGGTCGGGGTTGGACATGAACCCATCTGATGCTCGTGCTCCGTCCAACGGAGTCGGCGAGTGCCTCCATTTCTTGAACGCTCATTCCGTACAAGGTGATGCTTAGGTCTCTAAGGCTGCTGTTTCGACGGAGCGCTTTGTGCAACAACGACCACCACCGTGTGTCACCATCGGTTTCCAACGGAGGGTCCAGTCCAGCAGACAAATTGAGCTTTCTCAGCGCCGTGCTCGATTTCAGAAACTCGGCGAAAGCCGAAGACACCGCCACGTTGGCCCTGTTGATGCGAATGTTAATCGAGGTGATATGACGACAGCTCGGCAGTACATGCAAAGCGGCCACTGTGTGGTCGTTTGGCCAGGAGAAGTGTACTTCCGAAAATGCTTTACACTGCAAAAATTCAATTTCGTGTTCAAATTTGTAATATCCGATGGAAACTTTTTCCCTTAAGCCACCGCTTTTGAGTTCGGCACATACAAAGGACAAGTCGGGATGCCTGTCCACCCAATTTTGGATGTGAACGTTCAGGTTTTCTTTGCTCAATAAAGCATGGAAGAGCCGAGCCCTCTGCGGTGGTTCGAAAATCTGGTATGGAATTTCCAGTTTTTCCAATGTTTCGTTTTTTATCAAAGCAGGAATCCAACAGTCGTAAGCGGAGGCTATTCCGGGCTGAATATAGTCTAGGGTCCAAATGGTTAAGCTTCGCAGGACCTTGTTGCTACTGATGACTCCAGCAAAAATGCCCGTTGCTTCTTCGTCTCCCCTGAAACCGACCAATATGAGCTTCTCGAGGCTTTTGTTGTTTGAAATGCCTTCGAGAAACGCTGCTTGAAGCATTTTGTCTGACAAAATCACGAACAGTACTTCGAGGAATGCTGTCGTGGTGAGGTATTCGATCAGGGCGTGCGGACAGTGTTCTGGTTCGAGTAGATTCATATTTATGCTAAGTTCTCTGAGCCAGCATCTGCGAGAGAGGGCCGTGAAGAACGTGTCAGCTTCTCGCGCTCGCAGCGGAAAACCAATTAAACGTAGCGTTTCCAGGCAGGAAGACTTCTGCAGAAGCTGCAACAGTGCATCCACGACGACTTGGGGAATAGGTTCGGACCCAGTGAAGTTGCATTGCAGGTCTACGACACTAGTCAAACAAGGTATTACTTCGCAAGCAGCGTCCATAGCCCATGCTTCATGCAAAATTAAAGACAACGATTTTAGTCCTGAATTGTGGCGAAGGGCCTCCAGAATGGTACGGCCGGTGTAGTTGTCGAGCGATGGCTTAATGTGGGCCGACGAAATGCAGCGGTGACCTTTCAGCAACCTTCCTAGAAGCTCCGGGTATTCCGGCAGCTGCAATGTATCAAAATTTTGAATGGTTGGCCCGGTCTCAGTTGTGTCTTCCAGGTGGAGCTGGCCCGACGCTCCTGGACGTTCTCGCAGTTCCCTCACTGAGCCGCGGAGCAGCTTGTTCAAGATTGACAGGTTTTCGACGATTTGACACGTTTGGTTTTCAGCAGCTGTGCATTCCGCCCAGTGGGCCATCACGTCTTCATTGAACTTCTCCATGGAATTCCTCGGTCACTGTGGGGGCTGTTGCGTGGTCTCACTCCTGCAAGAAAACGGCACGTGCAACGCTACACTAATCTACGATTTTAGAAAACTCGAAGTTTGTTTGATATGCATGAATGATAAGACACACCGACATTTCTCACGTAGAATATTTTGCGTCAAGTTACATTGCAAACCCTTTAAAATTAACTCTAGAAAATCGCGTTGTAGCATGACACATGTTTTATGTTCACGGTGTTTGAGCAATTATATGGGGAGATCACCGAAAGTAAGGGAAATGCAATATTTCATCACTGTATTTATAATACAATTTTCTGTGAATGTACGTTTTAACATGACTGGACACAGCAATGAGGGTAGTAAATAACTAATATGAGCTAAATAGCATTTTAGTTTAGTGGGAACAGCTGGTTGGGTCAAATGGGAGAATATCTGTTCTTCCCAGCTGCAAAGAAGCCATTGATGGTAGAGAAGGGAAAAAATCGTGCTCTAGTAGTTGCTGCACAGCAATGGAACTCAAGTTCTGCCATCGAAACTAAAACGAAGCTTCCGATGAGCACAGCTGGCAGACTGTTGAAAGAATTTCAGGACGGTGATTGCAGTGGTGTTAGTTCTACATTTGTTTCACCCATGACGGTGCCCAGATTTTATCATTTGTTAAGAATTGCCAGCGACTTCTTTTGCTACATCTGAAAGGGGAAACAGGCTCGTCGCAGGATAAGCCGCAATTTTCTTATTTGACCCCTACCCCCCCCCCGTATCAATAAAACAAAAGTAAAACAAAAGGTAATTAGCTTAGCTCCTCTACATGCTATCATGATTCATGGCTTCATGCCTCTCCATATGCCTACCACCCCACAGAAAAGTAATTTTTAAAGCAGAGTGATAAAAACTTTCTTTATAGGTTTGAGAATTTTCAGAGAGCTTTTGTGTTAACCTTCAGTAATAGGTGTCCCCAGGAAATGAAGTCTAGACTTACTAAAGTTTCAATTTTCTTCCTCTGGATTAAACGTTTTTTTCACAAGTACTACATCGAACTTCCTTATTAACCCCATTTAGTGGTTACGATCACTTGTAGATTAATAACTGAGCGTAGATATACGACCAATTTAGTTTTAGCAAACTGGCGGTGGATGCGTCATTACAGCAAGACAGATTTGCTTCGTGATATTTTTCAATTTCCTCGTCTGGCAACCTTGAAGACAGACAAGACAAATGTTGACAGAAGACGTGCGTATAATCGGTGTTTATATTTTGATAAACAATGAGATACGTGACATTCCAGCTACAGAACGTCAGGAATGTTTTTGAAACATAAAAACATGTTTTATGGTCAATGACACCTGTGCTGCTATACAGGATAAGCTTTAGCTTCAATTTATATTATCCAAAGTGTCTTCTGCAATTGACTGTCTTTAACGCATTCCAGTTTCGTACGACAAGTTTTAGTAGAATTCAAGTTCACGCTACTGGGAAACTTTACGCAAAATATGACCCCGCAGAATATGGCACAACGTATTACTGTTACCTAACGCCATAATCACGCTTTCATTATGGTTGTTCTCTCGAGAAGCACGGAGTTGAGTGTGCCCAGATTCAGTAATAATATTTTCACACAGCAAAGGACGACGCAGTTGTCTATAAGGAAAACAAGTTTATTGGAGCGAACTTGTGCTCCCCTAACAACTGAAAGAATACACAGGCGGCGAAGCAGCGGTCGGCAAAGCGACGTGCACGCTAGTGAGCGTCGGCGATCAAATGTCGCGGCATCGGCTGTGCGGGAATTTATATCCCTCGGCGCGAGGGTTTCTCGAATAGTCGAATTGTATCGAGAACGCTGTGATAGCGTTTGTTCGGAACGCTCGAAACGCTGTTCGATAGCGTTTGTTCGAAACGCTGTGATAGCGTTTGTTGGAAACGCTTTTAGAACAAAGATAGCACAGGCCGGCGCAGCCAGGCCGAAAAAGCAAAACACAAATAAACAAACCCAATGCATGGTTCGCGGCATTACCCCCCCTCTAAGAGTGCATCGACCCGATGCTAATATAAGGGACAGTCCAAACAAATTAAAATAAAAGTTCGTCATCGTCCGTAGAAAGGTTTAAAGCGAACCACATGGACGACTTCAGGCCGCGTGCGTCGTCGTGATGTACGGGAGTCACCATCGGGGATCACTTCGTACGTTAGTTCGCCAACACGTCGTAGAATTCGGTAGGGTCCGAAATAGCGTCGTAGAAGTTTCTCACTGAGTCCACAACGTCGAATGGGAGTCCAAACCCACACACGATCTCCAGGATGGTACTCGGCGTCTCGGCGTCGGAGATTGTAGCGTCCGGCATCCGCCAGTTGCTGGTCCGTTATACAAACTCGAGCGAGCTGGCGGGCCTCCTCCGCACGTTGGAGGTACACTTGCACGTCGGCGTGGAGGTCGTCGTCTCCTACGAGCGGAAGCATGGCGTCGAGCATCGTAGTCGGCCGTCTACCGTAGACGAGCTCGAACGGTGTCATCTGCGTGGTTTCTTGGATAGCCGTGTTGTACGCAAACGTGACGTACGGGAGGACTTAGTCCCACGTCTTATGTTCAACGTCGACGTACATAGACAGCATATCCGCGATTGTCTTATTCAACCGTTCCCTTAGTCTGTTCGTTTGGGGGTGGTACGCCGTCGTTCTTCGGTGATCCGTGTTGCTGTAGCGTAAGATTCCTTGCATGAGCTCCGCAGTGAAGGTCGTTCCGCGGTCCGTTATTAGGACCTCAGGGGCTCCATGTCGCAGCACAACTTGGTTAATAAAGAACTTTGCAACTTCTTGTGCAGTTCCCCTCGGAAGAGCGGTGGTCTCTGCGTAGCGCGTCATGTAGTCTGTCGCTACGACAATCCGTTTGTTCGCGGATCGGGATGTAGGGAACGGGCCCAGAAGGTCCATTTCGATCTGTTGGAAGGGCCTCGTTGGGGCGGCGATCGGCTGCAGAAGTCCGGCGGGTCTCGTCGGTGGTGTTTTTCGTCGCTGGCAGTCACGGCAGCTCCGGACGTAGTGGGTGACATCGGATGTAAGGCGGGGCCAGAAGTATTTCGCCTTAATTTTTGTAATCGTGCGAGCTGTACCGAGATGTCCGGAAGACGGGTCGTCGTGGCACGCTTCCAAAATTTCGTCACGAAGGTCTGCGGGGATGACAAGTAGATAATTCATTCTCGTTCCGGGGTTGAAATTCTTCTTCACTAGGATGGAGTTTTTGAGGCGGAACGCTGGTAAGTTGCGCTTGAACGCCCTAGGCAGGGCGACGTTGCGTCCTTCGAGGTAATCGATCATGGCGCGGAGGTCAGGGTCGGCACGCTGCTGGGCGGCTAGGTCGCTCTCTGTCAGGACTCCGAAGAACGCGCTGTCTTCATCGGAGTCCTGTGGTGGTGAGTCGACGGGGGCGCGGGACAGGCAGTCGGCGTCGGAGTGTTTCCTGCCGGATTTGTAGAATATTGTAACGTCGAACTCTTGCAGGCGCAAGATCCACCGCCCAACACGGCCAAAGGGGTCCTTCAAATCGGTGAGCCAACACAGCGTGTGATGGTCTGTCACAACCTTAAACGGTCTACCATAGACGTATGGGCGAAATTTTGAAATGGCCCATATGATAGCCAGGCACTCTTTCTCGGAGGCAGAGTAGTTTCTCTCCTCCTTCGACAGACCACGGCTTGCATAGGTGGTGGTGGTAGAAACATTTATTTATTTAATTACATGAAATTTTCTGCGGAGAAGCTCCGAGTAGTCGGACATGCTTGGCTTGCGGTGGGGGGGGGGGGGGGCCCTTAGTCCAGGGCTCCGCTTGCAGCAGCCGCTCTGCGGGCCCGGTTGATCAGACTCAATTGATCTTCCAGGTTCTCGCGGCCAGCAGCTCCTCCCATCGCTCCGCTGTTGGATTTTCTACTGGTTGTAAGGCTGTAATGGCCTGACACTCCCACGTGACGTGGTACAGAGTGGCTTTAGCTGAACACCATGGACAGAGAGGAGAGTATGCCGAGGGGTGCATTTTATTCAGGATGTGCAAATTTGGAAACGTGCCGGTTTGAATTTGCCTCCAGCTGACCGATTCCTCTTTATTTAGTGTTCGGTGTGGTAGCGAATAAGCTTTCCTAAGTCCTCTGTAATGGTTTAGGATGGCCGAATAGTCGCAAGGGACCGGAACGAGTTCCTCAGGGGCGGAGTTGGAAGGTGCTCGGCTCGCATACCCTCGAGCTACCCTATCCGCTGCCTGATTCCCCTCCAGTCCCATGTGGCCCGGAGTCCATATAATCCGATGCCAAATTCTGAGTGGATGTGTAATGGAATGCTCGCCAGTGTCTGTAACGCTCATGATGACGCTAAGAGCGGGTTGGCTGATGCGCCCCTGTAGGTAGTTGCGGCAAGCTGCTTGAGAGTCCGTGAGAACTGTCAGCGACCTTCGTTGTCTGTAGCCGAGGGCGAGAGCGAGCGCGATGGCAGTTTATTCAGCATCGGTGATGTTGCGGCACCGCACGGAAGCGCTGGTACGTTCTGTGAGTGTGTGGTCCACGACTGTGGCTACAGCCTTATTGTTTGCATGATCGTAGTTGGCGGCGTCAACATAGTACATAGTGTTTTTGTGTGCATAAGTTCGCTCGAGGGCTTCCACTCTGGCTTCCCTCCGGCCCTGATGTAGTCGTGGATCCATATTGCGGGGGATGGGAGCGACCTTATAAGTGGCACGAAGTTGGTCCGGAATGGGCTTGCGACGAGCTGCGTCGTGAAACTGGCTGATGTAGCCGAGGCATAGGAGCAGGTCACGGCCTGTAGGTGTTACGGCTTGCATAGGCGATTACCTTTTCGTAACCGCTTTGCTTTTGGACGAGGACGGCACCCAATCCGATAATACTGGCGTCCGTGTGCATTTCTGTTTCGGCGTTTTCGTTGAAATGAGCGAGCACGGGCGAGTTTTGCAGGCGTTGTTGCAGCTCGCAGAATGCCTTTTATTGGTCGTTTTCCCAGCTGAAAGGGGTGCTTTCTTTCGTCAAGCGCGTGAGTGGCTGTGCAATGCGTGCGAAGTTTGCGACGAAGCGCCGGTAGTATGCGCACAGTCCGAGAAACCTTCGCACGCCCTTCTTATCTTTCGGCCTTGGGAAGTTCGCAATGGCTGATATTTTTGCCGGATCAGGTAGAACTCCCGCGGCGTTCACGACGTGACCCAAGATCTTGAGTTCTTTGTACGCGAAACGGCACTTCTCAGGCTTCAGCGTTAATTCCGACGTACGAATGGCCTCGAGTACAGATTCCAATCTTGTGAGGTGTTCGTCGAAAGTCCGGGCGAATACGACAACGTCGTCCAGGTATGCGAGGCAAGTGTGCCACTTCAGGCCTGCTAGCACAGTGTCCATGACTCTCTGAAACCTTGCGGGTGCCATGCACAGCCCAAACGGCATCACCTTGAACTCGTATAGACCGTCCGGGGTTATAAATGCAGTCTTCTCTCGGTCTCTCTCGTCCACTTCTATTTGCCAGTAGCCGGTCTTCAGATCCATGTATGAGAAGTACTTGGCGTGGCAGAGGTGGTCGAGGGCGTCGTCGATTCGTGGCAGGGGGTACACGTCCTTTTTGATGATTTTGTTTAGTTTCCGGTAGTCAACGCAGAATCTTAAAGTGCCATCTTTTTTCTTCATGAGTACAACCGGCGCAGCCCACGGACTTTTCGATGGCTGTATTATGTCGTCGCTGAGCATGTCATCTAATTGAGTCCGGATGGCTTTGCGCTCGTGTGAAGAAACGAGATACGGTGACTGTCTGGTAGGTCGGGCTCCATCTTCGGTTATTATCCAGTGCTTCGCCAAAGGTGTCTGACGTAACTTCGAGTTCGAGGAAAAACACTCGCTGTAGCGACGGAAAAACTCCAGTAATCTTTCCCGATTTATTTGCGACAGTGCCGGGTTCACGTCGAAAGGATGTGGCCGCCTGGAAGCATCTGCGCGTGTGCGTTCAAAGGCGGCGACCGTGATCACTTGACTCGCTTCTTGCGTTTGTTTGAGGAACGCAATTGCAGCGCCCTTGTGTAGATGCTGGTACTCCTCGGTGAAATTGGTGACCAAAACGTGGGATCTGCGTTGCTTAAACCACGCAATGCCTCTTGCGACAGACGCACCGCGGTCTAGAAGCAACCTTTGGTAAGTCTCTACGATAGCGTCGACGTCAGGAGCAGCACCTTCAGAATAGACGGCGATCATCAAGCTTGCGTGGGGTGGCAGGGTGACGTGATCGTCGGCGATCTTTACAGCAGCACGGTGTCCGAGGTTCGGCTGTGGCGTCGTGGAGTGATCGGAACAAAACGTTATCGACCTGGTCTGCAGATCAATTATTGCGCCATTGGCCGTCAAAAAGTCCATTCCGAGAATTACGTCGCGGGAGCAGTTAGGCAAAATGACGAACTCCGCAGGGTACGTAGTGCCGTCTACGGTGACGCGCGATGTGCACATTCCCCTTGGGGTCACGAGGTGGCCTCCTGCTGTGCGTATGTGTGGACCGTCCCATCTGGTCGTAACTTTCTTTAGCTTGGACGCGAATGACCCGCTCATGACCGAGTAGTCGGCTCCCGTGTCGATGAGGGCGACTACGTCAAGGCCGTCGATGGACAACTGGACGTCGGATGCCGCTTTCTTCGAACTTCAGGTGCGTCGGGGTGTCGTATCGCGGCTTGCGCGTGTTGATGGTCGGGCACCATGCGTCGTCATCGTCGTCTTCTCAGCGGCAGGCTTCGTCATTTCGGGTACGCGTCGCGCAGCGTAGCTGTCGTCGTTTTCGGGGGTCTCGTCAGGGTGTCGTCGGGTCGTCGGGATGAGGGCATGTCGTGAATCACGGTCTTGCGTCGTTGGAGGGTCTTCATTTTCTCGCCGTCGTGCAACTTCACCTCCAGAAGTTGCTGCTTTTAGTTTTCCCCTCGTGGACTGGGGGACCTTCCACGGGCAAAGTCAGCATTGCTGTGACGGTTGGGGGATTGGTACGGGTAAGGCGATGGCGAACGGTTAAAACGGGATGGTCCACAGTTGGCGTTCGACAGGTATTCTTCGATCTCAAATGGGCGCTGGCCGGCTCGCGGGCGGAGTGCGTCGACGGAGAACCCACGCAAATCCAGCCTCTCGTACGGGCAGTGGCGGTAGACGTGTTCGGCCTCTCCGCAGTGGTAGCACCGCGGACGATTATCTGGCATTCGCCACACCTCGGTCTTCCTGGGCGCCCGGTTTCGGGTTACAGGGGATCGGGGGGGCGACATTAGGCAGCGGTACGGCGGGGCCTTTTGATAACGGATTGGGACGGGTCGGGGTCGACGAGCCGCCGCGGAGTAGGTCATCGCTTGTGGTTCGTAAGATGCTTCCGATAGCGTAGAATTCCCCAGTGCTTGCTGAACCTTCTCGCGCACGACGTCAGTGAGGGAGGTTGCTTGGGGCTGCGGTGTTGCTGGGGGCAATTTCCTCAGTTCCTCGCGAACGACGGCGCGGATGGTCTCCCGCAAGTCTTCCGTCGCCAATCCAGGGGCGTTTACCGGGTTCACCGAAAGGGTGTTGAGTGGTCTATCGTATTGCCGCGAACGCATATCCAAGGTCCTCTCGATCATCGAAGCCTCAGTGACGAACTCAGCGACGGTCTTAGGGGGGTTGTGGATGAGTCCAGCGAAGAGCTTTTGTTTAACTCCCCGCATCAGAAAGCGCACCTTCTTCTCTTCTGCCATTTCGGGGTCAGCTCTCCGGAACAGCATCTTCATCTCCTCAGCGAACAGTACAACACCTTCGTTAGGGTGTTGCATTCGCGTCTCCAACAAAAGGGCGGCTCGTTCTTTCCACATAACTGTAGCGAATGTTTTGAGGAATTCGATCTTAAAGACAGTCCAGTTGGTTAGGGAGCCTTCATGGTTCTCAAACCACGTTCGGGCTGCATTCTCAAAATAGAAGAAGACATGACGAAACGTTTATTCGTCATCCCACCTGTTAGAGATGCGGATGCGCTCCAGCTTCTCCAGCCACTCTTCCGGGTCTTCAGCAGGAGATCCTCGGAATGATGGGGGCTCACGAGATTGTTGCAGAACGACGGGAGGGTTGGTAGCGCTGGCCATGGTGCCTGCAATGATCATCGTGGTTTTTACGTCTTCTTTCCTCTTTTTATCCGGGAGCAGTCCAAACTCTGGCTGAAGGCCTTGCTGTCGGCGGCTGACATGAATCGGGCGTGCTTGTCGTGTTGGGCTTGCTTGTCGGCTTGGCAATGGCTTAGGGTTCATGTACCCCGCACCTCCATCAGATGCCACGCAGCAAAGGACGACGCAGTTGTCTATAAGGAAAACAAGTTTATTGGAGCGAACTTGTGCTCGCCTAACAACTGAAAGAATACACAGGCGGCGAAGCAGCGGTCGGCAAAGCGACGTGCACGCTAGTGAGCGTCGGCGATCAAATGTCGCGGCATCGGCTGTGCGGGAATTTATATCCCTCGGCGCGAGGGTTTCTCGAATAGTCGAATTGTATCGAGAACGCTGTGATAGCGTTTGTTCGGAACGCTCGAAACGCTGTTCGATAGCGTTTGTTCGAAACGCTGTGATAGCGCTTGTTCGAAACGCTGTGAAAATAGTGATAGCACAGGCCAGCGCAACCAGGCCGAAAAAGCAAAACACAAATAAACAAACCCAATGCATGGTTCGCGGCAATATCAGCCTTCATCGTTCTAGAGTTAGGAGATACAGAGTCTGAAAAGCTACCTGGGCGCTACTACCGGAAAATGTCGCAAGGGCCCAAGCCTTATTGACGTAAAACTTAAATGACATTGCATAATGTAGGCTGTAGGTATGGGCAACGCGAAAGCCATATGACACTTCTAGTTGTGCGTCAGTTCTACGCAGTGTAGAGCTCTCACTCACCGATGCATTGACTGCGGCGGGGATAACGTGCATTCGTAATACGGTCGTGAGGTGGATTGTTCCTCAGTGAGAAGGAGCAAAAATGTCTGCGCGTTTGCTTTCTGCTTGTGCATGGCAGTTCCCCACTACGGGAGACTGGTGAAGCTGGCAGCAAAAATGATTGATAGATCGTTCAGACAAGTAGTTGACGTATGAATGACGGTATTTCTTCGCACTATTGGAAAATAATCACACTTTCTAAACTCAGATTGCGTAAAGAATTCTGTAAGAATTTACTACACATAATGCACAATGGGTACCAAAACTATTTCAAATACATAATGGCCATTGAGTATTCTCACCTATTACTAAATTATTTGTTCTTGTTCACCTGTTAACGGTGCTACACTTAACGATATGGGATTGGCTAATAACTGAGTGCCTTTTTTATTGAAATGATGATAGGAGAGGTTGGTGTCATTATCATGGTACGGGCTACTCCTTCTTGCTTAGCAAAGAAAATATATCGAAAAAAATACCAATGAGGGCACAAAATGCGAGACAATGTAGCATACCATGTGAAGTATGAAGTTTTTGAAGAATGCAGGCTATACGATAAAAAGAACGCAGATTACAGAGGAAGCTATGGTCACGCATAATTCGTCATCTTCGTTTTCCACAGCATCAGAAAAGCGTGCGTGATGCCTTACGAGTGCGTAGCGGGTGTCACGCTTCTACAAATAATAACAACGAATAACAGTGAATGCTTCCCTACTACAGAAAATCTTTTAATTTTCGTGCAAGTGTGTCACGCAAGTGGGCTTGTAGTGGCTGTCCATAGAGTTTTTGAAAAAAAGCTCTATCCAGCTTTCGCTGAGACTGAGCTGCACGTTCCGAGCAGGCCCGGTATACTAAATCAATTAAGGTATACTAAAACATTCACCGAGAAAATTCAGATGCGTAAGGGGTAGCTCACTGATTCGCGAGAGGAAGAACTGTCTCAGTGGGCACTTCGATATTGTATTTGCCATAGTCGCTCTAGGATCGCTTGAAAGGGTTAGAATACAGGCTCGCACGTGGTCCTCTCCTCGCAACCACTGGCGGCACTCAGTGGTAGAATACCTGTCCTTGCTACTCAATTTGCGTCCCTGCAGAGAAGTGAAAGAAAACTAGCGATTGAGAAGGCAATGTGATAGGGTTCGGTTACGCTAACGCATTCTTCTATTCAAGGCATGACTCGAGTAACAACCGAGCTATTACGTCTTCCAAAAGGGACATTTTGCAATTGCTTATACTAACCAATGTTTGGCTGATGCAATCAAATTTTCTTCCCTGATTACTAAAAGAAAAAAATGATTGCATTAGGCAAGCATCGCTTAGTCTAAGCAATTGCGAAATGTCATTTTTGGAAGTCGAACGTTTTCAATTGTTGAGGTTTAACGTCACAAAAGGACCATTGATTATAAGAGATGTTGTAGTGGACGGCTCTGCCAATTTCGACCTCCTGGGGTTCTTAAACGCGCACCTCAATCTAAGCGCATGACCCTCAAGCGTTTTCGCTTCCACCAAAAATGCGGCCACCCCGGCTGAGATTCGATCCCGCGACCTGCGGGTCAGCAGCCGAGTGCCTTAGCCAATAGACTACCGGGGCGGGCGTTAAGACGTTATTTTACTCGTTGTATTTTATTCCACTGCAATAACTTCACAGTATGGGGATTGACCCTAAATATATTGCCGTTTTCGTCTCATTACGAATCTAAGTTATTTCATAAAATATAAATAACGGTATCGTGACGTTCAATAACCCTGGGCGGTCGAAATTAGTGTTACCGTATGTGCTATACTGCATATGCAGGGACATTACTCGACACTATCCGGATCCATTCTCTACAACGTCTCTTATATATGTCCAGTGAATTCGCTGTGTTAAATTCGTTAATGCAAAGCAATGCTGTGACGTTTGCAAAAATACGCGGAACGCCAAGGTGTGTGTCAAGGAAAACAGCAAAAGGCCAAAGGTATCAAACTTACCTCAGCCAGCGACCCGCAGTCACGAAATTAATTCGTTCCGCAGGGGCGACAACCGGGAAGAATGAGTTGAAGTGCGGCAGTGGGAAGGGGGAGATGGAGGCAAGGAGGAAGGTGGCTGAACAAAGCGAATCTTGACAGTCCCCATTGAAAGAACGCATTTCTGAGTTCTCATATGTGTACCATTTCTAAAATCGACTTGGCGTGCGGGTTTCGAGGAACATGCTGATACAGGTCTCCATAATGACAGATCTAGACGCCGATTGCAAAATATACGAGAATTCGTCCCACAGTAACTTTCAATACACAATGACGACATGAACTGCCTTGCGAAGAAATTGCTTGAGACCAGTCCTGTCTCTGCGGCTTGCCCCAGCGACTCTTCATTCATCGCGATATGGCAAGCAGATAATTCGAGTGTGATTTAGAAACGTCCCAAACATTTTATTCCTGGAGAAGCCATGGCCGCCGGGGAGACGTCCGTGGGCTGCATTCGTTACGTAGGTTGCATACCCTTTCCTTACGCAGAAAACCGCATCATCATAGTGACGCGAGCTTCCCCGCAACGACAATACGGCGCGCTCAATGGCTGGTGGCATGCTGATCGTTAGGTCTAATTCACGGCAAAGCAAGCACGACGCACCAGCGTGTCGCAAGAGATCCCGCAATGCATGTGCGCCTGCGCCGATAAGGTTCGATGCGCGGCCGCTTCGTGTGCGCCGGCGACCCACGGAGCGCGGCCTCGCGGTGCCGTGTTCGTACTAAGAGTAAACGATACTGTACGCTAAGATAAACACAGTCGATGACTAGTGCCTTTGACCGAGGCTTCCCTGGATTGGCGGAAGTTGTATATTATATGGCCTCATAAACATTAAAATAACGTGATCTATGAATAGCGTAAATCGAACGTTTTAGGTTTGGATCCTATAGTGACGGAAATATTTTTCGTCGTCTATACCATTTTTATTTTTTGCGATCGTTTACCATCCCTTGTGCTTCTCGTAGCCTTATCGCCTTCTAGATTCATTTGATTGTGGCTAAGAGAAACGAGCCCTTCGGGAGAATTCGCTAGTTTTGTCAGCTGGAGAAAGTTGAGGCAGCTCGCATCAGTGGTTCCAAGCCTGAGCGCAAGAGCTTAGCAGAGCAGCCTTCTTCGGTTTTCCAAAACTTTATTTCTATACTTATTTATTTTACTATTTCCTAGGTTTTGGTTTTTTTATATCCATATATTTCTAGAAAAATCAAGGCACTCAATAAAGAAGAAAAAAAAAACATTTCTTCTTGGTTCCAGCGTGCGCTCAAATGGCCAGGCTATGGGTCGGCAACCTGCGGCCCGCGTTGCAATAATATGCAGCCCTCGACCCAGCGTCGAAACTCCCTCGCCCCTTTCATTTGTCACTTCCTACCTGAACCTCGACAAGACAGTTTTGACATAAAATGGAATTTTCACGTGTAACTTACGTTTCAGCGCAACTCTGTGACACACTTGTCTGAAAATAGGCGTATTGCCGATTATCTAAATATTAGTGCCGATTATCTAAATATTCAAGCTTTGCTGCAAATTCCCTGCCTGTTCCCCACGCCCTTCCATTTTCTCTGCGTGCCCCGTCAGAGTTCCACGCAACTTGACACTTCGCCTCTTGGTTCATGTCATCAAAAAAAAAAGAGGCACAAGACTACTTGCCGGCATGGAAGCGCGCTAAAATGGCTTTTCTATTGGTGGACAAGGATTCCTTACGACAAGGTACGACAGCATACGACGAAAGGACCGATGGGCAGCCCCCAAAAGTAACACCCGCTTGTAAAGATATGAAGCACCATCGTGAATCTCATTAGGGTCACGAATGAGCAGTGACTGATTTTTCGTGAACGTGTTTGCGAACGATAAATTTGAAAATTTCATTCGTGCATGGATGGCTTAATATCCAATATGGTTTCCTCAAGCCACTTAAGTCACCTCAGTTAATTTGCACATAAGCTATAGCGCGTGTGGCGTGATTGCACAATCATGTTATGGTAATAGCACATGGTATAAGCCAAATCTATTGAGCTCAGCACGTTGGTGTTTATTAGTAAGACGATGACGGTGTGCATTCCAGCAGATTTACTTGGCGTCCAGTCCAAGTGCGTCAATTGTACACACTTCGCTCTCGTAACAATGCTACAGACAGTTGTGTATTTTGTGCAAGTTGTTGACAAGTCCTATGAATTCTTCCTGAGAGTTATTCAGGATGTTTGACGTCGCGGAGGAACAGGTATTGCCGAATCTGTCTCCAGCAGTCCTCGTTCAAGTCAACCAGTTGTGTGCCGCCACCTTCTGAAGGGTGACAGACGACGCTCTCCCTCACGACTCCCGTGATCCGCATGAACGCGTTCAAGGTCTTTGTTCGTCTCAGGCGGTCTCTCACCGACCTCGCCACTTCAGCTTTGTCCGTCTTCAGCTGCTCCGCAATCTCGTCCAGTAGTGCCGGATAGACGGAGACACGTTCCACAGCAAGGGTGACGTACCTGCAGGAGAGGAGTGATGCTTATTGGTGAAACTGGGACTTCCGGCATTCTGCTCACACGGAACCACAGTGAGCTTTTCGCATTACAAATCACCAAATTTCAGCCCTTGTTGTGTTTGCTGCATGACGTCAGTGCAAGTATGACGAAAAACTGTCAGGGGCTGTGTATGATGAGATTTAAGAAAAAAAAAAGAATGTACACTTATCTCCGAAGTGAATCATAGCGAGTGGACGAAGCTCTGGGTATGGTATCGGCAAGTAACCGTGCGCTACCCAGACATTGTTCACATATATAACGTAAATTGAGCGACATAATATAGAACTATAAGTAATATGGCCTTCCTGTCGTCTAAGGCAATACACCTCTACCGTGGTACGTCACCACGTGACGTCACTGGCGCACGTGCAAGTTGTGCTTGGCAAAACACGCCCGCAGGTGGCTCAGGCTGGCACAGTATTGCAATGTTTCGGGCAAGCTTTTCTTTTTTCTTCTTAAAAGCTTTAACTTTATGTTACAGTGGCAATATTAGCTGTAGTATGCATCAGAGAACACATATCTGCGTGGTGAACTGCGTGATGTAATTTTTCCCACGCTGGCTGGTTAACACATGCGGCGGCCTGTTCTCTGCTGCTCTGCTGATTGTGGTGTGTTGTGTGCGTTGAAAGACATGAACAATACCTGTTTACCTTTACGGACGGTGAAACTGAGAATATTGTGCGTGGTGTCTGCAGTGTGAATAAGAACGCGTCTTGTATGCGCAAACATTGGCACTTGTTGTGAAACAATGGTAGCATCCGGTTGTCGACGGAACTTGCCGATTCGACATTTCAGTCAAGGTGAATCTGCGTTTCACGTGATCATCGGCGGGTGGGTATATCTCAGCAAGTGCACTGCGTGCAGAAACAAAAAAAATTGCATTATCTCCGTGCATAAAAGTATGACTGCGCATTACGTATATAAGCATGCTCACAATTGCCGATGCTGCATATACGCTTCGATCCGGCGAGCACGCAAACCCAATAAAAGTATATCTATCGTATCGTATATCTTCATGGTAAAAAGCGGAGATTGTTGTTTCACATATACTTTGTATACTTTTACGGCTTGATATTTATGACGTGACGATGCGCACAACAAGCTTGTGTGTCAGGTAATCAAGGAGCAATGTGAGTTTGTAAATACGTTGTAGGCGTCAGAGGCAGCGTTGTAACTGCGCAAACGATTACGCGTATAAGTAAGGAACTAGTTTAAAATTCAATACAATTTCGGTGGGCTATGAAGAACGTCCCCGACAACTTTGCTTTATATTCACAAGGATTTTTTAATAACATGAGCCTAACGCACGACAAAATGTGCTTTCTCATTTTTTAAAATTCATCTTCGATCAGCATTTTGCGACGTGAGTGAAAATGTTATCCGTGACCTCGAATGGCAGGTGAAAACCAGGCTGTCACCAATGCCGCGCCTCGTTTAAAACTGCAGCGCACATGTCGCGATGAAAATTGAGTGTGTTTACGTCCATACTATGCCAATGTTTATCAGAGCATCCGTCAGTGTCAACATGCAGAACGTTCGCTTTCGAAAAAAGGAAACAAATATTTTTTCAATGGCTGCCATCTACAACGAGCAAATTGCCGCCCGTTAACCTAACAGCATCGTGCATTATAAGCAGGGACGCTTCTTTTTAGTGGCTTTATAAAAACAAGTAGCCGATATTTTTGTCGGAGGAATGCAGACCCACGCAGTCCTGCTATGCAGAAAGATCCCGTCGGCAGAATGTTCTTGCCCACCTGCCTCTGTGCCGGAATGGTGGTTGCGGTGCTCGCATAGACGTCAAGAATAATTTATGTTGCCTGAGTAGAGGATATGCCTTGAAAGCGAGTTCAAGAACCCACCATCTATGCAATGACAAAATACCATTTTGATCTAGATAATTGGTTGGTACACACGGTTGTTGACATGTGCCATTGTGTAACAGGCTTATTTGAGAAGCCTCAATATCTAGGTATTCTTTAGTAGAGATCAACTCAGCAATATGCTTTCTGATAGGTGATCTTCGCCGGGAATAGAGAACGCACACCTTATAATTATTTTATTTATGTTGAAGTTATTATAGAACCTTTTTTTGTGTATTATATATTTTAGACTAAAACGGTTCTGTGCCGTGACCAAAATGCCCGCAGTCATATTTCAACATTACAAACTATCGAGATTTGGGCCTGCTGGTGTTCATTGCAGGAAGCCAGTGTAAAGCTAAGAGGCATCGACGTATATACTCATATTAAACTACGCCAGGGTCCACGTAACAACAACAACAACAACAACAACAACAACAACAACAACAACAACAACAACAACAACAACAACAACAACAACAACAACAACAACAATAATAACAATAATAATAACAATAATAATAACAACAACAATAATAACAACAACAATAATAACAACAACAATAATAACAACAACAATAATAACAACAACAATAATAACAACAACAATAATAACAACAACAATAATAACAACAATAATAATAATAACAATAATAATAACAACAACAATAACAATAATAATAACAACACCAATAATAATAATAATAATAATAACAACAACAATAACAATAATAATAACAACACCAATAATAATAATAATAATAATAATAATAATAATAATAATAATAATAATAATAATAATAATAATAATAATAATAATAATAATAATAATAATAATAATAATAATAATAATAATAATAATAATAACAACACCAATAATAATAATAATAATAATAATAATAACAACAACAATAATAATAATAATAATAATAATAATAATAACAACAATAACAACAACAATAACAACAATAACAACAATAATAACAACAATAATAACAACAACAATAATAACAATAATAACAACAACAATAACAACAACAACAACAACAACAACAACAACAACAACAACAACAACAACAACGGAGCCTTTCTTGGGGCGAGAATAACGGGAGTTTACAATGAGCTGTAAAGACGAATAGGCTGTATTGATTATTGGGCCTTGCTAAGTGCGACTGCGGAACCTTAAAATAAAGATGTGCGTGAAGTCGTACCAAACAAAAAATCACAGTTCACCACAAGAACGAAGTGATGAATGCGATAGCAACAAAACACAACGTTATATACGAAGTAAGGCTAGCAGCTATGCTTTTTCGATGCGATCTCGCATAACTAGACAAAAAGCGGGTGTACGAAATAAGGCCGCTGCAGGGGCCGAAGCTTTTGTTATGCTGTCTACAGTGTCAAGCCAGTGAAGGCGCTGACAGCGCAACACATACAAGCGTATACGAGCCGCCTGCCAATGCCTGCCGAGATAGCACGTGTGTGCGCCAGTGCTCGCGTGGGGCCCTTGTTACCAAATTTCGCAGTTGCTGCTAAGACGAAGCAGAAAGAGTGAAACTTTTCAAGGGCCCGTATGCTGCTTACATTGCTACAGAGTGCAGCATACATTCAGGTATGCTCATAAATATACCGCAAGCAATATTGCGTCTGGGAAGATAACGTTCATGCGGCCTACTCTAAACTGTCACGGACGCACCCAATGAGCCACCTGGCTATGTTTAGCCGACGGAACCTATAATGATGAGGGGGGCTAGCGAACACGCACAAAGCATTACCATCGCATTCTACATAAGCCACGGTGCTGTTGGCGTACGTAAAACTAGTCAGCGTGCACTTACCTGTCATAAAGTGAAGCCTCTAGTCGGCCAGCTCGAGCCACAAGACTCCAGTTCCTCTGCGTCGCCTCTTGGACAGTGAGCCAGTCTTCCGGGAATGCTGCATGCACATGACAGTGGAAATGTACGTCCAGCAAAGTGTAGCTGTGGGAAATGTCCACCGCGAGACGACGAACAAATGTGGCGGCATCCTTGGAGAAATCATCATATTCGACCCACCTGATGCTTTCGCTTCGTATAAGAGATTCGGCAAAGGTCAGCCACATTAGTTCGCTTGCACTAAGCAACGAAACAGACAGCTGCCTCAGGCTGTTATTATGACACAGAGCTACGGCCACGGGCCACCACCATCGGCAATCGCCGCCTGCTTCCACCTCGGTGCCAGTACCGACGAACAGTTTGAGCCTTCGCAGCGAAGTTGTCGATTCGAGTAACAGACCGAGACCAGCTGCAACGCCTGGTCGACCAATCTCTATCTGCACAGTTAAGCTCGTCAGATGCTGACATTTTGGCAGAACACGTTCCGCGGCTAGTGCGAGTCCACGGGCAAAAAATAAGTTTACCCTGGAAAAAACTTTGGATTGCAGGAGGCCAACGTCGTATTTGAAGCTCCAACAGCTGATGGAAACTTTTTCTTCTGAGCCACTGCTTCCGAGTTCTGTACACACGAGAGGAACGAGCCGACTCATGTCTCCTGCGGCATCGATGTGAACTTTCTTCAAGGTTTGTTTAGCCGTTAGAACCTGGAAAAATACAGCCCACTGGGACGGATGTAAAATTAGCAACGGCAATTTAACCTCTTCCAACGTTTGGTTTGCAATCAAGGCAGAAATCCAGCAGTCGTAAACGTTCTGCATCTGAGGCTCTGTATTATCTCGGATCGAAATGGTCAGCTTGCGCAGAACTTTGTTGCTGCTGATTGTTTCCGAAACGGTTGTGATGCTTTCTCTCTTTCCAACGAAATTCTTCAGGACGAGCTCATCGATGCTGCTATTTTGGGAAACACCCTTCAGGACTGCGTCCTGCACGAATTCCTCCTTCACGCTTATGACCAATACCTTGAGCATTGTTGTTGTGCTGAGGTACTCGGCGAGAGCATACGGATAGGTGTTACAGTGAAGGGAACAAGTCAGCAAATTCAACTCCTTGAGCTGGGTCTGGTGTGACAAGGTTTTAAGGAATGAGTCGGCAAGAGGTTCTTGCAATGTGAAGTTCACTAAGTGCAAAGACTCCAGAGACAATGAACACTCAAGCAGTTTCGATAGCGCGGTCATAAAGACACTCAGAAGTGGGTCTCCATGCTCAAGGAGGGCTGCGCAATGAAGCGTGCCGATATTGGTCAGATAAGGTTTATGGAGGAAACAGCGTTCATGGCCCACGCTTCAAATAGTTGCAAGTGCAACGTACTTATTCTTGACTTCAGAGGAAGGGCCTCCAGAACGGTCAGACCAGTGCTTTTGTCGAGTGATTGTGTCACATCCACTGAAGAAATGCAGCGATGTGTTCGTAGCAACCACGGAAGAAGCTCTGGACACTGTGGCGCCTGCATGGCGTCAATGTCTTTACCCGGTGATTCATCGCTTGTATTGCACAAGCGCAGCTGTATGCACGTATCTGGGCATTCACGCAGCACGACCATGGAACGAAGCAGCAGCTTGTTAATGACCGAAAGCTTGTCAGT
This sequence comes from Rhipicephalus microplus, assembly GCF_043290135.1. Taxonomy (NCBI): domain Eukaryota; kingdom Metazoa; phylum Arthropoda; class Arachnida; order Ixodida; family Ixodidae; genus Rhipicephalus; species Rhipicephalus microplus. Next base: position 59,264,543 of record NC_134708.1, read on the forward strand.
GATGTGACACGTTCGGCTTTCCGTTGCTGTGCAGCCCCCCAACTGAGTCATGACATTCGCATCGAAGTTGTTCATGTTCTTGGGCTGGTGAGCTTGACGGACGCCGTGTGTGGGCACACTCGTGGCGGAACAGGGCCGGAGCACTAGGCTTGTTGTTGTCGTAGTGCAGGGTTCTCGGTTTGAGCTGCAGAAGGGGCAAATGATAAATAGATATTCATATAATATTTACTGATAAACAAACCGTACATTAAATGTAAACCTATGTAGTCAGAAAAAAATTGTCTATATAATCCAAATTTTAATGGAGTAGTCAACAACACCGAGGTTAAAAATTGTTGTGAATAAAAATATATGCATTTTTGCTTTGTGGGCAAGCCCCAGCAATAATTTTGTGAATGATTGCTACAATAACAAAATTACAGGAGTAATAATATCAGTTTCAGCTGGTTTCAAATTTTCGCGCGGCCGCGCCAACCTTCTCCCTCACGGGAGGAAAAAGCGCAGCCCATCGTCGGGACTGGTTTAGGCCAATCGATGGGCTTCGAGCTACTCCAAGCCGCCGATCGGTGACATTGCGTTACTGCGCGTTAAAGGAGGCTTGGTTAAGGGTGCGAAAAGAGTGCACGAATTGTTTTTCGAAGTGAAGGCTCTGCGCGGTGCGCCAGCGCTGGAATTCTCGGAAAGCGGGATCACGGCGGTCTACTCCGCAGATTTCCGATCTTCTTTGGGGAGTCAAAAAAAAAAAAAAAAGATCGGAGCCTGTTGACGGACCAATTAATACAGAGCAGAGCGTCTTGATTCATTATCAACAATGCTTGTTACTGTGAACAACACGTCAGTCTTAGAATTTAATACGCAAAAATTGTCAGGGCTTTTATACTTTGGTGATGATGTTGATGTACGTGAAAAACATGGCGCTGAACGTGGCCTTCAAAAGTGCGGAGGTCGTATGCATATTTGTATGCGAACTTTTTCAATAACTGACGCTGTCTCGACGGTGGACTTCTTGATGAATTGCTGTTTCTTTTATGGCAATCTGATCTCCCAGTAAGTCGGACGTCATTTCATTGGTGCCTGGATACGTACGCATTGCCTTCTGTTCGGACAACAGCACCAGAACGTTAGTACTTAGGCAAGATTACAACTGTGTAAGCGCGCCCCCTTCAGCCGCAGCTGTGCTCTTTTGGTCAATAATTTCTTCGTTCCCTGTCGCGTTGCCTTTAGTATACCACAAGGATAAACCAATTGGCTATGGCTCATTTGGAGCTTAATAAGAGCCATAAAGTATAATGGTCTTTTGCAGGAGTTACACGAAAGCTGTTGCGTAAAAGCGAATGGAGCGACGTTGGAGAGTGTTATATAACGACGTACAGAACGGTTTAACGAAGTTATGCCTAAACAAGATGTCTGGTGTGGGATGCGGGTACTTGAAAAAAACGGAACTTAGATCTGCATGCGGTAACTCCCGCACCGTTCTTACTTATTGAGGTGTTGACTATGGTGGGACCATGTGGCTCTCAATGAACGGGGGGTAGATCCGCTTCTCGGTTGTTCCTCGGTGAGAAGGCTCAAACGCGCTCAAAGCACGCTCCTTACTTGGTTCTTCCTCAGGCATGGGGCTTGCCCCCTACGATATAGTTATTTCGCACTCAGATTATGTAAAAAGGTTTCAAAACCGGCAGATATTCAAGGTAAGATTGAAGTGCCTCGAAATAATAGAATATTCGCCCATTTCATATTGAATGAATTACTTATAGAAATATTATTATGTAAGAATTGGAATATCGGAGCCGTTTCATCTTTGCAAGTCTGCGATATATCATCATCATAAATGGCCTGTATCCGGTATGGCGTCTCGGGTTCCCTAGCACGTAGCGCAGCTGCGCCTAAAGCGTCCAACACAACTCGGCTGGTCTGAGTTATCTCCTTTATCTTCGTTATTTTCAGTCATGCTGCCCCAACATGTGCTCCCGATGGTCAATATCCCGTTGCGCCGATTTATCTGGTGTGGGAGGTGATAACTCTGAAGGGCATAAACACAAGTAAAGGAGAGCCGGGAAGATATAGAAACAAACACAAGACAATAGAAAGATAAAGCAAGAGAAAAAAAGAAAAAGGAAGCAAGGAATCTAGACAGAGAGATAGGGAAGAGAATGGAATAAAAATAGGAAAGCGGGAAAGAAACAAACATAAACAAGCACAAAAACGGAATAGGAAAACAAAAAGAAGGAAGTAGTTTACCGTTGAACATAATGTCATCATTGCGATGAGTACCTTAGCTGACTCCTCTACAATTTCATCAGTCCAAACTGTTTCCTAAGTAGTGGTACTTCCAGATTGTGTCTCCTACATGCGTAACCAATGGAGCCAAAAGGTGATTAATCCAATAAAACTGTATCATAAATAGATTATAACCAATAATATAAGGAGATAAAGAAAAACCAATGTTTCCGTCACTGGTATCTGAATTCACAAATTCATGATGGTAGGATTTGAACTCGCAGGGCATGGAGTCATACTTATTGAATGCGGAAGAAACACAATAGGAAACTGTAAAGAAAGTGTTTGTGCGTACTCGCGGAATTGCCCAATGTTCGGTGTGTTAGTGTTGGTGAGATGATTATGATTGCTTGGTTAAGAAACCAAACAGGCGGACGGTTGATTGGACCACCGCATGAGTAGGGATACTATCTGCTTGAGAAAGAAAATGGTCTTCTCCTTTGAAGGGCCTAAGAGTACTTCCAGAAAACGCCACGATTTAGGCGAATGTCCGCCTCGCCAGTTTAGCGGTTATAGTTTCGAATGCATGCTGTATGGTCGCGGGTTCGATCTCAGCAGTGGTGACCGCCTTTCGATGAAAATGAAATGCACGAAACCCGTGTGTTGGGTGACGTTGGAATACGTTGAAAAACCTCAGATGGTTGAAATTTCCGGAGCCATATACAAGGGCGTCCCTCGTGCTCATATAGTGATTTTGGGATGTAACACCAACGTGTATTATTATTATTATTATTATTATTATTATTATTATTATTATTATTATTATTATTATTATTATTATTATTATTATTATTATTATTATTATTATTATTATTATTATTATTATTATTAAACTTATTACCACGTGGTACAAAAGGACCACATGGCTTTGTCAATATGCCTAATAATTACCAAACTTACAAGTAAAGGCTACAAATGAAAAAAAATCCCTCCTGCTTAAGTTGTTCTTGTTGTCTGCCAATTTAAGGTTTCGTCTAACGACCCGAGAGGCCACAGCAACCCATCGCCCTCCTTTTGTTCGAACTTTTGTAGTGCCTCTTTGTCTTTCCGTATCTATTTTACACTTGTAGTGGATTCATGCTTGTGTTTTTTTTTGTTCCTGTAAGTTTTCGTGTAAGATACAACCGGGTCATTTTCAGTGCATAAACCATAGTTGTAAGGGAACTCTCATTTTGTTCAGTAATAAAATTAAAGCAATAGTGCATCTTGTCCGTTTCGCACTCCCGAGTACCGTCATTGATCAGTACTAACTCGGTCAAGTATTATTTTTCTATATACTGCCACTATTCATGTCATAAACAATGTCGTTGAATTCAAGAAAGCACTGTACAAAATACTTTTTGCACTGGAGGCGAGAATTCTTGAAGCCCGTGTACTTGTATTTGGGTGCACGTTAAAGAACCCAAAGTGGTCGAAATTTCCGTAACCCTCCACTACTACAACTCTCGGAATCGTATGGTGATTTTGGAATGTAAAACCACAGATGTTATCATGAATACCTTCTATATTGATATGAGTAAATTATGTACAAATAATGCTCCCACGTGATTGATATTAGCCCGCGCATTTGTGAACTTTTTTGGAGGTATTATGGTTTTATACCACAAAAACTGTTAGCAATGCTCGGTGCATACCAAGCAGCATTGCTCTTAGAAGCTTCGTGATTATTTGCAATCATTATGTTAACATTGTACGCGGGACATGAATAGCCAAGCTTATTCAAGAACCTACCTTAGCACTACTGGTAATTCCGTGATTGCGGTTCTGTGATTTAGAGAAAGACGACGTGCTCCGCCTTTCATAAGATGTCCATGGCCGACGACTGTTAACGCCACTATCAGGTTACACCGTACAGTGCTTTCCCGTTGTATTTTCCTTTTCCAGATAAAAGATGACCCAAATAAAAAAAATCACAGAATATCCATGGAGTGCATGATGATGAGTGGGGTGAAGAATCCGTCAGTCCGTCCACGCTTTCATCCGTCCATTCGTTCTTGCTTCCGTCCGTTCGTGCAATCATCCATGCGTCCATCCATGCGTCTGCCCATCAGTCCGTATATCGAGTCAACACTCCAGGTGCCACCATCTCGCATCTTTTCATCATATATTGATCATATAGAAGAACCTCCAACCAGCAGACATTCCAAAGAGTGAACGAGAGGCGGCACGGCCGGACTAGAGGAGCGGCACGCGCGAACTTTCTTACGGCCTGCGCTTCCAGTCTTGTTCCCACATTTCGCTGCCTCTAGTTCATGGAAATGCGGCCGAAATCTCATTAAACCTTGCTAAAACCAGGGAGGTTTCGTCCAGTGAGTTCAACGTGGCAACCAGATAGTGCTCAAAGAGCGTACTTGTGATACTGGTTTTTCTTAGCAAGCATCAAATTCATGGCAAATTTTATGGCAGATTAAGCCAGTGATAGCCGTCTCTGTAGGTTATTTAATCAGAAAGAACGGTCTTGTTTTTATGGTTTTACGTGCGTGGGTTTCTTCCTCAATTGAAATGAGTGCACGCGTGCTGTTCCTCTAGTCCGGCTGTGGAAGTGGCTACGTACTACAACAACGCACTACTACTACTACTACTACTACTACTACTACTACTACTACTACTACTACTACTACTACTACTACTTATACTACTACTACATACATGGTGGGCGCACGACCAACGGCTCAAGAAGTTTCAGCCCTAAAATTCCACCATATCCCGTTAAGAACCATGTACGGATGTGAAGCATCGGGGACATGATGAACGGGTTTCACAGAAACTCGTCTTCGTCGCCTTACCATGCAGCATTCAGAATCTCCACCTGACTGACAATATCATCATATGGCAGGGGAGGAACAGAAAATTTTCTTATCACAAACATTGAAGGGCACGTTCATCCACAGTCCAATATTGGCTGGCGAAAGGCACGGGTTAAGTCTCCTTGATTTCGTGGCTAGGTCCACGGGCAGTGTAGCTTTCGTCGATGCGGCGCAGTATGGCCGCTCCGATTGTTTTGCAGCTGTGGTCGTTGATCATCGTGGTCGCGTACTCAACTCGGCTTCCGTGAGGAAAGCATCTGCCTCCGTAGCAAAGCAGATAGCGGTAGCCTTGGAGATGACGGACCCTTCGCGTAAAGAGAGATTGACAGACTCCAGGGCAGCCGCTGGGCCCTTTGCCTCTGGGTTAATCTCTAGGAAGGCTGCCGCTATTTTAAATTCCACGGGTGTAGTAGGCTACCACACAATCACCTGGTTTGCGGCCCACATGGGCCCATAGGTGCATCCGACTCTTCCCAACGCCAACGAACTTGCCCATAACCGTGCGCGAGAAATAAAGTGCCGTGGTGGTCTGGGCGGGTACGGAGGTGGGTCTGCGGATAACATTAAAGATTCACTTGGCACCTTTAACGAAGTGACGTCTCATTATCAGTTGTCTAGGAGGAGGTGCCCACTTCCGCATTCTAAAGTTACCTGTCAAACCGGACATTCCGTGTCCGTGTGGGCAGTGTTCTCTCCCAAACATTTGTCCAGGAAACAGGCGTGCCACAAGGTGGTGTACTTAGTTGCACACTTTTTATTCTCAAAATGAATTCCTTGCACCTGTCCATCCCCTGCAATATGTTCTATTGTACATATGTCGACGACGTTCAACTTGTCTTCAAGTCATGCAACTTGGAAATGTGTGAGCGGCAGGTTAAGCTGGGTTTAAACAAGGTCTCCAAATGCGCAGATGAAATTGGATTTCGACTTAACCCACAAAAAAGCACGTGTTGCTTGTTCTCTCGAAGGAGAGGCATGCACTCGGAACATGACATTCGACTGAATGGGCAACGTCTGTCTGTCAAAGCCGAGCATAAATTCTTAGGCTTAATCTTGGACAAAAGTTGGCCTTCGTACCGCACATCAAGTATTTATAAACAAAATGTTTAAAAGCAATGAATGGTATAAAAGTGTTGTCACGCAATACTTGGGGTAGTGATAGGCAATGCCTCATGAATCTGTATCGAAGCCTCATTCGGACCCGCTTTGATTATGGGGCCGTTGTTTATCAGTCTGCAACTCAAAGTGCTTTGGAGATGCTGGACCCCGTGCACCATTTGGGCATCCGCCTTTCTATGGGTGCTTTTCGCACCAGCCCTGTAGAAAGCCTTTACGTTGAGTCAAATGAATGGTCGCTTCATCGACAGAGAACTTACATGTCCTTTGTATATTTTTTAAGGTGAAAGCAGACAAGAACCACCCCTCATACTCTACTAATAATGATCTGTCGAGCTCCATTTTGTTTCAAAACAGGCCTTCGATGAGGCAGCCCTTCTCAGTTCGCCTGAAGGGTCTAGCTGATGAACTGTAGTGTCACTTGAACACAGTTTAATGGCTCCTGTAGCATACCCGCCACCGTGGCAGTGGCAGACTATAGACTGCGATGTCTCTTTCCTAGAAGTTACAAAACATGCACCTATTGCCCATATCCGAACATACTTCCTGGATCTTCAACACAAATACACACGTCCTTAGTTCTTTACAGATGCCTCCACGTCTAACTCCTCTGCGTCCTACGCTGCTGTCGGCCCATCCTTTTCGGATGCTGGCCCTCTACATCCAGGCACAAGTATCTTCACAGCGGAAGCTTACGCGATACTTGCGGCAGCTAAACACATCAAACAATTACAAATACAAAAAACAGTAATTTATACAGACTCCCTCAGTGTGGTAACGGCTCTGCACAGTCTTAAAAAACAAAAAAAAAACCCGGTCCTTGTCTCACTGTACTCCATTTTGTGCACACTCTACACACTCAAACAACATGTTGTAGTGTGCTGGGTGCCAGAGCACCGTGAGATCCAAGGCAACGTGAGGGCGGATCAGCTCGCTGCATCCGTCCACAAAAGAACTGCCCCTACACCCATATTAATCCCGGACCTTGATCTTAAGCCGTCTCTCAAACGAAACCTCAGGGACTACTGGCAGAGCAAGTGGGATACACACACACAAAACAAACTACACATTATTAAGCCACACCTTTGTCATTGGCTGCCTGTATCAAAATCGCGTCATACAGAGGTAATACTAACAAGACTCAGGATAGGACACACATACGCGACACATAAATATCTTTTGTCCGGTGGCGATCCACCATTGTGTGACAGATGTAGTGAAGCTTTAACAGTCCTTCACATGTCAATTCAGTCCAAACACTTAGAAACTCTAAGAAAACAGCATTTTCCATTACCCTACCAACAACATATACTTTGACACCCTGCAATGTTCGTTGGTAGGGAACCGCTTTTTAGTCATAAATCATTGTTAGCGTTTTTAAAAGAGATTCATAATTTTCATATCATATACCCAGGCATTCCGTAACACAACCTCTCCAGAGAGGTTTTCGCTGCCGTGGCTACACAGGAAAGCACTAGCCTCACAGCCCTTGGACGCAAGGCTATTGACGAGTGAGGTACTTGTGCTAAAGCCATACATGTCCACCATGATTTTTCATTATCACCAACTTTTGTCACCTATTCACACCACACACACCTTTCACGGCATTGTCATGATTTTATTACTTGTATGTTTTTACCTGCCTTACTGCAAGGAATTTTATGGCCCTTATACAGCCGCTAATCACAATCATTATCCACATTCATTGTCCCATGAACTGGCACTCTTTGGCCATCAAATGGCCCTTGCGCCAAAAACACCATATATTATCATCATCCGCATTCTAAGCTCACTCGGCCGCAGTCGTTGGTTCTTTGTATGCTACAGGCTGCTTCATTCCCATCTCGTAGCACATTCAATCATTTTGAGGATGGCATAACTCCAGGATGCCCTAGTTGTGAGGTACGTAACTGCAAACTCGCTCACATGCTCTGGCAGTGCCCGGCGTTACATGGCGCAAATTTCAGCACAGAAGAAGACTGGGAGAGGGCTCTTACAAGCCCCGAACTCTCAGCCCAATACTCGACAGTCCAGGAGGCCTGCGAGCGGGTGGAGGGCCACGGTCTTTCAGTCCCAGCGTGGATGCGGCCAGCAACTGCAGTGGACCCCTCTTAGGGGGGTGTCTGACCAGTTCTCCAGGACCAAAGAGAGTTCGTTTCACTTCACTTCCTGGCTGACGCTGCAGGTGACCATGACTAGATATTTGGTCCCTGGACGCATACGCCAGAGAGGTCGAACATGATCGCGTGATGCCGAAAGCAGGCGCACTCTGTTTCAAGGAGACGTGGAATGCCGCACGACCAACGATGAACGGCTACAAACACAGCAGACGCGCTCTGTCTCTCGGAAACTTTGTCTTCGCCGCTGACTCGGAAGAGAGAGAGAGAGAGGGGGGGATGGGACACGCATGTGCATAGAGCAGGAGAGTGGACGCGTCAGGGAAGAAGGGACACAGACCCGAGCAACAGCCGCTTCGCATGTAAAAGTTTAGTCTTGAGCACGTAAACTACTGCTAACAAAAAGGTCATGGCCACGTGACCACATTTCTTCCTCCCCACTTTTAATTTTGAACAGGAGTAAGGCTGCCCACCTCAAGCTCCGTACTTTGGCCGAAAGTGTACTCGCCTAAGCTCCCGCGCTTACGTGGCCATGTACGGACTGCCTTAGATTGGGTCATTATGTCCTGCTCCTCCTGCATTAAAGCTGAGCGAAGCCCACCAGAAATGTGCCTTTATAGAAGTTTATTCCTCAGTGTGCTAATCTCCTTCTCCTCCGTAAGTATGGTCCTGTTAAGCTATTCCTCCACCGTGGTCCTGGTGAAACAACTCAGAAGCTCAATACCACTTATTAAAGCCCGATTTCTCATGCGTTTATCGCCTAAGTGCATGTTCCAAAAGTTGGAACTTCCACCCGCTACATTGTCGCTGCAAATAAAATAATGCAACATGTTTTAAGTGCGAATGCACTTTATAAGCGACACTGAATCCGCCGTCCGCGGTGTGCCTCCTCCCCTCCCCTAGCAATGGCGCGAAAAGTGGAGAGGAGCTTCTGTAGCAACGGCGCAGTGACGTCACACACCACGTGATTGCGCACGCTCCGCCCTCTGCTCCGCGGCTGCGCGTGCCCGCGCAACCACAACTTGCTCGAGATCGGCAAGTCGTTATAGGTATGGACCTATCACAGGCATCAACCTCGACTGCGATACCTCCAACAACGAGCACAACGCAATCGAATGCGAGCATTGCACGCGTCATTGAAGATGTCGCGCCGGTTGAAGACAAGGCAGCGCGGCGAAGGGCCCGTGATGCCGAGTGCAAGCGGGCGAAGCGGGCCGCGGACATAAACGTTATTATAGTGCGAATTTACTCTGACATATACGCGTAAACTCACCAAGATTTCTCGAGAGGGTCTAATGGTTCCTGGGAATCGCAATGTCATAACACGGGGGAGTTTACGTTAACTCACTGTCGAATGCCAACGGATTTTAACTTTACTCCCCCTCTTAGCATCACACCGTGCATTGGGACTTAACCATGTTAACCCTCGGGGAACTGCTTAGGAGTTTTTTAAATACTTTTTTTTCTATTTTCTGGGAGCAATGTTTTATGAGATTTTAAGAAAGATCAAAGGTGGGGGTTTTTGTAATGATTTTTATTAGGCATTAATGTCGACTATTTTGAAAGCTTGAGACCCTTTATAACATTATCTGTTTGAGGAACAGCCATGGTATTGACAGGCAATATTTTAATCATGTTGTAATAGCTAACTAAGTTATAAAACTTTAGCTGGTGTAACTTAGGAGGAAAAGAATCTCTCATCAAGGAGGTAAAAAAATGTCACCTGTTAGATATCTTTTAAAACACTTTGCTTCAGCATATTGTCACGCAGCAAAGGACGACGCAGTTGTCTATGAGGAAACCAAGTTTATTGGAGCGAACCTGTGCTCCTCTAACAACTGAAAAAATACCCAGGCGGCGAAGCAGCGGCCGGCAAAACGATGGGCACGGTAGTGAGCGTCGGCGATCGAATGACGCGGCATCGGCTGTGCGGGAATTTATATCCCTCGGCGCGAGAGTTTCTCGAATAGTGGAATCGTATCGGGAACGCCGTGATAGCGTTTGTTAGAAACGCTGTTCGTTCGAACAGCGTTTCTAACAAACAACGCTTGAAGCGTTGTTCGATAGCGTTTGTTCGAAGCGCTGTGGTAGCGTTTGTTCGAAACGCTGTGAAAACGGCGATAGCACAGGCCGGCGCAACCAGGCCGAAAAAACAAAACACAAATAAAAAAACCCAATGCATGGTTCGCGGCATTACCCCCCCCCCCCCCCCCCTCTAAGAGTGCATCGACCCGATGCTAACATAAGGGACAGTCCACACAAATTAAAAGTTCGTCATCGTCCGTAGAAAGGTTTTAAGCGAACCACATGGACGACTTCGGACCGAGTGCGTCGTCGTGATGTACGGGAGTCCCCATCGGGGATCACTTCGTACGTTAGTTCACCAACACGTCGTAGAATCTGGTAGGGTCCGAAATGGCGTCGTAGAAGTTTTTCACTGAGTCCACGTCGTCGAATGGGAGTCCAAACCCTCACACGATCTCCAGGATGGTACTCGGCGTCTCGGCGTCGGAGATTGTAGCGTCCGGCATCCACCAGTTGCTGGTCCGTTATACGAGCTCGAGCGAGCTGGCGGGCCTCCACCGCACGTTGGAGGTACCCTTGGACGTCGGCGTTGAGGTCGTCGTCTTCTACGTGCGGAAGCTTGGCGTCGAGCATCGTAGTCGGCCGTCTTCCGTAGACTAGCTCGAACGGTGTCATATGCGTGGTTTCTTGAATAGCCGTGTTGTACGCAAACGTGACGTACGGGAGGACTTCGTCCCACGTCTTATGTTCAACGTCGACGTACATAGACAGCATATCCGCGATTGTCTTATTGAGCCGTTCCGTTAGTTCATTCGTTTTGGGGTGGTACGCCGTCGTTCTTCGGTGATCTGTGTTGCTGTAGCGTAAGATTCCTTGCATGAGCTCCGCAGTGAAGGTCGTTTTGCGGTCCGTGATTAGGACCTCAGGGGCTCCATGTCGCAGCACAACTTAGTTAATAAAGAACTTTGCAACTTCTTGTGCAAAGTTCTTTATTAGGAACCACTTTATTAGGACCACCGCTCTCCCCTAGGAAGAGCGGTGGTCTCTGCGTAGCGCGTCATGTAGTCTGTCGCTACGACAATCCATTTGTTCGCGGATCGGGATGTAGGGAACGGGCCCAGAAGGTCCATTCCGATCTGTTGGAAGGGCCTTGTTGGGACGGCGATCGGCTGCAGAAGTCCGGCTGGTCTCGTCGGTGGTGTTTTTCGCCGCTGGCAGTCACGGCAGCTCCGGACGTAGTGGGTGACATCGGATGTAAGGCGGGGCCAGAAGTATTTCGCCTTGATTTTTGTAATCGTGCGAGCTGTTCCGAGATTTCCGGAAGACGGGTCGTCGTGGCACGCTTCCAAAATTTCGTCACGAAGGTCTGCGGAGATGACAAGTAAATAATTCGTTCTCCTTCCGGGGTTGAAATTCTTCTTCACTAGGATGGAGTTTTTGAGGCTGAATGCTGGTAAGTTGCGCTTGAACGCCCTAGGCACGGCGACGTTGCGTCCTTCGAGGTAGTCGATCATGGCGCGGAGGTCAAGGTCGGCACGCTGCTGGGCGGCTAGGTCGCTCTCTGTCACGACTCCGAAGAACGCGCTGTCTTCATCGGAGTCCTGTGGTGGTGGGTCGACGGGGGCGCGGGACAGGCAGTCGGCGTCGGAGTGTTTCCTGCCGGATTTGTAAAATATTGTAACGTCAAACTCTTGCAGGCGCAAGCTCCACCGCCCCAGACGGCCAGAGGGGTCCTTCAAATTGGCGAGCCAACACAGCGCATGATGGTCTGTCACAACCTTAAATGGTCTACCATAGACGTATGGGCGTTGTTGCAGCTCGCAGAATTCCTTTTCTTGGTCGTTTTTTTAGCTGAAAGGGGTGCTTTCTTTCGTCAGGCGCGTGAGTGGCTCTGCAATGCGTGCGAAGTTTGCGACGAAGCGCCGGTAGTATGCGCACAGTCCGAGAAACCTTCGCACACCCTTCTTATCTTTCGGCCTTGGGAAGTTTGCAATGGCTGATGTTTTTGCCGGGTCAGGTAGGACTCCCGCGGCGTTCACAACGTGACCCAAGAACTTGAGTTCCTCGTACGCGAAACGGCACTTCTCAGGCTTCAGCGTTAACCCCGATGTACGAATGACCTCGAGTACAGATTCCAACCTTGTGAGGTGTTCGTCGAAAGTCCGGGCGAATACGACAACGTCGTCGAGGTATACGAGGCAAGTGTGCCACTTCGGGCCTGCTAGCACAGTGTCCATGACTCTCTGAAACGTTGCGGGCACTGCCCAAACGGCATCACCTTGAACTCGTATAGACTTCAATTTGCCAGTAGCCGGTCTTCAGATCCATGGATGAGAAGTACTTGGCGTGGCAGAGGTGGTCGAGGGCGTCGTCGATTCGTGGCAGGGGGTACACGTTCTTTTTGGTGATTTTGGTTAGTCTCTGGTAGCCAACGCAGAATCTTAAAGTGCCATCTTTTTTCTTCATGAGTACAACCGGCGCAGCCCACGGACTTTTTGATGGCTGTTTTATGTCGTCGCTGAGCATGTCATCAACTTGAGTCCGGATGGCTTCGCGCTCGTGTGAAGAAACGCGGTACGGTGACTGTCTGGTAGGTCGGGCTCCATCTTCGGTTATTATCCGGTGCTTCGCCAAAGGTGTCTGACGTAACTTCGAGTTCGAGGAAAAACACTCGCTGTAGCGACGGAGCAACTCCAGTAATCTGTCCCGATTTTCTTGCGACAGCGCCGGGTTCACGTCGAAAGGATGTGGCAGCCTGGAAGCATCTGCGTGTGCGCGTTCAAAGGTGGCGGCCGCGATCACTTGACTCGCTTCTTGCGTTTCTTCGAGGAACGCAATTGCAGCGCCCTTGTTTAGATGCTGGTGCTCCTCGGTGAAATTGGTGACCAAAACGTGGGATCTGCGTTGCTTAAACTGCGCAATGCCTCTTGCGACAGACACACCGCGGTCTAGAAGCAACCTTTGGTCAGTCTCCACGATAGCGTCGACGTCAGGAGCAGCACCTTCACAATAGACGGCGATCATCAAGCTTGCGCGGGGTGGCAGGGTACATGAACCCTAAGCCATTGCCAAGCCGACAAGCACGCCCAACTCATGTCAGCTGCCGACAGCAAGGCCTTCAGCCAGAATTTGGACTGCTCCCGGATAAAAAAAGGAAAGAAGACGTAAAAACCACGATGATCAACGCAGGCACCGAGGTGTGGCGAACGCCAGATAATTGTCTGCTGTGCTACCAATGCGGAGAGGCCGACCACGTGACCATGACCAGCGCTACGAACCCTCCCGTCGTTCTGCAAGAACCTTGTGAGCCCCCATCATTCCGAGGATCTCCTGGTGAAGACGCGGAAGAGTGGCTGGAGAAGCTGGAGCGCATCCGCATCTTTAACAGGTGAGATGACGAAGAAACGTTTCGTCATGTCTTCTTCTATTTGGAAGATGCAGCTCGAAGGTGTTTTGAGAACCATGAAGGCTTCCTAACCGACTGGACTGTCTTTTAAGAGCGAATTCCTTAAAACATTCGCTACGGTTGTGCGGAAAGAATGAGCCGTCCTTTTGTTGGAGACGCGAATGCAACACCCTAACTAAGGTGTTGTACTGTTTGCTGAGGAGATGAAGATGCTGTTCCGGAGAGCTGACCCCGAAATGGCACAAGAGAAGAAGGTGCGCTTTCTGATGCGGGGAGTTAAACAAGAGCTCTTCGCTGGACTCATCCGCAACCCCCCTAAGACCGTCGCTGAGTTCGTCACCGAGGCTTCGATGATCGAGAGGACCTTGGATATGCCTTCGCGGCAATACAATAGACCACTCAACACCCTTTCGGTAAACCCGGTAAACGCCCCTGGATTGGCGACGGAAGACTTGCGGGAGACCATCCGCGCCGTCGTTCGCGAGGAACTGACGAAATTGTTCCCAGCAACGCCGCAGCCTCAAGTCGCCTCCCTCACTGACGTCGTCCGCGAGAAGGTTCAGCAAGCACTGGGGAATTCTACGCCATCGGAAGCATCTTACGAACCACAAGCGATGACCTACTCCGCGGCGGCTCGTCAACCCCGACCCGTCCCAATCCGTTATCAAGAGGCCCCGCCGTACCGCCACCTAATGTCGCCCACCCGACCCCCTGTAACCCGAAACCAGGCGCCCAGAAAGACCGAGGTGTGGCGAACGCCAGATAATTGTCCGCTGTGCTACCACTGCGGAGAGGCCGACCACGTCTACCGCCGCTGCCCATACAAGAGGCTGGGTTTGCGTGGGTTCTCCGTCGACGCACCCCGCCCGCGAGCCGGCCAGCGCCCATTTGAGATCGAAGAATACCTGTCGAACACCAGCCGTGGACCATCCCGTTTAAACCGTTTGCCGTCACCTTACCCGTACCAATTTTCCAACCGTCGCAGCAATGCTGACTTTACCCGTGGAAGGTCCCCCAGCCCACGAGGGGAAAACTAAAAGCAGCAACTTCTGGAGGTGAAGTTGCACGACGGCGAGAAAATGAAAACCCTCCAACGACGCAAGACCGTGATTCACGACATGCCCTTATCCCGACGACCCGACGACACCCTGACGAGACCCCCGAAAACGACGACAGCTACGCTGCGCGACGCGTACCCGAAATGACGAAGCCTGCTGCTGAGAAGACGACGATGACGACGCATAGTGCCCGACCATCAACACGCGCAAGCCGCGATACGACGCCCCGACGCACCTGAAGTTCGAGGAAAGCGGCATCCGACGTCCAGTTTTCCATCGACGGCCTTGACGTAGTCGCCCTCATCGACACGGGAGCCGACTACTCGGTCATGAGCGCGTCATTCGCGTCCAAGCTAAAGAAAGTTACGACCAGATGGGACGGTCCGCACATACGCACAGCAGGAGGCCACCTCGTGACCCCAAGTGGAATGTGCACATGGCGCGTCACCATAGACGGCACTACGTACCCTTCGGAGTTCGTCATTTTGCCTAACTGCTCCCGTGACGTAATTTTCGGAATGGATTTTTTGACGGACAATGGCGCAATAATTGATCTGCAGACCAGGTCGATAACGTTTTCTTCCGATCTTTCCACGACGCCGCAGCCGAACCTCGGACACCGTGCTGCTGTAAGGATCGCCGACGATCATGTCACCCTGCTACCCCGCACCTCCACCAGATGTCACGCAGCAAAGGACGACGCAGTTGTCTATGAGGAAACCAAGTTTATTGGAGCAAACCTGTGCTCCCCTAACAACTGAAAAAATACACAGGCGGTGAAGCAGCGGCCGCCAAAACGACGGGCACGCTAGTGAGCGTCGGCGATCGAATGACGCGGAATCGGCTGTGAGGGAATTGATATCCCTCGGCGCGAGGGTTTCCCGAATAGTGGAATTGTATCGGGAACGCCGTGATAGCGTTTGTTAGAAACGCTGTTCGTTCGAACAGCGTTTCTAAGAAACAACGCTTGAAGCGTTGTTTCTATAGAACAACGCCTGAAGCGTTGTTCGATAGCGTTTGATCGAAACGCTGTGAAAACGGCGATAGCACAGGCCGGCGCAGCCAGGCAGAAAAAAATTGCCCGCAGCTTCCCTCGGGGGAACACTGAGGAGGATGCGGACCATATAATTGGTTAACGGGGTGTTAAAGTGCGACTTACTTGGGTCGATGGCTAAATTGGTTAACGTGGTTGTGAAATGGGGTGTTAAATTGCGACTTACTTGGGTCGATGGCTAAATTGGTTAACGTGGTTGTAGGAGGGGGTGTTAAATGAGTGAACACGTACACACGTATGCGAAAGGGCGGCGCTGGTCGAAGGGACGTCGATCATTGTGTTTGTGGATTCGTTGGAATTCATTTCACCGCGACCTTGGACGTCGACGCGCCGTACAAACCAACCGACGAGCGGCAACTGAGCGAGCGAGCGCCGACCTTGAGTATATATACAGCACGGCGGCGCATGCACTGTCAGCTGTTGAATGTTCTCGAAGCGCGACGCCACATGCGCGTCCACTGGAGAATCAGGAGAATTGTAGATGTCGAACGCGGTGTGTAGAGGAGGAAGGGTGCACAGATGGTGGAGGAGTGAAGCGCGCGCGGTGTGTAGAGGAGGAAGGGATGCACAGATGGTGGAAGAGTGGGCGACGGCGCGACGGCGCATGCGCGCGCGTCAGCTGTCGAATGTTCGAGAAGCGGTGCGGACGGCGCACTACAAGGCGCGAGTATAAGATGCTCCGCATCTAAAACAAAACACAAATAAACAAACCCAATGCATGGTTCGCGGCAATATTAACTTCAAACAATGCTGCTTCACTCTTCATTACGCGTACATTTATTAGTTTAAAATCAGGTTCTTCAAGCTAAAATTTGTCTTTCTATATTGTCGTTAATTTTTGAAAATGACAAGAGACGAAACAGGTCCTTTTGTACAAAACAAGCTCAATATTTTTTCTCCCTGACTATGCATTTAATAAAATACGACGTGACCTTCGGGCTACTGGGTGGTCTGTGCACAAAAAAAAAAAAAGAAGTTGGTAGATCCCACGTAGAATGGCAATCGATGTTATGCTAAGCACGAATGAGAAATGTTGATATGTCACTTTAAAATTAGCACAACGTTACGAGGTGGAGGTAAATGATGCCGTACATGACTTCCATGTCATGAATATTCAGTTCGGATGTGTCGTTTTACCTTCATCTGTTCACGTCACGTGATACAGAATTTAGAATATGTGGAGCTAGCGAAACGGCCGCGAGCACGTTGTGAGCGTGGTAAATTGTCATGTTCTTACATCACACGCTTGTCAGGATTATCATGTTTGCACCAGTCATATATTTCGTAATCACCATATTTGCTATACGTGGAGCTAGCAAAACGGCCACGGGCTTATCTTGAAGGGCCTACCATACTCCAATGAAGCGTTGATGGGCGCGCACGCTGGGCACAGCGACGCTACGTTAGCAAAACGCGAACACTCTATAGTCTGACGCCAGGCGCGAACAGCGTCTGTCGATGCGATATGCTGCATTTCGCGCCGATGTGTTACCCAGACAACACTGCGTTTCTCTCTTTTCTTGACGGAGGGACGCTGGACGCGCTGAAACGTGGATGTGTCAAACAACGCAGGGTGACGTGCGCCTGCGAGTATAAGACAGGACCGGCGCCTCGCGTGCTAACACCGGCGTGATGTGACGAAAGGCACGCTGGCAAGCACGCGCACCGCGTCGCGTCGAAATCTATTGGCGCCATTACTATGGTGTGTAGTAGTGTTCTCACATGACACGCATGTCATGATTATCATGTTTGCACAAGTCACATACATTCGTCCTCCATTCACGTGGCGTAATACCAATTTTCGCATATGTAAAGCTGCGAAACGGCTGCGGTGCATCGTGAGTGTGGCATGTAGTCATGTTGTTACATGACAGCATGTCATGATTTTCATGTTAGGGTTTGTCGCTTGTGTTCGTCGTGCAATCATGCCATACCATACCAGTTTTGCAACATGCCATGTGAATGAAACCACCTCAAGAGCTACAGGACCTTGTTGTCAATCTCGACATTCATGACAAACATTTCATGATTTTCTTGTTATGAGAAGTCACATACGTTCTTCGAACAGTCATGCTATGTCATACCAAGTTTGGTTTCGATACCATTATTGAAACGGCCAGGAGCGCTAAAGTTCGTAGGTGGGTAAATAGATAGGTATACGCTCAAAGTCACCGAAGTTCGCTAAGAATTGCTTCTCATTTAATATAAAATCAACAATCAAATCCAAAACATCAACATTTTGGCGCCTTTCGATCTCTCGTGGAATCAGCTTTCAGGCATATGAAGAATATGCCCTAATTTTGAATTGGAAACACGTCCGTAAGTCCTAGAATTGACACACCAAAAAGCTAAAAAAGCGCTTTTAGGTACAGACAACGACAGTCTCATAAAGGCCTATTGTACAGCCTAAATTGTTATTCACTGATTGTTGTCTTCCGATCTTTTCCACATTTGAAAAGCGGGTACTGCGTAAAGCCGTGGTATTGTGTTTGCGTAACAACGATGGTGGAACGGAATAAGTCCTGAACAAGCATCAATAAAGCGTGCAGCGGTGTGATAGTGTATGAGTCTTAAAAACAGTTCGTGCCCTATTGTGCCCTTACCTGGTGCCGGGGTAACCGTAGTCAGCGAGGCTACGTTGCTGTCCATCTGCGACCTGTTCATCAGGGAAGACCCTGGATACAGCCCACATCGGAATCGGTCAGGAGCGCTCCCACTTCGTCGCCCGGGCACCACAGCGTTTCGCAGTGGAAGCCAGGGCTCAACCATGCCGTCGGTGACCTACGCCACGCCTCCGCCGAAATCCCTCCGTATAGCATGTTTCTCTATGAGCCCTCTGGTTTGTCCTTAGTTCTCCAGAGGGCAGTACTGTCGACGACGTCATCGACGCTCTTGAAGCTGTAACTGGCTCTGCCGGAATAAAGTCCCTCCAACATATGGGAGGTGTAAAGCTCAGCGCTGCTACCGCAAAGCAGACTGCAGCAATGAAATATAAGAACCGAGGCACCATCCTGCTGAATGGTGAGTCGGTACCCCTAGTCAACATAGGACCCGAAATTGGCCACGTCTCTGTTCTTCGAGTTCCTCTGTTGGTCGGAGATGCAGCGCTTGCCTCTGCTCCCTCGGTCTACGGAAACGTGCAAGAGTACACGAGCCAGCATTCAAGGGGTGCCCAGGAGGGGGTGCAGCGTCTCCCTCTTTTGTGACGGAGGGACGCCGGATGCGCTGAAACGCGCAAGCGTCAAAGCAACGTAGCGCGGCGCCCGCCTGCGAGTATATGACAGGACCGGCGCCTGGCGCGGCAACGCCGGCGTGGTCCGACGAAATGAACACCGGCGAGTGCGCGCACGGTTCACGTCTAAATGTATTGGCACTTTGAATTTGGCATGTAGTCATGTTCTCGCATGACACACATCTCATGACTATCATGTTTGCACCAGTCACATACCTTCGTGACCCATCTGCCTACGACTTTAGCTCTTCTGGCAGTTCCGATAATGGTATCGTTACCAAACTTGGTATGGCATAATATGACTGTATGGAGAACATATTTGACTACTAATGACATGAAAATAATAACATTTACGTCATGAATGTCATGATTTACATTCCACGGTCCTCCAGCTCTTGCGGTGGTTTCGTTCACATGTTATGTTGCAAACCTGCTATGGTATCACATGATTGCATGGTGAACACAAGTGACAGACCGTAACATGAAAATCATGACATGCGTGTCATGTAACAACATGAATACATGCCATGCTCATAAAGGCCATGTGGCTGCTTCTGTAACTTAACTTATATTATAAATCACTTCAATTGTTATGAATTTGGTATAATGAGAGGTGAACGGATGACGAACGTATGTGCATGGTGCAAACACCATAGTCATGAGATGCATCACATCACATCACATCACTTTATTTCCTTAAAGACCCCTCAAGGGGGTATTACATAAGGGGTGGGTATACAGTGTAGCCAGGTGACTTCACCCGGTAAGAAAGTTTGTTACTTTGTCCAAGAAGTTTGATGGATTAGTAATGGCTGCAATGATGTGGGAAAGACTTTTGCAATCTGTTGCTGCTCGCGGGAAAAATGAAGAGGAAAATGTGAGGGTGCGAGCACGTGGGTGTGACACTTGCAATTCATGTCCGCGGCGATGAGGAATGCGCGTAAGGTGAGCGATGTAAGGTGGATGACAGAGATCACTGTAATAAAATTTGTAGAATAATGATAGCGTGGCATTACGACGACGAAGACAGAGATTAGACAAACCGGATTCCGCTTTCAGTGATGATACGCTAGCTCGGTAATATTATGTGGAATGAATGAATCTAGTAGCACTGTTTTGGACAGCTTCCAGGGCAGATGCGAGGTAGGACTGGTGTGGGCTCCAGATAGCGTATACGTATTCCAGTTTCGATCTGATGAGTGATTTGTAGGCTAGTAGTTTTACGTGTGTGGGGGCATGATAAAGATTGCGTTTCAGGAATCCCAGTGTTTTATTGGCAGATGCTACGATATTTGTAATATGAGTGCGCCAAGATAGGTCATTGCATAAGGTCACCCCTAAATATTTTAACGAGTTAACGGCTTCGATGTGAACTGCAGAAATTGAATACGGAAAAAAAGGGCAGGAGAACGTCGAGAGAAGGTTACA
Source organism: Rhipicephalus microplus (assembly GCF_043290135.1). NCBI lineage: Eukaryota > Metazoa > Arthropoda > Arachnida > Ixodida > Ixodidae > Rhipicephalus > Rhipicephalus microplus. The sequence goes on from NC_134708.1 coordinate 59,285,066, forward strand.
GATTTACATTTACTCGAATTTAGAGCCATTAGCCATTGCTGGCACCAGTCTATGACGTGGTTAAGAGCAGTCTGTAAAGCATGTTGGTCGAGAGGGTTATTTATAGTTGAATAAATGACGCAGTCATCTGCGAACATTCTGATGTTAGCTGAAACTGTTGAAGGCAAATCAATGATATAAATTAAGAACAGAAGGGGTTCAAGGATGGATCCTTAAGGCACGCCTGAGGTTACTGGGAGCAGGCAAGATGTCGTGCTACTAATAGGAACAGTTTGAGAGCGCTTTGTTAGAAAAGCCTTTATCCATTCGAGAATATTGGGATCTATGTTCAACTAACCAAATTTTAGTATTAATCTTTTATGGGCTATTTTGTCAAATGCTTTAGCATAATCTAAAAAGATGGCGTCAGCCTGAACGTTGAGGTCAAGGTTAGTGTGTAAATCGTGAAGGAAGATGGCTAGTTGGGTTTCGCATGATAGACCTCTGCGGAAACCATGCTGTGAATAGTGAAATAACCAGAACGAGTCTAGATGATTCATGATGTGAGAGTATATGACGTGTTCCATGATCTTGCAAGGTACACTGGTTGATGAAATGGGTCGGTAGTTAAGTGGAGAGTTTTTGTTACCGGCTTTGTAGATTGGAAGGACCTTGTCCACTTTCCAATCCACGGGTAGAGTGGCAGTGGCAAGAGACTGCAAAAATAACAAACATAGATAGGCAGCAGAGGTGAATTTACTATTTTTAAGAAACTTCGATGCGATTTCATCAATGCCCGCAGACGAGGAGAGTTTGATGTTCTCAATCCGAGAAGATATACCACAGACAGAAAGAACAACAGGTGGCATTCTCGATTGAATGAGGCCGGAGGGAACTAAATAAGAAAAAAGCGTGTCATTCTCCATGGTATAAACAGATGAAAAACTGCGATTAAATTCATGAGAACACTCATCACCGGACAAAACTTCATCGAGCTCATTCGTAAGGCTTACTGTATGAGCCCTGTGAGGGTTAATTACTTCCCAAAACTTCTCAGCATTATTTTCTAATAGTTAAGAAAGTTCAACATAAAAAAAGAGATATTTAGCGGTTCGAGTTTTTTTCAAATAAGAATTTTCAGCTGCATAGTATTTTTCCCATGCGTGCGCACTGTTTACAAGTTTAGCTGCACGATAAAGCCGCTTCTTTTTGTTTTCTAATCTTTTGAGCGATTTTGTGAACCATGGTTTTTGAGAATTTGAGTGGAAAGTGACTTTAGGTATGTACTTATATAAAAGTTCATTTATTTTAGCTTTGTAGACGGTCCAGTTGTCCTCAATGCTTCGGCTTTGAAAGTTCACTTCAAACAGAGGATAAAACTTGATTAAATAGTCATTGATTGCTTGATAGTTAGCTTTATCATAAAGACGAATGGTCTTTAAAAATGTGTGGCGTGGAACTGACGCAAACTGAAATATGGCTTGGATAACCTTATGGTCACAAACTTCTTTGAGGTAAGTAATGAATGATAAGCATTCGGGACTGTTTGTTAGTATTAAATCCAAAGTGTTTGCCCATTCCTGCGTGATGCGTGTTGGTTCAGAGACCAATTGTGTAAGACTGAAATTAAGGCAAACGTCAATGAATTTGGTTGCTTCGGAGTTGTTTATAGTGGAGACTTGGTTACACCAGTCAATACTTGGGTAGTTAAAGTCGCCGAGAAGTACGACACTGGCATTACTGTGTGTTGTAAGAAGCTGGCTTAGCATATCATTCAGTTTCTCTGGAAAGTATGGGCTGTTTCGTGGTGGTCTGTAACATACGCCAAGTAAGACTGTTTTTGGTCTAGCTCGACATACAAGCCATAATATTTCTACGTCAGTCCCGACATTAATAACGGATCATGAAAGCTTCCGACTAGCAGCAATGAGCACGCCTCCCCCTCGGGAGCCCTCGCGATCTTTCCGGAAAATATCGAAATTTGGCAAGTCAGTGAGAAGTTCGACGTCGTTGACATCATTAGACAGCCAGGTCTCTGTGAGTACCAGCAGGTTACTAGCGGAAGACGATACAGGATTTGATATGGCCTCTCTTTTCGGTAAAAAGCTACGTATGTTTGTGAAAATTATAGAAAAGGACAGATCATTTGAAGGGGTGGTTTTTGCGTGACAGTGCGTTTTTTTGTTTAGGAGGTGATTGCTAGATAGTAGATTCTTTTATCATTTCGGAAGATGAATAAAAAATGTAACGGTGGGGCCCGATGTATAGCGTTTTGTACCGCAGAGAAAAGGGAGCAGCTTTAGATTTAGCAAATGCAAGAAGCTGTTTTCGCGCAGTACGGACTGCAGCAGAAAAATCCTATCCCACGCTGTATTCTGTGCCCTTGAATTTGCGGCCACAGGAAAGGATTGCGGATTTAGTCTTGTAAAAGGTAAGCTTAACTACTATAGGACGACGTCGGTTTTCGCTGAATTTACCTGGACGGTGTGCACGGTCGATTTCCTTTGGGTCTACACTAGCGCCTAATTGATTGCGACAGATGTCAATAATTAGTTGCTCCGACTGGGCGAAGCTTTCTTTTGTGATTGTTTCAGGAATACCATAAAAATGCGTGTCATGTGGGAACATGACTACATGCCACAATCAAGGTGCCAATACATTTGGACGTGACGCGGTGCGCGTGCTCGCCGGCGTTCATTTAGTCGCGCAATGCCAGCGTTGCGACGCCACTCGCAGGCGTGCGCCGCGCTGCCTTGCTTTGACGCATGTGCGTTTCAGCGCGTACGGCGTTCCTTCGTAATGAAAAGAGAGAGACGCAGTGTTGTCTGGGTAACGCATCGGTGCGAATTTCGCGCCGGTTGCCGTCGGACGACGCTGACCGACGCTGGTCGCACCGGTCGCGTCAGGTTATACAGTGCTCGTGTTTTGCTAACGTAGCGTCGCTTTGCCCATCGTGCGCGCGCTGAGCGATACATTGGAGTACATTGGGCCTTTCATGCTGCGCTCGCTGCCGTTTTGCTAGCTCCACATATACATAGTTTGGTGTTACGTGACGTCAATGAATGACGAAGTATATGACTGGTGCAAACAGGATAATTATGACACGTGTGTCAGGTAAGAACATGGCAACATACCACGCTAATAGCGTGCTCGCGGCCGGTACGCTAGCTCCACATATAGTAAATTTGGTATCACGTGACGTTAATAGATGACGAAGGTAAACGTACATTCAAACATGATAATCACGACACGCAATTCATGTACGGTATCATTTACCTTGAACTCCTAACGCGTGTGGATTTTAAAGTGACATATCAACCTTTCTTATTCGTGCTGCGCATATCATTGATTCCCACTGTACATGGTATCTGCCAATTTTATCCCCTTTGTTGCTTCAGTGTGGGCGTGGTTACCAGCCCCTCGATGGCGCCAACCGCACGCGCTTTTCTAAACCACGCCGTGGTGTTTCCTTGCCCATTGGACGCACATGATGTGGCGATGTTAAGGTCACTGGAAACAAAGTTGCTACAGCGAACATCCCACGTCTAGAAGCCATGGCCGGACTATGAAGCATAAGTTAGAGATGCTGTGGGGTGGAAGGAGCGAGGAAGGCCGTCCGATTTTGGAGGACGCTGCTTCACTCCAAGAGCTCACAGTCGTGCGAACAAGGGAAACATGGAAGGGCGTACGCAACAGGGGTGGTGCCAGAATTTTCATACTGGGAAGAGGGGGCACACATGAGAAGTGAGTTCCTTCAAGGGGACAGGGAAGCTTGAAATTTATGCGTTGTATTGTCACCATATGCTGGAGGGGGGGGGGCAGGCGAAAATTTTAGCGAAGCTCCAGCCCCCCCCCCCCCCCCCCCCCCCCTCCATCCTTATCCTTTGATCGCGCCGACCCTAGTCGCACCCGCCCATTTCCCCGCAGAAGAGGAAGAGCCAGGATAAAGGCCAGTATGTTGTACATAGCGTAAACGTTTTGTGTGCTGCAATGAAAATAAGTCAATGAATAAAGAAAAGAAATGGGACAACACAAGCGCAAATGTTGTGTTGCCGTGCTTGTGTTGTCCCGTTTCTTCACCGATTTTTTTTTTTTTCATTGTGGAGCTCGAAAAGTCTGCGCCATTTCCCCCTAATACCTCGTATTTGCACTTCATCCTGATTGTAAATGCTTTAGTGGGGTGAGGGGGACACTATAGGTACATCCCTAATCACGCAAGAAAGACGCATGGTGTGCTATTTACCGTTGCTCAGGTGCCCGTCATGTCGCGTTATGGTCATGCAGTGTTTGACGCTATGGGCGGCAGGAGACCGCAGATTTATTCGAAGAACTGCCTACTTGTACCTCCGAACAGCCGGGAACTAGAGACAGGCCGTTGCCAGGCCGCTGTTGCAAGCATCTCATGGCTTTATTTTCCTCTTTGCTTGTTTCTTGCGTACAGGATTAAGGGGGGTGAGGTGGAAGGGGGGCGGGGTCTGCTTTGAATCGTCACTTTACCTTCTGGAAACACCTGCACATGGAAATGCATTCAGCAACTTGCCCTTATTACTCGACCCTTGTGGCTATAGGGGCTATATGGCCTTATCCGAATGCTGTTAAAGCGGTGGTTCTCAACCGTTGAAGCGATGGCGGACCCTTTGGTGTAACTGAAGGACTCTGGCGTAAAGAACCGGAAGGTGGGGGGGGGGGGAGGGGTTGAGACGTGTGTATCGGTGGTGTCACTCGTTCAGCTGCATGTGCACTGTATGCGCACGCATACTTGTGAATTGTTGTAGTAGATGTCGTTGTGTAACGGGACACGTGATTACCTGTGACCAATCACGTGTGCACTCGTTTTTGTTGTGTGTTGTGAGAATAGATGGCCGCATCGTCGGCCGAATCATTGTTTGTGCTTCGGCGAGTGCGGGGCTCACTGCTTCGCGTAGCGGGCAATGCTGGCGCCCGTCGCGTCTCGTTCCAGTTGCCAGGCGTGGGACGTCTGCCGCCCGCCTGCACTACGAGACGCACTCCCTACCTTAATAAATGGAAGACAAAACAGGCGAAGTAAACGCAGTGCTACTGTGACTCATCTAGCAGGCTTGCTTTTGAATAGATGCTTTGGGGCAGCCGAGGCGATCTTGTTCGTAATGTCGCTATGGATCCATACGCAGGATCTGGAAGTGGGGATAGGTCGAAACTCGCCTCCAAAAACTTTTATTTTTTTCGTAGGCAATGACACCGCGGAACTCTTACGACGGCTCCGTTGAACCTTAAGGCCCCACGGAACCCCACTAGAAAACCATTGCTTTAAACTGTTTGTGAAAATCAAATACCAGCAACTTCTTGATATAGATCAGTCTTATATTAGTAAACTATTTATTTTGCGTTTTCTTGCACAGTATGTTCTTCTTTGCCAACAAAGAAACAGGCTTCTCTGTCTGGGTTCGATCGCGCGGCTTAAGCCACGGCAATCGGATTTTCATGGAGGCGGTATCCTGTTGTGGTCATTTAAGAGAATTTCATTTCCAGATGTATCTTACATAACTTGTGTACACAAAAGATATACATTGTTGTTCATGCGTATGTACATTGCTGTGGTCCGTGCACTGTGTGATGCCAGTTCACGTTAAAGAACCGCAAACGGTTGATATATCCAGAGCCCTCCACTAGTGCACACCTCGTAATCTTATTTCGGTTTCGGCGCGGGAAAACCTACGGAAATGATCTGTTAAATATAACGTGCGTAACTTACGCTGATATTGCTTTATTGCGGCGTTTTCCAGAACGCGTGCGTTTTAAATTGATAAAACGAAGGTGACAGCCCTAACTACGCATTTGCTGTCAAATACCACAGGAGAAACTTTTCAGAACATTCCAAGTTCGGCTACGGGGGGCTTATACGGCTGTTGTTTTTATTTTATTTGGCGCATCACGAGTAGCGCTGATCAAGGGGATAAGGCGGCGACGAGCGAGGCAGTGAGGTGGGAAAAGAATGACCAATGCGCAAAGGAAAAAAGAATTGGCCGTCCGCATCAACGCCTTTTCTCGTTTTTCTATTGACGTTGGTACGTGTTGCAACTGCGTTTTATCGACACACGCAGCACGTTTGTCCCGATGTGGACATTCTCGAGAGCCGCATTGTAGATAAAATGGCGGCTCTTCTGCTTCCTCTGGTTCCTCCAGCCTGTCTAGCACGATCGATACATGTCTCGTGGAGCGCGATAAAGGCATCGTTTGTGCCTGGTCACCTCTAAGACTTCATGTAGCGTCTTGGAAAGAAAGTGCTCCCAATACGGGCCAGACTGGAGAATTGGGGCATGGTCCCATCTTCCACTTGTCCAAACTGCCAGTTAGAGGAGTCTAATCAGCATATGCTGCAGCAATGTGTCATTGCAAAGGTATCTTGAAAGTCTGGTAACACTATTTCTCGTGGCCTAGGTGTTAATCGCGCCCCGCGGCGGTGGTCTAGTGGCTAAGGTACTCGGCTGCTGACCCGCAGTTCGCGGGATCAAATTCGGGCTGCGGCGGCTGCGTTTCCGATGGAGGCGGAAACGCTGTAGGCCCGTATGCTCAGATTTGGGTGCACGTTAAAGAACCCCAGGTGGTCAAAATTTCCGGAGCCCTCCACTACGGCGTCTCTCATAATCATATGGTGGTTTTGGGACGTTAAACCCCACATATCAATCAATCAATTAGGTGTTAATCGCTTTGTCACATCTGGTCGCTGCTCCCGTAGTCACTTTGCACGCCTTCTCATAGTTGCAGGAGCTTTTTGTTTGTGGCGTAATGGGTGCGATGCTGTTGCAGCAGATCATCATCGTCGTCCTCTCTTTTCAATTCTGGAACGCCCATACTCTGAAGTACCTTTCTGTCAGAGGAATCGTTCTTCCTTGTGGAGGAAGACTTTCTACGACAATGGTCGTGCCGCTTTCTGTCCGTACTTGATAGACGTGTTCGATTAGTATTCCACCTGGCCTGGTCACTATAGCCAGGTCACCTCTCAGTGTCCGATTAGTGCATGTAATCTGTATGTATTTACTATTTCTATGTGTTTATGTGTGCCCCATATGGTAGTGAGATTTTGTACACATGCAGTTCAATCTAACGCTGTAAATTATACAAATAGCACGAATATTGATACCTGCTGTATACACTTGATAACGTCTTCACCAAGCCTTGTAAATTCTGTACATATATTATCATGTACACTGTCCATAATGTGATCAGTGTATATACGAAGTGTATGTAGTTATTAGTACCATGAACTATGGACACCCAACGGACTTGGACGCTTTTGTTTGAATGCGTCATGTATGTTGTGCTTTGTCATTTGTTTGTTATTTTGCTTGTTGTATAGTCGCTCCTTTCATAGGTTTGTTGCGTCCCACGATACAATTAACTTTTTCTAAACGCAGTTGTTCCTGTAACAGGATGGCTTTATGCTCGCCCTTACTAGAGTAGCCACTACTCTAAATCGTTATAAACTTCTTCAAAACACAGAAGCTGCTATCATTCAGGTGTGAGGCTCAAGGAATGGCTTTCATCTCTCCCATAGTATAATACCGAGTACCCTAAATCTTTAACCACTTGTTTTATATACTCAAACCTTAAGGATAGTAGGCTGCTACCAACTCGGCGATGACTGGGAGAGCTTACAGCTCTCCCATAGTAGAGTGCGTATGGTGCTCTTAAACATTCAAAGTTTATTCTAAGTACGCAGTGCATTGCGCTACTCGAAATATTTACAGGTTGTTGCAATCCAATGTGCATAACCAATGTGGAGGACAACTGTAGTTTATAACACGAGGCATAAAACAGTGAACATGAAAACAGACGTCTGAGGACCACTACCAGACGGATTTCAGGAAATAGGGTCACTTAGAAGTCTTTCTAAACACACTAAAGCAAGTCCTTATTAGCCCCGAGTTCAAGATATAGGTCGCCGCACCGTCACCGCGCTAGTGTGGATTGGTGGCTGGTGGTGCACACTCCAACGTGCGCAGCAGCACTTTTTTGTGAGTGGTGTAAGCCGATAGTCGGTGAATAAAATGCGTTGACAGCAGGCTTCACGTAATGTTTTTCCATCGCCGAATAACTGCATGAAGCTCGCCGATCGTTACCACTAGTTTTCAGAGAGACGCTATCCGTCATTGAAAGGGATGTGCACGTTGGTGGCGACTGTTTGCGTTTTTCGCACTATGTTACGTTTGTTGTATATTTATTTCTAAGTCTTTAGCTTGTGTCCCCCCTATTACGCACTGCGCGGTAGTGCAATTGAATTCATTCTTTTGCACATGCACGCTGGTACAGAAAAAAATAACTGAGAAAGAATTCCACAGGCTTGGGAAAGGAGCTGAGATAACCACTACTTATCAACACGTTTTCTAATGTTCTCAGTGAAATTAATGTAGTAGGACATCCTAATCAGGAAAATTACGTGGCTGCCCAAGCCCCGCCACAGTGGTTTTGTGGCTAAGGTACTCGGCTGCTGACCCACAGGTCGCGGGATTTGAATCCCGGGGTCGGCGGCCGCATTTTCGATGGAGGCGAAAGTGCTGCAGATCCGTCTGCTCAAATTTTTGTTCACGTTAAAATAACCCAGGTGCTCGACATTTCCGGAGCCCTCCTCTACTGCGTCTCCACTACGGCGTCTCTACGGCGTCATCCGGAGCCTCCACTACGGCTCGGGCGATGCCTTCAACTTGATCTTGTACACTAACGTCGCGACTGTCGATAAGATTAATAAGGAATGCCGCCGTTTCGAAATGGCCAAAAGCTGCCGTGACCTGCCTAAATTTTCGCGGCCACCAACCACGGCTGTTACATCTACATGCACAGATCTCAGTGCCACACCACCCGTACAGTAGAACGTGAACGAGGACAAGGACGAATCATGCGAAGGCCTTCGAGGAAAAAGGTGCAGCTTTAGAATTGTGACAGTAATGCACCACCTTCTAAAAAGAAGAAAAAGAAGACTCGCCATGCAAGATCGAATATAGTCGAATACAGGTTTTATCACGCCAATATTCAAGCAATCACTCCGGAACTTCAGCAAATGAACATCACATATTGTCCAGATACCGCGGGTATACTTGGCTCTCCCGTATGTTGTTCGTGATGGAGCTGGCGCCGACAGGTGGCATGACGCGCGTGGGTGACCAGACCAACAGTTCTGATCCGGCAGCGGTCAACTCACGCATCTTCGTCGGCAACCTAAACACACACGTAGTGTTCAAAAAGGCCGTGGAGTGGCTCTTCAAGCGCTACGGCCGCATCATCGGCCTCTTTAAGCACAAAGGCTACGCCTTCGTCCAGTACACGGACGCATACGACGCACGCAACGCGGTGCTCGGAGAAGACGGACGCACCATAGCTGGCCAGATTCTGAACGTTAACATGGTTTCTGAATCCAAGCCTCACGAAGTTAACCGCAAACGGCAGAACCTCGCACCAGACCTGTTCGCCACCTTCCGGCAGCTGGCCTCGCCTGTGAAATGCGCCCGCATCGAGCCGCTCACATTCCGGCCAGCCAGCGCCATCAACGGTGGCAACAAGGTCGTCGCCAAGAAGAAACTGCGCACGTACGCCGAGCCGGACATCTTCATCTGTGGCAACTGTCGGGAGCTGTTTCCGAGCCTGCAGAAGCTGCTCGACCACAAGCGTCACCGCTGCCGACTGCGCTTCACCTGCCGCTGCCACGTGGTCCGGCTCTTTGCGGCCGAGTCGTCGCCCGTGATTCAGTTGCCTGTCTGCGTCCAATGCCTGGCGCGCTGCGGAAGTTGGTGGGAGCTGGCCTGCCACTTTGAGGCCACTTATTGGATGTACGTCTACCACCATCCACTGGAGGCAGCCACAAATTCGAAAGAGCACGACCAGAGGAGCTTGCAGTCGGACCAGGCAATGGCGTCTCCGAACGATGATGGCGGCTGCGAGGAAGCGGCGAGCGTGGCTTCGGACTGCCGAAGCGACGACTGTGCCTCCATCGTTGTCGAGTGTGCCAACCACGGCTCCAACGGCACGCATTCAAGCAGCGATGAGGCTGTGGATAGGAGATATTTAAAATCAGCAGTAATGACGCGACCAGTTGTCGTTGTCGTTGACCGGTGAACAGTTCCCCAACGAACGAGCGGAGACAACCCTTCTTCTTCCTTGTAAGGTGCACACGTGCGTCACCGCCCAAAATGGCAATATGCATCATGCATGCACGAGGCAATAATCTGGGTGGCGACGCGCATGTGTGCCTTACGAGGAAGACGAAGGGTTGCCTCCGCGATGCCCTTGAGTGTAAATATTCATCAAATTACCTCACCGAAGATGTCTAATTCACAACTTGAAATAGAATTTGATGATATTTTTCTCTATAATGCGAAACAAATGCCCCTTAAGTATTTAAATAAGCAGTTACAAGATTACTTGACTCATAGGTCAATTAGCAACAAAATTGCGATAGATGCATCCATATTAAACGAAAAGGCTGGAGCAGGCATATTTTGTACTGCTCTCGACTGTTTTTTTTTCAGTTCGATTACCAGATCGTACGCATATATTCATCGCTGAATTATTCGCTATAATTTTAGCACTTTGTAAACTTCTCGCAAGCGAATCAGAAGCAGTAATAATTACTGATTCTCTCTCAGTATGTACTGCGCTATCTGCAGCAAAAAAATTTGACATTATTGAGTACGAACAGCAGTTTATTACCGGCAGACCATAGAAATTTCCACTTTTTATGGGTACCTGACCACTGCGGAATTTATCCGAATGAGATGGCAGACTCGTTAGCCAAAGCATCATTAAGCGGACCACTCTGACTTATTTTACAAGATTTCGCTTATGTAACAGCACTCAGATATAGAAATGCTTGTTTGCACAAGGAAATAGAAAAGTTATCATTGCATAAAGTCAAAGACTTCGTACATCTAAGATTTTACTGGAACAAACAGTGGTGTGTATCTTGGCATTTTTAAATTACAATCACCAGATTACGATGCAGAAATCCGCACCTGAATTAATACCTACATAAAGCTGGACTCACCGCCTCTCCGTATGTCTTTTTTCAAGGAATTAAAAACAATAGATATTTTCTTTTTATTCTGTCACCGATATTCTTATCAAAAGAAAAGATACCTGGTCGAACCAATTGAGAAGCTAGGTTTAAAAATAAACGTGGCAGTAATTTTACCCTTTGGAGGGATAACATTAGGTTATAGCCACAGAGAGGTTCGCTCTGCTGTCTGTGCGTACATAATGGCAACAAAAAGATTACCTCTTTAGTCTATTGTTAATAATATTTTCGGCTCTGAGACTACCTGAATCGCTGACCGCTAGCTCGTGTAGCATTTTCATACATTTTTAAGATTTGTTTATGCTTTATACTAAAATTCTCTTTAACAATTTTAAATGCATAACTAACTCGATGATCCTGCCAGCCGGTTCTTGGCCGATCCCCTTTTGTGGGCAAGTGCCAGCAAAGCAAAAGGCTCATCATCATTTGAGTATGTGACCCACCTTGTCACTCTCTGTCATTTGCTCGTCAACTTTCCGGCACAACGCGAGCACGTCCTGTATGTATGACATATACGACTCAGTTGAGGACTGAAAACATATGGCGAGTTCTTTTTGCGCTTCTATTTGGCGACCAGACGGGCTCCCAAAAGTGTAGCGTAGTCATTCCTTCAAGATATCCCAGCTGGTGATCTCGATCACGTGGGTGTCAAACCAAACACGTGGGGTGCCGTCCAAGTAAAAGATTACGGTGGCGAGCATCATGGTAGGGTCCAATCAGTGTGTGTGGCTTGAACATACGGAGCCACTTGTCAACGTCAAGCCCAGATTGTGCGGACAATGTACCGTAATCACGGGGTTAGGGCATCGTTAGCTATGTTGTGGCATGAGGTACAGACGGAGGCGCTGAAGGGTTGTTGTCATTGTTAGCCATGGCCAGAGACTGAACGATGCGGCCACTGCGAAGCTTCGTGGTGAGGACGGAGAAGGTTCCACCTCCACCAAATATGTAACGGATAAGGCGTGACGCCGTATCGACGAGGCTGTGAATGAGATGTATTTAAAATCATTTAAAAATGAGATGTATTTAAATTTTCTTACTGTAATAACATAATAAAACGGTAACAGTTCAGCATCCAGCTTTCTTCGAATGAATGCGCAGGTTTATATGATCCCGTGATCATCGGATCAACTTTCAAGCACCTTAACCCCTAAACCACCTCGGCAGGTGGGTCGTCACAACCATGCTCAATTACCATTCTCTACAGTGTGCGGCGGGGTCCCCGAATATTCACTTACCTGGTAGATCACCGTCGATGATCAGACCTACCTTGTCCAGCAGGACCATCACGCTAGATCAGCTGATTTCACGTCGGTTTGTGCGCTTGCAGCTGCGCAACTGCAAATACCAGCGTCTGTATCCAAAAGTGTGAAATCCTGACAAGCTGCACGCTTCGCGCTGGCATTCTCGATGTGTATGGTGAACGAACAAGTAACGAGGAAGCAATTGCGCCTGTGGGAAGGGAAATAAATCCAAGAAGAAAACCACTTTGTGGTCTTGAAACTTGGAGTGGTTTGGGAACCTGTAATAAAAGAAAAGGTCACTCACCTGATATGAAAATAGTAATAACTGAGCTGTTGAAAGGAAGAGATTTGATTATCAAGCACCAAACAGGCTAAATACTTCGTCATCTCTTCGTCATCATTCTCATCACTTGCTTGCCATCTCTTGCTTGCTCTTCGTAGATGGAAGGGCGTTTGAACAGGTCTTAACAATTTCATTTGATAACACACACGTTTATTTTATCAGCAGGCTGTACGTGCGGGTGAAACGTTCGGTGACTCGTGCTTCGTTACCCAATTAAATGAAGAAAAGTTTCGTTAGACAAATTAACCCATGCAGTTAGCTCGCAAAGAAGCGTGTTCAGTTCAGAGGTACTAATAGGCCTTGGTGAACTAAGAACAAGCCACATTCACTGTGCTGAGCCTGCGAAAATTACAATGACAATGGGTGAGTTTAAAGATGCATATTCATTTACCTTACAGAAGTAGACGTAGGGGAATGTTTTGTGCCAACATTTGCACAAGTCTTCTCAACACAGCTGCCAACATTGCCTGTTTTCGGAGAAAGAGGTGTCTGATTGTCTGCGTAATTTTTGGCATCACCGCTTCTAGGTACTCGTTTAGAGCAGGAACGGACCGTGATGCTCATGTCATTGTTCACGCATCATTGTCACGTGTTAACTTCCTCCAGCTAAGAACTTTTTATGGAGCCCGATGCCCTCTTTGACGTCATCGATGAACAGATATTGTCGGACGTGCCTCCAGCAGTCTTCATTCAAGGCATCCAGTTGCGTGCAGCCATCGTCGGAAGGATGGCAGACGACTCTCTCCTTGGCGACTCCTGCCAACTTCATGAATCCGTCCAAGGTTTCCAGTCCTTCCAGCCAGTCTCGTATCGAGTTCACGAGTTCTAATTTCTCCACTTTGAAGAGCTCGGCGACCTCGACCAGCAGCACAGGATGTGCATGACACGCTGCAAGGCTCCATTCACATACCTGCACAAGAACAGTGTTTTTTAGCAGCGAATAACACTAAAGAAATATTCTTAGATACCCACTCAAAGGCAGTTCTTTATCGGAGTTCCCGGTCAACGTGTGAGATGAAAAAATTCCCGTGTTGTCACCATGCGACATCACCATCACAGCTCAGAGCCGACATTTGGGGCATCATCATGAAGTTACCGTGATGTAAATCACGTTACTTCAATGATGACGACATCATATGACATTTTGGAATGGAAGGTAGGCCTCTTGTACACTGCAAAAGCACGCAAGTAGCCTATAGGCTCCAGTTTTGCCGACATCGAAGCTTTTGAATTGGAGATTTTTCTATTGGAAGTTGCCTTTGTTAGCTGTGCTTTTGTAAGCGTGGTTTCCGCTCTGCCTCCGTGATCCGAGGCAGGGCAAAAAAAAGCTTGGCACAGAGAACTTTCCCAGGGGCGGGGGAGGTAGAGAGCTAAATACGACCGACTGTGAACACAAAGGAGATGATGGCTCTCGACCCTGGTTCGTTTTAGCAATATTCATGAAAGATGCGATTATTTTTCTTTTACGGGAGGTACTTGCGGCAGCGGGCCCATCAGCCTAATTACCAGAGTTTGAACACTGCTTGCTTACTCTACATTATGTCATTACCTAATTACAGGTACTGAAACGTAAGATTAGGATGATAAACTGATCTAGGGGCCTCGTATCCTGTAATGCAACGAACAAAACAGGTGGTGGATTTTTTATTAGATACCCTGGTAATGTAGGTTTGAGTTCTTTCTCGTTCTTTAGGTGTACATTGTGTACGGGGAGGAGGGTCCTATGGCATATTATCCGAAATAAAAGTCTAAGCCCGCGTATCAATGGCACGTTGAATTTTCATTTTCCAGGAACAAGTCAGCCCAAATTAAAAGTTTATTCTTGAACACGCTGACTGATACCTTCATCAACGTCAGGGCCTTTTGACTATATGTCCCTTCTTCCCATTTATAACAACGTTGGGGCTGCCTGCATATAGCTCCGTATTTTGGCCGAGAGGGTGTTGTTGCCTGTTCTCGCCAAGGTGGTTTTAGCGAAAATTGTTGGTGTGGGAGCTCCCGCAATGGTTTTCCAGCAGTCATCAAGCCAGCTTTTGCCCTCCAAAGGTCTCAGAAACATGCTATGTTCTAGTGGTGCCCACTTAGACATTAAGTGGCTTTGATGTGTTAGTCTAAAGGCTACGTTAATAATATAATAAAAGATAGTTATTTCCGAAAGAATACTCGCAACGACTAGTACAGGTGATTTCATCTCCAATAAAACTTGCCATAAATTCGAGGCTTACTAGAGAAAACTAGTAACACAAGGACGCACTTTGAGCACTATTTGAGCCCTAAAGGTTGCCACGTTACTCTGATTATTCGTGCGAGAAAAACTACTGGAATGAAGAGAGCCTGACGAATGAATTCATAGACGCACAGTCGGAAGACACTACTCGCGTCAAGCCGGCCAGTACGTTAAATGGGGCAACTACCGATAAACAGCCCGTTCAGACGCAACGTGAACACTCAAATTGGAGTTCCATGGAAACGTCCAGTCCTGTTTATTCACTAGTAGGTAGCATCGAAATTTGACATAGCTGCAGCGCGTCAATGGCGTCCGAGGAGCGCAAAACGCCGGACGACTAGCTACCCATTACAAGAGGCATCGCAGAAAACACTGCTTGGATTTCCTCTGCCACGACAGCAACAGACGGCTGTGACAGCACACCGAACGCTAACCTTGGAATATCGATGGCCTTGAAGAACATGAACGCTACGTCTTCGACATCGACGAAGCAAATAAGAAGCCGACCACCAACGTGTAGCAAACCGGCGGACATCGAGGTTTCTTCCAATTACGCACGATCTACAGACGCATCGAGTCCTTCGAATTCAACACTCTGTTCCAAGCCAGGCAGTGTGAGCAGCGGCAGTGACTCGGCTAAACACAGAACATTTAAGAAACCCCGCGTTGGATCCCCGCCACGGAAAACGTCACCAACTGCGAGCGACGACGATATGTACTTTCAGCATTTGGCCCTCATCACTCTTACCTTTCTTTCCTTTGAGCAACTTCCTCACTTACATTTCAACTATGGCATCACTTTTTTTTATGTTGTTCAATGTTCGCGGTTTTTAAAACTCGGTGAAGCAGTTGGCAGTACTTCACCTCGCGCGGGCGCATCACGGGGACAGGCTCTTATTGCAGTAGGTAAACTTTCGTACTAAGCTTGACGTTGCAGAGTTTCGGGAAGGTTTCATGTTGCGACCTTCTTCTCACTCACAGATGGGCGTGCACGTGGCACAGGAGTGTTTCTCATGAACGCAACGCTGAGGAAGGATGCTCACTGTCTTGCTGACGCCGAAGGCCGCATCATAACAGCCTATGTGGCACTTAACTGCAAACAAGTCACATTTGTCAACGTATATGCGCCCATAGAAAGGACAGAAACGAAGGGGTTCTATAAAGGTGTCAGAAATTTTTTGATCAAGCCTATATTATAATGCTACGTTACTTTCCGCAAGTTTTGTTATCACCTGGTTACAGTTTAGCTTCAGCGCAAACCCCGCCTATGATGTTCGAGAAGTTTCGAGGATTTAGTAGATCTTATAAGTGTGGTAGCTTGGGCTAGTTGGTATGACGATAGTGATAGCGTGAAAACAAAACGACGACCAAGAGACAAGAAACATGAAAGAGCGATCACAAAGATACAAGAAGGGACAAGAAGTACAGGAAAGAACTTCGTGTCCTTCTTGTATCTTTGTCGTGATGACAAAGATATAAGAAGGGATAAGAAGGACAGGAAGGAACTTCGTGTCCTTCGTGTCTCTTTGTCGTTGTTCTCTTCTCGCGCTATCACTATCGTTTAGTCGATCGTTTCGTTAAGATTACGGCCACTTCGGGAACGTCACAAATAACGCTAGAATATGCGATGACAAAAGTATAAATGCCGACATGCTTCGCCGCTTGTCAATTGATCGACGGCCGACGCTCCGTTTGCCGCTATCAGTTCAAGACTGCTACTGTAATACGACTTTATATTTACTGGGCACAGGTTCACTCAAATAAACTGTTTATTATTCGATTCGCAGTGTGCTCCATTGGTCCACGTCATGACCAAATGAAATATGTGCTTGTAGGAGATTTCCACAGCGTGCGCGATACCACACTGGACGTCAGGGGTCCCGGCCAAGGCGCCAAGAATTTTTACGCCAGAAAACTACAGCAATTAGTTCAAGATCTCAAGCTGACAGATGGGTGGTTAATTCATGGAGTCGGGCTCGTCGCAACCCGCACTTTTGGCATTCACCAAAGCCGAATTGATAGAGTATATGTGACCGACGACTTTTTAGTGAACCTACACGCAAGTGAGGCGGTCCAGCTTGCTCCAAGCCAGAAGAAACTCAGTGATCACGCTCCGTTACTCTTCACCTTTATCGTGTGCACAACAACGAGAATCCACAAACCATGGAGGATAGACCCAACTATTCTTCGCGATGACGAAAGCATTTACGTGCTTCAAACTGAGTTGGTGGCCTCACTGGGAGAAGTGGGTTGCATATATCCGACTACATTGAACCTCTTGAAGTCTTGCTGCCGCCTCATAATTCAGCAGGCAGAAAAAGCACGCCATGCTCGCCTCACGGCCAGATTGAATTAGATCCTCCGAGTCATTCGAAATAACGGAAACAGGTCGGTCAACCAGTTTCGCTATGCTCGAATACGTTGAAGCACAAAAAAAATCAAATATCAAAATCTTTTGAAGCAGAGGTCTCCGGCTACAAGGCTTGCAAAAGAAATGCACTCATCGATAGATGAAACCGAGAACTTGACTTATGCGCAAAGAAACCGAGACCGTCGAAGCCAACCCCGTTACATCGATGAGGGGCTGAAAGAAAATGGTACCATTGTTAATGACCCGGATAAAATTCAAGAAGTTTTCCGAGACTACTTTTCAAAACTTTCTACTGCAGACCATGACGAACAGGACGATGAGATTGGTGCCAAACTCTCAGCCTTTTGCGAAGGTTTGCCATCGCTAGGCTCGGAAGCTGGTTTAATATTAGATGCAGAAACGGATAAAGAAGAGGTATGGTACGCCCTAAAATCAATGAATACGTCCACGTCACCAGGCCCGGACAGAATACTCACGGAATTTTATCTGTGTTTCTACGATATCTTGGGAAATGCGATCACCGATCTCGTGAATATTTTGTTGCGTGATGGCTAAAAACCGCACTTTTTCTGCGAATGGAGGATGACTCTATTGCTGAAAGAGGGTATGGAGCCGTCAGATCCGAAATCGTGGAGGCGCATTCTCTTCTAAACACAGACTATAAGTTAGTAGCCACGTTGCTATCACGGCGTCTGCGGCCTTTCAAGGAAAAGATTGTGTCGCCCTTGCAGTCATGTGCACTGCCAGGACGTTTCGTCTTCATACCTCTTACAATCATCAGTGACCTCTTTGCATATGCCAAAGAAAAAGAGATCTCAGGAGTATTTATTTGTTTTGATCAGGTCAAAGCATTTGATAGAGTTGAACACGGGTATGTTTTCTCTAGTTTGCGCATCTCTGGCCTCCCAGAGCAGTATGTGTGACTGGTAGAAGTTGTTTATCAAGATCTATCAAGCTGTCTTTATTTCAACAAAGAAGTGACCAGAAGCTTTGCAATTAAAAAAAGGAGTGAGACAAGGCTGTCCGTTGTCTCCGGTAATATTTATCTTGTCTCTAGAGCCTTTCATTAGAAAAACTCGCAACTGCGAGCGCATAGTGGGTTATCCGATGTCAAGATAGGAAACCTTTGAAATTGTCGCATACGGCGATGATACTTCGGTATTTTGTCGTAACTTGTCCAGCTATAGTACATTCATGGACATTTTTGATCAGTATTGCTATCTGTCTGGTGCTCTTTTAAACACTGCCAATGTAAGACATTGCGCTTTGGAGGATTCAGAAAGCTATTTCCAGGAGACGCAGAATACGTTCAAGCTGCTAAGGTGTTATGCATTCAATTTGAGGAATGAGGTGTCTCTAAAAATTGGCAGCATATCCACGGAGTGAATGATGGAGAGTGGGGCGAGGCATTCCCCAAATAGATATTCATATTACATATTCAATCATATATTCCCCAAATAGAAGCACCGCCATCCAGTGGCCATTCCAAGGACTAAACGACAGGTGGCACACGCACGCTTTTTTACGGCTTGCGCTTCGTGTCTACTTCCCACCTTTAACCACATCGAGTTTATGGTATATACTAGTTCACTGTATTGATGGCACTGCGGCCCAACGCTCTCTTAACCTTTCTAAAACCAAGGAGGTTACGCCCAGCGAGTATAACGTAGCAACCTCTTCCTGTCAGATAGTGCTCAATGTACAAGCCAATGGCTGCTAATGGGAAATGAGAGACAGGAGAATTCGGCTTTTACTTTCTTACGACTTGCACTTCGTATCTACTTCCCAGCTTTAACCACCTCGAGTTCATTCATGGTATATACTAGTTCATTGTATTCAAGGCACTGCGGCTCAGCGTTCGCTGAACCTTTCTAAAAGTAAGGAGGTTACAACTAGCGAGTATAGCGTAGCAACCCTTTCTTGTCAGATAGTGCTCAATGTACATGCCAATGGCTGCTAATGGAAATCGCAGGGTGCGCGTTGACTAAAAGCCGAATGTTCCGTCTCTCATTCCCCATTAGCAGCCATTGTAGTTGGAGACGAGTAAGAGCAACAGAAAAAAACTTAACGACAGATGCACGAGGTGAATGATGATGAGATTGGGCGAAGCTCCTGGAAGTAATACAGTGAAAGTTTCTTCCGTTAATTCTCCTGGTGATATGCGCGTTTCCTCGCCGCTTCCCATTGTCGAACGTTTTCAAGATCTGCTTCGCGACGTTGACGTGCTGCCTCGGCCTCTCGTTCCCGTACGGAAGGATCTTGCCGACGCTGACGTGCCGCTGCAGCTTCTCGTTCACGTACGGCGGGATCTTGCCGACGCTGCCTTGCTGATGTGGCTTCTTGTTCCCGTACAGCAGGATCTTGGCGGCGACGTCGCACAGCTTCGCTTCCCGGTGCGCTTCTGCCTCGCGTGCTCTCACTTCAGGGTCCTGTCTGCGAGTGCGCGCCGCCGCTGCCCTGCGCGCCCGCCTTTCGACATACATATCCATACGAGCACACACCGACGGCAACAAGCATCGGCAACTATAAACCTGTATCGATATGGTTTTGATTAAAAAGTCTCCCAAGCATTTCCCCGAGGGTGAACATGGTTAAGTGCGAATGCACGGGGTGATGCTATGAGGGGTATTTATTAATTCGCACTATTATATTTATTAATCACACTATGGTGCCTTTATGGTGTAATGGTTCCTGGGAATCGCAATTTAATCACACGGGGGAGTTTACGTTAATTCGCTGGCGAATGCCAACGGATTTTAACTTTACTCCCCTCATAGCATCACCCCGTGCATTCGCACTTAACCACGTTCACCCTCGGGGAAATGCTTGGGAGTTTTATTACTGATGATGATGATTAAAGTGTAATAATGAATTTAAGTGTTGTTTGTCATGAAGCATTTGTACACAGATACATTATATACGAAGTATTATTTATTTACACTTCACGATTTTCGTACGATGCATTAAATGCACACATCGCGAGCGCTTCACACACACACACACACAAACTACACTACAGATTAGCACCTATTCGTGTTATCGTTGTAGCTCACGGTTAGTACCAGCGCTTTGTGATCCGAGAAATGTACGGTGAGCGGATCCGGCAAGACGGAGCGTACCGTACCGTTCCTACTGAACGCCAAGTCTAGGAAGCCACCATTGATCGTGGTCGGAAACTCGAGAGACAGACACGTCATTGAGTAATTGTTCAGCATGTGGTCAACCAACCAGCCATTGTCCTTTCTAACGTCCATGTTAAAGTCACCCACCACCACAATCGGAACCGAGGGACGCGCGCGCACAGATTCACTCTCCATCGCCGCATCCATCTGCTCCAAGACGTCATCTCTCGAGAGGTTCGGGGCCAGGTAGACGGTCTCAACCAGGACGGCATCGCCGGAGTAGGCACTGGTGTAGACTGACCGTTGCCCCGCGTGAGCCGCCTGATGCTCATAAAGGGGAGTCGATGCGAGATGAGGCGCTCTTCTACCGGGTTCAGATCGGGGAGGTCCGCGGGACGAGGCGGGTACGCGTAGCCGTGGCTCTTGCTCAACGGCGAAACCCGCCCGGCCAGCAGGGACTCTCGGCAAGACGCACACACCCGGAACGCACAGAAGGGAGCCAGCCGCGGGTCTTGCGCATCCATGTCGTCGCATCGGTGTTCGCCCGACCGTCTTCCGAACTCGTTCCAAAGAACCCGCAACGCGTTCAACCTGTTGGTCTCGTTCCTCACGCCGGAAATGCAGCTCAGGTTGTTATCGAACCACAGCCGCTCAGACACGGCGCAGCTGTGACCGAAGCTGCGATCCACAAAGTCGCGTTTGAAACGCGCGTCCGGACGAGCAAAGTCCAGGGCTCGCACCCTCTCCCACGCGGCACGTTCACCGACTCGAACGACTTCGGGAACGTCCACTCGCCGTTGACGATTGCGAGCGGCGTCTTGACGCCGGCCTTTATCACCCTTCTCCGCCTGACGCTTGCGTTGTCGTTCCGCTTCTTGGGCCGCGTTCGCGGCTCGATGCTGACGCCTCATCTCGGCCTCGCGAGCGCGCAGCTCACCATCCGCTGCACGCTTCGCCCGCTTGTCCTCGGCCTCGCGAGCGCGAAGTTCGGCATCCTCTGCACGTTTCGCCCGCTTACGTTCGGTCTCACGAGCCCTTCGCAGCGCCGCCTTGTCTTCCAACGTCGGCGAAACCACCGCGGTACCGTGACCTCCAACGACGGTTGCAGTGCTGGCATTCGGTTGTACTGCATTCGTTGTTGATGGTAGCGTTGCTTCCGGGACATCCATCGCACGACCCGCTCTCGACGGGAGACTGAGAGAGACGGCGGGCGCGCGAGAGAGAGGGGTGTGCGCGCAGCTGCAGCGAGCGAGGAGAGCGGAGGAGCGAGCGAAGGGGGAGGGGGACGCGCGCAGCGGCGTTAAAGATATAAGGCACGTTACTGACACCGATATCAGCGTCGCGTCCGTGGCTTATTCGGTAGAGCGTCGCGCTGCTGCCCGCCAAGTCCTCTTTCTTTTAAAGATAGAGAGAAGACTGCGTACGCCGCCGACGGCGGTGGATGGTTTGGGGTCGCTTATAAAGTGTATTCACACTTGAAACCGTTGCTTTAGAAAACACCTGGCGTCTATCGTTAAGCAGCTGGCGTCTTCTTTTTGTTTTGCTTTAGAAACATCTGGCGTCTGTCGTTGGTTTATTTCATCAATCAACGGCGTTTTGAACAAAAGTTTTTTATTGTTTAATCACACACAGGAGAGGAGGAAGAAACTTTATTCAGAGAGAAAAAATAATTGAAATGCAGGCAGTTTGGTAGGGCCCTCAGTCCAGGGCTCCGCTGGCACGAGCGGCTTGCTGGACCTGGTAAAGCAAAGCTATTTGGCTCTGCTTGTCCTCGTCCGCAAGCCATGCCTCCCACTGCCTGTGAAACATGTGTGGTTGCTTCGTGATGTGTGGGCTGTCGATGTGTCTGGGCCTCTGGGTGCACTCCCATGTTATGTGGCTGAGTGTTGGTACTTGTGAACACCACGGACAGGTGTCTTTATATCTTGCGGGATATATTCTACTTAGATGGTACAAATTGGGAAAGCTATTGGTTTGTATGCGTCTCCAATCCCTGCTTTGCTGGCTATCCAAGTCCTTATGTGGAAGCCCATATTTTTTTCGTTGCTTCCTTTGTTGGAGGAGGATGTCACGCGAATTGGAAAGAGGTTCAACGTTGTGGCCTGCCGTCGCTCGGTTGGTGATGCCTCGAGCTATACGGTCTGCCACGACGTTCCCCTCCAAACCTTCGTGAGCAGGACACCATATAATGTTATGGTCTCCTGTTATGGGTTTATTTAAAAATTTACACGCTATTTTAGGTAGCGTTCCTCGGAGAAACATTCGGCATGCCGCCTGTGAATCGGAGAGCACAACCACTGATTCTCCCCTGATTTCTGCGTTGGATATGGCTATGGCTATTGCTGCCGCCTCTGCCACTCGTGTGAAACAAGTTTTAACCGACGCCATTGTGGTGTGATTTTGTGCTACAATTGCCACTACATGTGACCCTCTGCTCGCTTTACTTACGTCTGTAAAGACGGCTTCTGAGCTATTCTGAAATGCTTTGCGTAAGGAGTCTGCTCTCGCTTTCCTCCTTCCTGCGTGATACGTCGGATGCATATTTCTGGGAATAGGTGCTACAGTTAAATGTGTGCGTTTTTCCGCATCTATTAGCACCGTTTCCTCGTCACAATATAACGGTCGCAATGTATATCCCATCTTTTCCAGAATTCTTCTCCCATGATAGCTTGAATTGAGCCTTTCCTTTTGAGATAAAAGCACCGCATTCGCATACTCCTCAAAGGTATTGTATATGCCCAATTTCTCTACCCTCTCGGTTTTGGCATTTTCCGGAATCCCCAATGCTGCTTTGAATGCTTTCCTTATTATTGTGTTTATTTGCTTTGTCTCCTGGTTTGTCATTCTCTGGTACGGTAGCGCGTACGTAACACGGCTGATCACAAATGCATGAACGAGTGCAATGGTTTCTTTCTCCTCTAGCCCCATTTCGCTATTTGCTATCCGCCTGATCATCCGGGCCACATTCGCCGTGGTTCCCCGTAGCCTTTGTAGTGTGTGTGACGTTCCCGAATTTCCTTGTATCCACATGCCAAGCACGCGTATTACATCTGCCTCCCTGATTTGTCTCCCATCCAGCAGTACTGCTACCGGTATTAAGTCTTTTTTCTTTGCGTATCTTGCCCTAATTCTAACCATTTCAGTTTTTTCCGGCGAGCATTGCATTCCTGCAGCTGTCACGAAAGCCTGTATTTTATCTACTGCCTCCTGGAGGGCGTTTTCTTTGTCCGCATAAGAGCCACCCTTTGTCCATAAGGTGACATCGCCTGCGTAAAGAGCTGCTCCTAGACCTTTTATATTTTCCAGCTCACATGCGAGCTTTCTCAGGCCGATATTAAATAGTATCGGGGATAGCATGGCTCCCTGGGGGGTGCCTCTATTTGGGTAGTCGAAGGTTTCAGATGTAACCGAGCCTAAAGAAATGGTAGCTTTCCTGCTTGTCAGAAATGACCGGACATACTCATATATTCGTTGGCCGCAGTTAATCGATTCGAGGCCTTCCATTATCACCTTGTGTGATATTGTATCGAATGCTTTCTTGATATCTAGTGCTAGTACGAATTCGTCGCTTGAACCTCTGTTTGGGCTCATGACGTCATTTTGCAACAGCAGGAAAACATCCTGGGCCGATACATGTGGTCGGAAACCGAACATATTCACCGGTAGCAGACCCTCTCTCTCTACATAGTCTGTCAATCTAGTCAATATTGTTTTTTCAAAAAGCTTACCCAAGCATGAGGTAAGGGAGATTGGTCGGAGGTTCTTAATATCTCTTGGTTTCCCTGGTTTTGGTATTAACATGATGTTTGGGTCCTTCCATTCTACTGGAAGGTTTCCTCCATCTACCCATACCTTTTCATTAAAGAAATCTGGCGTCTTTCGTTGGTTTATTTCATCAATTAACGGCGTTTTGAAGAAAAATTTTTCATTGTTTAATCACGCACAGGAGAAATCTCACCAGGCACTACCTTGGAGGTAAACTATGGTTGCTAATGGGGATGAGAGACAGCAGAAGTCGGCTTTTAACACTTCTACTTCGACTAATGTTCCCTACTGGAACATGCCAATGGCTGCTAATGGGGAATGAGAGACAGAAGAATTCGGTTTTTAGTTAACGCGCACGCTGGGAATTTTTTTTTGTTCAACAACGCACAGGAGAATTCTCCCACCGGCACCTCCTTGAAGGTCAAAGCGTAAGACTGGTTACACACTAAGACTACGACTACGACTACGAGGGACGAACGGGTACCGCTATGAGGAGTTTCGCCCCTAAAATAAAGTGAATTGATTGCGTGCTCTACATGGAAGGACGCACCCCGCCGCGGTGGTCTAGTGGCTGAGGTACTCGACTGCTGACCCGCAGGTCGCGGGATCAAATCCCGGCTGCTTTTTCGATGGAGGCAGGAATGTTGTAGGCTCGTGTGCTCAGATGTGGGTGCACGTTAAAGAACCCCAGGTGGTTGAAATTTCCGGAGCCCTCCACTACGGCGTCTCTCATATTCATATGGTGGTTTTGGGACGTTAAATCCCACATATCAAATCAAACCCCACCTCTCAATCAAATCACTTGGAAGGGCGTGCTGACATCGGGCAATGTGCCCGTGATGAATGGAAATCGACGCATGTGCTACTGCGCATTCTACTCATGCTTAACTCTAGTGCTAGATGGCGTAAGTTCTTTTGAAAATGCGGAGCACTTTAGTTAATTTCTCCGGCTGTCGCATGCTGTCGCCCCTTCGCGTAACACTTCCAAAGCTACGTATACAAATCGAAAACTAGACGAAGCCAGCGAAAAATAGAAAGGACACGGAAAGGAAAAATAGGAAGAAAGTAGAGATAGGCAAAACACAAGAAAATAATAAAACATAATAATGAAAGTAAGAGAGGAAGACAGAATAACACTGAAGAGGAACAAAGAAGGCAGCTCGGCTGCGCAGTTTCTTCAAACTTGTTATCCCTAGTGAGAAGCTGCCTTAATTTTGAATAGGGAACACGCCCGTACGTTTAATTATTTTAGTTTATTTATTTCAATACCCTCTGGGCCAGAGGGCATTACAGAGGGCAGTGGGTTAAATTTTTAACACAACAATGTTAAAAGCGAAAAATTGGCGGATACATGGATTAGTGAGGAAATCCAAAAAGAAATAGTCCACATTATAACAACAAAAACAGGTATTTAAGAACTACAAAACTTATCAAGTCTAGTACAAAAAAAATCAAGCAAACAAAACTAACACTCAAGTAAACGCAAGTGCCTATGAAAAAAAAAAGCATCGTTGCAGCTGCATATCTCAAGATACAGATGGGTAAAAAATAAAAAGAAGTGCCACTGAAAAATGGAAATACGATATTTCTAAAATTATGACAATAGCAGGTTAGTTATAACAGCCTGAAACTTAGTTTTCTAAGTTACTAGTAATCTCGACTGCAGATCGGGGAAGGAGATTCCAAATTGTTGACGCGCGGGAGATGAATGAATTGTAAAAATGGTTGGTGAGGTATGTGTGAATGCCAACCTTACGACAATGATCCATGCGTGCGGATACGTAAGAAGGAGTTATAAATTTATTCTTGAGGTCCGGATTGTCGTAATATATCTTGTGGAACAGGCAGAGACGAGCTATTTTCCTACGTTGTGAAAGCAGAGTAAATTATAAAGTTGGTTTTAAGGAAGTGATGCTGGAAGTGCGATGATAGTTAAAAAGAACGAAACGAGCAGCCCGAGTCTGGATGAATTGTTTTTAGGTGTTTTTGGCTGGGGTCCTACACAGATGCAGCATATGCCATTTCGGAAGAGAATAATGATTTTTACAGAATGAATTTTGCCGGAAAGGAAGAAAGATGAAAATTACGGCGTTTAAAGCCCATCGTACAATTAGCGTTATTGGTTACATAGGCTACATGCATCTTCCAGGAAAGATCAAGAGAGAGGAGTACGCTTAGATATTTGTAACATGACCAAGGTTCTAGGTAAGTATTATTAAAACAATAAGAGGGCAGTGTTGTATCGCGACATGAAACGCGCATGTGCTTGCATTTGTTAGGGTTTAATTCTATTTTCCACGTGTTAGTCCAGTAAAGAAAACGGTTTATATTTGACTGCAGAAGATCAACGTCAGAGTCACTGTAAATAACACGGTATATAAAGCAGTCACCAGCGAACAGGTTAAATGATGAACATAGATTATCAGGTAAGTCCTTTATGTAGATGAGCAAAAGCTAAGGTCCCAGCACAGAGCCTTGACGCAGGCCCGATTCAACTGCAGAAGTGGTGGATGAGGTGTTATTCACAGTGACAAATTGCGAACGATCAGTGAGAAAAAAGTGAAGCTATGGAAGAAAGTTAGTATCGATGTCAAGTTTGCCGAGTTTTAAACGAAGCAGTTGATGAGAAACTTTTGTCAAACGCTTTTGAGAAGTCTAGGAATATGCAGTCGACAATAGAACTCCAGTCAAGAATGGAATTCGGGTCATGGGTGAATATGGAAAGTTGTGTTTGACATGAATATGACTTGAGAAATCCATGCTTGTGATCTGTGGAGAAGCAAGAAAGAAAGTAACATGTTCCACAATTTTACACAATAAAAAAATAAATAAATAAACTTACTTTAAGCAGATCATTTTGCATATCTACGTTCGTTACGTTTATGTCCGACTGATAACACAAAGCGCAACACAAATTGTCTTTGTGTTATCACTCAATATCTTGCACTGCCTTGTGGATAAAAACGTGCATTTTTACGCCACCTAAATAAGTATTTGAAACCAAAATGTTTCCTAAATGAGCTTTGCTTATACGTTCCCGATCATGCCTGCACTTTACGTCACATGCCATTAATTTGTGCGAGCATCCTGTAACATTAGGCAGCGAAAATTCTTACGGACCTTGAACTGTTTAATCCACCTACGAATGAAAAGAAATCTGGAATCTCTCACAATGTATGTTCGTGGTGGGAACTGTCCAAAGATGACATTCCAAGATACGCTTCTCATAGCCATCTACACTGTGTAAATCTTCATTGTGTAGTTCACACAACTAAAAGCTAAGAAATGCGTTCTTAGGAACAATTATAGAGATACTCTCATAAAGGACGAACTGTAGAGGCCAAAGTATCTTTCATTCATCGTTGGTTTCCCACATTTTACTTTCATGAAGACCGTGCACTGCGTGAATCCTTGTAATTGTGTTTGAGAAACAATGATGGCGGAACGAAATAAAGCCGGATGCTGCATCTTATTGTGAGCAGCTCCATAAGATGTGCTACTAAGCGAAGTGTGCCATTACAAATTGATTATGCATTTTATTTGGGACGGCTTTCAGCTTTCCCATAGTAGAGTACCAAATACTCTAAATCGTTAACCACTTCTTCTGAACACACATGATTGAATGCACCACTAGCCGATGTGCGCAAAGACTGTTGGTTTCCTTAGATAAGGAGAAAGCTTTTGATTTCATAGTACATGGCTACTTACTAAATGTTTTACATGCATTCGGAATCCCGGATAAGTCCATTGACCTCATTCACGCGATGTACACTAATTCAAAGAAAGTACCCTTTAGTTAGATTCCCGTGAGAGACGCATTTAGAGTCACGCGTGGGGTCCGTCAAGGATGTCCCCTCTCACCAGTGTTGTTTATTCTTCCATTAGAATCCTTCTTAAGGGCCGTTGAACGTCATCCGGAAATTCGTAGCTTACCTCTACCTGGTGACACTCAAGTAAAGGTCACTGTATATGCATATGACATTACTCTATATGTACTTAATGAACAGTCGCTGCAGCATGTTCTTGATACTTTCCATGATTTCGGCATTATCTCCGGTGCAAGGTATAACTTTTCTAAAAGCCAGTATTTTTTCATTAGCAACCCCAGCGATCATAATCACGTCGCCTTTACAGTGGTCTCCTGGGATTGCAATACTCGGAGTTACTTTCACTCCATTTGGTGTACAGGATAGCATCTGGTCATTCGTTGTACAAACTCTTCAAAGTGATATCAAAGCAGCCAGAAACTTCAAATCCCCCCTCTTGGAATGCCGATAATTAACTCAAACGGTGTACCTAGGAAAATTTTGGTATTGGATTGGATTGGATAAACCTTTATTTGGCCCTCCAAAACACAGATCACTGTGTTGCGGGCAGCTCCCACGTGGGGACTGAGATGCCAATCTCCTTAGCCGCCTCACGGGCTTCGTGGACAGCCCAGGGCTGATCTGCCAAGGACGAGCTGCGGATTTCCGCCTCCCATCTGGCAGAGGTGATGTTCGATAAATGGGCGAATTCGGTGCACTGCTAGAGCATGTGTTCTAATGAAGCTATTTCCCCACAATGTGGAGAAAGATTACTTGGCTATAGGTCAGGGTACATGATGTGTAACATTTTCAAAGTAGGGTGCATCTGCGTTTGGAAAAGCCTCAATGTAAGTGCTTGGGGCCGAGTTAGATTTTTGTGAGGTGGAGGGAAAATCCTTCTAGACAGGTAGAAATGTTTAGTGAGCTCGTTATTTGTTGTAAGAATTTCCCGGTTATCCCCTTCACCGGTAGAACGCATCCCCGGGGACGCGCGGTTGGAGAGGTCTCGCACCGCCTCGTGTTCTGCTTCATTGAGATTGGGAGGGGAATCGTTGATTTGTCCAAGGCGAGCTGGGAACCAACTCAGAAGATGATGCGATATGTAATTGCCTTGCAGTATTCTCAGCGTTTCTTCAGAGATCATCCCCTTGGCGAACGCCCTTAGTGCTGCCATGAAATCACTGTAGACGACTTCAATGTTATCCATCTTTAGTGCTAAGGCGATGGCCACCTGTTCCGCAATGATTGGGTCTTTCGTGCTGACCGTCGCTGAGTTGACGTTATGGCCAGCCCCATCGACCACCACTGCCACAAACGCTTTCCCATTGGCGGAGGAAGCCGCGTCAACAAATACGACCCCTCGTTCCTCGTTTGAGACTTGACGAAGTATAGTCCTGGCCCTCGCTACTCTTCTTCCGACGTTGTGTTCTGGATGCATGTTTCTTGGTATAGGAGATACCGTGATATTCTCCCTGATGTTGTCGTGCATATCAATGTAATTGCGTCTGATTGCGATTGGGTGTTGGCCCAGCTCCTGCAGGATCATTCTCCCCGACCTTAAGTTGTTGTAGATAACATTGCAAACTGTGCTCTCTCTTGGGCTTCTGCTATTTTTTCGAGCGTGTTGTGAATTTCAAGCTCAAGCTGACGCTCGGTGCTGGTATGTATTGGTAGGCCCAGGACCTTCTTGATAACTTTCCTGAGGAGCACATTCAGTGTCTCGGACTCTGCTCAGGACCAGTTGTGCATTGCTGCCTCGTATGTGAAGTGGCTTAGAACAAACGCATGCATCAACCTGATGAGGTTGTCTTCCTTGATCCCATTTCTTTTGTTGGCCGCTCTGCGTATGAGGTGCACCGCACTGTCTGTTTTCCAAGTTAACTTGGCTATAGATTTTTTGTTGGCGCTGGAAGACTCTATCAGCATGCCCAGGACTTTGATGGAGTCGACCCTCTGGATGGCATCCGCTTGATTTGTACCAAGGTGGATGTCTATCTGGTTTAACGGCTTCCATCCCCTGGGCTTCGGTCCCTGGCGTACAGTTCGATACAGTAAATGTTCTGACTTACTCGAGGAGCACTTGAGCCCGGTAGTACGAAGGTACTCTTCTACGGTGTCAATCGCCTCTTTCAGAGTGCTCTAAATCTGCCCCTCGTTTCCACCTGTGCACCAGATGGTAATGTCATCTGCGTAGACGCTGTGCTTCAGTACTTCGATGCTCGATAATTTCTTTGACAGTCCAATCATGGCAATGTTGAACAGCATTGGTGAAATCACTACCCCTTGCGGCGTGCCCCTTGCTTCAGTTGGATTGCTGCGGTCTCGATATCTGCAATCTTCATCATGGCTTTCCGATCTGTAAGAAATGACAATATGTAGTCATATAAGGCTTTCTCCAGACCAAGCTTGGAAATTGCTTCGAGTATGAATGAGTAGTGGATTTTGTCAAACGCTTTTTATAGATCTAGGCACTGAATGGATCGCACGTCTCTGGTTTCATTGTCGATGACCTGGTGTTTGATAAGCTTCAATGCATCTTGTGTGGATAGCCCTGCCCTGAATCCAACCATATTGTGTGTATATATGTCGTTATCTTCCAGGTACTTGTTTATCCTGTGCAGTATGGCATGTTCTGCAAATTTGCCGATACATGATGTCACGGATATTGGCCTCATGTTGTCCAAGTAAGGGGGCTTTCCTGGCTTAGGAATAAGGATCGTGCTGGCCAGCTTCCACTGCTCTGGCACCTTGCCTTCTTTCCACGCTGCATTGATCTTATCCTTCAGGGTTTCAATTGAATCGTCATCAAGGTTACGAAGGGCCTTGTTTGATATACTGTCCGGGCCTCGGGCCGACCTGCCGTTGAGATCATGCAAGGCTCTTCTGATCTCCTCGATGTTAAAGTCGTCCTCAATACCTGGATGGGGCGTGCACTGGTACTGTTTTCTTGGTGGTGCCAATCCTCTTTTGATTGCAAAGGTCTCTTCGAAGGCCATTAACACTGGTTTCCGTGGCCTAGGTGTTAATCGCCTTGTCACATCTTGTCGCAGCTCACGTAGTCGCTTTGCACGCCTTTAATAGCTGCGGGAGCTTTTTGTTAGTGGCGTAATAGGTGCGAGGCTGTTGCGGCAGGCCATCGTCGTCATGCTTTTTTTCCGATTCTGGAACGCTTATAGACCTTTTAAAAAAATTCGCCTCGTATCTCCATGTAATCTGCAAATGTCGTCAAAAACGATAGTCTCGCATGTGGAGAGAGTGAACAAAGCATTTATTTGATGTTCTGCACAAGAAAATCGGTGATTGGTATTCCGCATAGGCACGGCGTTATAGTGCTTCGAGCGGGCAGCGGAGGCGAATGAGCGCGTTAAGTCACGTCACCCGTGAGGCATTTAGCA
Source organism: Rhipicephalus microplus (assembly GCF_043290135.1). Classification (NCBI taxonomy): domain Eukaryota; kingdom Metazoa; phylum Arthropoda; class Arachnida; order Ixodida; family Ixodidae; genus Rhipicephalus; species Rhipicephalus microplus. The sequence goes on from NC_134708.1 coordinate 59,316,362, forward strand.
CCATCTGGCAGTTTCTTTTGGAAAACAAAGTGCGTGGCCGTGCGCGCCCGTCTCAGATGTGATGAGGTGTAGAACGCGAGGCGACGGATAGGTGCCACCACCATCTCGTTTTAGCAAAGCGGTGGAAACACTCGCCTTTTCGTGCAAGCGTTGCATGGTCAGCACAGCGTGATAAACGCTACGGTCTTTAGAATTTCTTATGTATGCCTTTTCTAGTAAAAGATGCACATGCATAATATATACGTGTTGTTATGGTGCCTCAGATATGCCCAATAATTGCTTTTTAATTGGCAATCGCACAAGTATGAACGCTGAACCTTCATCAATATTGGTAGGCGCTGCGGATGGGGTCGGCCAGTTTGGAGTAACGGGTGGTCACTCCGGTGCCTTTCAAGGTGACGTTAAGGCTGGACGAACAGACAATTGTACAGACAAACAGACCAAATTTTCTGCGTGCTCTTTGTCCGCTTTGGGCTGTCCCCATTGGGATGTACTCTTTAGGCTGTGCGAATTGGCGTGACCCCTCAAACAATCATCCTACCCATGGCGTGACCCATCGACAATCATCCTACCCATGTGACTCACTGATTCAATCCGTTGAACATTGTGCCATTCATATGTTTTATTGATTTTCATAAATACTCTTTTTTTACGGTCACAGTTGACACTTGGAATAATCTGGACGCTACTTTGAAACGACTACCACATGCGCTGTTTGTTAAACAGGTGTACAGTTATGTAATTTGATGTTTTGATTTTGCTGTTGTTCCTTTTGTTTGATCATTTATTGTTTGTTGAACAGGTGTCTAATTACGCAATTTTATGTTTTTTTATTTCTTCTGTTTCTTTAGTTTACTGTCACCACTGCTGCAATGTCTCAAACAAGAGACAGTAGTATCTGTAAATAAAAAAAAATAAATGAAAAGTGCACTCACAAGGCTGTGCCCTTAGCCTTCGTACTCCCACGTGCAGCCCATCATGGCAGTGTTTTTTTTTTCCTCCTGTGAAAAGATGTATATTCTGAACTTCCATCGTTTCTATCGAAGGAATTGTTCTTCCTTGGGGAGGAAGAATTTCTACGGCAATAGTCGTGCCGCTTTCTGTCCGTAGTTGACAGACGTGTTCGATTAGTCTTCCACCTGGCCTGGTTCTCTACATATATCATCATGCACATTGTCCACATTGTGATTAGTGTATATATTTAGTGTATTTAGTCATTAGTAACATGTGATAGGGACACCCTACGGACTTGGACACTTTTGTTTGAATGTGTAATATGTTTTGTGCTTTGTCATTTTGTAATTGGGCTTGTTGTATAGACACTGGTTCTATAGGTTTGTTGCGTCCCATGATAGAATAAACTTTTTCTAAACACTCTTGCTTTCTTTCAGATGCCGGTTGAGGGTGTCGTTGGAAGCAGTGCGATGACGGATGATTTTGCTGTAATATTTGTCAACTCGGCCTCATCAAGTGTGATGCCCATGAAGGACGACTTTATGCTCTCTCGTAGTACAGTACCTAGTGCTCCTAATTTTAACTTTTTCTAAACACACATGCGATAAAAAATACTTGGGGCGAGGGAGGAGGAGCTCATTGCTCTCCCTTAGTAGAGTACCTCGCACTTTACGTCGTAGATCATTTGTTCTACGCACATGTCCAAACTTTTGTGTTCACACGAGCTTTCCAACGCAGCGAATACCGTCCATTCGCGCATGTTGGTACAGGCATTGATATACTTCATTTTGATGCATAAGGGTTTAAGCCCCGAGAACTGTTGGCAACTCTCGGCGTGACCGGGCAACAGTGCTTATGAGAGTTTCGCGATTTTCGGGGGTCATTATTGAAGTTTATTTAAGAGCTTGGGTGTGCACCAGCCGATAACACCTGAAGTTTTGATGACTGCTTTATAAAGGATGAATGCTCCTCCGATGATCGGCTTACTGAATGGCCGACAACTGTTAGGGCCAAACCTGATAAGCGCGAAAATGCACGCGACAGCGACGAGCGACGCTAGGAGCGACAAAACAGGGCGCTCACGCGACGTGTCGCCTGCTCGTTTTCGCGCGATCGCTTGGTTCTCCAGATTGGGAAACCATCGCTCATCGCCCGGAAGTGCTGGGCTCAAGCAGCCAATAGCGAAATACCGGAAAAGACAAAGACTACATAGGTGCACTTAACCCTGCCCGAGTCACGTATGTGCAACAAGAAATAACGCAATGTTTATTACGCATGTGCATATAAAAAAGTGCTGCAAGGCAATAATAAACACTTTCCGTTTCATTACACAACAATAAATCTTGTTTTTAAATTGCATACCGCTCGCTACGTGGTTTTCATGGTGCGAGTAGACGGCCTCATGCCAGCAACAGTGGAATTCGCTCGCCGAAGCCGTCGCGTGAATGAGGTTTGCCTGCGCTAGCGACTGATCGCGCGAAGCCGATCTACGTCGCGTCGCTCGTCGCTGTCGCGTGCATTTTCGCGCTTATGAGGTTTGGCCCTTACTTACAGTGTGCACCGCTTGCACGTTCTATTTTCATTTTTCAGGCACAAACTGGCCCCGATTATATAGTTTAGCCTTCAACACGCTCACTGACGTATTCGTCATGGTCACGCCTACGTGGGGGTATCTCCCCCCTTCCCGATTCCGGTATTTAACAGGAATGGGGCTGCCCGTCTCCAGTGCCCTATTTTGTTGGCTGTGGTGTCACCTCTGGTGCCGCCTGCGGTGGTGTCCTTATCTCTTCCGTCGCCATGTTTGCGTTGAAGGCATAGACCGTAGGAAGGTCACTACAATCTCGCTGCGACGTACGTGTTCGCTAAAGGATTTAGCTGTTAGCCCCTTTGTTTTTTCGACATTTCGATTTGGTACTAAGGCTTTCATCACCTCGATCTTCAGGTGGCTCCATTTCCTTAAAGACGATAGGACCTTCGACGCAAAAATTTTGGTCTTTCTGTCTGCACAATTGTCTGTTTGTCCGCCCTTAACTATACTACAGTGCTCTAGATAGGGGTAGTGGGATGAGTGGAGAGCGGAAGCAAGCAGCGGCGGCGAGGCGAAACACAGGAAAATTTTCCTGCATGGCGTGGTGGCGCCACTGCGTCTTTCTCCTGAATCCTGCTTCCTCACAGACCAACAGGCGGTGAAGATTGTAGTCGTTTGTGCGTGGTATTTTTGCTGGTGTGATTGAAGTAACGCTGAGTTAGAAAAACCTTGGCAGAAGAAGTATTCTTTTCCGCCAGGTTGTAAAACTGGGTATAAGAATAAAACTGCTGCCATACTGACTACACTGAATGACTTCGGTGGCCATTTGTATCCTTCACGAAATTTGTAGTACAGGACTGGACAGTATCGCGATGCAGTAGTATTTCAGAGATACTTTTGAGTTCCTATACCGAGATACATTTGAAAAATATATTTGTATTGCAATAGTGAAATACTTTTTCTTTGTATCGAATGCATCAAAATACTGCAAAAACACGGTTATCTCGCTACTCTTGTCGTAACTGAGCTGACATGTGTGTATCAGATATCGAAAGAAAAGCTTGTATGCTCATAGCTAGCCAAAAGCGTCCCACCAGTCGGCGACACGTGGAGATCAGCCAGCAATCCTCCATAGACACAAAATTAAATGTTCTATATGGTTAAGTGTTTGATGCGACTGACGGCCGAATCGATGCGGCAGTCTTGGATCTCGCTCAAGGCCGGTGAAGCACTGTAAGTTTTATTTATTATTGGGGTACAATATCGGTATTTAGTAGTTATAACAGGAAGTTGTGTTCGCCTACAATAATGGAAAGTCTTTCCTATATATCGCCAGTCTTAAATTGAAACTTTACCGGCGCCCTGCCTGCTGGCAGTCTATTTTTAGAGCTTCTGTTACCTTAGTTAGTGTAAACCTTCTCGGCAAAACAGATCAATTATATGTGGAAAATAAACGCATACATCACTTCTCATCAGTGGTTTGTTATTGAGTAGAGCGATACGGCTGGCGGCATTTTAATTATCCGCAACATTATCGACATTGTTACGGTACACTTAATCAATGTACATGTGGAACATCAATACACATGTAACTTTAAGATATTTTAGTGTCTGTATTGTATATGTATTATTGGAAGTGTATTCCGGGATACTTTTTTTCATCTTCGTCTTTTTTTCAAACTGTCTTCGTGATACGCCGTTATGTCTTCTGTAAATTTTTTTTTTCGGTATTTATATTTTTAGTCTTCCAGTACGTGTATTTTGATATTTGTACTATCAGAATACTTTGATGAGTGTCTCTTCCCGGTCCTGAATTATGTGCAGAGACGCACTCCATTGTCTCGAAGCTACACAAGAACAGCACTCGTATGATTGTGGCCCTTGTGAAGAACAACTTGCTCTGCTCCAATGGTTATTCTGTGCGACAATCACAAGAGAGAGAAAAACGTGAGAATTATTTCGTCTGTCTCTTCACGCACCTGCGCTGGAACAGAGAGCAAAAAAAATTCAAAGCATATCCAGGGGGTGAATGATGATGAGTGGGCGAAGCTCTTGAGGGGAAATCATCGGTAAAACTGTTACTGTTCAGTGAAAGTTCGCCCACTACATCATAAAGAAAGACGTGAGAAACACTGTGTGTGTATATGTACGGCAGGGTCCTCGCGCCGTTGCCGTGACGCTTGGGCCTCTCGTTCTCGAACGCTGGGATCTTGGCGGCGGCGTCGCGTAGCTTCACGGAGCGCTTCTGCTTAGCGGGCTCGCACATCGGGATTCTGTCTGCGAGCACGCGCTGCCGCCGCCTTGCGCACTCACCGCTCAGCGGCCGTATCCATCGGGCAACTCCGAGCGCGCGCCAACAGCGAACGGATTTTATTACAACGCTTCCCGCCATCTAGTAAACAATGCAAGAACTAAACTAGAGGTGGCTACATACATATGCCGAGGATGGACTGATCCAGCCTTAAGGAGCTTCGCCCCTAAAAAAAGCTCAGCCGAACGACCTAGAAGCCTGGGTTTGTGTTCACACATATGGTTGTGGCACAAAGTCTTTGCGTTAATTCAAACGGTTTGATCCATTCTTTCAATTGTTTTTCTGTCACTGTCTCTTCTTTGTTTGTGTCGACGGCATTGGCTGTGCAGGGCCGCACCGATTATGTATGAGTAGCCACGTGCAGTTGCAAAAACTTTCTCACTGACAGGCTTGTACCTAAAATCTCTCGTCTTCGAGCTTCCGACACCAAACTATTTATTCTTTTTTTGTGGACTCAGTGTACAACTTAGGCAATAAATAGTTAGCATCAATGTTAAACATGTCACACTCGTCATTTCAAAGTGCGGCAAACAAACGCCCACTGTGGCGCGCTTCAGGAGAAAGGCGCCATAGCGCCACGTAGTGGTTTCCGTGCGAACGGCCTCCCCGGGAGAACCGCCCTCGTCTCACTACCCCTATCTGTGTTTAGAAAACGTTGGTAACGATTCATAGCACTAGGTACTCTGCTATGGGTTTGTTAGTTTTTAAAATAAACGGTTAACGATTCAAAGTACTAGGTACTCTACTATGGGAGAGCATAAAGCCATCTCGCTAAAAGATGCTTGTGGAAAAAAAAACGCAGATCCTACATACACAGCCGAGTGAATTCACCCGATTCATTTACTACCCCAATCTAGTTCACTGTAACGGTACCCTAAGCGGCACCAAAATGGCCAAACGATACTTCAAACGGCCGACCCAATCCGCAGCGCCTACAAATATTGCTCAAGGTTCAGCGTTCATACTTGTGCGATTGTCAATTAAAAAGCAATTATTGCGGATATCTGAGGCACCACAACAACACGTATCTATTCTGCATGTGCGTCTTTTACTAGAAAAGGCATACATAAGTAATTTAAAGGACTGTAGCGCTTATCACGCTGCGCTGACCATGCAACGCTTGCACGAAAAGGCGAGTGTTTTCAACGCTTTGCTAAGACGACACGGTGGTGGCAGCTAACCGTCGTCTTGCCTTCTACACCTTATCCCCTCTGAGACGGGCACGCACGGCGCGCGCTCGGTTTTCTAAGATAACTGCGAGATGGCGCTCATGTCTCACGTGTGACGTGACTTGATGCGCTAGTTCGCCCCCGCTGCATGCACGAGGCACTCTAACGCAGTGCCCTCAAAATACCATTCTTCGATTTTCTTGCGCAGAACATCAAATGAACGTTTTGTTCACTCTCTCCAGATGCAAGACTATCTTCGTTCGACGACATTTGCACTGTAACATGCAGATACAGGGCTAATTTTGTTTTTGAAGGGCGGAGAACTTCAGCCGCTCGATGCTATCATTGCTTGACGTAATGCTGGCAAAAATTAACGTATGAAAATTGAAAACAAGAAGTAGCAAGCGTGAAATTAAAAGAAAAAGAAAGAAAAATTGGCAGATCCCACGTACAGTGGGAATCGATAATAGGCGAAGCACGTAAGAGAAATGTTGATATGTCACTTTCAAATCAGCACAACGTTACGAGATGGAGGTAAATGATGCCATACGTGACTTCCGCGTCATGGTTATCTTGTTTGGATATGTGGCTTACCTTCGTCATCTATTCAGGTCACGTGATACCAAATTTAGTATATGTGGAGCTAGTGAAACAGCCGTGAGCACGCTACCAGCGTGGTATGTTGTCATGTACTTACATGACACCCGCGTCAGGATTATAATGTTTGCACCTGTCATATACTTTCGTCATCCATAGACTTAACGTAACACCAAATTTGGTATATGTGTAGCTAAAAAAACTGCCACGAACGCATCACGAAGGGCCCAATATACTCCAATGTAGCGTTGACGCGCGCGCACGCCGGTCACAGCGACGCTACGTTAGCAAAACGCAAAAAACTCTATAGTCTGACGCCAGGCGCGCCAGCGTCCGTCGGCACGACTCCACGGCAACAGGCGCGAGATGCGACATGCAGCATTTTGCGCCGGGTGCGTTACCCAGACAACACGGTGTCTGCCTCTTTTCGTGACGGAGGGACGCTGGACACGCTGAAGCACGAATGCGTCAAAGCAACGCAGCCCGGTGCACACCTGCGAGTACATGGCAGGACCGGCATCTGGCGTGGCAACGCCGGCGTGACGCGAAAAAATGAACGCCGGTGAGCACGCTCACCTACGTCAAAACGTATTGGCACCTTGACTGTGGCATGCAGCCATGTTCTCACATGACACGCATCTCATGATTATTTTGTTTGCAGCAGTCACATGCCTTCGTCATCCATTGGCGTCACGTTATACCAAATTTGGCCTATGTGATGGTAGCAAAACAGCCGCGAGTGCATCATCAGTGTGGAATGTAGTCATGTTGTTACATGACCCGCATGTCGAGATTATCATGTTTGGATGTGTCATTTACCTATGTCATCCGTTTGCGTCGCGTAATACCAAATTTGGCACATGTGAAGCCATGAAACGTACGCCAGCGCATCATGAGCGTGGCATGTAGTCATGTTGTTACAGGACATGCATCTCAGGATTATCATGTTTACACCAGTCACATACCTTCGTCATTCATTCACGTAGTGTAATACCAAATTTTGTATATGTGACGCTTGCGAAACGGCTGCGAGGGCATCATGGGCGTGGCATGTAGTCATGTAGTTACCTGACACGCATATCATGATTTTCGTGTTATAACTAGTCAAATATGTTCTTCATACAGTCATGTTATGTCATACCAAGTTTGGTATTGATACTATTACCGAAACGGCCAGGAGAGCTAAAAGTCGTAGGTGGCTTGATAGATAGATAGATATATAGACAGACAGATTGATAGATAGATAAACACGCTCAAAGTCACCAAAGTTCGCTAAGAAATGCTTCGCATTTAAAAATACCATGAAAAGTTGAAAGAACTAAAAAAATGGCAGATCCTATGTACAGTGGGAATCGATGATTTGAGAAGCACAAATGAGAAAGGTTGCTATGCTACTTTAAAATCAGCACACCGTTAAAACGGGGAGGCAAATGATGCTGTACATGACTTCTGTGTCATGATGATCACGTTTGGATGTGTCGTTTACCTTCGTCATCTATTCACGTCATGTGATAACAAATTCAGTATATGTGAAACTAGCGAAACAACCGCGAGCACTCTGCAAGCGTGGTATGTTTTCATGTCCTTACATGACACACGTGTCAGGATTATCATGTTTGCACCAGTCATATACTTTTGTCATCCATTCACGTACCGTAACACCGAATTTGGTATATGTCGAGCTAGCAAAACGGCCGCGAGCGTATCATGAAGGGCCCAAATTACTCCAATGTAGCATTGACGCGCACGCACGCTGGGCACAGCAACGCTAGGTTAGCAAAACGCTAGCACTATATAGTTTGACGCCAGGCGTGACCAGCGTCGGTACCGCGGTGGGGCCCAACGGCGACCGGCGTGAAATGCGACATGCTGCATTTCGCACCGATGCGTTACCCAGACAACACTGCGTCTCTCTCTTTTCGTGACGGAGGGACGCCAGATGCGCCCAAACGCGCATGCGTCAAAGAAACGCAGCGTGGTGCGTGCCTGCGAATATATGACAGGACCGGAGCCTGGCGTGGCAACGCCGGCGTGAGGCCTCGAAATGAACACCGGCGAACACGCAAACTGCACCACGTTAAAATGTACGGGTGCCTTGACTATGGCATGTAGTCATGTACTCACATGACACGCATCTCATGATTATCATGTTTGCGACAGTCCATACTATCATCCATTGACGCAATGTGATACCAAATTTGGCATATGTGAAGCTAGCGAAACGGCCGCGAGTGCATCATGAGCATACCATGTAGTCATGTTGTTACATGACACGCATCTCATGTTTATCATGTTTGCACTAGTATTATTTATACCTTCGTGATCCATTCATGTCCCGTAATACCAAATTTGGTATAAATGAAGCTAATGTAACGGCCGCCAGTGCATCATGAGCGTGGCAGGTAGTCATGTTGTACAGGAAACGGGTGTTATGATTTTCAATTTAGGGTCTGTCGCTTGTGTTCGCCATGCAAAAATGTCATACCATACCAGTTTTGCAACATGCCATGTGAATGAAACTACCGCAAGAGCTGCAGGAACATAAATTGTAAATCATGACATTCATGACACACATGTCATAATTTTCATCTTATGACTAGTCAAATATGTTATTGATACAATCATATGATGCCATACCAAGTTAGGTATCGATACCATCATCGAAATGGCCAGGAGAGCTAAACGTCGTAGGCGGCTAGATCGATAGATAAGCTAAATTGGATTGGATTGGATAAACTTTTATTTGGTCCTTCAAAACACAGATCACTGTGTTGCGGGCAGCTCCCACGTGGGGACTGAGATGCCAAGCTCCTCAGCCGCCTTGCGGGCTTGGTGGACAGCCCAGAGCTGATCTGCAAAGGACGAGCTGCGGATTGCCGCCTCCCATCTGGCAGAGGTGATGTTCGATAAATGAGCGAATTTGGTGCACTGCCAAAGAATGTGTTCTAATTAAGCTGTTTCCCCACAATGTGGACAAAGATTACTTGGGTATAGGTCTGGGTACATGAAGTGTAACATTTTCAAAGTAAGGTACATCCGCGTTTGCAAAAGCCTTAATGTAAGTGCTTGGGGCCGGGTTAGATTTTTGTGAGGTGGAGGGTAAATCCTTCTAGACAGGTAGAAATGTTTAGTGAGCTCGTTGTATGTTGTAAGAATTTCCCGGTTATCCCCTTCACCGGTAGAACGCATCCCCGGGGAGGCGCGGTTGGAGAGTTCTCGCACCGCCTCGTGTGCTGCTTCATTGAGATTGGGAGGGGAATCGTTGATTTGCCCAAAGTGAGCTGGGAACAAACTCAGAAGATGATGTGTTATGTTCTTGCCTTGCAGTATTTTCAGCGTTTGTTCAGAGACCATTCCCTTGGCGAACGCCCGTAGGGCTGCCATGGAATTACTGTAGACGACTTCAATGTTATCCATCTTGAGTGCTAACGCGATGTCACCTGTTCCGCACTGATTGGGTCTTTCGTCCTGACCATCGCTGAGTTGACGACATGGCCAGCCGCATCGACCACCACTGCCACGAACGCTTTCCCATTGGCGTAGGAAGCCGCGTCAACAAATACGACCTCTCGTTCCCCGTTTGAGACTTGACGAAGTATAGTCCTGGCCCTCGCTACTCTTCTTCCGACGTTGTGTTCTGGATGCATGTTTCTTGGTATAGGAGACACCATGATATTCTTCCTGATGTTGTAGGGGATATAATTGTAATTGCGTCTGATTGCCATTGGGTGTTGGCCCAGCTCCTGCAGGATCATTTTCTTTCACGTTGTTGTAGATAACCTTGCAAACTGTGCTCTCTCTTGGGCTTCTGCTATTTCTTCGAGCGTGTTTTGAATGCAAAGCTCAAGCTAAAAGTGTGGCAGCTTGGGCTAGTTGGTATGGCATGACGATAGTTATAGTGCGAGAACAAAACTTTCGTGTCCTTCATGTCTCTGTGTCGTCGTTTTGCTCTCGCGCTATAACTATCGTCAAGCTAAAAGTCCCCGATGTTTGCCAAGGAATGCTTCACATTAAAAATGAACACAGTAAAAGACAGAAACTGGGAAAAATTAAGAGGGGAAGAACGAATAGGAACACCGAAGAGAAACAAGGAAGGCTGCCCAGCTACAAGTTTCCTTCAGGCTTGCCCACACTAGTGCAAAGCTGTCTTATTGTTTAATACATAACGCGCTCGTACATTGTGTACACTGAAAAAAGCTAAATAAATGTGCTTTCAGGCTCAACTAATGAGACACTCTCATAAAAGACTAAGGGCATAGACGAAAAGATCATTCATTCAATTTTGGTTGCCTATATTTCAATGACATAAAAAGCGGCCAATGCGTAAAGTCGTCGTATTTCGGCTGAGCAATAATGATGATGGTACGAAATGAGGGCAGAAGTAGTAATGTTCTGAATGGTTACTCATACATGCTCCATGCCTTTTAAGATGTATCAGCATGCCGTGAGAACGACCAATGGATCACATAATTGTCTTCTGTGTATGTAAGATTTTTTCAGAAATAAAATGCTCTTAAATATCTGGGCTCGCTTTAGGAAGCGACGGCACACTGCTCTCCCATAGTTTAGTACGAAGCTCTCGAAATCGTTCAACACTTTATCTAAATACATATGTAGATTATAATTGTGCATTAGACACGTGAGCTGACGTGCAGGGTCCAGGATGGGGTCGCTCTGATTGGAACGCGCGGAAGCTGCGTCGCCTGGTCGAACATCTCTCCATGATAGATACGTACAGACACAGTTGCATGGACAAGAGTATGCATGGACAAGAGTATGCCTGGACTTGGCGGCGTAGCACGTCGTCTAGTCGGTTGGATCTTTTCTATGTGCCGAGCGCGTTAGCTTCTTACGTATCACACTCCGATGTAGAAACATTACCATTATCCCCTGTTACATATTACATTATCCCCTGTTTACAGACCACTGACCAGTGACGCTCGAGGCTTGATTTCCCTTTTCATCATTTGTGAGACCTTGGCGTCTTGACATCCGCATTCTGCACGACGCGCGTTCACGCTCCAGTTTATCTAGAATCTTGCGCGCCTCTCTTTTGGAATCTGGTCCGGAGGTGTGGGACGCGCTGAAGACACAATGGCGTTTACACTGCTCAGTAGCAGGGCGTGCCCTTAGACGCCGTACGTCCGAAGAACTAGCGGACACTGCCACAAAGCTGCGTATTGCTCTTCGGGTTGAGCGGCCAATTTTCTTGATGCGCGCATGGCAGCGAGAGTTAAGGGGTCGTTTTCAACGCTTTATTGCAGCGTCGCCGTTGATGGCGGCTGCTTGGCATTGCAGACGTAATTATGTGCTCACCCTGAGGTTCTGTGCTTTGCGAAAAGCTCGCTTCTCAGCCCATCGATTCCACCAGAAACTCAGGCCGCCAGATCCTTGCCAACTGCGTTGCCGCCGGCTCATAATCAATCAGTTTTTCTAGCTCATTTTGCCAACATAGCCCGCACGACAATGTCATCACATCGTGGTACCACCGAGACAGCCAAAAGGTTAAGCAAACTCCCTTTAATGTCATCTAAAGTAGCTGAACAACTTTGCACAAGTCCGTCAGCTGACGAAGTGAAAGAGGCACTGTCTTTCATGATGCATGTATCGGCCATCGGGCCGGACGGGTTGCTTGTTGAGTTTTACTTGTCGTTTTAGGACGACATGGGTGCTCTTTTAAGCTCTGTGCTTTGCTGCTGTTTTGAAAACTTTGATCTCCTTGATAGCTTTCCCGATGGTGAAATTGGTTTAATACCTAAACATGACCCATCGTTGGTTCGCCCAGAGGAGCGGAGACCAATAACGCTTTTCAACGTTGATTACAAAACTTTTGTAGCAGTTATCACTCGGTGTTCGAGAAGCCTAATGCCCTCCTTAATAGGTCATCATCAGGCGTGCTCTATTCCTGGGAGAAAAATCCGCAGTCTCTTCTTTGTTACGCATGACATAGTTGCTCACACGTTAGCAAGATCAGCTTTGGGGACTCTTGGTTTCACGAGACCAAGAAAAGGCATTCGGTCGCCTCGAACAAAGCTTTATATTTAGCGCAATGGCAGTATTTGGATTCTCCCTAAAATTCATTGAGTCTCTCAGAAACGCTTACCGAAATATACGCAGCACGTTGTTCTTGATGATTCAGAGAGTGTGCCTATCCTGCTACCCGTTGGGTTCACCAGTAGAGAGTTTTAGTACTGCGGAATGGTGCTACGTACGCATCACGCAAGCGCCTTGCGTTACGTGGCGTCGTTTGGCACTAATCGGCTTTTAGTACGCCGTAGCACCCCTGTACGTAACGAGCGAGAAGTGTGTTGCGCCATCTGGTAGATCAAAATAGAAGCACGTGTTGTTGACAGCCAATGTGAGCCAATCTAAGTGTTATAGCCAGATTATGGCCATATTTTAAGCCACAGAGCCGGTCGGTGCTTGCCTTCGATGCCGCCATTTTGCAAAACGAAGTTTCGCGCTGTCGCGAACTTGTTCGAGAGCGGCGCGATCACCTCATACGTACGCACGCACGCATCTCATGCGTGCGTACGCAGCGGCTGCGTACGTAATGCGATACGGGCGCGTTGCGGTCTGCGCATGCGCACTACGCAGAACGTGGCGTCCTCACGTACGCAACGCCGCCACGTACGCAACGTACGCAGTACTAAAACTCTCTAGTGTTGTCCTCTACCCTTTCACTTTTTGTACTCAGCCTAGAGCCATTCTTTCGCTCGCTAATCACTGATCCATACGTTTGAGGCCTTCCTCTTCCAGGTAGTGGTATTGTGACGGTGACAGCATTTGCTGGTGACATTACGTTGTATTTGAAGAATGAAGACAGTTTATCCCGTAGTCTACGACTTTTTGCGGAGTATGGCACGATTTCAGGTGCTGCGTTAAAATTTTCAAAATATCGATGTTTATTCATAGGTTCCCTAGACGCCTGCCTAGGTCCCTTTTTCGGTCTTCAAAAAAGTGACTCCATTCGAATTCTGGGGTTTGATTATATTTGCTACCACATATCAGCATCCTTGTGGGTTTCAGTAGTCGAAGATGAAAAACGACAAGTGCGGAAAGCACAAGAGTATGATTTACCGATGCTTGAAAAAGGTATTTAGCACAGAATGTGTTTTGCAGTTGTGCATGGTACATATCTCATGTCGTACAGCCTTCATTACGAATCACTAGGTCGTTGCAATGCCTCATTGACTCATTTTTCTGGTCAGTTGGAAGAGAGCTGGTTTGCCGAGCAGCTTTGGGCAATCGCGCAACTGCCTGGAATTCACTTTCCCGTTCGTATTTGTTGGCTGCCTGCTGGTTTACATGTGTTTTTTTAATCAAATGATCAAATAGGAGAACTTGGTGCAATTATGGTGAAACCGGCTACTCTTTTTCTCTTAGCAGGTACGGTATGCCGTAAGATCAGCAATGATGGCACAAAATGTGAGTCTGTACAACATATGATGTGAATGTACAGATTAACGAAACTTCACAGGTCAGTTCACATACAGATTAATGGGTTCATATGTTCAACACACAAGGCCAGTTCTCCTCACATGACAGTTCATATTCCCCTAATGGTTACATACGTACATAATCTACACATAAAAGGTCAGTTCACACTAGATACAATTGTACGCAATTTCAACATACAAGATCAGTTCACACTGAGACAGATGCTTACACATATTAAACACACTATATAATAATCACATACTTCCTTTTGTATGAAGAGGACATCACGTACGGTCAATATTTTCATAATATACTTGATTGCTCTAGAAACGTCTAGAAGGCAACAAGTACTCTTTTCTGAAGACCTGCAGTTGGCCATGGACCTAGTATTTTTGACAGTGTGAAGGGCCTCGTATCTAAATGTTTCCAACTTCCTTGTAATACTTGTCTTTGTGTGTCATATATCGGGCACTCCAGAAGCAGGTGAAGTACATCTTCGCTAGGGTGGCCGCAGGGGCACTCTGTACTAGGTGCACGCTTTATACTGTGTAGGAAGTGCCGTGTAAATGCTCTACGAAGCTGTAGCCGGTAGAGCAATGTTTGAAATCTTCTGTTTTCTCCTAACTCTGATGGGATTCTTAATTTTATGCAAGGGTCTATTAAGTGTAAGTCTGATCTTTTAAATTTTTCATCGAACCATTTGTCTTTGGTGATGCTACAGGTTAGCTGTCCGAGAAGTGAACGCATTTCAGTGTGTGAAATTTGCAGAACAAATCTCGTTTCGTTATTGTGGGCGCTATTGGCCTCGGCGTCCTCTGCAGTGTTTACTGAAATGCTGCAGTGACATTAATTCATTGAAACTCGATCACGTGGTTAATTTTTTCTTGCTTTTGCGTGTTCTTTTAAGGTGTCATATAAGAGGGAAACGTTCTGAAAGAGGCTTTCATCACTTTGCAGTGACGCTAGAGCAACCATTGAATCGCTAAAAATTACCAATTTCTGTGCTTCTTTTCCGGATGTTACGAAACGTAGCGCAGATGGAATTGAAAACATCTCCGCTGCAGCAGAATATGTCACTAGACATAATTCAAATGTCTGCTCTATTGCCAAGTATGAGATGACAAAAGCTGAAGAAGAGAAGTTTGCATTGCAAGAACTATCTGTGTACACGTGAATATATTGGGAATATAGAGAATAAATCTGAAATAGTGCCAGCTGCTGTGCAAATGTCACGAACATGTCCTTTTTAAATATTATTCCCTCGACCGACAACTGTATTATTGGTCTTGGCAGCGTCCAAGAAGGAAAATAAACTCTTCTCTCTTTATCTCATACCTCAGTAGTAATGCTTTATGTTCCTGCGCAATTTTCGGTAGCTTACATTTATCTTTTTCTGTAAGTGCGAGGCTCAATGGATGCAACTCGTGCTGAAATACAATACGCAAACTATGGCGACAAGTTTCGACCGTTCGCATTACGGAGAATGGCGGATGACGAGCTTCGGCGATTACTAGAGAACTCGATGTTGCCTGTGAGACTCCCGTGCATACCCTTCGCGCCCTCGCCAGTAATCTCTTAAGGCGCTCCTCTGTAGTTTTCAATAAATCCTGTAGAATCGGTGCTGACTATACAATCTTTTTGTTTTATTAGTGCGTTGTGCACTTGCAGTAGTGAAGAGACTTCTTGAAACAGAAAATAAGTGCTTAACCCGATGTGGTTCATATGCAAACATTAGTTATGTAAACATGACTCTGTGCTCGTGCCACTAAACGTATTTTATTAAAGTTTTAGGCGAAACAATTTCAGCTACCAGTGACTCTTGAACTTGCAGCAACCCAAGATTAGAACGAGAAAACGCGTCTGTTCGGTAATGAATTAGACTTCACTTAACTGAAACGACCTGTGCTTCCCGATTCGCGATTATTAAAGGCAGGAATAAAAGTGCTACCGAGTACAGTTCTTACGAATTTAAATATAAAAATATTGGGCTATAAAATGCATATACTTATTTGACACGTTTCGGCGTGGGTCATATCGGCGTACTTTTGATTAAAACACCTATAAACGAGTCAGTACTTTTGGTGGCCAGGTTACTGGCGGTGTCACGATGTCATTCAAAAGATCAATCAATCCATCAATCAGTCAATCATTGAATGGAATCATATTTTCATAAGGAAGAAATTGCGTACACATTTTTTCTTTTGATATGCGAAACTTTTTCTCAAGAAATTGTTATGCTGAAACTTTGGTGTGTTTGAAGCCGTGAGTACCATAGAGGTAAGCGCATGTCAGTGTTATTCATTAAACTGCAGCGCTCCACACTCCCTCAAATCGTACATGCACATAAGTACCTAGCGTACATGAATGCACGTAAATCGTATAACCAATATTGTTAGTAAAGTTTGAAATATAAACAATCAGAGTAGCACAACGCTATCTGCAATACTGACACAAGGAAATACAATCAAAAAGCATAAGTCGAAATACATTGAACGGAAACAGAACAGGAGAAAATGAAAAGGCATGCCTCGACAACATGATTGCACTAAAAACAAAATAAATCGTGAAAATGATAGAAAGTGCCTGTAGGACAAGAGAAAAAGCAATCGATTTTGCAGATGGGGAAAGGACTCTTCATCGGACAGAGTGATGTAACAGGCAGATGGATTGCCGATAAGGAACCGTTACAGCGATAAAGCAAGTGCCAACACGACGCCGTTTCTTATCTTTTGGTGTGATTTCCGAAAGTTTTACAAAAGACTTTCCTTTTGCGCATGTCCGAGGAAAAACCCTAGTCTGTGTCAATGTTGATTGTGACGAAGCATTGAAAAGACGAGTGTCAAAAACAGGGTCAGTGCTGTTATTCTTTCACAACTTTATTCCATGGCAGTCTTGACTATTCTATGACGCGATACTCCTTGTTCAGGTCACTGTTGTGCACATAAGTTTGAGGGATGCACAAAACAGTTAACACAAAACGTTGTAGCGGCTGCTGAGCTCGTTGATGCGTAGCGAAATTAATCAAGTAAGCGTTAAAAGAGTTCTAAAAGAGCCGAATATGAAAGAAAAAACGTAGGAACAGAATAAGGCTCCGATTTTTGCCCTATCAGCCTATAAGATCTGGTATCTAACTTTTGCGCATGCTACAGTTAAGCTAAAATGAACTGTACACATAAATATATTTGCGAGGGTCTGATTAAGCAAATATTTCTAATAATGGTATCTGGAATTTTACGTCCTGAAACACACGATACCCCCGTAAAAGATACTGTAGTAGAGGGCTCCGGATATTTTGACAATCTGGTATTCTTTACGCACAGTGATATCGCACAGTACACGGACCCCTGGGATTCCACCTGGCTCCTTCAAAATGCGGCTGCCACAGCCAGGATCGAATCCGCAACCTTTGGGCTGGCAGCCGAGCCCCGTCAGCAATGTTCCTGCCGAGGCAAACATTACGCAGGCTAAATGTATACTTATGGCGGGAAAGTGAGCTGTATGAACATAGTTCTAACAACTTCTACGCATAATCCTGAGTATCTTGGGCAAATCTCTTCTAGGGGTATGCGCAACTGTAGAGTTAGAATTTTGTGGAGCTAGAATTTTGAGGCTGAAGCACAAATATGCATCAAACTTTGTTCATGAAAAAAGGAAAGTTTTGCTAGAACAGTCAAAAGAGAACAGACGAGCGCAGAACGTCCTTTTTTTTTTAGTCTAGTTTGCACGGCGGGCCTAACACCTGCGCTTGGCTTCTTGATGAGCCACTCTCGGATAATGACTAGTTTGACGCATGCACTCAGTGACCTCGCTGAACAAGAATTATGAAAAAAAATGTCAGTGTATATTTTATTCACTTTTTTACGCACCATGACTTCGCGAAGTAATTCTAGTTACTGTTTGGGATTAATGACGCAAAACCACGATACGATTATGAGAAACGCTGCAGTGGAAGTCTTCAGAAATGTCGACCACTTAGGGCTCTTTAACATGCAACTAAATCTAAGTACACGGTCTTCAAGCTTATTGCCTCTATCAAAGTGAGGCCTCGGCGGGAATTCCCGAAGTGAAGTGACCAGGAAAAGGCTTACGCCTCGGAAATTTAATTATGACTTGTTCGACGTCGATACGGCGATTGCCCGGCAAAACTTTTGCGCTTTGTTCGACTCGCGGTGCAAAGTGGTCTTGCCTTGAGTTTGCTATTGAAAGCAGATTTGAACCATTCATCTAAAGAAAATCTTCCTTTGCTTAGCCATAAAGTACTTTTCTAGCTATTTGTCTTATTGGATTCATGACCCCCACGAAAGAAAAAAAACTAATAACCTGTACAATCCGCGTTTTCCGTAGTCCCCAAAAACGTGCCTCGCGAAGTCTGTGAATTCACAGTTGGTTTGCTGAGTGCTTGAAAACAATGTCAATGGAAACATCCGTATGTGATATTGACCACAATTTATGTTTTCTTGTTTCACTTTCCAGTATTCACATTGCCTAAATGCGGGCTTTGTTAGCGTTTCAGAAAAAGAAGAAAGTAAAATGGTTGTCCATTTTTTTACATATCTATACAAGACGTCTGGTCTGCAAAAAAATTGGAAGCGGGTATACATGTAGCTTAAAAACGATAGAAAGAAAGTGAAATTTTCAGATACAGAAAGAAACTACGAGGCTTAACAAGAGAGGTAAAGAAGAAGAGAATACACTGTACTGAACTAAACTTTGAAACAAGGGCATATTTTTTTCTTACCAACATGTAAGATCGAATATCTGACTCATATCACGGGTTAAGCGACATTACCGGCACGCATGAAAATTTCCGAGGACTTTTTTTAATTGTTTAGAAAGTTCCGCATCAAGAATGACAACCAGTCGTTGAAATAGAAATAAGAACGCTTTGCGAGCTACTTTACAATGTGTTTTTGTTTCTGTCGTAATTTCTTTGTTTTCGTTTTTTGTAGAGTCTCTTACATTGTTCTTTCATTCCCACTGTCTGCCCTGCCCCAGTGCACTGTACAAAGACATTCTAAGAACTAGCCAGCTCGCCTGTGTTTTCATCTGCTCTTATTCTTTCGCACATTTTTGTCACAAATTACTAAGACAGAAAATTTTACTGTTGCTCATACGACGTCTACAGTATCTGGAAGCAGCACTGTGGAAGCAGCACCACCCTTCTAACACTGCATTATGCCGTTTTAGAACGGAGTTACGCCGGGAGCGCTTTTCCGTTTTTTAGATGCGGAAGCATCTTATACTCGCGCCTTGTAGTGCGCCGTCCGCGCCGTGCGCGCCGTCCGCACCGCTTCTCGAACATTCGACAGCTGACGCGCGCGCATGCGCCGTCGCGCCGTCGCCCACTCTTCCACCATCTGTGCATCCCTTCCTCCTCTACACACCGCGCGTGCTTCACTCCTCCACCATCTGTGCACCCTTCCTCCTCTACACACCGCGTTCGACATCTACAATTCTCCTGATTCTCCAGTGGACGCGCATGTGGCGTCGCGCTTCGAGAACATTCAACAGCTGACAGTGCATGCGCCGTCGAGCTGTATATATATATACTCAAGGTCGGCGCTCGCTCGCTCAGTTGCCGCTCGTCGGTTGGTTTGTACGGCGCGTCGACGTCCAAGGTCGCGGTGAAATGAATTCCAACGAATCCACAAACACAATGATCGACGTCCCTTCGACCAGCGCCGCCCTTTCGCATACGTGTGTACGTGTTCACTCATTTAACACCCCCTCCCACAACCACGTTAACCAATTTAGCCATCGACCCAAGTAAGCCGCAATTTAACACCCCATTTCACAACCACGTTAACCAATTTAGCCATCGACCCAAGTAAGTCGCACTTTAACACCCCGTTAACCAATTATATGCTCCGCATCCTCCTCAGTGTTCCCCCGAGGGAAGCTGCGGGCAATTTTTTTTTTCCGGGATGGGAAGTAGACTGTTACATCTCTTTCTTTTTGAACAAACGCTTCGTAAGCAACCTGGTCTCGGCCAATATTACTATATCGAAATCCTCGTTGGGCAGTTCCGCGCCTTGAATAGGTGATTTCGCGAGAAATACCGACATTATTGGCCTGCTTTATACCGACATTGCCATTAAAAAATTTGGCTCTTCATATTCGTATATATATATAGGAGGACGACGACGAAGTGATTCTCTCACAGAACGCTTGTGCTCGTGTCTCAGTATTTTCAATTTGTTTTCCTGGAAATCCTGGGAGCTGCCACTCCCTCCTTTGCGGTGACTTTTCAGGACACACCTGAGCATGTTCCAGGCGTGCAATCATCGCGTCGGACTTCGTCGTCCAGGAAACGTAGCAACGCGTCGAGCGACACCGACAGTGAGGCAACCGATTTGTACTCGGATGGCTTTGAATCATCAGATGATGACTTCATGGTCGTCATGAATCGATCTACAAAACGAAGACTGCTGCGGACGGCATCGTCGGCAAGTGTTTCCACCGTTAAGACTGCACCACAGCGGTGGCCGCACACCATGCTGTTTATGCCCGAAGACCCTGCACCTAACTTGCGACTCCTGAACAGGCAAGTTCTTTCTGTGCTTCTTCTCGAGGAAACCGCTCCGAATTAGGTCAAAGACGTGAGGATCAATGCACGAAAGAATGTCCTTGCTGTAGACGTTATGCACCGTAGCGCATTGCAAAGCCTTCGGCACATAACAGAATCGGCAACGTGAAAGTTCGGCCAATGGTCGCTACAGGTTGTAATGGCACTGTAGGCGTCATTTATGATTTGGATCTTTCCATCTCAGCTAATGACCTGCCAATACTAATAAAGCCAGCGACTGAAGGCACCCGAATCACGCACATTACCAGACTCGGCAACTCACGCTGCTTGAGGCTTGTGTTCGAGGGAGACAGCCTTCTCTCGTATGTCAAAGTTGGCCATGTTCGCCACTCAGTGCGTCCTTACATACCGAAGCCACTGCAATGCTACAAGTGCTTCAAGATGGGACACGTCAAAGGCGTCTGTGAGAACAAAGTTGTGTGTCCGCGGTGCACTGAGTCTCACTCAAAAGACGCCTGCAGTGCCACCTTGCTACGATGTCCAAACTGCCACGGCGCTCATGAGGCCTCATCCAAAGATTGCCCGCGGGTGCGAAACGAGCACGCGGTACTCAGGCGTATCACGCATACACATTTGACTAGTCACAAGCGCACCGATTTTGACATCGAGCTTGAGAAACTTCGCGCAGTACGCCGTCGTGCAGAACGAAGGTACCGACGGACAAAGTGCATGGATGATTTGAGGCTGGCAAGACGCATTCAAAAGAAAATGCAGTGGCACATGGATAAACTGGCTAGGCGACGTTGGACATCCTTTTGCGAGTCGTTGGATCCACGAAAGCCCCTATCACTGATATGGCGAACTGTCCGGGGTCTTAGCACAACCTTGGGTCAGCGACACCCGTTTACATCTCTGGCACTTCACCTTCGATGCAGAGAGATTGACGTCGCAGAATCTTTCTGTAGAAGAATTGCCGGTGATTCCAATTTCACAGTATCAAGAACGGGAACATTTGACAACCCACCGCCCTCACGTGAACCCCGTATGGAATGCCAGTTTTCTATGGATGAGCTGGAGGCGGCACTGGCTCTGTGCAGACGTTCTTCAGCACCCGGACCTGACGGCATTACCTATCGTGCCCTTTGTAATCTTGGAGACGAAGCTCGGAAGGCACTCTTACGCTTATAAACGACTCGTGGCAGACTGGTACGGTTCCCCAGGCATGGAAGTCAAGTCGCCTCATTCCCCTTCTAAAGGCTGGTAAATCTCCTTTGGATATGCCTCATACCGTCCTATCGCACTTGCAAGTTGTGTGGAAAAAACGATGGAACGAATGATTCTAACACGAATGAAGTGGTATTTAGAGCACTACGAAATCTATCCAGTATCCAATACCGGATTCAGGCGTGGCCATTCGTCAATCGACAACGTTGTTGATCTGGTGACATATGTTCAACACCAGAAAGCCTGTAAGAGACTGTGCGCCGCCCTGTTTCTAGACGTTAAGGGGGCTTACGACAATGTCACCCATGAAGCCATCCTTAGTGCTTTGGAAACAGTAGGTCTTGGTGGCAAGATATATATGTGGGTGTACAGCTACTTAAGGCTGAGAACATTTTACGTGCTGACAGCGAATGGCCCAAAACCTGATTATTACAGCAGCCGAGGAGTTCCTCAGGGAGGAGTGATAAGCCCTACCCTTTTCGACCTAACTCTCATTAGTCTAGTCGAGCAGCTACCTAGCACTGTAGAACTTTCTGTCTATGCCGATGACATCTGCATTTGGACATCAGGTGTGACAAGGCCTCAGCTACGCGCCCGCCTTCAGAAGGCTGCTACAACGACGTCATGCTATCTTCGTAAACAAGGCCTCGAGGTGTCCTGCGGAAAATGTGCAGTGGTAGCGTTCACGCGGAAACCAATGTATGCTTACAGTATATCGATTAATGAAGAATACATATCGTTCAGCAGAAGCCACTGGTTCTTGGGAGTCATAATAGATAGAAACATGTCGTGGACTCCACACGTGAACTACGTGAAGAGGCGGCTGATCGCAACATGCCACTTGTTCAAATTCCTTGCAGGAAAGAATTGGGGAGTGCCTATACCATCCATGCTACAACTGTACAGAGTGCTGTTTATCGGATTCGTACGGTACAGCTTACCTGCAATATCTAACACCGGCAAGACCAACCTGCGCGCAATTCAGAGCATTCAAGCCCAAGCACTTAAGATTTGCCTTGGATTACCCCGCAGTGCTTCAACGGCTGAAACCATTGCCATCGCTCAAGATCACTCGATAAATACGCATATTATTACACCGAGACAATGCGCATGCACCTCAGGCATTATGCCAGGACCCCTTCTCACCACCTGGCGAGCCTAGCTGCTGAAAGTCCCCGCACGACATACGGCACTATTGTCTACAAGCATCGTTCATCGTTTGCTGAGACATACGCACCTGCATCAAAGCCACTGCTTCCTCCTTGGAGCTTGAGCCGGCCGCCAGTTAACTTAATGATTCCAGGAATGAGGAGAAAATCGGACTTACCGGCACATGCCCTGAAACAACTGAGTCTATTCCTACTGGAACAAAACTACAGTAACCACGTGCACAATTACACGGATGGCTCTACTACGCTGTCTAGTTCAGGTGGAGCAGTGGTTATACCATCACAAGGGGTAACCCGGTGTTTTAAGACTTCACATGTGACAACTTCAACGACGGCAGAACTTGAGGCTTTGCGCAACGCACTGGAACACATCAATTCAGAAAAAAGACCAGGTAATTGGGCTGTGTTTTCTGACTCAAAACCAGCGTTACAGTGCCTGATATCAGTTCTCCGACGCGGATGCCATGACCAGTTGACCTACCAAACCGTGAAACTTCACCACCTTTTAATACAAAAAGGCCATGACATCGTCTTTCAGTGGTTACCTGGGCATAGTGGTATAGGCGGCAATGATTCTGCAGATCATGCTGCTCGCACATCACATAAAGAAGCGAACAGCGTTCCGATTCCGCTTTCAAGAGCGGATGCGGCGAGGCAGATTCGTCAACTGGCCCGCAGTCTCACACTGACTGAGTGGAACACACCAAGCATACGACGTACAAGACTGCACGAGCTCGACCCTTCACTACAATTCCGGCCTCCACCCAGCCTACATCGACGTGCAGCTTCGCTTCTTTATCGCCTTTGGCTAGGAGTTGCTTTCACGAAAGCTTATACCACGTTAATCGGAATTACTGACAGTGCGGCGTGCGATGTTTGCGGCACCGACGAAAATATCGAACACCTGCTGTGCCATTGTCCTCGATTTGCCTCAGATAGACAAGTACTTGCCAACGCAATGCGGCGGATGGATAATCGGCCTCTTTCTGTGCAGGTGCTATTACAGCAACGTCCAGATGCCTCGACAGCCCACAAGGCAGTGAAAGCCCTGCTGTGTTTCCTGAGAAAGACAGGCTTGTGTGAACGCCTCTGATATGCGGTAGAGTTCTACACGCTGCAGTGAAATTACTGTCAGTCTCTCCCCTACCTTTTTTTTCTTTTCCCTCTCTTCCCTCTTTCTCGTCTTTCTTATCCCCTTCCCTAATCCCCCAGTGTAGGGTAGCCAACCGGATGTCTTTCTGGTTAACCTCCCTGCCTTCTCCCTTTTTGTTGCTTCCTCCCCCCTCATATTTGTATATACAGTTAGCAACTTTATAATTATGTACTTTTAATGGTGATTGCTTCCTTTTGCATTTTTATATGAACTCGACGCTCCGCTTCTTTAACGTCATGAGTTAGTCAACCTTTGTTTTCATAGTTATTAAGGATTTTCATGAATTAAAAAAAAACGCGATGTTAGTGCTTCGTTCAATTTGCTCGAAGGGAAAACAAGTGTCACTTCACACTCGTTCTGCTGAAACTCATAGCGGACTCGAGGTAACGGCGAGGATTAGCCTGTAACTGACATGCACCCCAAACGATTGCGTATACCATTGCTCGTTCTTCAGGGTTTCCTTGCGCTTTGCACTTTTCTTTAGACGAAGTCATTAACAGACTTTCACCAAGTCTTTCAAGTTTTTTTGTAACTGTGCCATGGAATCTGTGGCACTCAGTCTCGCACCATGTCTCGACTACGTTTTCTCACAAACTTGAACATTCTTCAAAAAATCTTCAATTAAGTTTTTCATACAGTGTTTCATTACAAATTTATCAAGTTTCTGGTTAAGTCTTTCGAAAATTCACTTTCATTGAATCTTTCACGAAGCCCTTCATAAAGCCGTTCACCAAGCTTTGTAACCAGTCTTCTTTCACTCTGTTTCGCAGCATCTGTTGCGCATTGCCAAGAGAGAGGGTGAACCTATTACGAAGCTGAGAGGTCAGCCTAAGCTTGTTCGTTCTGTCCTGCAAATCAGCACAAAGAAAAACGGAGGAAAAAAGGGAGAAATATGATGACGGGGACAAAAAGAGGTGATGCATGTGTAAAACGACCACGTAACACAATGGTCTTCTCAAAGCCTGGTGTCAAATTCATTATACTCTTGATGTAATCTATTATTGCAATTGTAGCAGTCGTTGGTGCTGTCTTGTCAAGCATAGTGAACAGTAGATGAGCTTCCCTAAGTCTGTTAACACCAATACGCTGAAGCCAGTTCCTTCCGTTGGGACACGTAGATGACAGTCTCTCAATAAATACCTTAGTCTCAACCCCTCGAAATTTTCCAAGCTACTCAAATGTGTCAGAACAAGAACAGCCGGAGTTTTCAAAGATCACCTCTTTGACTCGCACTATATAAATGCCCTTTCTTCGGAGAAGAAGCCCAAAGGTCGTCTCAAAATTTCGAACCACGCAACGCAACGTGCGGATTCTTGAATGGTATGAAATTGCGGTTATCACACAAATCGCCTCAGAGTTCCCTCTCAGTGCAATTGAGAAACAGAAAGCGAAGGTCGTCGCACTTTTTGCGTGCTGGTGATGAGCAACACAAAAAGCAGAGGGTGTCGAATCCTTCTCATGGATTTCCTAAGGCTGCAACCCATGCGAATGGCGTTTCAATGGTCAGGTGCGTAAGAATGGCCGCAAGGGAAATTTGTTCCGCCATGGTCCATCGAGCAAACATTCGTCTCTTCGGTTTTGTAGCTTCTTTCACAATGTGACAAAAGTGCTGGAATGTCGCTTCTTGTGGACAGGCTGAAGAATATAATCTTTTTCAACTTTGCGAAGAATGCCAGTCCTTTCAGTTTTCGGACGTTTTGCAACCGCTTTGAAGTATATTAAGCATTTGTAAAGGAAATACAGTGCGGCGGCCAAAGTGGTGTCAGTTTCCTTCTTGCCGTGAAAAGTGCAACACGATGGCCACGTGTCACTGCGTTTCAGCGGCACGTAGCAAACTCAATGCAGTTCGAAGGAAAACGACCTCGAGAAAGAGCTTGCAAGAAGAAATCTGCTATTCACATGTAAAGAGTATGAAGAAATGCATACGGTAAATGAAAGTAGCGGTGGGTAGAGCACGAGTTTTTTCCTGAGCCACTCATTCGCATTGCTTTACGCAATGCTTAAGCCCAAATGTTTTTCTCGTGTATTCTGGGAATCGGGCATACATTTACATACCTAGCTGCACAATACTTCCAAGTATACAAGCAACAGAAACACTCATCACTTTGTATCAAAATATTTAAATGTAGCAATAGCAAATGACAAAGGACTTCGATAAACGATCAGATTTCTATATAAAAAGCGGCTAATCAAGTTCGTAAACGAGAGAACACTATTTATTAGAAAGCAGTGCATACAAATACACATCTCATCAGCACACATTTGATGGTAGCTGTTCTTTAAATAAACAGGAACTGATAAACGACTTCTGCAATACTGCTGGCAAAGAGCCCCGTCGCACCACAGCACTTTCTGCTCAAGTTCAGCTGACGCAAGCTTGAAACCAGTTGCATGGTTAATCTTCGCCATAACGAAGTTTCTGCGGTAATGCCAGCCTTACGCTAGAGATGCCTATTTTTTGCTTGTGGGACCTAAGTGTAGGCTATTCTTGCCTTGTTTGGTTATTCACCCTACGCTACACAGGTGTTAGTTAGCTTATGTCACATAATTACATTCGCGTGACAAGCTATGTGATGTTACGCAATTTTTCGACCTCTCTGCCTTCTAATACTCACCCACTCACTACGCGATTTTGGTCACGCGACTGGTTGTTACGGGACACGTAATTTTAGTCATATTACTATATCCATTACGTGATGTTGCGTGTTTTTAGACGTGTGGCTGCTCGGGTGACATTAGTATTTTGATCACCTGACTAGTCATTATACGATGTTACGTGGGTAACGAATATTGCTTCCGGAGGAAGAGCAAGCAAGTTTCGGCTACGGCCCTAACAACATCTAAATACATACCAGCGAGTTTTTGACAGCAAGGCGCCGCCGCAACTCGGAACAGGTCTGCGAACTCCGGCAATCACGATGACCAACGCATTCAACACTTTTCCGCTTCCTTCTCTTCGTTTAATCTGGATTTGCTGCATTTTCTTCGCTGGCCAACACCGTTTCCGATACATCAGCTTCCGAAGAGAAAACCCAGTGTCTCGAAAAACGCTGCCGAAACGTACTGAGTGTCTGTTTTTATTCCTCTTGTGGGCAAAATATCTGCCTGCCTTCTCCGGGGAACTGCTGACAGGCAGCCACGTGACCTTGTCTCGCTGATGTCGCCTGGACAGCCGACACGGTCGTCCAGACGGGAGAAAATTCGATCACCCAGACAAACAACCGGCGAAAAGGAATGCTCGACAGATGCAAGGCAGCTGCCCTCGTTTCACAATATCAATGAGAGAAGGAATTCAGCGAGTTTTCGGTGGAGAGGTCGGGACGAGGGAGTCGATCGATCTCCCAGTGAAAGCCTTATGCAACAGCATGTATGCGAGGCATTCCGCACAAAATAGTGAGAAAGAGTAAGACAAGAAGGCATCGCAAAAACGGGCACACAGACACAACTCTGACTAACGGCTAAACATATACGATTGACAAGCAGTAAACAGGCCCGCCTACGTGATGTCACAGGAAAAGCTACGGAAAATGTTCCGTCACTAGAGCATGCTCGCTCGTGTGCCGAGGAAGAGTGGGCTATAGACACTGAACTGGTAACGGAGGCGTATCACTTTGCCGTTTTTCTATCGTCACATAAGAGTTTTTTACTTGACGATAGCCTTTCTTGAGGACCTCCGACGCAAAAGTTTTGGTTAGTCTCTCTGTACCTTTGTCTGTTTGTCCGCGGTAACAATCCCTCTAACGGCACCGAATGATACCTCAAACAGCCAACCTTATCTGGAGCTACCACCAATATTTGTCATGTTTCAGCGTTCATACTTGTGTAATTGTCAATTAAAAAGCAATTATTGCACATATCCGAGGCACCATAACAACACCTCGATGTTTTGTATGTGTGCCTTTTTACTAGAGAAGGCACACACAAGTAATTTTAATGCCCCGCCGCGGTGTTCTAGTGGCTAAGGTATTTGGCTGCAGGTTGCAGGATCCAATACCGGCTGCGGCTGTTGCATTTCCGATGGAGGCGGAAATGATGTGGGCTCGTGTGCTCAGATTCGGGTGCACGTTAAAGAACCCCAGATGGTCGAAATTTCCGGAGCCCTCCACTACAGCGTCTCTCATACTCGTATGGTGGTTTTGGGACGTTAAACCCCACATATCAAACAATAAACAAGTACTTTTAAGAACTGTAGCGTTTGTCACGCTGCGCTGACAGTGCAATGCGATGCTCAGAAAGGCAAGTGTTTCCAACGCTTTGCTGAGATTACACGGTGTTGGCACCTGCCCGTCGCTTTGCGTTCTACTCCTTATCACCTCCGAGACAGGCACGCATCTTTCTGCACGGACGCACGCCTTCCTTCGTTTTAGAAGATAACTGCCAGATGGCGCTCGTGTCTAACGTGCCTCGATGCCCTCGTTGGCCTTCGCTGCACGGATCAAGACTCTCTGACGCAGTGATTCCAGAATGCAAGTCACTGATTTTCTCGCACAGAACTTCAAATAACTGTTTTCTCCACTCTCTTCACATGCAACACTACCGTCTTTCGACGACATTTGCAGTGAAACATGCAAATACGGGGCTAATTCTTTTTCTTGTCACACCATAAAAACTCAGTGTTTCTTATGCCTGCATCAAAGACGACTGGACGGCGAAAGCTACTTTCGTCTCCCTCCATGTTTTGATTGTGGCCCACCACCCATTAAAAGCACGTTATGTGCACAGTTTTGCATTGCCCTAAAGACCGTGGGTACCTCATCTGGTTTTGCAGTGCCTCCCTCATCGGCCCATCGTTGAACAAGCCACGATGTCTTCATTCATCTCATCGATTTTGGTCAGACGATTACATCTCGTACGCTAATACTCTTTCAACTGGACGTCACCAGAGCCTCAACACTAAATGGGAACAATGACATGATCAGTATTCCCCCACTGTAGTCTTAGAAGGTACATATTTAAGTACTGTACGCTTATTATTAGCGGAGAAAATTGAGGTTCTAGTTTGAATTTGAAATTTCGTGCTGAAATCTACGTGAGTGACGTCATAAATTTCAACGTGTATCTTTCGTGTTTTCGTGACGTTGGCTCGATGGTATTTGCTGAAGCTACGTATGCTAGGTCAATGGCACCCACAGATAACAATGCACTTCATCTTTATCGATTAGATGCCACGTAGGACACAGTAGCCGCCTTCAAAATTGATGACGTCGTGGCGTTTGCTGCGGGAATTTCAAGCTGGCATCTCCAGCCGCACTTTATTTTCGCACGTTTTCTCGCTTACGAAGCGTCGTGTCGAGGTCAGGGTGGTGTTTTCGGAATTGTGAAGTTGTACTTTACCAATAGAGCCTTTTCAAAGTTTCGCTTTACGACCGAGAACATTCTCAAAAACAGTTATTTTGAAATAATTATTAAAAGGTGGAACAAATTACTCATAGTTCATTAACTATCCGTGTCATATTTCGTAGATGCACTTGCATAATTGTGTTGTTGTTTTTTGTGACTGTTTTTTTTTGCTGTGATGTCAACTTTGCTAACACGGTTTTTGTTTACAACAAATGTACTGCACTCCTGCAATAGGTTTTCATAGAACTGCCGTAGTTGAATTTAAATAATAATGTCTTATGATGACGTCAAACGTGATGTCACGATTACGTCATAACGATGTCACAAGTTCTGATGACATTGCAGTTATGCCGACGTAATACGGTGACACCGTCACGTGATCATTGTCTCTGCATCACTCATTTTCTGACTTCCTTTCTTTTATTTCTCGGAGCAGAATAATATTTATCCTCATTATTCAAGCTCCTCACGAGTTGACGCATGGCCTCATGGTAACGCTAATTTGCCCTACTTCTATCGCTTTTTCTTCATCAGTTCTATCAAGGAAGGACGAAAGAAAGGAAGGAAGAAAGGAAGGAAGGAAGAAAGAAAGCAGGAAGAAGGGCAGGAAGATGAACGAGACACGAGTCTGGTTTTCTATCCTACGCTGGAGGAAGGGGATTAAGGGGTGAAAATATAAAAACATTGAAAGAAGGTAACATAAATAAAAGGTCAAGTGAGCTAGGTTACAGAACACTGCTGCGCCCGACAGTCATTGACGCAGCGTTTCAGGCGTAACCTATTTTACTGTAGACCGTGCAGTTATGGCACCTACTGAATGTTTGGAAGTACTAGATATAGAACATAGTACGAGATCAGCGTGCGGTGATTTCAGTGTACCGACAAACTCGCAAAGTGTACCTAACAGTGATCGAAACACATTGCTTTCTCTTAATCTGGGAACTTGTCACTGATGGATTCAGGGTTCACACTTTCCGATCAGCAAAGTGAGTTCTGTTGAGGCCTTTCACCTTGCAAGGCGTGCTGGTCTCTCGACGTGCAGTCACTTCTGGGAAAACGAACATGTATGTGATGTTCACAATGAATTTATACCCCCCCCCCCCCTGTCGGTTATTTAGCATTACGACGCGTCCTGCAGGACCCATTAAAAATGATTTCACCAATCACCCGATAAATCAAAGTTATTTTTTTGTGAGGATATAGAAACGAGGTCGATATTTTGGTGAGCTACATAGAGCACTATGCCATTTAGATCCTCATGGAACCTACTGGGAATTATTGCGTAGCTATCGATAAGCAATTGAAGTGTAACAAAGCAGCAATACATTTGTTAGTCTCACGTCTCATCTACGGGTCAGTAGTACAATCTCAAAGCACTGAAATTTCCCAAAGGCGGTGCCGAGGTGGGAGGGGGTTCCTATTGTGTCGAAATGCCCGCATTAGGAGCTGTACTTCATAGAAAATCACGCCTCTTAATCCATTGATTGTCTAACTGCGATGGCTGCCCTGCCCGACATAACTTGACAAATGATAAAGGAGAAAAAAAGCCTATCCCTTAGTTAGAATGATGATGCCTTCCGGGAGCTTTGTCAACTTTTCATTCGCCAAAAAAAGAAAGAAAAGTTACCCTTACCTAGCTTGCGCGAGCGTCCCATGATGCCCTTCATTCACAATGGCTTTTGTAAAGGTTCAAAAATTTTAAAAAGTCATCGAAACGTTACGCTTGTGCCTGCTGACTACACTAAGCCTGCGACAAAATTTTCTGGGTGCTTTAGCGTAGAATGGCCCTCTCTAAGTCGACGCCTTGTCGGTCCATTTATGCGAATAGAAATTATATGCACAGCGTTTAAGAAACCCAGTCGTTTCTATTCGTTGTACTTGGCCCTGGCAAACGGATTACTCGAAATGGTATGCTTCGAGGCCATGTCCGTGTCGATCAGCCTGTCCATTGTATGAGCTCCCCCAGCAGGTGATTGAGAACAATGTCAAAATGTACTACATTGAAAGTCGCCACGTGCCCCTGTCTCTGGCCGCGTCATCGATGACAGAGACCTCCTTAAGGGCCTTTACTACGATACTGTGAATGCACTTGAAGAGACAACACATTCAAAAAAAGCAATATTTGAAGGCGGTTTGCAGTCGAAGGCCTTGTGTATTGCTTGCACCTGCCGCCCATAGCACCACTGAACTCCTGATTAAAGATAAAAAATAAAACTCATGCAAATCACTACATAATTAACACTTAAACAAAAGTGTTTTGGTAGTGTAACAAAAATACACCGATATAAACGTGAGGTAATTGTCGGTCACAAACTAACAATAAGTGCATGCTCCGCCTACAGTCATCTCTGTAACAGAAAGTTTTTGGAACATCCAGCACCTTTCGCGTACTTCAGGTACGTTATTTCATCACACATACTCGTGCTAGTGAAGTCGATTTTCTGTAGAAACCTTCATCTTCCTGTTCAAATACAGCCGAAGATTACGGCTTGACTACTTAGCACAACTTATCAATTTTAAAGGGACAGTAAAGAAAAAAAAGAAAAATTTTTCGCGTTTTAGTAGAGAACAATTTCACGATCAGGAAAAGCACACATTTACCAGAAAACCACGCTTTGTAAGCGAGAAAACACACACAAAAAAAGGACGGGTGGAAACGCCACATTGATATTCCCGCAACAAACACCGTTACGTCACAAATTCTGACAGCGTCTACTGAGTCTTACGCAAATTTTAATCGGTAAAAATGAAAAGCATTGTTATCTGTGGGCGCCATATATCTAGCATACCAAATTTCAAGAACTTTTGTCGAGCCAATGTCGCAAAAGTATGAAAAATGTATATTTAAACTTCTGACACCACACGTAGAGAGTTCGTTCGAAATTAAAAAAAAAATAACCTCAACTTGTTTTTTACAGTTAGTAATGAACTTATGATAGTGATACTGGTGACGTTAAAGTTGTGAGAGTGCAGTTTATTCATCAAAACGAAGTAATTGTTTCTCTTTAGTGTACTTTAAAGTACAGAAGACAAACAGTTGAATTACTAAAATGATAAGTAGTTACATGAGCCGCGAAAAAGTATTTACTCATCAAATAGAATATCCTACCAAGGCTCCCTTGTACTGATCAATGGCAGCCTTGCATGACACTTTCGGCAATTGCGTCACAGCTCTGAGGGTGGAGCTTGCAATTATTGTAAATGCTAATCGAATATTGGAACGCTAGCCTGACAGCAAGGTAATTACCAATGGCATTCTTTCCTTTCCACAGATGTTCTTAATAAGTAAGCGGTTAGTTTTAGCGTTACTGTTCCCCATATCACAACTCGTTTTCGCTCACCTTCTTCGACGCTTGTTGAAGCCCAGTACACCGCGGTGAAGGTAAACGATAGGACACAGAGCCACACTCGGAAACATTCTGCGACTGAACTCCATCAAAAATTTTAACCTCCCACTTAAATGAACTGGAAGACACCGAGATGAAAAAGTTAAAAGTTACCGTGGTCTCTGCGTATACTGGATGGATGTTCGATGTCTCTGGCATCATTCACAGAGCACAGTTTGACTGCGCTCGAAAGCGAACGCTTCGATGACGAAAACGGTCGTGTCCTTCTCCCCCTTGGGGAAAACGAGAATCCGCGCCTCCCTGTTTTCGCTCACATCGGCTCGCGCATGCACAGCAAAGGGATACGAAACTCGGTCTTGCGTGACCATGTGGACAGCTGCGTTCGCTCGATTTGGCAAGAGAGCCACAATGACCCACTGGTTTAGGTATCAACTCATGAACACGGCAAATGAGGGGTGGGGAAGGAGGGCGTTTTGTTGGTGGATTCATTCACTACAGGCGGACCATGCTTCAACAGACTGAGTCGAAACTCTAGTCGCCATGAGGGCTTCCTAAAAATATTGAGCTGTAATGCCTGCACTCCAAGGGCCCCGAGCCACTCCTTTCCGACCATAGTTCAAAGAAGCGATTTATCGCATCAATACAAGAATTAAGATCTCTCGTATAGAGTGAATTTTTTATATCGTATAATATTACTCTAAAGCCTGATCTTCGTATTTTCAAACGAGCCTCAACTTAGTTTGCTTTTCACGTTTAGAAATGCGCCACTGCCTGAGTAACAATGATTTTCAAGAACTGCTGCCAAATATTGCTCATGTGCAATGACGATTTCTACCTAGGGGTGCCGCTACCATTGACATTTTTCAGTAAAGGTGCATCGTTGAATTGGCAGACATTCTGGAATACGGGGTTGAAAGTCTGCACAACAAAAATATTTTCGTTACACAAATACTCACGAGAAACATGAAATAGCTGCACTGATTGTAGTTATTAGGCGTCCTCCTATTTTGGGCAATTTTCGGAATCTTCTTTTCTAAAACAAACATTATTGATGCAAAAGCTATGAGTGACAATGTTGGCAATAGCGTTTAATATGTTTGCAAGATGCTTAGCGAGACCATGATTTATCGCAAGGTTTCTCAACAATTCGTAAGATTTTGGAAAGTATCGCCAGAGTACCACGTGACCTTGCCAGAGCTGTAATCTTGCATCTTGATGCCATAGTGCGAATTCCCGAATCGCCAAGATTCCGGGCGTCATTACGACATCATTAGGTCGTCACAGTGACGCCACATGATGACACCATCATGTGACATTGTTGCTTGGTCACTATAGTAATCCCTGAGGCCCATGTGCTTAGATTTAGGGACACGTTAAAGAACCTCAAGTTGTAGAACTTTCCGGGATCCTCCAATACGGTGTCTCTCATAATCATATGGTGGTTCTGGGAGGTTAAACCCCAATTATTGTCATTGTTATGAGTGAGCTGCCGAGTGAGCCAGTGCAAAACCACTTCCCGCGCAGAAATATTTCGGTGCTGGTGGATGGTCAATTCAGTTCACTGATAATAAAAGACTGCTTCGCCTTTCAGTCCCCTTAGGCGAATGCATATGGTACCGAAGAAATATCTATTGACAAATTTGTGATAATTGCAGATACGTTTTCCCAATGCTCGCAGCACAGGACCATCTATATAAACGGAAGTCCTAAATGTCCAGTGATCTCTGTAAAACCCGAAGACTTCATTCAAGATGAACCGGGTTTTAGAGACAATACGCCTAGAAAAATAGAGCAACGCGTCTCAACGTTGTCGATCGGCAGTGGGAATTGAACCCGGTACCTTCCGCATTGGAAATAGACGCTTTAACCACGTAGCCACCGCTGATGAAGACGAACGAATGAAGACGAAAAATGAAGACGCTCAACGCTGTCGATCGGCACTGGGAATAGAACTTAGTACCTCCCGTATTGGAAGTGGACGTTCTAACCAGGTAGCCGCCGCTGATGAAGACGAACGAATGAAGACGAACATATAGCTTCATTCCCTTGAAAGGGAAAGAGGAATGACGTGTTCACCATCAGGGTGCCCCACCTGTGGTGCTGGTACCTGACTACGTGTCATTAAATTTCCATTGCGAAGACCCTCCATTGTCCTTATATAGAAGCTTATCCGTATTAGCTAAGTAACCTTCATCATGGTAAATGCTTGCTGCCATGCTAATGTGTTTCACGTGTTTCAGCATGTTACGTAGAGCGTGCATCTTTTGTACGCAACACGAGAAGAAAGCGAAAGCGCAGAACATACATTAGCAGCATTCCGTCGAATCGTGTTCCCAGCTTCTGCCCAACCAAGAACGGCACTAAGCCCCATAAAGCTCCATAACAATACTGTAGATGGGACTCTGAGACTAGTCAGAGTGAGAGCTGCAATGCGTTTTCCTTCAGCTAGCTTCAACATGATGGGTAGGACATGTATTTGCCAAGCTTAAGTTTTTCGGAAAGCCCACATCGCATGTCTTAAAAATGCCGGTCAAAGAGCTCCAGAGAAGCGCTACTCGGGCTAGACAAAAAAATAATAAAAGCAGCAGACCCCATTATTTTTGGGGGTCGATGTCATGCGAAGTGAGAGACAAGTTGTAGCCTATGTAGCATTTTTTTTCATTGCGAGAATAGCGTTGCGAGTTTGACAGTGTTCTTGGGGCACTGTGAATACTTATGTGTATGTCGTGAGCAGACGCATCACAAAGAATTTTTTTCTGAGAGAGATTAACCACTTGCTAAAGGCCTTAACTATTTTAGAAAGGTGCCAATTTGAGGAAGGAACTATTTGGAGGTGGAAAGGGCTCATAGTACCTTACCTCTCCACATTCCTGGCTACGGGGTTGATCGTGTGGGTACCAGGCATTCTGACTTCAGTAACGCGTAAATGTATCCGATTGTACTACGTAACATCGGTTTTCACATTAGAGCGCACGTATCCGTTTTCTCGAAATGAAGTGCATGTTACTGTGCGATGATGTGCATATAATATGAAACTGTTTCTGTCGAATTCCTCTGGGTTGGTTAATGGTTAAGGTATTTAAATTAATACGTAGCGTTATTTACAATACTAGAAACGCCGACAGTGAGCACAGCAACCACAGTTAACGTGGCCATGGTATAACGCTCTAGTAAGGCCTTTTTTTTTTTCATAACCAGTTTGAAGCACTGGCGTAGCTCTGTGGTAGAATACTTTACTACGGACGTCATTCCGAATAGTCTTGGCTTGGCTTGTGGCGAGGTAGCCCGATCAGAGCATATACTCAGCATGTGCCACGCGATGGATTCGAGCTTCATATCGCACGAGTTGGCGACGCTTTACGCAGCCCCGTTCCCATCTATCAGCTCACGACTCTCCAGCGGGTCGGCGAGGCGGCCTGCAGGCTCGGATTGCCGGTCGCCACGAGGAACTACGTCGGATGCGTGGCACAATCCCGTTCCGCAGGACACGAAAGAGTTGTTTTCCTTTCTTCGCTCCTACCACGCAGAACGAATAAGTTCGATTCCGGCTGTCACCGCGATTTTTTTATTTTTGCGTTCCTCCGACTTTTTGCCTCACCGACAACGCCATTGATGGCTGTTCCGCATGCGATAGATACATAACGCGATCGAGTAATGCTTTTGGATAGTTTGGGATCACAGTTTCCCGATTGATACAAACTGTCAGTCACCTGTGGCTCATACCCGAAATTGTTTGGCAGTGGCATGCGGGTATGAACCACACATGACCAAAGGAAAGTGTTTCCTGATTAAACCGCTTAATGTCTAGAGTGTCGAGGAGGTCGCATTTTTGTGGAAGTGAATTGCCGTAGGTTAGTTTGCATATATTTAGGTGTACGTTAAACAGTCTCGGCAGTTCGTTATTTATGGAACCCTCCACTGCGGCGTTCTTCAATTTTCTGGCTGTCCAGATGGCACGTCAGAGCCTCCCCGTCTCGCAACATGGAACTAGCTTGCAGTTGGACGTATAACCACCTCACACTCGCCCGTCCTGACTAAATAATTATCTTTTCTCTCGCTCTCTCTTATGACAAAAGCTACCTTACTGCTGGAATATATTTCGCTAAGACTCCTCCTTCACAAAACCGAATTCAGTTTCCAAATTAGCAGTGAACAAAAGCTTCTTTTGATTTTTTTCATGAATACCTAATCCCATAAACAATAAGGTAGTGACACAACCATAATCAATTATCAAAACTTTATGCTTTATTTTCTTGCTAGCATAAAAAAATTAGGCACACAGAAAACTTCGAGACCCTAGTTAATATATAAATGATCGCACGGATATTTCATCACTTAACAGGCAACAACGTACGAAGCACATTTATGTGTACTTACCTCATCAAGTCAGCCAAAGCTAGTTAGTCTATCTTCATTATATTCATTCTATCTGAACGCTGGAATCAGAGCTTCAGTCGTTCTAATCCAGCAGCATATTTAGTTATCCAAATGGTTGTTTTTGTGCAAGCGAAATCATGTCTAGCTTGAACTTGTGCAATTCTAAGACACATTGAGAATGATCAGTGCATATCAAACTGAAAATCCCTCAGTGCACACACACACAAAGATGATTCAGCAGTGGTATCCCTCATTACGATTTCAAGTAACGTTGCAGTTGAAGGGACGCCCAGTATTATGCGACTAATGTTGTGTACACTACGTAAAGTCTTCACATAAAACCTGCTGTCAGATTTAATTTTTTTGCTACGCAGATAAAAGTGAAATTTTCGCTCGTAACTCAAACGTAACTCATTCAATTCAAAACACATTGTACAGAGTGCTACAGAGCGCTTCGGCTTTATTGTCCATTGATTCGAAAGTTTGCGAATGGCAGGAGCCGTGTGTTTAACGGGTCTCTGTTACAATCCAAAGAAAACCATTGAAGTCTCACGATTTCGATGCCTTCCTGGAAGTTCTTATTCATGAAATTTTGTTACTAAATAATAAGGTATATCGTTTTTCAAATAGCAGAAAGTAGTTACGTTAGCGGCATTTTGCTTTACTGAGGTGGAATTTCGCCTCTGTGCAAGTTAACATCAGGAAATTTTTTCGTGAAGTTTGTGGCTCGGCTCAGGAATTTCTCGTCAAGTCACGTACCTCGCCTATTGTTGCCAATGTGAAATATACGGTTGAAATACCGTGAGAAAGCTTTGGGCCGCACTTTTTCAGTGCACTCCGTAAAATAATGTCTCTTTTTTTCATTTGCTCAGTATTCTGCACAAAAGATTAAGGTCTTTGAGCAAACTTCTCTGAACGGTTACTGCGGTTCCGTGTATTGAATTCTGGCCACCGGGAAACCGCGAAAACGATGCGTGAATGCACCGCAAAATCTACGACAGTGACAGAGAGATGTTTTCTCATAGTCCTGTGACAACAAAGCGTTTCACTTTATCCTGCAGAGCGTACCTCAAATAGTTTTGTGACGCGAACCTCAATTGTTTTTCTGCTATTTGTTTGGCTTTGTCAATAAGAATTGAGGGGGGGGGGCGCTAAACATGAACTTCCTGTGACCAGAGATGAAACAGGAGTTCATTGATTGACTGACAAATTTATTGATTGATTCCAAAGCTGAAATGCCTGTGTATATTTTATAGGGTGGTAGTAGAGCATCCTCGTAAAGATTAGTAGAGTTTGCTAGAATGTAGATTTTAATAAAACCAGTAACATTGATTCGCCCTTTGATTGTGAACTATAAAGCCCCGAATTCCTGGTGGAACTGAAATGAGGCGTTTTTAAGTTGGCTCGAAGGTTGATTTTAAGAACGGTTTACTTCTACAAAAGAGACCCACTGGTCGCGGGCTTAAACTGCACCCTTCACTGAGATCCCGGGGACTCCGCTGCAGAGCCCACATACTGCTTTAGAGCCTCCATTAGTGCTCACTCATCGCAAGAGCCAGCGCCATCGTACAGTCCTGGGAATAGCTACTCTGGGCAAGGCGATTAATCACTAAGCTTTTTTCCTTCGGTGGTCAACCAAACTTGCAGGCTTAATAGTGTATGCGGGAGTAAATCTTCCGATGCCAGGATGAGGACAGTTTCGCGGCGTCTGAAGGGTTAGGTGTTCAGTGATCTTTCTTTCTTTCCTTCTTTCTTTCTTTCTTTACTTCATGTTTTCTATCTATCTATCTATCTATCTATCTATCTATCTATCTATCTATCTATCTATCTATCTATCTATCTATCTATCTATCTATCTATCTATCTATCTATCTATCTATCTATCTATCTATCTATCTATCTATCTATCTATCTATCTATCTATCTATCTATCTATCTATCTATCTATCTATCTATCTATCTATCTATCTATCTATCTATCTATCTATCTATCTATCTATCTATCTATCTATCTATCTATCTATCTATCTATCTATCTATCTATCTATCTATCTGTCTGTCTGTCTATCTATCTATCTATCTATCTATCTATCTATCTATCTATCTATCTATCTATCTATCTATCTATCTATCTATCTATCTATCTATCTATCTATCTATCTATCTATCTATCTATCTATCTATCTATCTATCTATCTATCTATCTATCTATCTATCTATCTATCTATCTATCTATCTATCTATCTATCTATCTATCTATCTATCTATCTATCTATCTATCTATCTATCTATCTATCTATCTATCTATCTATCTATCTATCTATCTATCTATCTATCTATCTATCTATCTATCTATCTATCTATCTATCTATCTATCTATCTATCTATCTATCTATCTATCTATCTATCTATCTATCTATCTATCTATCTATCTATCTATCTATCTATCTATCTATCTATCTATCTATCTATCTATCTATCTATCTATCTGTCTGTCTGTCTGTCTGTCTGTCTGTCTGTCTGTCTGTCTGTCTGTCTGTCTGTCTGTCTGTCTGTCTGTCTGTCTGTCTGTCTGTCTGTCTGTCTGTCTGTCTGTCTGTCTGTCTGTCTGTCTGTCTGTCTGTCTGTCTGTCTGTCTGTCTGTCTGTCTGTCTGTCTGTCTGTCTGTCTGTCTGTCTGTCTGTCTGTCTGTCTGTCTGTCTGTCTGTCTGTCTAGCCGCCTATGACATTTAGCTCTCCTGGCCGTTTGATAATGGTATCGATACCGAACTTGGTTTGGCACAACATGACTGTATGAAGAACATATTTGACTAGTCATATCTATCTATCTATCTATCTATCTATCTATCTATCTATCTATCTATCTATCTATCTATCTATCTATCTATCTATCTATCTATCTATCTATCTATCTATCTATCTATCTATCTATCTATCTATCTATCTATCTATCTATCTATCTATCTATCTATCTATCTATCTATCTATCTATCTATCTATCTATCTATCTATCTATCTATCTATCTATCTATCTATCTATCTATCTATCTATCTATCTATCTATCTATCTATCTATCTATCTATCTATCTATCTATCTATCTATCTATCTATCTATCTATCTATCTATCTATCTATCTATCTATCTATCTATCTATCTATCTATCATAAGCGTGACATGACCACATGCCACGCTTATGATGCGCTGGCAGCCATTGCGCTAGCTTCACTTATACCAAATTAGGTATTACGGGACGTGAATGGAGGACGTAGGTATGATAATGGTGCAAACATGATAAACGTGAGATCCGTGTCATGTAACAAAGTGACTACATGCTACGCTCATGATGCGCTCTCGGCCATTTCGCTAGCTTAAGATGTACCAAACTCGATATTACGGGACACGAACGGATGACATAGGTAAAAGACACATCCAAACATGATAATCACGGCATGCATATCGTGTAACAACATGGCTACATGCCGCACTGATGATGCGCCCGCGGCCGTTTCTCTAGCTTCACAGCCCCGCCACGGTGGTCTAGTGGCTAAGGTACTCGGCTGCTGACCCGCAGGTCGCGGGTTTAAATCCTGGCTGCGGCGGCTGCATTTCCGATGGAGGCGGAAATGTTGTGGGCCCGTGTACTCAGATTTGGGTGCACGTTAAAGAACCCCAGGTGGTTGAAATTTCCGGAGCCCTCCACTATGGCGTCTCATAATCATATGACGGTTTTGGGACGTTAAACCGCACAAGTCTGATCTAATCTCTAGCTTGACATATGCAAAATGTGGTATTACGTGACGCCAATGGATGACGAAGGTTTGTGACTGGTGCAAACATGATAATTATGAGATGCGTGTCATATGAGAACATGACTGCATGCCACAGTCAAGCCGCCTATACATCTCGACGTGACGCGGGGCGCATGCTCGCTGGCGTTCATTTTGTCGCGTCACGCCGGCGTTGCGACGCCAGGCGCCGGTCCTGCCATATACTCGCAGGCACGCTCCGCGCTGCGTTGCTTTGACGCATGCGCGCTTGAACGCGTGCGCCATCCCTCCGTCCCGAAAACAGGGAGTGAGTGAAATGAACTTTATTTGGTGCTGGAGAACTGGTCAGCCACCCCACCCTTCCCTTAAGAGATGTCCGCCGCAGTTGCTAGCCGCGTCCACGCCGGGGCTGGAAGACCGTGGCTCTCCATTCGTTCGCAGGCCTCTTGGACTGCCGAGTATTGGACTGAGAGTTCAGGGCTTTCAAGAGCCCTCTTCCAGTCTTCTTCTGTGCTGAACTTTGCGCCATGTAACGCCAGGCACCCTGGAATTATGCCATCCGAAAAGTGGCTGAATGTGCTACGGGATGGGAATGAACCTGCCTGTAGCAACCGAAGAACCGACGACTGCAGCCGAGTGAGCTTGGAATGCGGAAGCGAGTACCTCCGCCTAGACAACTGATAATAAGACGTCACTTTGTTAAAGGTGCCAAGTGGATCTTTAAAGTTATCCGCAAACACACCTCCGTACCCACCCAGACTGCCGCGGCACGTGATTTCTTGCGCACGGTTATGGGCAAGTTCGTTGGCGTTAGGAAGAGTCGGATACACCTCTGAGCCCATGTGGGCCGGAAAGCAGGCGACTATGTGGTAGCCTACTACACCCGTGGAATTTAAAATAGCGGCAGCCTTCCTAGAGATTACCCCCGAGGCAAAGGCCCGGGCGGCAGCCCTGGAGTCAGTAAATATCTCTGGACGTGAAGGGTCTGTCATCGCCAAGGCTATCGCTACCTGCTCTGCTACGGAGGCAGACGCTTTCCTCACGGAAGCTGAGTTGAGGAGTACGTGACCACGATGATCAACGACCATAGCTGCAAAACAATCGGAGCGGCCATACTGCGCCGCATTGACAAAAGCTACACTGTGCATGGGCCTTCCCCTTTCCTGTATTTATGACTACCAATGAAGTATGTCACCTAGCACTGCAGGGATTTGTGTATATATAGCCACGACATCAAAAAGAGACTTGGCCCGTGCCTTTCGCCGGCCAAAATTGTACTGTGGATGAACGTTACGCGGGAGGCTCCCACCTCTTACGTGCCCTTCATTGTTTGTTATAAGATCTTCTGTTCTTCCCCTGACGCATGATGATATCCCGGCGACTTTAGGAGACGCTGCCCAGCTTTCGTGGAGGAAAGTCGCGCGACCTGAGCTAGTGTTCGTGCCTCGGTCACCTCCGTGAGGGTGTTGTGCATGCCCAGGCTCATGAGCCGGTCCATGCTGGTGCTCATAGGTAGGCCTAGTACCCTTTTGATGCTTTTACGCAATAAAGTGTCGAGTTTATCTTCCTCGCATTTTGACGAATTTAGCGAGGATGCCGTGTATAT
Organism: Rhipicephalus microplus; assembly: GCF_043290135.1. Classification (NCBI taxonomy): domain Eukaryota; kingdom Metazoa; phylum Arthropoda; class Arachnida; order Ixodida; family Ixodidae; genus Rhipicephalus; species Rhipicephalus microplus. The sequence goes on from NC_134708.1 coordinate 59,358,872, forward strand.
AATGTGGCTCATCAGGAATGAATGGAAGAGCCGAAGGAGATTGCTCTCCCTCAGCCCTCCCCTGCGGCTTGAAACCCTCAATATTAGTGTGATCATGTTCTCCATTTTGTAGGTTATGCGAGCCAAAACCTGCGAATTTCTGCCGTTAGATTCAAGAAGGAAGTCTAGCACCCGAATACAATTGACTCTTGCAATCGACTGCCCATCCCGTGTGGTTATAGTAATCTGCACCTGATCAAGCGGTGACTCTTTCCTTCTTCCGGGTCGAACTGGTCGATATAGAAGCAACTCCGATTTAGAGGCGGATAGCTGGAGCCCTGAATGTTTTCCGCCCTGCAGAAAACGTTCTGTGATTGACAAAGTAAATTGGAGCGCCTGCTCCACTTCAGCATCCGAACCGCCCATGCACCAGACTGTAATGTCGTCGGCATATAAGGCATGGTTGGTATTGGCTACAGCGGAGAGGCGCTCCGAGAGGCCTTTCATGGCTATGTTAAACAAAAGAGTGAAATTACAGCTCCCTGCGGCGTGCCCCTCGCACCCAGGGTGAAGGCCTCTGATTTTATTTCGCCAATCTTTATGGTGGCTTTGTGGTCCCTGTGGAAAGCGCGAACATAGGCGTTGAATTTGGGACCTCATCCCATGCGCTCTACCTGCTCCAGTAAAAACTGATGTCAAATCATATCAAAGGCCTTGGTGAGATCAAGGGCCAATATTCCTCAAACATCTCAGGTGAGTCGATCGATAATTAGTCTCTTAATCAGCAGCATCACATCCTGGATGGAGAGACCCGGCCGGAAATTTACCATGTTGTACGGAAACAGCTCTTTATTCTCAATATACCGAGATACTCTGTTGTGTACCGCATGCTCCATCACCTTCCTCATGCAAGATGTGAGGGAAATGGGACGGGGGTTCTTCCTGGCGAGCACCTTGCCCGGCTTGGGAATGAGTACTACCGAGGCGGTACGCCAGGTCTCAGGTACGCGACCTTCTTCCCAGAAGATATTGACCTCCTCAGTTAACTTAGCGATTGAACTTCTGTCGAGATTGCGTAGCAACCTGTTTGTAACGCCGTCGGGACCATAGGCTTAGCGGCTATTAAGCGCATGAAGCACTTCTTCGATCTGAAGGTTCGTAAAGGGCGAGTTGATTTCCTCGTGTGGCCTTCCTTGGTAGACCGGGTAATCCCAGTCCCCGGAGGGGCCAAGCGGAAGGTATCGCTCTGCCAAATCCTTGAGTGAAGTGGTGTCAGTGACTCCACTGCTCCGCTGTGCTTGAACTAAGCGGTCGATTGCCAACCTGTGGTTAACTTTGGAGTTTGTCTGATCGAGTAGTACCTTCAACAGTTTCCATTTACCACCGGTGCGCATCTGCCTATCTACTTTTGAGCAAACCCCGTTCCATTGCTGCCTAGAAAGCTCCTGACATTATTCTTCAATATTTTTATTGAGGAGAGCTATGCGTTTGCGGAGCCTCCTATTTAGCTTTTGTGTGCGTCATCTTTCAACCAGCAATTTTTTGCCTCCAATAAATGCGCAAACACGAGTCCATCGTATATACCTGTAAGTCGGTTTGGACAATCTTGGTGACGAGGAGCTCATCCTCCGCGAGTCGAGAAAAGAGTTCCTCTCACGTGGCATATTCGGTCTCATCAACTTTCCGGCGCTTCCTGAACTCGTCCCAGTCCGTCACCCTGTGCTCTTTAGGTGGAGCCGCCCGGGTTTTCTGCGTGACTGCAAGGATGAAGTGATCACTTCTCAGGCTTTCCTGCAAGTTAACCCACTGAACTTTCCCCGCATTTCCGATGAATGCCAGATCTGGAGTGGTGTCTCTTGAAACGGAACGGCCAAACCGGATCGGGATCTGAGGGTCCGTGACCAGCTCCAAGGAACAGTCCATCACAGCTTTAACAAGGTTTTTCCCTTTAACAGTGGCCTTTGATAACCCCAGGCTGGGTGAGGTGCGTTTAAGTCACCGATAGCTACGAGCGGTGACTTGCCTGCAAGGGTAGCCGCCTTTACGACCACCGAGTAAAACGCCTGCTTGTGATTTCGAGAGCTGCTGTAAACATTCAGTACGAATATGCAGCACTTAAGTCAATTATTTGGAATAATTTTAACCACCTGAGCTTCCAAAGTAGAGTTGCCGAGCTCGAGCGTGTGCTTTAAAATCGCACATTTATTTGAAACCAAGACTTCCAGAAAACGTTGACTCTCCCCCTGAACGATATCGATCGATAGCCAGGCAAGGCAACCACTGCGTCAATGGTTTCTTGTAAAGCAATCACATGCGGCTGAACTGCCAATGAAGATGTGTAATGCTGGAGGCAGTCCTTATGCTTCCTGAACCCCGCGCAGTTCCCCTGCCAAATGACGAACTCAGTTACGTTGGGAGTCATGGCTGCTGCTACTGGTTTGCCGACTTAACGGCACGTTCATATCGACGGGAGCCTGATCTATTGTCGTACCGGGGCGCGCAGAGGGAACAAGTGAAACAGGCGTCACCGGGACAAAAGAGTTCCCGCCTGGAGCGAGTCTGCTTTCGATCATGGCAACTTTACATGCTACGAGGTTAAAGCACTCCGCCTGCCGTGCTACCGCCTTTTGTAAATCTTTGATTGCTCCCAAGACGTCCAAGTCGGAAGCCGCCGCTACCTCCCCTTCCGCACCTATCTTTTTCTTAGCCGGCCGCGGCTCTACTGACGAAGACCGCTCCGTGGCCTGTGCTGTATTTTTGAGGGCTTCAATCTCGACCCTTATCTGCGGAAGCTGCGCTTTTAGGCTAGCATTTTCTTGAAGTAAGATTGTGATCCTAGGGTCTTCTTTTGCTCTGGCAGTGCCACGTGCGTTACCTGTGCTGGCTGCTGCGCCGGGCTTGGCTTGGCACGATCCGCCCAGGTCTTGAAAATTTCTTGGAAGCGTAGCCTAGAGTGAGAGCGTCCCTTGGAGTGGGAGTGCCCTTTAGAGTGGGAATGCCCCTTGGAGTGGGCGCGCCTCTTGGAGCGAGAGCGTCCTCTTGAGCAGCTTCGACTTTTCTTAACAGCTGGCGAGGGAGAGCGCATCCTTGACGTTGGTGCCACGCTCGAATCCCGTGAGTTTAGACCCTCTTGGTGCTGCCTGCGTTTCTTGGCGGCCTTTCTACGCCGTTTTCGTAACCTTACCAAGTAGGGGACTTGGAATCGATGCTGGCAGGACTTGTCGGCCGTTAAATGTCCCCCCCCCCCCGCACAAGGCACACGTCGGCTGGCATTGATGATCGTTCGTGGGATCGTTGACAGCACACCCGCGGCACACTTTCTTCATCGGTGTCGGGCAAACATCGGCATGATGGCCGAGAGCTCCTCATCTATAACAAATGTCAGTCTGTCTCCTGTACAAAGTACACCGTAGCATGCTCGAACCACACATAACATAGTTAGGTACCTTGAGACCACTGAAGAGAACGACGACAGTATAGTCGTTTCCTTGATGCGATGGACCTCCATGGCTTTAGGGTTGCGCTGGTTGACGATCACCGCCAACTGTCGCTCATCGATGTCCACGTCGACGCCTCGTATGACACCTTTGCAGGTATCGTCAGAAGCGGCCGTGTAGGCCGAAACGTGATACTCAGTCGAGCCAAGGTGGATGAGTCGCAGCGCCGCGTAGGCGCCCGCGTTGCGAAACGCTGGCGTAGAGACCACAACAATATTCTGAGTTATGTTCGGGCAGATGATATCCTCCAGTGTTTCTTCCGGGGACAGCTTTGCTGCTGTCTCCAGGGCTTGGGCTAGACTAATCAGGCTAACCTTCTTGAGATCCAGGCCTCCTTTCGGTTGGACTATGACTCGAATATGGCTCCTCGGCAATCGGGGAATCCTCGATGCTGCTGCAAGACGCCGAACGACGCCATCCGTAATGGCCGTGCGATGGCCAGCCGTTCCTCCACTTTGAGAATAAGCAGACGATTGTTGTCAGGTAGAACGCTTATTCTTGCCTAAAGCAGTCTGCCACCAAGGCGCGTTAGCGTCTTCTTGGGAAATAACTTCCCCGTCCACAATCATCACCTCCGGCATGATGCCGTTTCGTCGGCACGGGCGGATGCCCGGTCGAAGGAAATTCCGTAAAATAGATGAAAAATGGGCCCACCAGGTCAAAAATGGGCTCGGTAGAATCCTCTTGATGACATCTGTCGAAGGGTGTACAATTCCGGAGGATTGAAGCAATACTCTGAAAGCAATCATTCAGAGACGACACAGACGCCGTAGCGTCTCTCGCTGACGCAAGACCTCAGAAAAACCCCTAAAACAGGGAGACGCAGCGTTCTCTGAGTAAAGCATCGGTGTGAAATGCAGCATGGCGCATTTCGGGCCAGTTGCCGTAGGGCCGCACCGATGGACGCTGGTCGCGCCTGGCGTCAGACTAAAGAGTGCTCGCGTTTTGCTCAGTCCTGTGCTTGCTGCTGCCAATTTATACCCGCAAAGTTCTTAATCTTATCTGCTCACCTAACCTTCTGTCCCCCCTAACCTGCTTGCCTTCTCTGGAAATCCAGTTAGTTACTCTTAATGACCAGCCGTTATCTTGTCTACGTGCTACATGCCCGGCCCATGTCTATTTCTTCTTTATTTCAACTATGATATTCTTAACCTCAGTTTGTTCCCTAATTCACTCTGCTCTCTTCTTGTCTCTTAAAGTTACACCTACCATTTTTCTTTCCATTGCTCGCTGGGTCGTTCTCAATTTAAGCTGAACCTTCTTTGTAAGTCTCCAGGCCTCTGCTCCGTAGCTAAGTACTGGCAAGTGCAGCTGTTATATGCCTTCCTCTTTAGGGATAGTGGCAATCTGCCTGTCATAACTTGAGAGTGCTTGCCAAATGTGCTCCACCCCATTCTTAATCTTCTAGTTACTTCAATCTCGTGGTTCGGCTCCGCGATTATTACCTGCCCTAAGTAGACATAGTCCTTTAGAACTTGAAGTGCGTTATTAACTGTCTCGAAGCGTCGCTCTCTTTCGAGGTGGTTGCACAAAAGTTTCATTTTCTGTAGATTAATTTTACAACTAACCTTTTCGCTCTCCTTGTCTAACTTCGTCATCATGAGTTGCAATTCATTCCCTGAGTTACTCAGCAATGCAACGTCATTGGGCACCTTGCCCTGTGTTAACTCGCTCTTGCAAGTGGAGCACACCATTATTTCACTTTATTTTTCTGTTGGTGTTACTCGTGCCGAACTATTGTTGAAGCACGAAACGTGGATTCATCCAACACCACCAATCGCCACGCCACGCGGGAGCACGTGGGTTCATCCCTCGTCTAAAGAGTCTCGTTCCCCGACGCCCTCATATAATTGCTGATAGAGTGCAAGGAGAAGAAGCCACAGCGTATTTACACAGTGTTCCTCACACAGGCTGTAACGCGCTAACGTGTGAACGCGTTCTTGCAGTACTTGGGCGAGCTGTTGCGCATGTGCAGTAAAGTTGGTTACGCACACCTACTTGAATTCGGTGAAAGCTGCTTCGTGTCTATAGAAAAGACCTGCCCACACAATGTCATGGAAATGAATAACAAAGGCGCAGGCTCTTCTTTTTCTTGAGCACAAGGACAGTGTGCGTGTAACGTTCCCCTGCAACCCTTGAAGAATTGTATCTCAGATTGTGCATTTCAGAAAACAGCTCAATGATTCCGACTAGTGGTGCGGAGTTTCCATAGACTCCGAAATCATTGCACATTTTCATGACTCCGGAATAGATTGAGGACGACGATGCAAAGAATAGAATGGGAACGGAGTTACTTCTTTACTCGAAAATAAATAGAGCACGTTTCCGTCTACGCGCCGCTGTGGTGCAGTGCCTTAGCCACTACACCACAGCGGTGGGGTCTATGCAGATTATAACATGAAGTTCTTACACAAAAGATAATTTCTTCTCGGCACCTAAGTCGACACAGGTGTGCTCCGTCAAACTAATTAGCCAGCCTTTACAGATTAACAGCTTCGGTACTGACGCCTCACGCAACATGCCAAGGAATAACTACGAGGCTGCTTTTTTCTGCCGATTTGTTTTGGGGGAGTCAAATTGAATATAGGAAAGTCATAAAGCACGGAAAAACTACGCAGGCGATCAAGCAAGCTTCCTATACTCAACTCGATGTACACGCCCCGTCACGGTGGTCTATTGGCTAAGGTACTCGGCTGCTGACGCGCATGTTGCGGGATCAAATCCCGGCTGTGGCAGCTGCATTTCCGAGGGAGGCGGAAGAGTTGTAGGCCCGTGTTCTCAGATTTGGGTGCAGGTTAAAGAATCCCAGGTGGTCGAAATTTCCGGAGCTTTCCACTACGGCGTCTCTCATAATCATATGGTGCTTTTGGGATGTTAAACCCCACAAATCAATCAATCAACTCGATGCACCAGCTAGCCCAGTGACAAGTTCTAAAAAAGATCGTTCCTTAAAGAGCAGTGTGAACAAAACAGAACAAGTTGTAGCCTCCACGTGACGTCATGCAGGCAGAACATTGATTCAGTATGACGGCTTAGTTGTTGTCAAAGCCGAATTATCACGCGCTCAATAACCTGCTTCAGGGTGAAAACGACGTCGCTAGAATGTTACTAGGCAGCTGTACACGTGTAAAAGAACCAACATGCCATGTACTGACAACGCTAATTTGACGACACTGAAGTTCGCGTCTGACCATGTCGGCGTTCCAACATTACTGTTTCCGTGACATCACTGCAAGTCATCTATACTATGGCACATCACTACGTCAAAAGCACTGACTAATGAGTGGCTGCATTCGTGCCAATCCCAGCCATCATATGCGCAAATGTGTGCCATGTCGCAATGCATATCAGGATTGCGGAAACGCTCACGCGCTGTCAAGCAAGACTTATAAAAATCCTAAATTTTTCTAAGGAATGCGTTTTTGTGAAGGGGGATAAGTTAGAAGACTATGTACGACAGCAACGAGTAACATAACGTGATGTTTCGGCGTGTTGATATGTCATGTTGAAGCTTATCAGAACTTTTCGTTATCTATAGGCTGATAGTAATATACAATCTCTTGTTTCCAGAAGCCCCACCGCCACTCCACCCTTGGTCTTTGCTTAGATCCTGACCGCACTCCTATCAAACAGTGAAAAACTAGCTGAATGTAAACGTTCAAGGCTCTGTTCTATTTTTTTACGCTTTGAATTTAATTAAGAAGTGTGCTTCGCGCCCGCTGGAGAACACGGGGACGAACTCCTGGAGAACTCGGTGAAAACTATGGGCACCATTTCCGCATCGAGTGGTCACGGATTGAATTCTGATAACTTCTTTCCCAGATGCGAATGCGTGGGTTGTGGCAGTGACTAATTGTTGGCGCAAAGCTTTCGCTCATTAGTTCTGATTCGCCCTTTCTCTTCCCATCCATATGTCCCTATCTCTCCCTTCCTTTCACTCATCATCTCTATCCGTATCCCATATGCGGGTTAATTTGTGTGGTAAAGAGCTGTGCGAAGCGTTACTCATGCGAAAACGTAATGAGCTTTGACGCTTCCCCACTTTCGGGCGCCCAAACCTAGTTCGGGCGCCCGAAGCAAGCAATCGTGGCAGATGAACCAGTGGCGCTCAGTTTCTAGCGCAAAAACTGCCTTGGGATGGTGTGATACGAGGGAGACCTTCCAGCCTAAGAGGTCAAGTTCGTTAGTTCAAGTAAACACCTACAGACTAAGAAAAGTAGTGTAGCATTGAAAATAGTTGCCGCACGAAACAGAAATACCAATATTACTGCAAAAAGCAATTAAATTGCATTTTGGGTTAGGGGGCCGGTAAAATGCGAGAAAAGTTTGAAAGTGATGTATTATATTTTTAATTTCCCTCTTTACTACAAAATGTTTTTGCAGAAACTTTCCTTTAAGTAGAAGGTACGTGCTGAATAAATATGAACTTGTCGCTAGAGTTCAACGGGTGTCCCTAAAAAATAAATATAAAAATGCACCAGATGTCTTATTTGCCCCAATTTGCTGAACAAAACGACAGTGTGAAGAATTAATTTTATGTCTTCAGATTTCGCAGTAGAAGCACTTGAAGTTCACCCACTAGGCCCCCACCCCGCCACGGTGGTCTAGTGGCTAAGGTACTCGGCTGTTGACCCGCAGGTCGCGGGATAGAATCTCGGCTGCGGCGGCTGCATTTCCGAAGCAGGCGGATAAGTTGTAGGCCCGTGTGGTCATATTTGGGTGCACGTTGAAGAACACCAGAGGGTCAAAATTTCCGGAGCCCTCCACTACGGCGTCTCTCATAATCATATGGTGGTTTTGGGATGTTAAAACCCACATACCAATCAATCATTGTCTAAATATGTATTTTGTTGAACACTTGGACTTCATTAGATTATTCAATGATTGAAGGATAGATATGTTCTGGCGCATTTTCTTTGCTACCATTTGCCGTTTTGTGCAAAACTGCATGGACATTTCGTAGCTTTCAACTTCGTCAGCTGGCCTTTGTAAGGTGATCTGTTTGGAATTCTCTATATCTTCTTACTTTTAAAATTTTATTATCAAGAAGTAACTTCAAAACTCAATTTAATGACGTCTTTGTGAAATGTTTGACTTGGAGATTATTTCAATTTTTTATACGCCTTTTTTGAAAGCATGGTTGGGAACTCGGAACAGCCTCAATATATGAGCGCGAATGGAGTGATCCCGGTCCTCAACAGCGTTGAGTGTTTTTTTATGTTGTTTTGTACCCATCAAGATCTTTACAGTTCTTGCACGTCCTAGCCCTCCGAAACAAAAAAAAATTTATAGTGAGTATGAATCAATAGTTCACTTAATAAAACACTTTCTAAGGCACTTCGACGCCTCGTTGGGGTTTCGCCCCTGCCAAGTGCCCAAATTAAAAAAAAATAAAGTTTTCGTTTTGGCACCGTGCACAAAATGAACCAAACTTTTGGTAATATGTAGGTAGTAGTATCAGTAACAAAATAAATGCGTAAGTCGTTGAACTGATGTCGGAGTACCTCCATGGATGCATCTAGAAATTTGGTCAATCAAAATTTCACCCCTTTTGGACGGGTCACGAACACACTGACACCAGCCGCGTAATCCTTTCCACACGAATGCTGTCTAAAATGACACAAATCTGCCGACTAAAAAGGTAGTCAGCTACCCGCAACTATTGCCTAAATAGAGAAACAAAGAAAAATATTTTTTGTTAGCTACAAAAGTAGGCAAAGTCAAATGTTGCGTTTTGCTCCATGTGACATTTTGCTCCATTCTACGCAAATTACATTTCTACAAGTTTTTAAATAAAATTAGGTTACGCGACGAATCGCAGAGGGCCGAAAATAACATTATTCTGCTAATTCCTCTGATAAGTAATGAAATTACTTTAATATTACTAAAAAAAGTCGCCTTTTCTGCATAGCTCATTTACTTTTTATTGCGAAGCATTTCTCAGCGAAATTCAGTGACTTTGAGCGTATCCATCCATCCATCCATCCATCCATCCATCCATCCATCCATCCATCCATCCATCCATCCATCCATCCATCCATCCATCCATCCATCCATCCATCCATCCATTCATCCGTCCGTCCGTCCGTCCGTCCGTCCGTTCGTCTGTCTGTCTGTCTGTCTGTCTGTCCGTCCGTCCATCCGTCTGTCCGTCCGTCCGTCCGTCCGTCCGTCCATCCACCCGCCCACCCACCCATCCATCCATCGATCCATACATCCATCCATCCATTCATCCATCCATCCATCCATCCATCCATCTATCCGTCCGTCCGTCTATCCATCCATCCATCCATCCATCCATCCATCCATCCATCCATCCATCCATCCATCCATCCATCCATCCATCCGTCCGTCCGTCCGTCCGTCCGTCCGTCCGTCCGTCCATCTAGCCACCTACGACTTATACTACACCTGGCCGTTTGGATAATGGTATCGATATCAAACTTGGTATGACATAACATGACTGTTGACGAGCAGATTCGACTAGTCATACCACGAGAATCATGATATCTATGTCATGAATGTCATGATTTTCATTTCGTGGCCTTGCTGTTCTTGTGGTGGTCTCGTTCATATGACATGTTACAAAACTGGTATGGCATGACACGATTGCAAGGCGAACATAAGCGAAACACCCTAACGTGGAAATCATGATATGCATGTCATGTAAGTCATGAGTCATCACTACATACGACGCTCATGGTGCGCTCGCAGCCGTCTCAGCTTCACAAGTACCAAATTCGGTGTTACGTGATGCGAACGGATGACGAAGATATGTGACTGGTGCAAAGATGAAAATCAAGAGATGCATGTCATGTGACATTATGACTACAAGCCACACTTATGATGTCCTCGCAGCCGTTTCGCTAGCTTCACTTACACCAAAATTAGTATTAAGGGACACGAATGAACGACAAAGGAATTCGACTGGTGCAAGCCTTATAATCATGTGATGCGTGTCATGTAACAACGTGACTACATGCTACACTCATGATGCGCTCACGGCCATCTCGCTAGCTTCACATGTACCAAATTCAGTAATACGTGACGCGAACGGACGACGTATGTAAATGGCATGTCCAAACATGACAGTCATGACATGCGTGTCATGTAACAGCATGACTACATGTCACACTCATGATGCGCTCGGGGCCGTTTTGCTAGATTCATATATGCCGAATTTGGTATTACGTAACGTGAATGGATGACGAAGGTGAATGGATGACTGGTGCAAACAAGATAATCATGAGATACATGACTACATGCCACACGCAAGGCGCGAATACACTTAGACGTGACCCGGGGCAAGTGTGCTCCAGTGTTCGTTTTGTCGCGTCATGCCGGCGATGCCATGTCAGGCACCGATCTGCCTGGTATATATTCGCAGGTATGCACCGCACTGCGTTGCTTTGACGCATGCACGTTTGAGCACGCCCGGCGTCCCTTTGTAACAAAGCTAGACAGACGTGGTGCATTCTTGGTAACGCGGTTGGTGCGAATAGCAGCATGTCGCATTACGCTCCGGTAGCCGCCGGTCTGTGCTGGCAGACGCTGGTCGCGCCTGGGGTTATACCATAAAGTGTTCGCGTTTTGCTAGCGTAGCGTCGCAGCACCCAGCGTGCACTCGTGAAGTGAAACGAACTTTATTTGGTCCTGGAGAACTGGTTAGACACCACCCTAATGCCTAGTTCACACTGAAACATCCGCTTTCTACAGCGACCAAAATTTCCCTGCCGCCGAAACGCAGCGTTGTTCGCACTGGACGCGCCCCGAGCCGCCGAATATGCCATCTACCACCGGGCGAATGCGGGATGGATGCGCTGTCACCCGGTTGTTGTCACGGCTCGCAAACGCCACTACGCTATCCGGTGGCGTATACTTCGATAATTCTCGTACGCAAGAAGCAAGAAAAGACAGTACGGCGTACTTTGCTGCCAAGTGGCTGCCTTGTAATGCACGAAGAGCAGAAAAAACCACCGACGCCAGCGGCGTTGGTGGGTTCGTTTTGGTCTGCAAGACCGCAACAAGCTCGGTCACGCCAACAGCAAGCTCGGTCACCTCTTTCACGAAATACGGAGGCGAAGTAGGCACAAAGTAGGTTAAACTCCCGTTGGTTTCAACATTCAGTTACGTGCACGGCAGCATAACAAGGGAGTAGGGCTTGGCCGCCATTTTTCAAAATTCCTTGACTAGCGCTCCTATTGGTCCGCGGTGACCGATTCGGCGGCAGACGCCGCAAAAATCAGTCCGAGAGCGATCGGCGCGGAGAGGGCCCTTTCGGCGGATCTCGCCGCTGCCGAACCGGATTCAGAGCACTTTCGGCGGCCGGAATGCTCAGTGTGAATGCGGCCTAAGAGGGGTCTGCCGAAGTATCTAGCCGCGTCCACGCCGGGACTGGAAGACCGTGGCCCTCCGCCCGCTCGCAGGCCTCCTGGACTCTCGAGTATTGGACTGAGAGTTCGGGGCTTGTAAGAGCCCTCTCCAAATCTTCTTCTGTCCTGAACTTTGCGCCATGTAACACCGGGCACTGCCAGAGCATGTGACCGAGTGTGCAGTTATGTGCCTCACCACTTGGGCATCCTGGAGTTATGCCATCAGCAAAGTGGCTGAATGTGCTACGAGATGGAAATGAACCTGCCTGTAGCATCCGAAGAACCGATGACTGTGGCCGAGTGAGCTTGGAATGTGGAAGCAGGTACCTCCGCGTAGACAACTGATAATGGGACGTCACTTCGTTAAAGGTGCCAAGTGGATCTTAAAAGTTATCCGCGAACCCATCTCTGTAGCCGCCCGGACCGCCGCAGCACGTGATTTCTCGCGCACGGTTATGGGCAAGTTCGTTGGCGTTGGAGAGAGTCGGATGCACCTCTGAGCCCATGTGGGCCAGAAACCAGGTGATTGTTTGGTGGCCTACTACACCCCTGGAATTTAGAATAGCGGCAGCCTTCCTAGAGATTACCCAAGAGGCAAACACCCGGGCGGCAGCCCTGGAGTCACTAAATATCTCTGGACGCGAAGGGTTTGTCATCGTCAAGGCTATCGTTACCTGCTCTGCTACGGAGGCAGACGCTTTCCTCACAAAAGCTGAGTTGAGTACGCTACCACGATCATCAACAACCACACCTGCAAAATGATCGGAGCGGCCGTACTGTGCCGCATCGACGAAAGCTACACTACCCGTGGACTTAGCCACAAAATCAAGGCGAGACTCTGCCCATACCTTTCGCCGGCCAACATTGTACTGTGGAGGAAGGTTACGCGGGAAGGGTGCTACTTCGTACGTGCCTTTCATTGTTTGTGATAAGAAGATCTTCTGTTCCTCTCCTGCCGTATGATGATATCCCAGCGACTGTAGGAGGCGCTGCCCAGCTTTTGTGGAGGAGAGTCGCGCGACCTGAGCTAGTGTTTGTGCTTTGATCACCTCCGTGAGGGTATTGTGCATGCCCAGACTCGTGAGCTGGTCCGTGCTACTGCTCATAGGTAGGCCTAGTACCCTTTTGTTGCTTTTACGCAATAAAGTGTCGAGTTCATCCTCCTCGCGTTTAGACCAATTTAGCAAGGATGCTACGTGATTAATGTGGCTCATCAGGAATGAATGGAAGCGCTGAAGAAAATTGCTCTCGCTCAGCCTTCCCCTGCGGCTTGAAACCTTCAATATTAGTCTGAGCATGTTCTCTGTTTTGGAGGTGATGCGAGCCAAAACCTGTGAATTTCTGCCATTAGATTCAAGAGGGAAGCCTAGCACCCGAATACAATTGACTCTTGGAATCGACTGCCCATCCCGTGTGGTTACAGTGATCTGCACCTGATCAAGCCGTGACTCGTTCCTTCCTCCGGGTGTAACTGGTCGATATAGAAGCAACTACGATTTAGAGGCGGGTAGCTGGAGCTCTGTACCCTGCAGAAAACGTTCTGTGATTGACGAAATAGATTGGGGCGCCTGCTCTACTTCAGCATCCGAACCGCCCATGCACCAGACTGTAATGGCGTCGGCAGATAAGGCAAGGTTGGTTTTGGCTACAGTGGAGAGGCGCTTCGAGAGGCCTTTCATGGCTATGTTGAACAAAAGGGTTGAAATGGCCGCTCCCTGCGGCGTGCCCCTCGCACCCAGCGTGAAAGCCTCCCATTTTAATTCGCCAATCTTTATGGTGGCTTTGCTTTCCCTTAGGAAGGCGCGAACATAGGCGTGAAACTTGGGACCTAACCCCATGCGCTCTACCTGCTCCAGTATAAACTGATGTGAAATCGTATCGAAGGCCTTGGCGAGATGAAGGGCTTCGAACATCTCGGGTAATTTGCCTCTTAATCAGCAGCATCACATCCTGGGTGGAGAGACCCGGCCGGAAACCTACCATGTTGTACGGAAACAGCTCTTTATCCTAAATATACTGAGATACTCTGTTGTGTACCGCATGCTCCATCACCTTCCCCACGTAAGATGTGAGGGAAATGGGACGGAGGTTCTCCATGGCAAGTACCTTGCACGGCTTGGGATTGAGTGTTACCGAGGCGGTACGCCAGGTCTCAGGTATGCGACCTTCTGCCCAGAAGATATTGACCTCCTTGGTTAACTCATCGACTGACTTTCCGTCGAGATTGCGCAGCAACCTGTTTGTAACGCCGTCTGGACCAGGGGATGAGTGGCTATTAAGCGCACGAAGCACCTCTTCGATCTCAAGCTTCGTAAAGGGCGAGTATATTTCCTCGAGCGGCCTTCCCTGAAAAACCGGGTAATCCCAGTCCCTGGAAGGGCCAAGTGGAAGGTATTGCTCTGCCAAATCCTTGAGTAAAGTGGTGTCAGTGACTCCACTGCTCTGCTGTGCTTGAAATAAGTGGTCGTTTGCCAACCTCTGGTTACTTTTGGAGTTTGTCTGATGGAGTAGTACCTTCAACAGGTTCCATTTACCTCCGCTGTGCATCCTCCCGTCTATATTTGAGCAAACCTCCTTCCACTGCTGCCTAGAAAGCTCCTGACAATATTCTTCAATATCTTCATTAAGGAGAGCTATGCGTTTGCGGAACCTCCTATTTAGATTTTGTGTGCGCAATCTCTCAACCAGCGATTTTTTTTTGCCTCCAATGAATGCGCAAGACGCGAGTCCATCGCATCTACCTGTAAGTCAGTTTGGACAGTCTTGGTGGCGAGGAGCTCATCCTCCGTGAGTCGAGAAAAAGTTCCTCTAACGTGACATATTCTGTCTCATCACCTTTCCGGCACTTCCTGAACTTGTCCCAGTCCGTCACACTGTACTCTTTAGGTGGAGCCGCCCGGGTTTCCTGCGTGACTGCGAGGATGATCACTTCCCAGTGATCCCAGGCCTGGGATCACTTACCAGCCTGGGATCACTTCCCAGGCTTTCCTGTAAGTTAATCCACTGAACTTTTCCTGCATTTCTGATTAATGCCAGATCCGGAGTGGTGTCTCTTGAAACGGAATCGCCCAACCGGGTTGGGAACTGAGGGTCCGTGACCAGCTCCAAGGAACAGTCAGTCATAGGTTTAACAAAGTTTTTCCCTTTAACAGTGGCCTTTGGATGACCCCAGGCTGGTTGAGGTGCGTTAAAGTCACCGATAGCTACGAGAGGTGAATTGCCGGCAAAGGTAGCCGCCTTTGTGACCACCGAGGAGAACGCCTGCTTGTGATTTTGAGGGCTACTGTAAAAATTCAGTACGAATATGTTGCACTCAAGCCATTTATTCGTAATAATTTCAACCAGCTGAGCTTCCAAGGTAGAGTTGCCGAGCGCAAGCGTGTGCTCTAAAAACGCACATTTGTTTGAAACCAAGACAGCCAGACCACGTTGACCCTCCCCCCTAAACTATATAGATCAATAGCCGGGCAAGGCAACCACCGTATCAATGGTTTCTTGTAAAGCAATCACATGCGGCTGAACTGCCAATGAAGCAATGTACTGCTGGAGGGAGGCCTTACGCCGCCTGAATCCCGCAATGTTCCACTGTAAAATGACGAACTCAGTTGTGTTGGGAGCCATGGCTGCTGCTACTGGTTTGCTGATTTATAGGCACGTCCATATCGACGGAAGATGATTCATTGGCGTACCGGGGCGCACAGAGTGAACAAGTGAAACAGGCGTCACCGGGACAAAGAGTTCCCGCCTGGAGTGAGTCTGCTTTCGATCATGGCAACTTTACATGCTACGAGGTCAAAGCACTCCGCCTGCCGTGCTACCGCCTTTTGTAAATCTTTGATTGCTCCCAAGACGTCCAAGTCGGAAGCTGCCGCTCCCTCCCTTTCCACACCTATATTTCTCTTAGCCGGCCGTGGCTCTACTGATGAAGTTCGCACCGGGACCTGTGCTGTATTTTTGAGGGCTTCAAATTCTACCCTCATCTGCTGAAGCTGCGCTTTTAAGCTAGCATTTTCTTGAAGTAAGAATGCAATCATAGGGTCTTCTTTTTGCTCTGGCAGTGCCGCGTGCGTTACCTGTTCTGGCTGCTGCGCTGGGCTTGGTTTGGCACGATACACCCAGGTGTTGGAAGCTTCTTGGAAGCGTAGCCTAGAGTGAAAGCGTCCCTTGGAGTGGGAGTGCCCCTTGGAGTGGACGCGCCACCTGGAGCGAGAGCGTCCTCTTGAGTGGCTTCGACTCTTCTTAACAGCTGGCGAGGGGAAGCGCATCCTCGAGGTTGGTGCCACGCTCGAATCCCGTGACGTCAGACCCTCTTTGTGCTGCCTGCGTTTCTTGGCGGCCTTTCTACGCCGTCTTCGTTGCCTTACCCAAGTTGGCAACTTGGAATCGATGCTGTCAGGACTTGTCGGCCGTTATATGTGCCCCCCCCCCGCACAAAGCTTATGTAGGCTGGCATTGGTCATCGTTCGTGGGATCGTTGACAGCACACACGCGGCACACTTTCTTCATTAGTGTCGGGCAAACATCCGTACCATGGCCGAGAGCTCTACATCCGTAACGAACGTCAGTCTGTCTCTTGTATAAAGTACACCGTAGTATTCTCGAACCACATATAACATAGTTGGGCACCTTGAGACCACTGAAGAGAACGAAGACGGTAGTCGTTTCCTTGATGTGATGCACCTCCATGGTTTTAGGGTTGCGCTGGTTGACGATCATCGCCGCCAACAATCGCTCATAAATGTCCACGTCGACGCCTCGTATTACACCTTTGCAGGTATCGTCAGAAGCGGCCGTGTAGGCCGAAACGTGATACTCAGTCGAGCCAAGGCAGATGAGTCGCAGCGCCGCGTAGGCACCCGCGTTGCGGGACGCTGGCGTAGAGACCACAACGATATTCTGAGTTATGTTCGGGCAGAGGGTATCCTCCAGTGTTTCTTCCGGGGACAGCTTTGCTGCCGTTCCCGGACTTGGGATAGACGAATCAGGCTAACCTTCTTGAGATACAGGCCTCCTTTGGGTTGGACTAAGACTCGAATATGGCTCCTCGGCAATCGGGGAAGCCTCGATGCAGCTGCAAGACGCCGAACGATGCCATGCGTGGTGGCCGTGCGATGGCCAGCCGTTCCTCCACTTTGATAAGAAGCAGACGCTTGTTGTCGGGAAGAACGGTTATTCTTGCCTAAAGCAGTCTGCCACCCAGGCGCGTTAGTGTCTTCTTGGGAAATAACTTCCCCGTTCACATTCATCACCTCCGGCATGATGCTATTCCGTCGGCACGAGCGGATGCCCGGTTGAAGAAAATTGCGTAAAAAGGGTGCAAAATGGACCTACCAGGTCAAAAATGGGCTCGGTAGAATCCTCTTGATGACATCTGTCGAAGGGTGTACAATTCCGGAGGATTGAAGCAATACTCTGACAGCAATCATTCGAAGACTACAGAGACGCCGCAGCGTTTCTCGCATACGCAAGAGCTCAGAAAAACCCCGAAAACAGGGAGACGCAGCGTTGTCTGGGTAAAGTATCGGCGTGAAATGCAGCATGTCACATTTCGCGCCGGTTGCCGTGGGGCCGCACCGACGGATGCTGGTCGCCCTGGCGTCTGACTGAAGAGTGCTCGTGCTTTGCTAACGTAGCGTCGCTGTGCTGAGCGTGCGCACGCATAAACGCTACTTTAGAGTATATTGGGCCCTTCACGATGCGCTTGCGGCCGTTTTGCTAGCTCCACATATACCAAATATGGTGTTACGTGACGTCAAAGAATGACGACATATATGACTGGTTCAAGCATGATAATCCTGACACGCGTGTCATGTAAGAACAAGACAACATACCTCGGTCATGGCCTCCTTATGGCCGTTTCTCTAGCTTCCCATATACCAAATTTGGTATCACGTGACGCGTATAGATGACGAATGTAAAGAACATATCCAAACAACATAATCATTTACCTCCACCTAGTAATGTTGTACTGGTTTTAAAGTGACATATCAACATTTATTATTAGTGCTTCACATATCATCGATTCCCACTGTACGTGGGATCTGCAAATGTTTTTTTCTTTGAAAGCGCGGCTTCTCAGTGTGATTGCGCGCGCAAGCGTGGAAAAGTAGCGTCCTCCCATGGCGATATCTGTAACGAGCGAGCGCGCCACGTTGAAATCAGCGAATGGCTGATAGATGGGCTTGCTACGTGAACCTTCTGGGTATATTGCGTGATTTGTCAATAGAAGAGAAAGCAAGTTTTAGCTGACTGATAATTTATTGTGAATTCCAGGCTCCCTGCTGTGCTATAGTATTTGGCTCGCGTGTTATCGGGAGCCTCTACTACCGATGGGCAGCGTTTTCTGACCACGCTCAAAAAATGTCGCAGGGCCCCTTTAAGTCTCGGATACTCGTCTCTGTGGGTTATTTCACCAGAAACAACCGCCCTTTTTTATAATGAACGTGCGCGGCTTTCCTTCGCAATTCAAATGAGTGATCGAATGCCGCTCTTCTAATCCAGCCGTCGAGGTGACCACCTACTACGTCTACTCACTACTACTACGACATACATCGCGGACGCACGACCCACGGCCTTAGGAGCATCGATCTTAAAAAATGGCCCCGTATCTTCATGTTACACTGAAACTGTCGTCGAAAGACGATAGTCTTGCGTCTGGAGAGAGGGAACATAACGTTTATTTGACGTTCAGCGCAAGGAAATCGGTGAATGGTATTGTGGAGGCATTGCGTTAGAGTGCCTCGAGCATGCAGCGGAGGCGAACGAGCGCATAAAACACGTCACACGTCAGACATGAGCGCTATCTGGCAGTTATCTTGGAAAACGAAGCGCACCGAGTGCGCGCACATCTCGGAGGCGATAAGGTGTAGAACACAAGGCGACGGGTAGGTGCCACCACCGTTTCGTCCTCGCAAACCATTGGAAACACTTGCCTTTTCGTGCAAACGTTCAAGTATGAACCCTAAATCTTGCGCATTATTGGTGGGCGCTGCGGATGGGGTCAGCCATTTGGGGTATCGTTAAGGGAGGGCAAACAGACAAATATACAGACAGACAAAATGTTTTGCGTCGAAGGTCCCCAAGAAAGACTATCCTCTTTAAGAGTGGATAACGGTTTAGAGTACTAGGCACTCTACAATGGGAGAGCAACGAGCCATCTCAGATTGCCGCAGTTCCCGCGAGTTCTCACCGTTCGTGAAGCCAAACACATCAGCGATCTAAAGTTACGGCACAAGTTAAAGCCTGCGCACCTTCTCTGCGTGGCCGGTGCAATTATTTGTGGGCGTGTAGTAATTTGTGTAGGTTATACAATATAATACAAATCTAGTGATAAATATCTTCACAATTCTTTTATACTCTTTAATCGGACATCTACGAAAACATGTAGGCATAGGCTTAAAACTCTGCCCTGGAATTTTGAGTGACAAACGAGAAGTGGCATTTGCTTTGTCTAGGCTACTTCTTGTGTAATGGCTAGTAAACTCGGCGTCAACTTCTCTTGACACTCTAGTTCATCATGCTTGGTACAGAAGGGAAAGCTACGGCACGGAGCTTTGCTCATACGCGATGCAGTCCGATATCGCACGCGTCTTGTACCGCCGGGGAAAGTGCGAGGCGCACACTTTTAGCGTTTCGTATAGACAAAGACGCCGTTTAGCGTTTGAGATACACGTAAAAAAGCAAGACTTTCTCGGGCACTCTAAAGTGCGAAGCCACAGCGAATAAAAAGAAATATGAATATCTTACAGGTGTGAGCAGCGTCCTGTCTCAAATAACTCCACGTGAGAAATACAGGAAAAACTTATGCATGTCACGTTGAAAATACGGGTGCTATTGAACTCCATTCACTGGTGGTAGAATGGGCGTAATTGGGACCTGTAGACATCGCTTCAGCGCCAAGAATAGTTGTCGCCGAGTTTAAGAATAGAGCCTAGAGTATATTGTAGGCACTATACTATAAGTGGCCTTCTTTCACGTCTCATTGACGTCCTGCCCGACGACTTTTTGTTTAATGACTACCTATCGACATCTGTTGGTACCCATGAACTTCTTGTTCAGTGGCTACCAGTGTTGGTGGTAAGGCTTCTTCACAAATAATACCGTTACCGGTAACGCTTGACTTCTCTAAGTAACTTAGTAAGGTACTCGTTACAAGTACAGAAACGTAACGCGTACCGTACTTACGTTACCATTTTTCGGTGACGTGTGGTGTCATGTTACTCGTTACTGTTTTATCTTCTGGGTGCGAGTTTTTCCGAGCTCACCACTACAAATTCTTTAGAAGGAGCGCATAACAGAGCTGTTAGCCAACCAGACACGAACAAACAACGCACGAGCGAAATCTGTTTTGTTTGTGGAAATCGCAGACAGACAGATAGATAGATAGTTAGATAGATAGATAGATAGATAGATAGATAGAAAGATAGATAGATAGAAAGATAGATAGATAGATAGATAGATAGATAGATTGGTAGATAGATACATAGTGCCTAGTTTATGAAATAAAAAGATAGTAAGCATATGCAACAAGGAGGTAGCAATAATACTACTCTTTTTTTATTCGCGTCAGTATGCCCCATACTAATACTACTCGTCGTTTTCGAAGTTTCACGATGACGTAATACATTAATATTACCGTAACAAAAAAGATGTTTGTGCATTGAATGTATACACAACAGAGAGTATAGTAACTTTTGCCCTTTGACTAGTAAGAAATAAAATAAATACCATCCTTTCCATTTCCAGAGAACAGAGACACCAATCGATGACTTCCTTGGTTCGTACTCCCTGCCTGTAACTTACAATTCACTTTTTCTTCCATGGAATTCACTCTGTTCATCGCCAGTAGAATTTGTCGCAAAATATAATGCGTGCGAGTCAGATCATTGACGTAAGCTAATCTCTGAGCGACGTAAAAGTAACTCATTCTCATAGATTTTTTCGCCCACTGGCGGCGTCTCTATTAGTGTTCGATTGTTTGACGTGTGCAACCAACCAGCGCACAAGAAGTTGGCTCTATAAGAAAAGCCCCAATATACATGATCATGTGACTCTGGCACAACGCTCACGCTAGCGAAAATCGAAACACAGCCTTCCTACTACTGATTCCACTTGGGGCGAGCGTTCCTCGGATGTTCCCGCTTTCTGGCCCAGTTTCACTGGGCACCGGATGTATTCTTCTGCAGTGCAGGCTTTCTTCACCGCCTCACATTTCGTCGAGGCAATTTCCGAGATAGGCGCACGCAGACTCTAGCGAATTCGGATATGAGCCGATACATTCCGAGGCTACCCAAGATAAAGAAAAAGTACGATTTTTTCACTTCCGGCAGTGCCTCCCCGAAGAACAGAAGAAATGCTACCTATGCTTTCATGAATATAGCAGTGTCAAGATTCTCGGTCAGTGTTAAAAAAAAAGCGCGATTGTTGGCAAGCGACCGTAGTTGGCATCGAATTTTGTTTTTGGAGAAATGATTATTCAGAAAGGCTGGCTGTTATCCTGAGTACACGCGTTCTTCAACAGGCCTGACTAGCGGCGGTGGCGTATAACTACGAATTGAGCCATCGGTCACTTGTGCTCATAAATACCTATGATTCAAAAGAAAATGATACATGAAGTCGTAAAGAACAGCATCCGTCGGAGTATGTTGCGACGTCATCGAATAATAATTCTTGGCAGTATTCGTCTGAAAACACCAATGTGGTTATGAGGGACAGTACTTTGGATGACTTCGATAAATTTGAGCATCCGGGTGTTATTTGATGACCCGCAGATCGGGGTATCACGTCGTGGCTGCGGCGGTTGCATTTTCGCTGGAGGCGAAAATTCTGCAGGCCCATGGGCTCAGAATAGGAATGAAGAAGCCCAGCCGGTCGAAATTTCCGGAGCCTTGGACTACGGTGTCTCTGATAATCACATGATGGTTTTCGGGCGATAAGCCCCAGATATCTATCAATCAATGGGTATTAATTACCGTGCATCTGAATATAGGTTCCCGCTATACTCAATATTTTAGCCTGCATTGAACTCAGTGAACCCGGCCGGGATGCCATGACGCCATCTTCAGGTATCCAGTTGAGCCGCATAACCCCTAGACCACTGGGGCGGCTGGTGACTCCATGTGGTAAGGTATCAAATAATCACGTAACACACAGGACGAATTGCATTATCTGATAATCTGTGTGAAAAGAGCAAAGAGACCTACCTCTGTATATTCAAATGAGAACTGATGATTTGTTGTACTTTTAAAACTTCGACATCTGTTCGACGTTTACAATCTATTCCAATAAACAGGCTGAATATTATTTAAACAGCTGCGCTCTCCGATTGTTTCAAAATAAAATGTAAATCAGCCTTAGTCTGTGACATTGCGTGTAATCGCGGCTTTCTCTCGCGAAGGTCTTCTGACTTTTTTTGGCTCCAGGAAGTTTTGTCCCAATTTAAATCAATTTTAGTACGCACATTTCTGTCACCATCGGTAAATATCAATAGCCGCGGTGTTGGGGCAGCGCTCAGGTTGCTCGCATAGGGAAACGGAAGAAAGCGGTATCTATCCTGGCTGCGTTGGTTGAATTTTTATGGCGGCAAAACGCTAAAGGCTCGTGTATTTCGACTCATGAAGATGCATGATGAGCATATACCATACGTTTGGAATTGTTGGAGACCAACACTACAACGTGCGTCACTATCATGCCTTGGTTTTGCACGTAAGGTATAGTTTCTTCTTCTTCTTCTTCTTCTTCTTCTTCTTCTTCTTCTTCTTCTTCTTCTTCTTCTTCTTCTTCTTCTTCTTCTTCTTCTTCTTCTTCTTCTTCTTCTTCTTCTTCTTCTTCTTTCTTCTTCTTCTTCTTCTTCTTCTTCTTCTTCTTCTTCTTCTTCTTCTTCTTCTTCTTCTCTTCTTCTTCTTCTTCTTCTTCTCTCTTCTTCTTCTTCTTCTTCTTCTTCTTCTTCTTCTTCTTCTTCTTCTTCTTCTTCTTCTTCCTTCTTCTTCTTCTTCTTCTTCTTCTTCTTCATCTTCTTCTTCTTCTTCTTCTTCTTCTTCTTCTTCTTCTTCTTCTTCTTCTTCTTCTTCTTCTTCTTCTTCTTCTTCTTCTTCTTCTTCTTCTTCTTCTTCTTCTTCTTCTTCTTCTTCTTCTTCTTCTTCTTCTTCTTCTTCTTCTTCTTCTTCTTCTTCTTCTTCTTCTTCTTCTTCTTCTTCTTCTTCTTCTTCTTCTTCTTCTTCTTCTTCTTCTTCTTCTTCTTATTATTATTATTATTATTATTATTATTATTATTATTATTATTATATTATTATTATTATTATTATTAATATTATTATTATTATTATTATTATAACGTTCTTATTATAGTTAGTATTACTGTATTTTTGTGCTTAGTGCGCCATTGGGATGCTTGTACCCATGTTGAGCAAGCGAAAGATCTTGCATGCTAAGTGTGTGATCTATTAATAACTTTTTTCTCTTGCGTGATACAAGCTTAACCACAGCCAAACGCACAAAAAATAAACTAACAAGAATGCTTATTTAAAATACCAGTGCAAAAATAGGGATGACAAGACAAAGAAGAAGTACACAGGACTAGCGTTGTTTCTGACAGCGTTCGTGCCAAATCTGCTTGACCTGTGGGTTTTGCCTTTTCTATGTGTCTCCGGTGTTTTTGGAGAGGTATAATAAAAAAATGAAGTGTTTTGAAATCGCCCACCTTGCTAGCTTACGTAAAAAAGATCAAAGCATATCCATGGAGTGAATGATGATGAGTTGGGTGAAGCGTCCAACCATCCGTCCATCCGAGCATGCGTTCGTCCGTCCGCGCATGCGTCCACGCAACCGTCTGTGTGTGTCCATCCGTCCGTTTGTCTCTCTCTCTCTGTGTACTTTTGTCTGTCTGGTGACGACCACGACCCTTCGCTTCCCTTGGTTCATGTCCCACCAACGAGGCGACGAGCACGAGCCACCGCAGGTGCTCCGCGCCCACCACTCTGCTTCGAGCATGCGCAACCGACGATCCAGTAAACTGAGAGAGGCACTTGTTTCCCGTGCTCCCAGGCACAGCCAGCGCAGCAGCCAATGTGAGAGGAGCGGTATAGCGCCATCTAGTATATCCTTATCCAACTGCCGTTTGTATGTATTTCTATGAGACAGCGCCATATACTGTACGGGAGATACTGCCTTTTTTTAAAGACGATGATAGTCTTTCTTGGGGATCTTCAATGCAAAAATTTTGGTCTGTCTTCACATTTGTGCGTTTGTCTGCCCTTAACAATACCCCAAACGGCCAACCCCATCCGCAGCGTCCACCAATATTGCTCAAGCTTCAGCGTTCGTACTTGTGCCGTTGTCAATTAAAAATCAATTATGGCGAATATATGAGGCACCATAACAACACGTTCATATTCTGTATGTGTGCCTTTTTACTAGAAAAGGCATACATAAGTAAGTATAAGGACCGTAGCGTTTATCACGCTACGCTAACAATGCAACGCTTGCACGAAAAGGCAAGTGTTTCCAACGCTTTGCTAAGACGACACGGTGGTGGCATTTACCCATCGCATTGCGTTCTACACCTTATCACCACCGAGACAGGCGCACGCCGTGCGCTTCGTTTTTAAGATAACTGCCAGATAGCACTCATGTCTCACATGTGACGTGCCTTGATGCCGTTCGCCTCCGCTGCACGCTCGAGGCATTCTAACGCAGCGACCCCAAAATACAATTCACCAATTTTATGTGCGCAGAACATCAAATAAACGTTTTGTTCCCTCTCTACAGACGCAAGACTGTCGTCTTTCGACGACAATTGTAGTGTGACATGCAGGTACGGGGCCAATTTTTTCTTGTTTTTTTTTTGGGTCGGCCAGTTAGTTACGCCTGAATGCAGGACAAGATTAGACTTTTTTTTTATTTTTGTGTCTGCCTATCGAATTTTTATATTGCTCGCTTTGTGCCCACTTGAAGTTCTTTGTAAGTGCCCTGGCTAGTGGTTCACATTTATCTTGGCACAGCTGAGGTGGCCACAGAAACATACGACTTTTGTGCTATTACACGTCTGAAGACGGTTCCTTCTTAGAAATGCTGCAGGTGAACACTGCGGTAAACGTTTGAAACCATTAGCCAGAATCAGGAGTCCCACACGTTTGCTTCCAATGTCAGTGCACTGAATCAAAAATTTCGAGTTCTCACGGGAAAAAAATCTTCACGGCCGGGCACGTTTCGTTTACATTGGAATTGTCACCAGGCGAAAGAAATTTACCCCTTTTCCTCAGACATTTTCAGACAAGCTGAGATACCATGCTGCCCACGTGTACGTTGGATGTCCCTTAACGACAGCATTATTTTTGGTAATGTATTTTTAAATAGACACCTAATGCCAAGGTGGCATTAAGTGCCTTAGGTGCATTTGCCGCCACTATGATCCAACAGATTTAAACAGGTTCATGCAGCTGAACTCAACGTGAACGCTGTAGGAATTGGGAAGCGGCCATCCGTCTGTCCCGCACCGACGAACTCAAGGAGCGTGGGCTATGGCTTCAGTTGAGTCTGAGACTAGACGTTGGAGCGGAAGTGGATGAAAAAATGCAGCCTGTGAGCGTGCTCACCTTGACAGAAAAGCGAGCCGTGTTGTTCCGAATGTGCGAACTGATTGTTGTCCGTGGCGAGAAAGGAAATAATCATTTGTTACGCGGTGGCACCCTTTCCCCTCCCACTTTCCCTTTTTACGTTCCAAGAGAAAATACTCGAAACGAGCTTACATGCTTAAATCATTCCAGATAATAATAATCACCGTCTTCGTCATGTCTTATCTTCATTCTAAAAAAAAGTACACAATATCCCACAAAAGGGACCGTGAGTAGCATGTGAACCAGCGTAAGGGTGCCCCGCCGTGGTGGTCTAGCGGCTAAGGTACTCCGCTGCTGACCCGCAGGTCGCGGGATCGAATCCTGGCTGTGGCTGCTGCAGTTCAGATGGAGGCGGGAATGTTGTAGGCCCGTGTGCTCAGATTTGGGTGCACGTTAAAGAACCCCAGGTGGTCTGAATTTCCGAAGCCTTCCACTACGGCGTCTCTCATAATCATACGGTGGTTTTGGAACGTTAAACCCCACATATCAATCAATCAATCAGCGTAAAGATCAATTCAATTCAATTCAATTCAATTTATTTTCCCGTTTATACATACTGGATGGTTGCGTTGGGTTAAAAGCTACATAAGTAGCTTGACGAGACCCAACGACCAGACTATACAGGGCAGTAACAACAAGCAGTCCGGTGCAGTGACAAGAAAATCAACAAGTAAAACAGAATACCATATCGTATGTACATATACAGCGATTTACATGGATTTCCAGCACGAAGATTGCAGGAAGAAAAAGTGAAAATAAATACATGTGCATAGGAAGTGTTAGAAAAAATAAATAAAAAAAGTGCTACATAGAATAAAATACGGCTATAGCATAAGTAATAAACATAAATAATAATAACACAGAATAATAACACCGTACCATTGTAGCAATAGTAGCTATTCGGGACAAAATAAAAGAAAAACACTGGCCATATAACACAGCAAGAAATTCATGTAAGCAGAAGACTATGTTAAAGAAACAACATAAGTTACGCACAATTCAATTACACAGAATGTCACAATATGTGACATTATAAGTGAACGAAATATAGGCGGAAGTCTTTTTTACTGACCGTGTCAATATCTTTATATTTATTCAAAGTAGATGGTAGGTTATATGCCAATCGACTTAGATCGACTTAAAGTTCCGTTCATCACGGGAACCTTGCACGGTGTTAACTCGTTCTTGCAAGTGGAGCACACTATTGATTCACTTTATTTTTCTGTTGCTGTTACTCGTGCCGAACTCTTGTTGGAGGTCAAAACGCGGGTTCATCCAACACCACCGATCGCCACGCCACGCGGGAGCACGTGGGTTCATCCCTCGTCTAGAGAATCTCGTTCCCCGACGCCCTCATATAATTGCTGATAGAGTGCAAGGAGGAGAAGCCACAGCGTATTTACACAGTGTTCCTTACACAGGCTGCAACGTGCTAACGTGTAAACGCGTTCTTTCAGCATTTGGGCGAGCTGTTGCGCATGTGCAGTAACGTTGGTTACGCACACCTGCAGGAACTCGGTGAAAGCTGCTTCATGTCTATAGAAAAGACCTGCCCACACAATGTCTTGGAAATGAATAACAAAGGCGCAGGCTCTTCTTTTTCTTGAGCACAAGGACAGTGTGCGTGCAACGTTCCCCTGCAACCCTTGAAGAATAGTATCTCAGATTGTGCATTTCATAAAAAAACTGCTCAATAATTGTGACTTGTGCTGTGGAGTTCACATGAACTCCGAAATCATTGATTATTTTCATGACTCCGGAATAGAATGAGGACGACGCTAAAAAGAATAGAATGGGAACGGAGTTACTTCTTTTCCCGAAAATATATAGAGCACGTTTTCTTCTACGCGCCGCTGTGGTGCAGTGCCTTAGCCACTCCACCACAGTGTCGGGGTCTATACAGATTATAATATGAAGTTCTTATACAAAAGATACATTTCTTCTCGGCTCCTTAGTCGACACAGGTGTGCTCTGTCATACTACTTCGCGAGCCTTTACAGATTAACAGCCTCGGTACTGACGCCTCACGCAACATGCCAAGGAATAACCACGAGGCTGCTTTTTCTGCCGAGTTGTTTGGGGGGGGGGGAGTCAAATTAAATATAAGAAAGTGATAAAACACGGAAAAACTACGCAGGCGAAGAAGCAAGCTTCCTATACTCAACTCGATGCAACAGCTAGCCCTGTTACGAGTTCTAAAAAAAGATCATTCCTTTAAGAGCAGTGTGAACAAAATGGAACAAGTTATAGCCTCCACGTGACGTCATGCAGGCACAACATTAATTCAATATGAAGGCTTAGTTGTTGTCCAAGCCGATTTATCACCCTCTGATTAGTCTGCTTTAGGGTTAAAACGGCGTCGCTAGAATGTTACTAGGCAGCTAGCTGTACACGTGTGAAAAACCAACATGTGATGTACTGACGGCGCTGATTTGGCGTCACAGAAGTTCGCGTCTCACCATGTCAGCGTTCAGACATGACTGTTTCCGTGACATCACTGCAAGTCATCTATACGTGTGCACATCACTATGTCAAAAGCGATGATAATTAAGTGGTTGCATTCGCGCCATTCCCAGCCAGCATATGCACAAATGTGTGACATGTCGCAACGCATATCAGGATTGCGGAAACACTCACGCGCTGTCGAACAAGACCTATCAAAATCCACAACTCTTGTAAGGAATGCGTGTTTGTGAAGGGCGATAAGTTAGAAGACTTTGTACGACAGCAACGAATAACATAACGTGACGTTTCGGCGTGTTGATATGTCCTATTGAAGATTATAGGAATCTTTTCGTGCTCTATAGGCTGAGAGTAATATACAATCCCTTGTTTCCAGAAGCACCACCGCCACCCCACCGCTGGTCTTTATTTAGATATTGACCGCACTCTTATCAAACAGTGAAAAACTAGCTGAATGTTAACGTTCGTTGCTCTGTTTTATTTTTTTCGCTTTGAAGCTCGCAGAGAAGTGTGCTTTGCGCACGTCAGAGAGCATGGGGACAGACTCCGGGAGAACACGGTGAAAATTATGGGCATCATTTCCGCATCGAGCGGCTGCGGATTGAATTCTGATAACTTTTTCCAGATGCAAACGCGTGGGTTGTGGCAGTGACTAATTGTTGGCGCAACTCTTTCGCTCATTAGTTCTGATTTGCCCTTTCTCTTTCCACCCATATGTCCCAATCTCTCCCTTCCTTTCACTCATCCTCCCTATCCATATCCCATAAGTGGGTTAATTTGTGTGGTATAGAGCTGTGCGAAGCGTTACTCATGCGCAAACGTAATGAGCTTTGACGCTTCCGCCCTTTCAGACTTCTAGTTTGGGCGTCCGAACCAACCAATCGTGGTAGATGAACCAGTGGCGTTTAGATTATAGCGCGAAAAACTGCCTTGGGG
The DNA here is from genome assembly GCF_043290135.1 of Rhipicephalus microplus. Lineage (NCBI taxonomy): Eukaryota > Metazoa > Arthropoda > Arachnida > Ixodida > Ixodidae > Rhipicephalus > Rhipicephalus microplus. The sequence goes on from NC_134708.1 coordinate 59,387,732, forward strand.
TGGTGTGATACGAGGGAGACCTTCCAGCCTAAGAGGCCAAGTTTGGTAGTGAGTAGTAAACACGTATAGATTAAAAAGAAATATTGTAACATTAAAAATAGTTGCCGGGCCAAACAGACATGGCAATATTACTCCAAAAAAGCTGTCAAATAGCATTTTGGGGTAGGGTGGGGTAAAATGCGAGAAAAATTTGAAAGTGGTGAATATTATCTTTTATTTCCCTCTTTACTACAAAATGTTTTTGCAGAAACTTTTCTTGGGTAGAAGGTATGTGCTGCATAAATATGACCAGGTTACCAGAGTTCAATGGGGTGCTTTAAAAATAAATTAAATAAATGCATTAGATGTCAAATTTTGCCCCAGTCTGCCGAACAAAACGACAGTTTGAAGAAATTTCATGTCTTCACATTTCGCAGTAGAAGCCCTTGTAGTTCACTCCGTGGGCCCCGCCCCGCCGCGGTATTCTAGTGGCTAAGGTACTCGGCTGCTGACCCGCAGGTCGCGCGATCAAATCCCGGCTGCGGCGGCTACATTTACGATGGAGGTGGAAATGTTGTAGGCCTGCGTGCTCATATTTGAGCGCGCGTTAAAGAACCCCAGGGGGTCAAAATTTCCGGAGCCCTCCACTACGGCGCCTCTCATAATCATATGGCGGTTTTCAGATGTTGAAACCCACATATCAATAAGTCATTGCGCTAAGTTTGTATTTTGTGAACACTTGGTCTGCATTAGGTTATTCAATGATTGAAGGCTAGATGTGTTCTGGCGCATTTTCTTTGCTATTTTTGCCGTTTTGTGCAAAACTGCACGGAAATTTCGTGGCTTTCACTTTCGTCGGCCGGCCTTTGTAAGGCGATGAGTTTGGAATTCTTTATTTCTTCTTACATTTAGAATTTTATCATGAAAAAAATTTCTTCAAAAGTCAATTTCATGACGTATTTGTGAAATGCTTGACTTTCAGATTCTTTAAACTTTTTATGCGCTTTTTTTTGAAAGCACGTTTCGGAACTCGGTACAACCTCGATGTAGGAGCGCGAATAGAGTGAGTCCGGTCCTCAACAGCGGTCAGTGTTTTTTTATGTTGTTTTCTACCTATCAGAAGCTTTATATTTCTTGCACGTCCTGGCCCTCCTAAACAAAAAAAAATAATGTATAATAAATATGAATCAATGATTCACTTAATAAAACACTTTCTAAGGCTCTTCGACGCCTTGTTGGTGGGTTTTGCCCCTGCCAAATGTCCAAATTAAAAAAAAAATAAAGTTTTCGTTTTGGCACCGTGCACAAAATGAACCAAACTTTTGGTAATATGTAGGTAGTAGTATCAGTAACGAAATAAATTCGTAAGTCGTTGCACTGACGTCCGAGTATCTCCATACATGCATCCAAAAATTTGGTCAAGCGAAATTTCGCCCCTTTTGGACGGGTCACGAACACACTGACACCAGCCACGTAATCTTTTCCACACGAATGCTGTCTGAAAGGACAAAAGTCTGACGAATAAAAAGGTAGTCAGCTACCCGCAACTATTGCTTAAATAGAGAAACAAAGAAAAACAATTTTGTGTTAGCTATAATAGTCGGCAAAGTCAAATGTTGCGTTTTGCTCCATGTGTCATTTTGCTCCATTCTACGCAAATTACATTTCTAAAAATTTTTAAATGAAATTAGGTTACGCGACGAATCGCAGAGGGCCTAAAATAACATTCTTCTGCTAATTCCTCTGGAAAGTAATGAAGTTACTTTGATATTGCTAAAAAAAAGTCGCCTTTTCTGCATAGCCCATCTACATTTAAATGCGAAGCATTTCTTAAAAAACTTCAGCGACTTTGAACATTATCTATCTATCTATCTATCTATCTATCTATCTATCTATCTATCTATCTATCTATCTATCTATCTATCTATCTATCTATCTATCTATCTATCTATCTATCTATCTATCTATCTATCTATCTATCTATCTATCTATCTATCTATCTATCTATCTATCTATCTATCTATCTATCTATCTATCTATCTATCTATCTATCTATCTATCTATCTATCTATCTATCTATCTATCTATCTATCTATCTATCTATCTATCTATCTATCTATCTATCTATCTATCTATCTATCTATCTATCTATCTATCTATCTATCTATCTATCTATCTATCTATCTATCTATCTATCTATCTATCTATCTATCCTATCTATCCTATCTATCCTATCTATCTATCTATCTATCTATCTATCTATCTATCTATCTATCTATCTATCTATCTATCTATCTATCTATCTATCTATCTATCTATCTACGACTCAGAGCTCTCCTGGCCGGTTGGATAATGGTATCGATACCAAACTTGGTATGACATAACATGACTGTATGACAAGCATATTTGACTAGTCATACCATGAAAATCATGATATGTATGTCATGAATGGCATGATTTACATTTCATGGTCTTGCTGCTCTTGTGGCGGTCTCGTTCACATGACATGTTGCAAAACTGGTATGGTATGACATGATTACAAGGCGAACGTAAGCGACGGACCCTAACATGGAAACCATGACATGCATGTCATGTAAGTCATGAGTCATCACTACATGCGACGCGCATGGTGCGCTCGCAGCCGTCTCAGCTTCACGTGTACCGAATTCAGTGTTACGTGATGTGAACGGATGACGAAGGTAGGTGACTGGTGCAAAGATGAAAATCATGAGATGCATGTCATGTGACATTATGACTACAAGCCACACTCGTGATGCCATCGCAGCCGTTTCGCTAGCTTCACATACACCAAATTTAGTATTAAGGAACGCGAATACACGACAAAGGAATTCTACTGGTGCAAGCATTATAATCATGTGATGCGTGTCATGTAACACCATGAGCGCATCATGAGCGCATCATGAGGGCATCATGCTACGCTCATGATGCGCTCACGGCCATCTCGCTAGTTTCACATGTACCAATTTCAGTAATACGTGACGCGAACGGACGACACATGTAAATAGCATGTCCAAACAAGATAATCGTGACATGCGTGTCATGTAACAGCATGACTACATGCCGCACTCATGATGCACTCGGGGCCGTTTCGCTAGATTTATATATACAAATTTGGTATTACGTAACGTGAATCGATGACGAAGGTGAATGGATGACTGGTGCAAACATAATAATTATGAGAGGCGTGTCATGTAAAAGCATGACTTCATGCCATACTCAAGGCGCCAATACACTTAGACGTGATCCGGCGCACGTGCGCTCCAGCGTTCGTTTCGTGGCGTCATGCCGGCGATGCCACGCCAGGCACCGATCTGCCTGGTATATACTCGCAGGCACGCGCCGCACTGCGTTGCTTTGACGCATGCGCGTTTGAGCACGCCTGGCCTCTATTTTTCACAAAGCTAGGCAGATGCGGTGCATTGTTGGTAACGCGGTTGGTGCGAAACGCAGCATGTCGCATTCCGCTACGGTACCCGCCGGGCTGTGCTGGCAGACGCTGGTCGCGTCTAGGGTGAGACCATGGAGTGTTCGCGTTTTGCTAGCGTAGCGTCGCTGCGCCCAGCGTGCATTCGTCAACGTTACGTCGCAATATATTGGCCCCTTCATGATGTTCTCCTCACCACTTCGCTAGCTTCACATATACCAAGTTTAATATTACGGGACGTGAGGAGGAGGAGAAAGGGAATAAATGAAAGGCAGGAAGGTCACCCAGACGCACGTCCGGTTTGCTACCCTGCACTGGGGGAAGGGGTGAGGGGATTAAAGGAGAAGAGAGAGAGAAGTGAAGGGCAACGTGTGTGTAGGTGTGACCTTGTCCATTGCACGCTTATAAGCGGTCACGTAGTCCGGTCGTCTTTAGAAAACTTAGCAATGCCCGCGTCGCTTTGCTGGCCAGCGACGCGTAGAGCCATGAGCCAAGTACCTTCTCTTCGGAAAAAGGTCTACTGTCTAGTGTCTCTAAGGTTTCGCGTAGCAAGTTGCGTTCGCTCGCAAAACGTTCACATGAACACAGTAGATGTTCTATTGTCTTGTCAGTGTCACACGATTCACATCGGGAGCTATCCGCCATTTCTATGCGAAAGCAGTACGCCTTTATAAAAGCTTCTCCTAACCACAGGCGGCACAGTAAATTTGCATCCTGGCGGGAGAGGTCCGATGGAACTTGAAGCTTTCTCGATGGGTAAAATTTGTGTAGGTGGCGGTTCCTGACACTGGGGTCACTCAGCCAAGTTTCCGACATGGTGTTAGCGAACGAGTGAAGGCCCTTTGCAGCGTCGGTTCTCGACAATGGAATTGGGGTTGTCTGGGGGTCCGCGTGGGCGGATCGGGCAGCATTATCAGCAAGGTCATTACCGACAACACCACAATGTCCCGGTAACCACTGGAACACCAAGTCATGTCCTTTCGATAAAACTTCGTGAATCACTTTTCTTATTTCATTCACTAATTGTTGATGCTCCCTCTGTCGTAAAGCTGATTGAAAGCTCTGAAGGGATGCCTTGGAGTCACAGAACACAGCCCAGTTTTGAGGTCGGGCTTCCGCGATATAAAGTATATCAGCACGTAAGGCGGCAAGGTCCGCTGCTGTGGATGTTGTACTATGCGACAGTTTGAGCTTTATAGTGACCTGGTACGCCGGGATGACAACAGAACCTGTGGAGCTGTCAGCCGAGACCGATCCATCGGTGTAAATGTGGGTCTTCTGGCCGTATTTTTCGTTGAGTAGCGGCAATGTCACCTGTCGTAGGACCACTGTTGAATGATGGCTCTTGTTCGTTATTCCCGGAATAGTGAGGCACACCTGTGGTTGCTGTAGGCACCACGGGGTGACGCTGGTCTTGTTGCGGGAGTGAAGCCAAAAGGGAGGCATTCTCTATGGGCAGAAATAATCTTTGAAAAGATTGCGTGTGGTCTTTGAAGTGACAACACTGCAACATGGTGACCAGGAACTCGGCAGAGGTGTCTTATGTGTGCTCTCAAATTGTCAGTGGTGATGTATGTTCGAATTGGATGCTTTCTTGCGATCATAATTGCCCCGTAGGTTGAGGTGCATCGCGGCAATCCTAAGCACACGCGTAGTGCTTGTCCTTGCAGACTTTCGAGAGTGCGGATGTTCGTCTTGCACGTACTTGCCAGTAACGGCAAGCTGTAGCGCGAAAATCCCAGAAACAGTGCCCTGTATAGCTGCATCATTGACTTTATCGATGCGCCTCAAGATTTTCCGCAGAAGAACCACAATATGTGGACAATAGAAGTTAGCCTTCTCTTCAGGTAATGGCAGTGGGCACTCCACGAGAGGTCCCTGTCAATAATCACACCCAGGAAGCGATAGTTCTTCTGGTATATAATATTTTGTCCATTGATGGTAACGGGGTTTTTTGTCATGGCTCTGCGGGTAAACGCAACCAATGCACATTTCTCCGTTGAGACGGAAAGACCTTGCTTGCGGAGATATGAGCATGTCAGGGTGGCAGTCTGCTGGACTCTTGCACGTACTTGTAGACGAGTTACAGCCGAAGTCCATAGACAAATATCGTCAGCATATATGGATATGAGTATGGTACTTGGCAAAATTTCACGAAGTCCTACCATCACGAGATTAAATAAAGTGAGACTTAATACGGCACCCTGAGGGACGGCACGGGAGGTATAGTAATTAGTGGTAGGTCCATCTGAGGTTTGTGCATAAAAGGACCTTCTCATCAAATAATCCTGGATCCATCGGAACATCCGACCACCGATTCCAACTGCTTCCAACGAGTCTAGGATGGCTTTATGTGTTACGTTATCATAAGCGCCTTTGACGTCGAGGAAAAGTGCCAGTGGTATGCGCTTGAGGCTCTTTTGTTGCTGGATAAATGTTGTGAGATCAATCACGTTGTAAAGAGATGACCTACCTCGCCGAAAACCCGTCATGCAGCTTGGGTATACGTTGTAGCGCTCAAGGTACCATTCTAGGCGTGTAAGTATCATCCTTCCCATGACTTTTCCTACGCAACTTGCGAGGGCAACAGGGCGAAATGATGTCAAATCAAATAGTGACCTTCCTGCTTTGAGTAGTGGCACAAGTCGACTTATCTTCCAATTCTGGGGAACATTGCCCGCCAGTCATGAGTGGTTGTAATAGCTTAACAACTGTCCCCTTGCCTCCTGTTGAAGGTTGGCTAGAGCGGCGTAGGTGATGCCATCGGGGCCTGGTGAAGATGATCGTCGGGAAGCCGCCAAAGATGCGTCAAGTTCTTCTATAGTGAAAAGATTGTCCATTTCGTAGATGCGGGGTTCAGGGATAACACTCCTAATGGTGCCAGTGGACAAGGCGGACACACCAGCGATTCGCGTACAAAACTCATTTGCCACTTCAAGTTGGGTGTGGCCTGAATGTAGGGCTAAAGCCATGAAAGGATGTCTTTGTTGAGGAGTCGAGCGCAGGCCACGAATAGTGCTCCAGATGTGTGACAACGGCTTTCGGGGATCCAATGATTCGCAGAATAATTTCCAGCGTTCCTGTTCAAGTTTGTCTAAACGTGGTTGAAATTTTGTGTATGCGTCGTGCCAGCCTCAAGTCGCATATTGCTTTTGTCTGCCTGTATCTTCTTTCCGCCCTTCGGCGAAGCGCGCACAGTTTTTCCAGTTCAACGTCGAAGTCTGATCGCTTGCCGGTGAACGGGAAAAGACAGGAAGCTTTTCTCATTGCCTCTTTGATGACATCCTCCAAGTTCTGGTCAGCGTCTTCACGGCATGTATTTTCCATGAGTCGCTGAAACTTGGACCAATCAATTCTTTGTAATGTGGTCTTAGGAAAGGAGTTAGTAAGACCCCTTATTCGCATATAAGTTGGAATGTGGTCACTCCCATGCGTTTCGATGTCGGAAAACCAGCGCACTTGCGACCGGAAGTTTCTGGATACCAGAGTCAAATCGAGGCAACTGCTGTACGTAAGGCCCCGCAGGTATGTAGGACTGCCATCATTTAAGAAACATAGGTCATGCTTGGAAGCGAATGGCACGTGGTTTCTTCCTTTAGCGTTGATCGTCGAACTACCCCAGATTAGGTGATGTGCGTTGAAGTCTCCAGTTATAACCCACGGGCTCGTAGTTGTGTCAGTATGTCTCGTAGTCGGTCTTGTTCAAATCGTCCGGATGGTGATATGTAGACACCAATGAGTGTGAATGACACTTTTTCCATTTTAACACGTAAGCAGACATATTGATTGTCATCATGCGGCGGAACTGCACGATGCACATATGTGAAATCTGTGCGAATGTAAACAACCACCTTACTGCGTTCCTCGCACGTTGAAGAAACGAAAGATTCATACCCTAATAGTTTAGGAGGTTGTTGCCCGTTTGGTTCACATATAACTATCATAGGAATACGATTCATGAATATATACTGACGGAACGAAGAGATGCGGGATCTCAGGCCTCTCGCGTTCCACTGCATTATCGACGCTTGTCGGACATCGTTGCGGAAGGAGAAAATTGGTCGAGCCATGGTTGCTACTGGAGACTTGCAAATACTGGACTTAGAGCATCCAGTACTTGTAGTGCACTCTGATCGAGTGGAGACTTCAGGCTGCTGCACAGCTTTCGCATGGCATCCAGCAGTGTTCGGAACAATGTGATGACTTCTGTGTCCTCCTCAGGCAGCTTGTCAGCGGCTGGCTGGAGTGATGTGACTGTGGATGTGCGCTTGGGATTTGCAGGTGGCTGTGATTTCGGCAATGAAGGCCAAACTGATTCATCTGCAACAGTGCTGCTCGTTGGTTTGTGACGGGACGTGAATGAACGACGAAGGTATGTGACTGGTGCAAACATAGTAATCATGAGATGCGTGTCATCTAACAACACGACCACATGCCATGCTCGTGAGGCACTCGTGGTCGTTTCTCTAACTTCACCTATACCAAACTGGTATTGCCTGACGTCAATAGACGGTGAAATTAAATGACACGTCCGAACACGATAATCATGATATGCGTGTCATGTAAAGCATGACTACATGCTACGCTCATAGCACGCTCACGGCGGGTTCGCTAGCTCCACATACAGCAAATTTGGTACAAGGTGGCGTGAATAGATGATGAAGGTAAATGACAAGTCCAAACATAATAATTATGACATGGAAGTTATGTACCGTATAATTTACCTCCGTTCGTAACGTTGTTCTGATTTTAAACTGACATATAAACCTTCCTCATTCATGCTTTGCATATCATCGATTCCCACTGTACGTGCGATCTGCCAATTTTTTTTATACAACACACATGCGAGGTAACCCCAGATGTCTCTGTCTAACTGCCCATGGGTGAAAAATGACGGTTAAATTAACTTGCATTGGTTACTTTTATATCTCGGGTTATTTTTACACCAGAAAGGAAGGCGACATGCTATATGTTGGTAAAAATTCACTTGAGAAAATTATGGTCCTTTTTAGAAGTACACGTTTGACGATCCGTTACGTTACTAGGTCACCTGTCTGTCCACAAACGTAGTTTATTACATTACAGCCCCGCCGCGGTGGTCTAGTGGCTAAGGTACTCGACTGCTGACTCGCAGGTGACGGGATCGAATCCCGGCAGCGGTGACTGCGCTTCCGATGGAGGCGGAAATGTAGGCCCGTGTGCTCAGATTTGGGTGCACATTAAAGAACCCCAGGTGGTCTAAATTTCCGGAGCCCTCCACTACGGTGCATCTCATAATCATATGTTGGTTTTGGGACGTTAAACCCCAGATATCAATCAATCAATTTATTACGTTACAGACTGTAGCGAACAGTAATATATTATTGTAATTTTATTAGTGCTATGTCTGGTACAATGTTATGAGCATTCGGGTATATGTCGTGATTGTTGTGGAGAAATATGGCCTTTTTATGCGCTACATTTTATTTCTTGCTTCATTGACATGAGCTGTGCCTTCATATTGTTAGAAGCTGCGATAAGTGACCACTGGCGAGTTTACGTGAGCTAGTGAGAGAAACGGCTAGCCTTTAGATAGCACTGACGCAGTCTAAGCCGATGGTTGTATTCAGTGATACGTAATTTGTGCGTGCCCATGGTGAAACCAGATTTGAAAAAAATAAGTTTACACTTGCCACGTAAAAATCAGTAAACAGCAAAGCTGTTCAGTTTGAGAGACATAACGTGGCTTTTTTGGCTGGTTTGGATTGCGAAAACTTTATTGTGAAAGTCCGAAAGCGTGCGCCCTAGCACACGGCGGGCCGCTCCCACGATGGAACAGTAAGGCTGAGACTTAGCATCGCATGGTGAGCCCTCTGGACAGCCCAATGTTGCGATATTATGTCCACCCTCCGGAGAGCGGAGTCCCACTTTCTGGACGATGCTGTATTGGTGCCGCGTACCATAGGGAACTCCCAGAGCATATGATGTAAAGTGGCTAAACCACCAAGTTTTGTGAACGAGCTGCTTAAAAAACCTCAGGGTAAAGCTTGTGGATAAAGACGGGGTTAGGGTACGTTTCTGTTTGAAGTAATCACAATATAAGTGACTGCGCTCTATTTAGCTTCCTACATAGATGTGGAAAGATTCGCCTATCATAGCAAAATGTTGGGCGATTTCATTGTATGTAGTTGGCGGATCCCTGTTTACGAAATCTCCAGTTCGTTTCTTGGCTAGTGCTACATGTCTTTTCTTGGCGTAATCTGAGTACAGTGGAACCGCAGCCTGTCGAATACTCAGCAAGCATGTGCGAACTACAGCGCCAGAAACTGCCAGGCAATCCTGGCCGTGGCTTTCCCAACAGAAGCGCGGATGTTGTGTTGCTCGTACTCGGCTCGCGCCACGCCGGACATTAGGCGTAGCGCCTGCGTGGGACTGTCTGCGGCGGCTGCCATAGGTGAGGTTGCGTTGCTAGGCGAGGTTGAACTCAAGCAGTGCGCAGCTGTGACTTTGTTATTGCAAGGCGATGGCGCTAGATGTTTTTTTTTCAATACCGTGGACGATTTATTTTCAAAAACAAAAGCTCCGATCTTGAAAAACTGAGAAATAAACTATCCGTAGTTTTTCCTAACCTAAGAAGATAATGAGGCAAAACGAAAACAGTACAGCATAATAGAACTACAGAACTGAATCCGAGAGTAGTGTGCACCGAAGTTTAATAGTGAGACGAGCCAACAAAACCTTGCAGAATGAAATCTGAATCAAGAAAAAATGCAGTGCCGGAGATAACGTAGGGTCTCTCAGCAATAACATTAGAGAAAAAAAAAGCTCCTGTGTGATTTTTCGCAGCTCAGATATGATTTAGAAAAATACGTGCAGTTTCCGCTGCGTGGCGCTAAGCTGGGCACAGTGACGCACGGGTCTATCGCCGCTCGTTTACTCCCGTTTACTTCCCGTTGACCGACTCGTCTCGCTTCGAGACGTGTGGTTTCCTCTTCATTATCTGTTCCTACCTTTCTCGTTCTATCTGGGCTCCGCTTCACTATTTCTCTCCTCCTTTATACCATACTCACCTCTCCTCACGCTCATCCCTATTTCCCACTTCTTGCTACTCTGTACTATACAAGACTATGTTGTGATCTGCTAGCGTGCCGGAGTGGTTTGAATGCTCCCTTTCGTATGGAGGATGCACCTGTTTGAATCTCGCCTAGTGAATTAATTTTTGTTTCGGCAATATTTTGCCTTGCTCTTTTCTACACTTTTTTCTCACCTCCTGTTTCTTCGTTCTTTATATATAAAGCATCAAGGAGCGCGCAAGCAGCAAGAATGTGCATTGAACTAATTACCGCAAGTTTTGAAATAAAGGTTTGTAATTTATTCGCGAATGCCACCGGCACTTTTCAGCCCTTTCATTAAGTCCGCGAACATTTAAACAAAAGCGAGAGAAAAAAAGACATCGCGACGTATAAAGGTTGTTTTTCTTAGCTCATCCCATCGTACTGTCTGACTGACAACGTCACGAAAAGACATCGTTTCCTTTGCGCCTTATTTCTGCATGGTTTTGTTTTATCGCTTTAATTTTTAATCAATACACTCCCAGACTGAGTCCTTGAATTGGTATTGCTTGTTGTCGTCACAGTCGTCGGATTTCACTTATACAGCTTCTACAGTAAGGGAGGCTTGCCATCTTCACTCGAGGAAAACTCGACTCAATTTCTCTCTTCGAGGACTTCTATAGCCTAGTTTGACGGGTGTTTGAGGAAAAAAAAGAGGGAAATGGGATGCGAGGAGACGGGGTAGTAAGGTAAGGGGAAGAGTTAAGTCCATTGTATTTCTTGCCAACGCCGGCTCTATTTTCTATCGCTTCGCTAGAAAAGTGAGTTCTCAGCTGCCCAGGAAAACGAACAGCATTAGAGACGACGGACAGTGGTCGTTCTGGTTGACTGACGAGCAAACTATTTTACGTCAACGCCATAGTGCACTGTGGGAGGTGATTATTAGTCTTCAGCCACCTTTTTTTAAAATTTTCTGATGTGCATGGGAAGGTACACGTATGTACAAAACTGGCTCTCATACGTCAAGAAGCCTGTTTTCTGCAGCTGAAGGAAATGAAGACCCACAGATATGAAGTCTCCATCCCATCCTTGAATGGCCATGTGAGATGAAGGGAGAGAATGTGCGTAGCTTCCGCCGTATGCGTCCTGAAAAAAAAAAGAAACAGTGTACTTCCTCGACTTGCGAGGAATTCGGTGCGTAATTCGGGTTCTCGATTTGGTCTCCATGCTGGTGAGAGCTTCACATTAAGAAAAAGGGAAAAAGACCTTAAGAAAAAAAAAAGGTGAAGGGAGTTCAGTGGTACGGAACTGGAGTGACCAAATTTACACATCGCGTGCCGAGGATCTAAGATCAGGTATCTGCTGAGTTTGTGATTTTTTTTTGTCGTGTAGCTTGATTAAATTTCCGTCTGTTAAGTTATTTTTTGACCGTTGGTGTTCTGTTATACACCAAAACTTAAGCGTGCTCTGGTTGATGCATTGAGAAAGAGGGAGCTGACAAACCACCCCTTCTCCCCCACCGTTGATCGGGTGGGAAAGATAAGGCCTGTAATGAACGCAAAAAGGGAGTGAACAGATGACGTGCTTTTCGCGAAGTCCGGCAATTGGTCCAATACGGCAGTAAATGTGGGTGATAAAAAGAGCGTTTTATGTTACACATTAGGTCCTCAGCTATCCACATCGTCAAAAAAGACATGGTTGCTATAATCTCACGCGTTAAAACACTAACGCTTCGGACCTGAACTGTTCAAGGTACGGGGCACGATTGGATTTTGCCTTCAATCATTAAAAGAGACGGGTGGGAATGTAAGTGGGGGGGGGGGGGAGGGGAGTGCACTAGCTTGACTTCTCTGCTCCTTTCAGACGCACCGTCGTTGCGACGTCTTTGTCACCATCTCGTAGCCGTTCTTCATTTCTGATATGTGCATTTACGAGGCCCCATACAATAATGTCGAATTTTATCACCTTTACGCCGCGGACCGTAAGAACTACTGGTATTAGAGATTGAAGAAAAAGCTCATCATTTCATTGAAAAAGGACATGAAATAGCCTTTCAATGGCTTCCAAGTGATTGTAGATTAACTGGCAATGAACGGGCCAATCAAGCCACCCGTTCTGCCCAAACTGAGGACAATCAAATATCAATTCCGCTCTCCAGAACTGACGCTCCACGGGAACTCCACATGCTTGCTTGCAAGCGCACCACGTCGCAATGAAACGAGTCGCATTTCATCCATGCACGATTACGTACTTTATACTCTACTCTCAGTCTTCGAATTCCTCCATTACTTCGCCGACGAGACGCTACTATGCTGTGCAGATGATGGTTGGGTGTCGCATTTACTAATGCGTACGCGTTCCACATAGGAATCGTCGACACTCCTGCATGCGGCCATTGCGGCAGTGATGAAACAACTTGGCACATTCTGTGTGAATGCTCACAATACTGCTCGCAGAGACAGTCACTCTGCAATGCACTGGATGAACTGGACAACAAGACTATTTCGAAAGAAAGAGTCCTGCGCTACCGACAGGACTTTATGTCGCAGAAGAAGGCTGTGAAGGCGCTCCTGCGCTTCTTCCGTTCAACCGGCTTGTCCAAACGACTGTGATTGGAGCTCCCTGAATGTGTGCGCATGTGATTTTTTTCTAATTTATTTTATATCTTTTGAACTCTATTCTCTTTGCGACTATTATTTTCCCACCCTTGTACAGGGCAGCGAACCAGTTCTTCTAGGTTAACCTCCCTGTCTCTTCCGTTTTTTTATTTCTCTCTTTATAAATCACCCACTCAAAATGCGTCAATCACCTTGGTGTGTTCCGTAAACGAAATGAAAAAATCTAGTTTCGGGTGCGAGACTCAGGGTTCGAAGCACGTCTGATAGGGTACGGGGTATGCCAACTAGGACCTAAATGTGATGACACAAATATTGTTTCTCATTTCACCCTTCTCAAAGGGCGATCACTCCAACTGCAATTGAACCAGCTGCTCAGAAGTCCATCGCCGATGCCCGTTAGCCATTACAACGCACCTATATTTATTGAGCAAAATCACTATTATGTATAACGTCCCAATGGTTGAGAAACAAATTAGTGTTATTATGACTTTTACAGCCCCCCCCCCCCTTTTTTTTCCCTCAGTTAAGAGCAACGCAGACTTTGCTGTCACTCACAGTTTGCGAGATGTTTACGGAACACTACATTGCGTAGCAGTATACTGCAGTAAATAGAATAAAAAAACAGACGGAAAGAGAATGATGAGAACTTTTTTCTGGGCGGCTGCCCACTCAAACACCCCGCGGAAACTTTGCGAGTCATAGGAACGCTTCCTGCAACTTCGTCAAAGTATATATATATATATATATATATATATATATATATATATATATATATATATATATATATATATATATATATATATATATATATATATATATATATATATATATATATATATGTATATATATATATGTGTGTGTGTATGTGTGTGTGTGTGTGTGTGTGTGTGTGTGTGTGTGTGTGTGTGTGTAAATACTTATTAAGTAAATACGTTCGAGGTATTTCAGCCTAAAAACAACGCTATAAAATTCGCAGAATGCACCGAAGTGCCCCATCCAAGCGCTTACATTCTGATAAAGTAAATTCTTGTCCAGTCACTTGAAATTTGCCCCGCCGTGATGGTCTAGTGGCTAAGGTACTCGGCTGTTGACTCGCAGTTCGCGGGATCAAATCCCGGCTGCGATGGCTGCATTTTCTATGGAGGAGGAAATGTTGTAAGCCCGTGTGCTCAGATCAGGGTGCACGGTAAAAAACCCCAGGTGGTCAAAATTTCTGAAGCCCTCCACTACGGCATCTCTCATAACCATATGGTGGTTTTGGGGCGCTAAACCACATGTATAAATCATCGATCACTTCAAATTGCTGTTTACGCTTGGAACATGCGGAGATTCATTTCGTGAAAGCGTTTGCATAAGCACTTCCACTCATTGCAATATTGCATGACTGAGAGAGAGTGCTTTCCTGATGCTGAATTATTGTTTCTCCTCTCGAAGATCCGAGCATGCGATCACCATTTCAGGTTCCCTCAAATTTCTTAAAACGTTATCAAAAAGGAAACACGGTTAAGTAACACCTTTTCTTGGTTCCGTGTACCACCTGTCATCAAACTTTTTTTATTTTTATTTTGAACGTCATCGTTTATGAACCTACGATGGCAAGAAAACTTGTTCACCGCGCAGCGCGAGTCTTTTGTTGTCTGTGCGCTCCCTTCACGGCTTTTTTCCACTCTTCCATGAAACTTAGTGAGCTTCATAAATTACTTACTATCTTAAGTAAATAGAAGATTTTTAACATGTCTTGCGATACCACTGATTTATTGTTACATGTGAGGAGGGTAATAAAGGGGGTGAATTTTTCAAAAATGAAAAAATTAAAATGCAGGAATTAAGGAAAAGGCAGACGAAATAGGTCATGTTATTGTTTCTTGCCGGGGCTAAATACTGCGTGGTGCATTGAACGGGAAAGATATTGTAAGCTCTAAGTTTCAAGGAACACGTTCTGGTAATCGGACTGCGAAATCAGTATAGCACACTGCTACGTACCCATAGCACACTGTTGACTCAATTGCATTCAAATTGTTATTAAATGATGTGAAAACTGGTCTAATTTGTTTATCTAACACGCAAAATGCACAAAACCGACAAGCAAAACGGAAGACAAGGCTTAATCCAAGTTTTATGTGTTGAATGAGTGTGAATAAGCCGCGTACCTTTTGCTAAGCGTCTACGGATCATCAGCATCAAAATGGGCGTTATGTTGGCTCAATTTAATACTAATTCCTCCCAAGAAGTATGGCGACGGACTAGCGTTTATAAGCCAGTTCCTTATTTGTCGATCAGTGCCAGGAGTTAGAAAGGAAGGGGCACTTTAACTTTCTTTCGTAAACACCTTCGTAGAATATTATTGGGAAAAATATCTCCTCTGAGACGCTTATATAGTAAAAAAAAGGTCTCTTAACTGAAATAAAACTACTGATAACTCATACTTAACTTTACGAGACCAGCGATTGTGCGAGATATTGCTGTTAGATAGCGTTGACACTAAAGGAATCGCTGGTTATACGGTGACGCACCTATATGAGTCGACTTCGTCACTCAGATCGCGCCTTGAATTTAAGTATGAGTGAGCCGGGCTGTCTAGTACTTTTCTGAACTTGAGTGTGGCTTAGCCTGGTTGCGGCAATTTCGGGTGAGGTTAAGTTTGTAGAAAATATCAATACTTAAAGCAATAAGATGGGATGAAACAGGGCCTGCGTTCTTCTTCGGGAGCTGCCGAAGCCCAGAGCCATGAATTTGTTGGCTATAGTTCTTAACGATGGTTACCAACATCTATACGTTTTCCCCCATTTCAACTTCTTTATAGAGCCCATAAAAAGCGACATGAATTTCAAGCGCTGCTACCTAGCTGCGAAATCGGCGGTGCAGGAATCATTTTCAGGCATATGGTGGCAGAAGGTATCAATATCAGAATTTATCGATGCTTTTTGCGTACTGAAAGAAATCTTAAATGTTTCACCAGGTGCGTTTGACAGCGCTTGCATTTTTTTATTGCACCACTCTAGCACTTTCAGAAGTTTTAGTCCGAGTCTTGTTTAGCATCGCAAGCTCACGTTCTCGATTAACTCGTCTCTTCGTCGCTTTTCGTGTTGGCTATTCACTGTTCCTTTTGCCTTTTGAAAGGCGCTTGGAAGAAAGTTTTGCAGTGAGCGCGCCTGTGCCTACACGTGCGGATGATTTCAATGCGGCGAGTATTGAATAACTTGGCAACGACGCTGTTGCGAGTGGAAACGCCATGTTTTCCGTCTTTTGAACTGATGGATATGGTTTCCAAGGAAGCTTACCGTTTTACCATTCTTCGGGTGTGAAACTGTGTCCTTTTCAAAGACGATTTGCTGAAAATCTCTCTCTCTCTCTTACACACACACTCTCTCTCTCTCTCTCTCTCTCTTATGCACGAACATAACTTTACAACCAGCAGGCAATGTATAAATGATCGAAGAAACGTTTTGACTCTAGGCGTGAGGGCAACTGTGTTTAGCTTATAGTTGAAGAAATATTTTCAGGAGACGATGGTGATTGTGATTTTGTTTGCCTAGCAACATAATCGCAAATAAGGATTGAAAATCTGCCCCGTGCGGCTGTGTGAAAATCAATGTTCATTAAACATACTATTACGTGAGAAAATATACATAAGATCAACGAGCCTGTAGGTAAAATATATTGTAACCAGCAGTTACGGCGTGACCGGTTAATCAGTGACCGAGTGGAGCTGGCCCTTCATCCCCTTCGTCTGGAACACACGTCCATAGTGACAGAGAATGATGCATGCATTTAGCAATACTAACATGGAAAACTGATCGAGACAAGGAAGCTTACTGACGAATAAGAAAACTTGAGCGTTGTACACGTGTAGAATATAATATTGTAAGCGCTCACTTGTCCCTATCAAAAGCTCTTGTGGATACCGCTATGGACCGTAATTGATGGAGTGAATACCGTGATGTAAAGTTCAATGAAGTTATGACTCGACAATACACAAAAGGCAGTTGTCATATGACTTACCGAAGTATCGGTTGAATGACCTGGGGGGTGGTCTGATAGGCCAGTATCCGTTGCTACTGCGTTTTTAATATAAATATAGCCTTACCTTAAATCGGTAGTATGTGACGTAAAATAGACAAGTTGCTTTTCAAGGCTGCCGACTGAAACTCTTTATTACCTCTTTATTCTTGCCCGCCGCGGTGGTCTAGGCTGCTCGGCTGCTGACCCGCAGGTCGCGGGAGTGAATTCCTGCGTCGGCAGCGGCTGCATTTCCGATGGAGGCGGAAATGTTGTAGGCCCGTGTGCTCAGATTTGGTTGCACGTAAAAGAACCCAAGGTGGTCGAAATTTCCGGAGCCCTCCACTACGGCGTCTCTCATAATAATATGGTAGTTTCGGGACGTTAAATCCCACATATCAATCAATCAATCTTTATTCTTGAAGACGGGCCTCTTCTGTACGACACAGAACAAACCTTAAGGATATACAGGAAAAGATTATGTTTATAAACACCCACAGAATAAAACTACACAAGTCCAATCATGGTTAACCTCCCTGGCTTTCTTGCAATTTATTCTTCCTCTTCTCAGTGAGCGGTCGAGGTTATTATCCTTAGCGGAGATGATCTTCTGCGATAGTAACACTGTGAGGCTGTCAAAGCTCATGACTAGGTGAAAAAAATAGTGGTCGCCCACATACAGAAGTTAACAATATGTCTACCTAGACAAAAATAACACGCTGTGCTTAATGGTATATACATTGTTGGTCAGCTAATGAAGGCTCACTATTTAAAAATTAGCGGGTTCCCATATGCATTCGCGTAACATGACCTGAGCGCGGAATAATTTTTTCTGTTCTTAGTGGAATGCATCGAGCTTCTCTCACCCAGAATCTTTCTACCCTGGCGTGAATTTTGCACTGTCCGGGAAAAGCTGCAATGAAATCTTCCTGCACGTCACATGCCTCCGAGTCTGGCTCACCTATGACCGAGGCATGATGACGCTATGTGGGGTCTTATAGTGACGTAATGATGTGAGGACCTTTCGCATCATACTTGTTGACGTTGATTAAGAATTCTCGTGGTTGACGGAGCATCTAAGGCTTTCAATACAATAATTTCCTGATTCAGTCATTCAATAAATCATTCATCACTTACTTAGTTCTTTCGTTCAAGTCATCGCCATATAGAAACACCAACACACAGTTACTGCAGCTCTACACTTAAGGAATATGTAGGCCATATATCTTCCTTGTTATCAAAGGAATAATTGAAAAACTTTTGAGTCGTGGCTATTTGAGTGAGTGCGTCGCTCAGGACTGAAGCGAAGGCCAGATAATATGGATATGTGGCACAGGGAGTCCAGTCAGCGCGGGCATTTTACTCCGGATTTAGCTAGCCGTGGCACGGCAGAGAAGACATCACTTGCAGCTTATTAGTGAGCATTAAATGAATCAGAGATTAGCTATGTACTTTAAAGTTGTGTGACGCGAATAGCGGGAACGTTAAACTTTGAAAAACGGTTTTCAACTATTCAGCTCCAAACTCACATTTTCCGCCGAAGACCTTCAATGTATAGTTCCTTAGAGTAGGTCATGGTAAACAAAATTCATGGATATTTTGAGGGCGGTAACATGTCATAGCCAGAAGCATTTAGAAGACAGCATTTGTTGGTTAACCTTTAAAGTGCGCTGCACGAAATCACGCGCTTCAAGGCTGAACCTTCAGTCAGAGTGATATTTTTGTTTTTTTCATTGCTTCCTGTGAAGCCTATAGGAGTGTCATAAGCCTTAAGCAGTGGTAAAAATATCGCCGACAATGTATATACACGATTATGTTTCTGTTTTCTGCAGCTAAACGAGAAAGAGAAGTACATTTTGACTTAATGAACAGAAACCCGCTACGTTTGTAATACCCCGTTTCAAGGGCTTGAAACGACGTGACGTTAGATGTTTTGAAGCGCAGCTTTCTTATTGAACAGTCAGGAGCTTTACTGAACCAAGGATTCTATTTATATCATGGCAAAGTATGTGTGTGTGAGACGAATTGAAAACGAGAGTGAGAGAGAAAATAAAGCTAGTGCCATTTTGGCGGGCTTGTGTATGTCAATACTGGTAGAGAGCTGCTAAGAAAGGAGACTTAAGAAGAACACAGGACAAGACGCTATGTAAAGTTGTGCGTTCTTGGCAGCCCTTTACTCTTATGCTGAGAATGAGACTTTTATTAGAGTGCAAGTTAACTTTCCCGTCTGTGGTAGGTGGCCTTCTTAGTATGGAAAGTCACGCGCGCCTCGTTGCTCTAGCGTTTATGGTGCCCTGATGCTGACCCGAACATCGAGAAAAAATGCCCGAGGCGAGAGTACTTAGGTTTAGGTGCATGTAAACAACCCCCGGGGGTCGCACTTTCCGGAGGCCTCCCTCTACAGCACCTCTTATAACCGTGTAAGGTTTCGTGAACGTAAAACACGAGAAACAATTATTCACGGTGATTTAAGCTTTCTCTGCCCGAGCTAATTATTGGTTAAACTCCAATATTCACTCACAGCGTCGCCCTTGAACAACGTCAAAAGCACCAACAGGAATCTCTTTATGATGGAAAATGTTCCTACATGATGGGGAATAGAGAGTGAATAAATTGGCGGTAGTCGCAAAGCGAAGCCTTTTCGATTCAGCAGTGCCTAGAATCATTTGGGGCAGCATATAAAGTACGCACCCACTTTTTTCAATGTATAGTGCCCGTGCAAGGCTCGACCCGTTTAGGAAAATTGATTTATCGTCTGTATAAACTGATGCTTCCATTTCTAAATTCACGTCTTCTGTAGTTATCTTGTCCTGCTTGACTCTATAGGTGTAAATAACAAAACGATGTATTCTACGCGAAAATACTATGACAGAATTCCGGGCGGCTCATAGATAGGGAGTACGGAGAGACCACTGGCGTGCTTGCTATTGAAACAGCAACAGCAAGTGAAGGAAGAGTGAAAATTAGTGGTCGTCTATGAAGTATATTGAGGAGAACGAACAGACAATGATGCCGGGTAACGAGATGTGTTTAGAAAAAAAATGGTTAACAATTTTAAGTACTTCGTACCGAACTATGGGGAAGCGGTAGGGCGTCCCTAAAAGCCCTCTTGAGAAAAGGGTACTATAACTTTGCGAAAATGTACAAGTGATAAAACTAATTATCATACCATGGCCCTTCACTGTCTGTTAGTTACTATGTCTAACAAAGAAAAACGAGCCTTTAAATTTACACTTCTTTCATTCATGGATGGAGTGTGAAGCTTCAGTTCCACTGGAACAGTACGTGGGGAGGAATGTTTTATAATAGCGCTTGCCACGAATGATCCCGCATTGTTATCTCAGCACCACTGTTAGGAGTATGCACCACTGTTAATTGCGGGGCGTTGCATTAAATTTTTGTTGTATGATTAGTTGGAACGCAATGATTAGTCCTGCGACCAGTTTTTATGTGATTTTACCCCCGTAATAGACTTAATCGCCCATCGTGGTCTTTTTTTCTTCACGCGTCGGACAAATCGGTGCATGTGTTAAGCAGAAGTTGAATAGGACGCAGCGAGCGCGTAGCATAGTGCTGTTAATTTCTCTTCCACTCGGTGCAACGAAAGCTTCATTAAGTAGTTCCAGAAACAGAAAGCCGCTGTTGCAGTTGTACACTCCCTATAATCGGTACCAAGACAAAAGACACGAAACAAGCACACATTCTCAATACATTGCAGATATAATGATAACCACCGTCTTCATCCCATCTTATCTGCACTTTGGAAGAAAAAATGGCACCACCTCGCACTAAAGGGAGTGTGAGTAGGATGCGAAGCAGCGCGTGGGTCGACTTAGAGTTTCGTTCGTCATGATGTCAACGTGCCGTTTGCAAGTGAAGCACACCACAAATTCACTGTAGTTACACGTCCCGAACTCTTGTTTCATCACGCCTCCCGGGAGCACTTCATCGCGCGTCTGCAGAATCTCTCTCCATGACGCCATCACGTGATTGCCGAGAAAGTGTGAAGGGGGAGGGGCTACAGCGTCTTAAGGCCTTTCCACGCGATAGCCGCCCATCTACAACGCGCGTGGCAACACACCTGCAGCTCTCAAGTGGGGGGCTAGTCAGCGATTCGGCCACGCTCTTTCCGCCTCCGCTTGTGTGCGTGCAAGGTTTGGGGTGGTAGTGGTTACAATGAAGAGGAAAAAGGCACCTAATTTCTGTCTGCCTTCAGGCGACACGGCGCAGTGCCTTATAGGGGTGGGGGGAAGGAGGGATAAAAAGAATAGAAGGAAAATAGAAGGAGAAGAAGACAGCCAACGAGAGGAAAAAGAAGGAGATAGGAAAGTGGGGATCCGGTCAAAGCAGTCCAAGGGCGGGGTGCCACAATGCGAGAGCTGCACGGCTTCAGGAGACCGCGGAGGGCGAACCAGTCGGCGGGAGCTACGCTGAAGTCGGAGATCGCGAGGGCACAACCGTCCAGCTTGAAATCCTGCGAGCGAATCCCAAGGTTTCCGGCACGTGCGTTGCGGCTGTGGGGGTAGCGCTTGGAATGACCCTCACCCAGCCCATTAAACAAGCCAGAACGAGCTAACGTGTGAGCGCGTTCTTGCAGTGCTTGGACCAGCTGTTGCGCATGCGCAGCAAAGGTGGTTACGCACACTGGTTTGAACTAGGCGAAAGCTGCTTCGTATTTAAAATACCTCTCCAGATTATGTCATGGAAATGAATAACATAAACTCAGTCTCTTTTTTTTGCTCTTTGAGCAGAAAGGCAGTGTGCGCACAACATTGCCCTGTGACACTCAAAGAATTGTATCTCAGCTTGTGCATTTCAGAAAGCAGCTCAATAATTCCGACTGGTGTTGCGGAGTTCCCACGCTGGAATCATACCACATTTTCGCGACCAGAAATAGAATGAGGGCGACGCTCTGAGGAATCGAATGGAAATAGAATTGCTTCTTTTTTCTGAAAATATAGCACATTTTTGTCTACACGTCGCTTTCTACACTTCAAACATCAGTGAGTAAGACCCTCTAATTTAACAATAAAGCAGTTTTTTAAATGGCTTGACTGATTACAAGCATGCTACATTTACAAGCAATGCGCCTACTGAAATTAACTCCTTGTATAGACTGTGTTGCTCCAAACTTTGTCGCTATTCCTCGCGTAACCACGGTTAAATGCCGTGGGTATTCGTCGCGTGGAGCTATACGGTGGCGGCACACGATGTGCTGGGCATTATCTACTAAAAGTGCACCTAAATAGGCTTACTATGGTCAGTGCACTTAACACGCTAATTGATTGATTGATATGCAGGATTTAACGTCCCAAAACCAGGCAGGGAGGTTAACCAGGGCTGAGCCTCGGTAGGCTACCATGCGGTGGGGAAGAGGAGAGGGGGAAGGAAAGTTATAGAGGAGGAGAGAAAAGTCACAGACTGGGCGACGCGTAGCAGTTTCAACGTTTCACATCACAATCGAAGAAACAGACGGGTGTGCTGCATTTCGGAATTGGGATGGCCAGTGCCATAGTTCCATTGCCTTCTCGACAGTGAAATAACTCCAGTCCAGTTGATTTGATTGATTGATATGTGGGGTTTAACGTCCCAAAACCACCATTTGATTATGAGAGACGCCGTAGTGGAAAGCTCCGGAAATTTCGACCACCTGGGGTTCTTTAACGTGCACCTAATCTGAGCACACGGGCCTACAACATTTTCGCCTCCATCGGAAATGCAGCCGCCGCAGCTGGGATTCGAACCCGCGACCTGCGGGTCAGCAGTCGAGTACCTTAGCCACTAGACCACCGCGGTGGGGCCACTTTAACACGCTGTTTGCAGTAAGGTACCAGCCGAGATTAGTAAATGGGGTGAAGCGGACTGCAAGAAAACAAGCTTTGGAAGTATAAAACGAGTTAATTTTGTACACCACTTAAAATATAGGTTCCCAGTGATTCATTGCGGGTGTTACGGCAAGCGAAAAGTGAGGTAAAAGGGAGAATAAATAGGAGAGGGGGGTGCACTCGCATCAAAAATTGAACAATGGCAGCAATGAAAACTTTAAGCTTTCGTTTTTATCGACGCTAAAAAGTGATTGATCGCCATTCGAGCCCCTTAGTGTTAAGAAGGCTTCTTGCCAGACATGCACTGGCGTATGATGAAGGCAATCCCGATCGCCTCAATCAATCAACGCCGGCACTTCAAGCTTGTCAAATGTGTAAATACTGCGACACTCTGGCGAGCATCACCCCTATACGCTTTCGTACCATACGCCAAATTACAAGTGACAGATAAGTCACAAAAAAGAGATAGCTTCGAACTTCCAGATTTAAGATATCATGAATATGCGCACGAGGTTTTTTTTTAAATTATTCGTCTCGCTGCAATTTTGTTTTCGCCGTTTTATGGTCGCTTCAAAGCGTACTCTAGACTACACTATCAAACTTTTGAGCGTTTTAAAAGAAACTTCACGACCATGCAGCCTCGTGCAAAAATGCATAGGTAAAAGTTAAGCACACAGCCCCAAACGTGAGATCTCTTCTGAAGGAATTTCTTTTAACGCCACTTGCACATTGTGCCAACTACGGCTGCGGCACCATGCTTTTTACCTAAACTCTTTATTATCCGACTCACCGGGTCAGTATACCTATCTATCATTTAATATACTTGCGCCTCCTCTCTTTCTACTAACTTTATGCTTCTAGCCTCAGATACTCATTTATTCTGAAAAGAAAAATTCGGCAGATCCCACGTACCTGGGAATCAACTTTATGCGAAGCACGTGAAGGGAAGGTGACCATGTTGCATTTTTTTATTGAGTGACACGTCATAAAATGACGCTAAATATATGTACAAATGTTGCACGCAGAGACATATGTTGAAGAGTTGCAGATGTTTATATAACCAGTTTTCCCCTTGCAAAAAGATGTCAGCTGAAAATGTGTTTTAGCAACACTAGAAGCTGATATGAGGTGCTGATGTTCGCGAAGATGCTGGCCCTCGACACTGCTAAATATATGAATTTCAGCGCATGGCACCTCACCACAATTGGCGTTAACCAGTCGTGACGGCTGTATAAAAGAAGTATATATGTAATGTTTATAAAATTGGGTGAGCGGCACTGCAACCAACATTGACGTTTCTCGAAAATTAGCGTCTATTTGAAAAGTAGCTCTGAGACCTGGCGTGGCTCTGTGGTAGAATGTTTGACTGCCACGCAGAATGCTTGGGCTCTATTCCTGCTGAGACCCTGAAATTTAATATTTGCATTCGTCGGGTGGCCTACGCTATGTGAGGTTTGTCTTAACACTGACACTTATTCTATGCCTTCGTTGGGTCGACGCTACCGACGTTGGGTCGACGCTACCGACTGCTTAACGCTCACGCGTTAAAATCGCCCATGTGTGTGCTCGTCCATCTTGCGTAGATACTAAGTGTCAACCACCTGTGGCACATACCCGCATACCAGTGGCACATACCCGCCCGTGTGTATGTGCCACTGTCTGGCGGGAAGTGTTTGACGACGTAGGCGACAGGATTGTGACATTATTCATGTCTTGACCAGCGAGTTATATTCGTCAAACTATCTTACCCTCCCATGCTAATTTTGGTTCACGCCAAGTAAAAGGGGGTGACCACGAGAGCGCCCAAACGTAAGCGGCCAGATAGATGGATACGCTCAAAGTCACCGAAGTTCACTAAGAAATGCTTCGCATTTAAAAGTGTTAGGGATGTTAAATGTGCCCTTTTATTCATTTCTGAGCGCATATACAATTTTTACAGCGAAAGCTGTATATGCACAGGAAAAAAAAAATGCCCCGTATCTGCATGTTACAATGCGAATGTCGTCGAAAGACGATAGCCTTACGTCTGGAGAGAGTGAACAAAACGATTATTCGATGTTCTGCGCAAGAAAACTGGTGAATGGTATTCTAGAGGCGCTGCATTAGAGTGCCTAGATCATGCAGCGGAGGCGAACGAGTGTATGAAGTCACATCACACGTCAGATATGAGCGACATCTGGCAGTTATCTTAGATAACGAAGCGCGCGGCTCTGAGACGGGCGTGCGCGCCCATTTCAGAGGTGATTAGGTGTGGAACGCAAGGCGATTGGTAGGTGCCACCACCGTGTCGTCTAGGCAAAGCGTTGGAAACGCTTGCCTTTTCGTGCGAGCGTTGCATTGTCAGCGCAGCGTGATAAAGGCTACGGCACTTCAAATTACTTATGTATGCCTTTTTCTAGTAAAAGACGCGCATACAGAATCTATGCGTGTCGTTATGGTGCCTCGGATATTGATTGATGATTGATTTGTGGGGTTTAACGTCCCAAAACCACCATTTGATTATGAGAGACGCCGTAGTGGAGGGCTCCAGAAATTTTGACCACCTGGGGTTCTTTAACGTGCACCCAAATCTGAGTACATGGACCTACAACATTTCCGCCTCCAACGGAAATGCAGCAGCCGCCGCCGGGAATCGAACCCGTGACCTGCGGGTCAGCAGCCGAGTACCTTAGCCACTAAACCACCGCGGCGGGGTGGTGACTCGGATATGCGCAGTAATTGCTTTTAACGACAATAGTCTTTTCTTCGACGCGAAAAATTTGGTCTGTCTGTCTGTACATTTATCTATTTGTCCACTCTTAAGCGCACCTGGTACTTGAAACGGCCGACCCCGTCGGCAGCGCCCACCTATGTTGCTCAAGCTTTAGCGTTCATACTTGTGCAATTGTCAATGATTTAGCAATTATCGCATAAGTATGGGGCACCATAACAATACGTATATAATATGCATGTGCATCTTTTACTGAAAAAAGCATGCATAACTAATTTTAAGGACCGTAGCGCTTATCACACTGCGCTGACCATGCAACGCTTGCACGAAAATGTGAGTGTTTCCAACACTTTGCTAAGACGCAATGGTGGTGGCACATACCCGTCGCCTTGCGTTCCTTACCTTATCACCTCTGAGACGGACGTGCACACCCGTCTCAGAGCCACGCGCTTCGTCTTGCAAGACGACTGCCAGGTGGCACTCATGTCTCACGAGTGACGTGACTTGATGCGCTCGTTCAGCTCCTCTGCACGCTCGAGGCACTCTAACGCAGCGCCTCCAAAGTACTATTCACCGATTTTTTTTGCGCAAATCATCAAATAATTGTTCACTCTTTCCACACGCAAGACTATCGTCTTTCGATGGCATTTGCAGATTACATGCAAATACGGGGCCAATTTTCAATAGACAATTGCACAAGTATGACCGCTGAATCTTGAGCAATATCGGTGGGCGCTTCGGATGGGGTCGGCCGTTTGGGGTATCGTCTGACGTCGTTTAGAGTACCCGGGACCATAAAGGGTGGACAAACAGCCAAATAATTGTACAGACAGATACACAGACCAAAATGTTTGCGTCCAAGATCCCCAAGAAAGACTATCGTCTTTAAAAAACATTCGGCATCGGTGCCACCACTGGCTTCCATTAGCTGTTTAATCAGTTACGTCGTTCTCAACGTCATACCCAAGCAGACGCGCCATTGGCTGCGTTGAGTGACGTCGTACATTCCTTCGCAACCGCGGCACTGAGCACGCGTGTATCAGTTTCTACTGAGAGCTTCCACAATAATAAGCAACGGACAACATCAGAAGAGCGCCTACAGTGGACACACGAGAGAGCTCACATTCGCTGGGCCGATTGTGCAGTACGGGCACCTTAACAGGCCTGGGAGGCCGAGTGCCAGCAGCAGCTGTGTGTCGACGATCCGGCAGGCTTTCCAGAAGCGCTAATTCATAAAGGTGAATGGGTGAGCCGGTGGAAGACCGATCACAAGTGCCGTTGTGGGTGCAACAGCTTTAATGTGATGACATCTGGAGCGCGTTCGCCGTGGCAAACGCCCGCTTTCGTAGTTGGTTTCCCCAGCGGCACTTTGACTTCGACGGCGACATCTGCGCTTACTTGTGGTTCGAGAGTAACCACTGTGATTAGGGCGTCGCGAAATGCAATGAACCACTCTTTCCACTCTCCAATGACCGTGATTATGCGAGGTACAATAGGCGGATGTGAAATAAACACTGTAGTAGACAAACCCAAGTCAAACATGTGTCCAGCCTCGTTGAAAAGCACAGATATGGTACCAACAATTGCGACTTGCTTTAGTGCAGCATCGTGTTGAACCCACTGCTAAACACATAGACCACACGTTTCAGTTTTTGCTGGTTAATCATTTTGCATGGAATGTTTGGCAGTGATTTTATTTTTCGTTAGGCGGATATTTTTCATCGAGAAAAGTTACATGACACCTTATATTGTTACGGGTAACTTACTTAATTAATTAAATACGATGCACCGTGCTCGGCGAACAAGATGGCGACAGTTCATCAACAACCAGCCACCAACGTCGTCTTTCTTTTTCTTGCAGCAAGGCTGTGCCGGCTGTTGTGTATCATAACCCCCCGGTAGTAGAAGTACCGTCTCAGTGCTTGAGCAACTCGGATGCGCTAGACGGAGGGTGATAAGGCTTGAGTCGAGCTATGTGCACGATGTCACTTGAAGGTGACAATGATGACGTTGAATCGGCTGGAACGATCTCGTATGTAACGTCAGTCCAAGCAGGCAATCGGCTGTCGACGCCATCTTGTGCGCTCGCACGCTTGCTTGCTCTGGGGGTTTGGCTGAAATCTGAGTAGCCTCTACTGAATTTCTTCTTGGATAGGCGTATCTAAAGCCTTAGCATTGATTAGCTAGTACCCTTCTGGCTAGTCAATCCAGACAGATGCCGCTTTCTTCGCCTGGACCAGGGACTTATCTCTGGTCTGCTTCTCTTTCACCGCAGGAGCTACCAGTGGACCAGTTCCTACGCAATGGCGTCGCTTCCGTTCCTGTGGCCCTAGTCCCAAGCAACGACGGAGTCATTAAGATGAAAAACCCTAAA
Organism: Rhipicephalus microplus; assembly: GCF_043290135.1. Classification (NCBI taxonomy): domain Eukaryota; kingdom Metazoa; phylum Arthropoda; class Arachnida; order Ixodida; family Ixodidae; genus Rhipicephalus; species Rhipicephalus microplus. The sequence goes on from NC_134708.1 coordinate 59,415,713, forward strand.
GTGATCCAGTCGGAACTCAAAGCAGCGACAACTTACTATCACACCATCACAGAGGTCCGGCAGTTTGGCAAGGGAGGCATTGTCTGCTTTTCTCCTGACCAGCTCTGTGTCAAAGACTTACTTAAATGCTCGATGTTCGCTACCAATCCGGTGAGCGCCTTCATTCCTCCTCACCTAGCATGCGTCAGAGGTATTGTCCGAGGCGTAGACATCAACATGACTCCAGCTGAGGTCCTAGAGATGTTCTCTGAGGCAGGTGCTATTGCAGTTTATAGATGCTCACGAGTTGTAGAACAGACAAAGATCCCTACTGAGTCTGTAATTGTCACATTTGCCGGGTCGATTCGCCCCACTGAAATCAAGGCGTGGCCTTTAATATTCAGAGTCGAACAACTGTCACCTCGTCCCCTCCAGTGTCAGAAATGTTGGCGCTATGGACACACTTTAAAAGGATGTAGGTCAGCTCCCAGATGCCGAAAATGTGGTGAGGCACATACTGCAAATGAATGCAATTGTACTGAAGAAAAGTGTTGTCTTTGTCATGAGCAGCACTGCGCAGATAACGCTAATTGCTCAGCCAAAGCGCGGGAGACTCAAATTATGGAAATTGTTGATCGCAGACGCTGTTCACGAAAAGACGCCATCGCTGAAATTCAGGCAAGAACCCAGGGATATGCTGGTGTTGCAGCCCGACATAATGCAACTTTAGAAGCTTCTCTTTCAGTGTCCATTGCAGACATGATTGAAAAAGCGATGGAGAAAGCTATAGATCGCCTGGCCACCACCCTTTGTGACTCCTTATCTCATATTGTAGCCACTCAGTTGACGCAAATATATGGGACACCAAGAGATATGAAGGATACTTCCCAAGACAACGTAACTCTCCCACCAAGTGAAGCAGACGCAGAGTCATCTCCTTCAGGGGTACAGGCTGCAGGGCCCTCTTGTACAGACAACCAGAGGATAGGTGAAGACATACTAGAGGATGATCAGGATTATGATGATATGGACATGGACATCAAATCCCTAAAGCGCACTCGATCCCCTGTCTCCAAAAATACTGGCTCTTCAAAACATTCAAAAAACAAAAAATACCAGAAGGAGAACCTATCGAAGAGCGATTTTCTTAAAGACAGCATTTTAGATAAGGTAGTTGCCGAAACAATTCTGTCAAAATGATAGGTTCTATCAAAATTCTTCATTGGAACTGCCGATCTATTCATTCAGCTAGTACAGATTTATTGTATTTATCTTGTAAATTCAATCCAGACATTATTGCACTGCAAGAAACGTGGCTGTCAGCACATAATTCGTTTTACCTACCTAATTTCCGGTCTTTTCGCCTGGATCGCCCATCCAAAGGTGGAGGTTTAGCGTTCTTTGTCAATAATAAAATTAGTTCAAAGATCAAAACTTCGTACAAAAGTATATCCCCCGAATGTGAAATTTTCGCTTTAGACATCACCTTGCCTGGATGCTCTCCCTTCTCTCTGGTAAATCTTTACTTTCCTCTGGGTGTACAGGACACGCGATGTTTAGACATGGCTGTTAGGTCGTGGTGCACAGAAAAAATTATGGTTGGAGATTTTAATTCTCACCACACTAGTTGGGGTTTTAGGACTGATCAATGTGGACAACGCTTGTGGGACTGGTCTATAGACCATAATTTATCATGCCTCAACGCTAGAACTCCCACATTTATCCGAGACCGATCCCGCTCTGCCTTAGATTTGAGTTTTATAAGCTCGGGTATTTCTAGCGTATCTTGGACTACTCTAGACTGCGCCACCAACAGTGACCACTTACCAGTACTGTTTGAAATTTCTTGCCCCATTATTCCATCTTACTCCCAAGCTCGAACCTTTATCAATTATTCCAAATTTAAAAATGACCTAGAAGTTGCTTTGACTACCCCCACTGAAGACAACGATGAAAATAAAGCCATGAAATTAAGTGCGGTAATTAAAAGAACGTTCAAAAAAGCAGAATTTTCTATTGAGTCTGATACGAGAAAGCCTTGTAGTCAGTGGTGGAATTCTGAGTGCTCTCGTGATCATAGACGACGACAAGCGGCTTGGAAGCAGCTAATTCATAATCAGTCCCCCAAAAATTGGGCAGATTACAAGTTTATTGCTGCTACATTTAAGCGCACCGTGGCTAAAGCTAAAGAAGACTATGACAAAAAACATTTCGACTTTCTTTCCAAACCTAGAAATAAGAAAGCGTTATTCCGATATATGAGATCGCGCAAAATTCTGCCGTCTCTAGCTAACTCTGATTATGACAGGTTATCGACGGAAGAAATGACTAATTCGTTAGAGGCAATCGGAAGAGGTTTAGCTAACAGATTTTCGTCGACTTTGACAATCAACTGGCAAAAGTCCTCTATAAAGACTGACTACGAAAAAGTGACATTGTCCGAAATGTCAAGCGTAATTAGAAACTTACCCTCTTCGGCTCCTGGTCCTGACGGTATAACAGTTCCTATGATTAAAATTTTATTCCAGATATCACCCGGCGACGTCCTCAACCTTATAAACTATTCCTTAAGCAATGCCTGGATACCACATGACTGGAAAATAGCTAGAGTGATTCCCATATTAAAAAAACAAGGGTCAGGTTTTAACATTGACAACATCAGACCAATCTCTCTAACATCTCACCTGATCAAAATTATAGAGAGAGTTCTCAATAATAGAATAAAAGTTTGGATGGCTGACAAGCTAATATTGAAACCATTTCAAATAGGTTTTCGTAGCGAATGCTCAATTTGGTGTGCTCATGCCGACTTAGAGAGCCGAATACAGCTTGCCCGAAAAAGACGACAATACGCGGTACTAGTAACACTAGACATAGCTAAAGCTTATGATAGCGTTGAGCACTCAATTTTATTGAATTCTTTACACGAATGTGACTTTCCGCGATATATTGTTGATTGGGTAGCAGAGTTTCTAAAATCGAGAGAATTTTATTGTGCAAAGGATGGATGTCACTCATCTAAATTCAAACAGCAACGTGGAGTACCTCAAGGGGCGGTCCTATCTCCGCTGTTATTCAATGTGTTGATGAGCTCAATTCCCATTGAACGAGATATCACTGTCTACATTTATGCAGACGACATTGCATTTTTCGTTGCAGACAGTGACATTTATTCTTTGCATCAAAAATTGCAAAAGTACATGTATTCTCTTGAAATTTGGCTGCATTCAATTTCATTGTCTCTAAACATCAGTAAAAGTGCGCTCCTGGTGTTCCCTATAGCAGATTCTATTCAAATTTCAGTACTTTATAATCAGGAACCGATTCCACAAGTAGAGTCTATCAAATATTTGGGCATTATTTATAACGAGAAACTTAACTGGAGCCCTCACATAGACTATAACGTGGCAAAGGCACAACGAGCTTCAGGCTTATTGCGAAGGTTGAGCAACAGAAAATATGGGTTACGTAGACACACCTTATTAATGATATATAAAATGTACATGCGCCCAATACTCGAATTTGGGTGTATATTATTTTCGGGTGGCCCTACGTACAAAATTAAACCGTTAGTTCTATTAGAGCGAGAAGCGTTACGGTTGTGTTTGCGACTCCCCAGGTATGTCGCTATTAAGGTACTATATCAGGAAGCTCGCATACCAACTATTCTTTGCCGATTCCGTATCTTAACAGTACAAACATACTTGAAATTTTACGGCTTATCAGCGAGACGGTCTGCATATGCCTTTATTAGTGACCCCGACGCCTTCTTCCTCGCTCACTGGCCACGCTTTCGTACTCCCCAGATTATTTTTGTACAAAAGAAACTTGAAAGCATAAAGGTGGATATCAGATCGGTAATTGGAACCAAAGCATTAAATCACAATATTACGATAGAATGTGATGAAATTTTTCCCCCACTATCTAAGTTTCAATCTTCGAGTTACTTAAATGACAGGTTAGAAGACTACATAGCTCATGCGGAAATAAAGAACATAATAGCCACAGACGCTTCTGTGAATAAAGAAAAGGCAGCAGTAGGAATCGTCTCAGATTACCTCGGTTGGTCATTCTCGGTAAGACTACCAGACTTCACTCCGGTTTTCGAAGCTGAGCTCCTGGCTATTATTTTAGCGCTACGAAAACTTCCTTCAAACGAAGAGAGTGCAATGATAATTACTGATTCTCTTTCGCTGTGTACTACTCTCACAGCTTCAGAACAATCAAGAGCTCTAGCGACATTACAAACATTAGTTCCACCTCATGTGAAGTTCCTGAAGTTAGTCTGGGTCCCGGGACACTGTGGCATACGGTTGAATGAAATAGCCGATTCACTATCTCGAGCCACACTTGATGGCCCTGTGATCTCGGTACTACCAGAATCGGAACACATAGTGTCGATCAGATATAGAAAATGGGCTATTTATACGGATATTATGGAAAATATTACTAAATATACGGACTATCAGCACCTAACATACCCCTGGAAACCTCAGTGGAGTCAATCTAAAAAGTTAGAAGTTATTTTAACCAAATTTCGATGTCGTGTCCCTCCATTAAACTTTTACTTGCACAGAGCTGGTCTGGCGATATCCCCCCTGTGTCCATTCTGTGAAGAAACGGAAACAATAGAGCATTACTTTATAACATGTAAAAACTATTCATTAATTAGGAAAAGACTTTTAATTGTTCCGTTTCAAGCAGTAGGTTTAAATTTAACTGCAGATAATGTTCTAAGTTTCGGTGCCTTTAGCTTGGGACATTGCCACAGGAGCGTATTCGATGCTGTATGCAATTTCATTCGAGAATCAAAGCGCATGTCATAATAATGCCTGCTTAAATATATTTCTGAAGACACTTGTCTAATTTTGAATGAAATTTGCATATTCATTTGATTGTGACCGGGTGAGATAAGCTCGATTGTCTGGTCTACTCAAAATTTCTGTCTTCCACTGTAGTATTACCTCACCTTTTCTCTTCTTGATTCAATCTTCAATTATTTGTTTAGTTTAATATTCCTTTTTAGTTAATTATTATTTTCTATTACATCATTAGTTTTTTCATTAAGGATAAACCTTTTAATATATCTCATATAGGATACTTCTAGATTTCATGGCCAATCCCCCATAGTGGGTATGTGCCAGTGCGAAGGGGCAACAACAACAACAACAACAACGTCAGTCACCTGGCGAACGACGCGGCATGGTCCAGTGTAGCGTGACAGCACTTTTTCAGAAAGCCCTGCACGCCGAGTGGGGGACCAGAGGAGGACAAGGGAACCCAGTGAAAAGTGCACATTTCGATGATGGAGATCGTAGAGCTGTCTTTCATGCTCCTGTGAGGCCTGCATAGGCTGCGGGCGAGTTGGCGTGCGTGGTCGGCTCGGGCGATGGCTTCGCTGGCATACTCCGTGACCGAGGGCAGCAAGGTGTGATGGTTAAGGGACGTTCGTCACTATGTTTGTTGATAGCGGACGAGAAAGGATTAACATGAACTTTTTATTTCATGGCATGGGTGGAACGGCTGACGGCGCATGGATACGCTACCGTGTGCAGCGCCGTTGAGTCGGACGTCGCGGACAACACAGCAGTCAGGGTCGCAACTCCGGAGGTCCAGGATCAGGCCACGGCTCCCGAGGACCACGCCCGGTAGGCCTCGCCCACGAACCTGCTCCCGGCCACTGCACCCAGGCAGGAGCTGTTCAGCAGGCCCCGTTCTTGGACCTTGTACAGGCCGACGGACTCGACCTCGACCGCACACACCAGAGCTCGACCTGGCCGACACGTACGGGTACCACGTCCGGCTCAGGAACGCTGCCAGGAACTTGTCCTCTCGAGCGGCGCACCGCTTCGTCTGCCTTCAGGGCCTCAACTCTCGAGCTCTCTTTTCCGCACGTTTCTTCTTCTTGGCCAGGGCACAGCCAGGTACCCTCGGGTGCACAGCTCGTGAGCTCGCGGCCCACTTCCGAGGCTGGCGTGTCACTCGGTACGGCTCGGCACCGCTCGGCGATCCTCGATTCAGCCAGCAACTCCCCTGGCACCTGAATCCTCAGCCACCCTGAATCCTCGCCCGGCTCCATGGTCCTCCGTACACACGCCCGCGTCTCGCCCGGCAGAACACCTCGCTCGTCTCTTGCCGAAGTGCGACGCTCTGGTGACACCGGTGCTTCATGGCATGGGTGTGACTACTGAGCAGTCAACCCGCATCGGAGACGCGATGCTCCATGGGGGGAATGGCCAGCCCGTCCAGCGAAGAGCGTGCGCCGAGACGCGATGCTCGACGCAACCGTGACCATTAGCCAGGCCTCGTTCATCGCTGTGTTGAACGGCTGACCGCGGAGACGCCTCGCCGAAATCCGCGATGCCCTCGGCAAGGAAGAGAACAGCAGGCCCAGCCGCGCCCCGAGATGCAGTACTCGTGCCGGCAATGCCGCCCCAGCTGGTGGTTGGACGGCAGCAGCGTGGACGGCCGCGTTCCCTGGCCGGAACCTGGATCGCCTGCGTCCGACGCTTCGGCCCGCTGTCTCCCGTCTGCCGCTGCTTCGGCTCGTCTCCAGCCACAAAGCCCACTGCCACGTGATGGTCGCCCGTGGCCCAATAGTTGCACGCCACCTCTATGGGCCACCACAGGTCATCAGCTGATTCGCTGACTCACGCGCACATTACACGCGCCTTACCCCGCACTTCCGTCGTTGTCGTTTTCTTCACTCATCACAATAACCCCCCGCACAAGAAAGTTGTTTCAGTCAAACAACTTTTCTCACAATACACAGTGATGAGAAAGAACAGTCCCGTGGACTCACGACTCTCGAGCAGTGGTGGCGGAGATGCCTGGACCAGCGCGGCCTCGGGCCTCGTTTCCGAGCTCTCTGGTCCCTCATTTCTTTTTCCTCAGCGCTCACCCATGCAAGCAAAGCCTCTCCACTCAGCCCCATCTTCTTCCCTAGCTCAACTAGCTTTCTCTTGTCGTCCATTCTCGTCGGCCACACACCAACAACGTGAGGCTCTCAGATGTAACGCGAGAGCTTAATCCTGGCAGGCTCGCCATATTATTGTGATAGTTAAGGACACTCGTCACTATGTTTGTTAATAGCGGACGAGAAAAGATTGACATCAACATGTGATGCGACGAAAAGAAGCTTTATATTGCACACTAGGGAAGGAAGTGACACTTTCTTGTTGATGAGCTGCGCGAACCAATGGCTCTGCGCCTCCTGCGCGGGGAAGACGCCCCCAAGCAGCTGCAGCAGCCCGATGAAGGCCAGCGTCGGGTGCGGCAGGTGCGGCGGAAACACCTACTTGTACAGGCACACCTTGTTCTCGGTTTTGTGCACTTCGTGGTCCAGGAATGGGAACGTCGCGGTTTGGGTCCCCGTCGTCCCGACATGATGCGTTCGTCGAGGTGCGCGAGTGCAAAGGTGGCACGGCTGGAACGGCTGACCGCACACGGGTGCGCTACGGTGTGCAGCGTTCCTGAGCCGTACGTGGGACCCGTTTTCTTCACTCATCACACAAGGTGTCAAATGGTACGGTGGGTTCTTGGCCGTATAGAAGATAGAATGGTGAATAGCCGGCAGTGTCGTGACGTGACGAATTATATGCGAACATCACAAATGGCTAATGAACGTCCCAGTCCTGGTGGTTGGCCTCTATGTATTTAGAAAGCATGTCGGTTATGGTGCGGTTGAGACGCTCCGTAAGACCTTTCGTTTGCGGATGGTACGAAGTGGCAAACCTTGCTTGGCAGAGCAAGAGCGCAGGATTTCATCAACGACAGCTGATAGGAAGGTCCGGCCCCGGTCAGCGAGAAGTTGGCGTGGAGCTCCGTGTACTAAAATATTATCATGTACCAGAAAGTCCGTGATATCGGTTGCGTAACTCGTCGGAAGTGCTCGTGTGATTGCATACCGTGTCGCATAGTCAGTGGCGACAGCGATTTATTTGTTGCCTGAGCTGGAGATCGGGAATGGGCCAAGCAGGTCGAGGCCAACTCGAAAAAAAGGTTCAATAGGAATGTCAATCGGCTGAAGGAATCCAGCTGGTAGGGAAGATTGCTTTTTGCGACGCTGGCAGGACTCACAAACGGCGACGTAGCGTCGAACAGAGCGGGCAAGACCAGGCCAAAAGAAACGACGACGCACACGGTCGTATGTGCGAGAAACGCCCAAGTGGCCAGCTAAAGAAGCGCCATGAAGTTGGTTGAGAACAGTCGCACGAAGATGTGCTGGTATGATGGGGAGCAAGTCATGGCCATATGGATCGAGATTACGGTGATACAGGATCCCGTCTTTTACCAGGAACATTTGTAGAGATGCGTCGCGAGGCATTGACTCAAGCTTGTCAATGATGCTTCGCAGGGAAGCATCCCGGCGTTGTTCGTAGTCAAGGTTGAGTAGCTGCGTCACAGCCAGAAGGTCGGGAAAGTTGTCAGTATGGACAGCCTCTTCCACAGGGTAGTGTGATAAACAATCCACATCTTGATGTGACTGCCCTGTTTTGTACAATATGGTGAACGTGTATTCTTGTAATCGTAGGGACCAATGAGCGAGGCGTCCTGTGGGATCATTGAGTGAGGCCAGCCAGCAGAGCGCGTGGTGGTCGGTGACTACCCGGAATGGACGCCCGTATAAGTATGGACGAAACTTGGCGACTGCCCACACAAGAGCGAGACACTCACGCTCCGTAATTGAATAGGTGGGCTCGGCTGTAGATAGCACTCGGCTTGCATATGCTATAACACGGTCATGCCCACGTTGGTGTTGCAATAGCACTGCTCCGATGCCGTGCCCACTAGCGTCAGTGCGAACCTCGGTTGGAGCTGATGGATCGAAATGAGCTAAAATCGACGGTGTTGTAAGGATGGTCGTAAGCTGGGAAAAAGATAAGGCTTGATCAGTGCCCTAGAAAAACGAAGTGTCCTTCTTCAGGAGGTTTGTGAGTGGGCGTGCCATGATGGCGAAGTCCTTAACAAACCGTCGAAAGTAGGAGCACAAGCCCACAAAACTGCGAACATCCTTTGTTGACTTCGGAACAGGAAAGTCCATGACAGCGCGAATTTTCTGGGGATCCGGGCGGACTCCTGCGGCATCGACGATGTGGCCAAGTACGGTTATTTGATGACGAGCAAAGTGGCATTTCGACGAGTTCAGTTGAAGTCCGGCTCGACGAAAAACTTCAAGAATCGCCGATAAACACTTGAGATGGGAGTCGAATGTGGGCGAGAAAACGATAACGTCGTCTAAATAACATAAGCAGGTTGACCATTTAAACCCTGGGAGCAATTAGTCCATCATTCTTTCGAATGGGGCCGGCGTATTACAGAGACCAGAGGGCATAACTTTGAAGTGATAAAGACCGTCAGGAGTGACGAATGCGGTATTCTCACGGTCCATCTCGTCCACAGCGATTTGCCAATAGCCAAATCGAAGGTCGATAGTGGAAACACACATAGCACCGTAAAGGCAGTCTAAGGCATCGTCGATTCTAGGCAACGGGTAAACATCTTTCTTTGTAATTTTGTTGAGATGCCAATAATCAACACAAAAGCGCCATATTCGATCCTTCTTTCTGATTAGGACGACAGGAGAAGCCCAGGGGCTACAAGAGGGCTGGATTATGTCTTTTACAAGCATCTTTTCGACTTCCTGTTGTATGACTGTACGCTCGAACGCGGAAACACGGTATGGATGTCGGTGAATGGGACTCGCGTCACCAGTATTGATGCGATAAGTAACAACACTCGTTCGGCTTAAAGTCATGTTGGCGAAGTCGAAAATGACACCATAGGACTCCAGGACGTGACGAAGGGCTTCCGCTTGATTGGGAGCGAGGTCTGATGGTACCACGTGGTCAACAACGACGCCCGATGAACGTGATAGAGCTGGTTTATGGTCTGAGGTGCAGCAATCATCCACTCTGATGGGTTCAACCGTATGGTCTTGTAGAGCAGTAATTTTGGCCAGGGAGATACCTTGTGGAAGAATTTGGGCAGTGAGGGCAAAATTGACAATAGAAAGCCATGTGCGATTGCAGGAAAGGCGACTTTGGGGTGGTGATCAGATCGGAAAGTAGAGGCATTTCAAGGTCAAGACAGCCGGCTAAACAATTTATAAGGGCCGATTGAGCGGTTAGAAAATCCATGCCTAGAATTACTTCTTGAGGGCGGTGAAAAAAACAGCAGTGCTTCTACTTCTATCGGCAATAGTCACACGGACAGAGAACATGCCGATAATGGCGACTGTTCCCCCGTAGGCGACTCGAACGGCTCGGTTCAAGGCGGGTGTGATAACTTTCTTTAGGCGGCGACGAAGAGCAGCACTCATTATGGGCACATGCGCATCGGTATCGATTAACGCGCGCACAGGTACAACGTCTAAAGTAACGTTTAACAGATTCCGGGTGGTCGGTAATGTTACACGAGGATTTTTCGCAGAGGTCGTCGTCCATTCAGCTTCACCTCCAGAAGCTGCACTGCCTAGTTTTCTGGTCGGGGGCGCTGTGAATAGGTCGGAGAGGCAGGACGGCGTTGTGGGGGCGAACGAGATTGACGGCGAGCCGGAGATGGTGAGCGGGCGTAGCGAGGTCTCTTCAGAGGTGCGGCAGAATCAGAGGATGTGGTCGGCATAGGGGAATCAAAATCAAATGTTGAGGACGACAGGTGGACAGAAGTGGCCTGGGTAGGAGGCCCATAGTGAGCCGGCGGAGCCCAGTGATTGTGGCAGTGGCGAGCAATATGACCGACACGTCGGCAGTTGAAGCATATAAGCTTGTCGTTCAGTGTACGCCATTCGGACAAATTGCGCTGTCGAGAGTAGTTGGAACCAAATCGAGGAGTGGAGGGACGACGATAAAAAGGCTCGGCAGAGTAGACTGGTTGAATGGGGTGTAGGCCGACGTTCGATAATTCTTGACGAACTACGGCTTGTATCATTGAGATAGTGGTCGGGGAAGGATCAGGCGTTGGAAATGGAGTAGCTACTGGTTGGGCTGCCTCGACCTCATGACGAATGATGCGGGTGAGGTTGTCACATCGGGGAACTGGGCGGACGGCGTCATCACAAGAGGAAGTAGCAGCTGTGTTTGGCAGGCGCGTGATGCCGTAAGTAACGCGGTGGGCTTTAGCCTGCTCTAGACGGCGGCATTCGGTCTGGATTGTGTTGATGCTCGTGAAATTATTAGAAACCAGCAGGTTGAAGGCATCGTCAGCAATCCCTTTGAGGACGTGATTAACTTTTCTTGTTTTGATATGCGCTGGTCGACCTTGCTACAAAGCGCCAAGACGTCAAGATTGTATCAGACGTACGATTCAGTAGACGTCTGGGTGCGAGTGGCGAGAGTCTTCTTGGCAGCGAGCTGACGACCAGATGGATCGCTGAAAAGATCACGGATCTTCGATTTGAAAAGATCCCAGCTTGTGATTTCGGCTTCGTTGTTTTCGAACCATGTCCGCGGCGTGAAATCGAGGTAGAACACAACACATGCGAGCGAGAGGTACTGGGATCGATACCCCGCACCTCCACCAATAATGTTACGGGTAACCTATTTAATGAATTAAATACGATGCACCGTGCTCGGCGAACAAGATGGCGACAGTTCATCAACAACCAGCCACCAACGTCGTCTTTCTCTTTCTTGCAGCAGGGCTGTGCCGGCTGTTGTGTATCAATATTTTCTGACACTGATTCTCAACATTTTTCCGCATGGAGATTCACTTTGTGATCGTGAGTCCAAACTATGTAACTACAAGAAAACTATAATTAGTGACTTTATTGAGAATAATCAGTTTTGTATGTCAGTAGGCAACCGATTGTTAAAGAAAAAAAAATGGCAGCATATCCACGGGGTGAATGATGGAGAGAGGGGTGAAGCATGCGTCCATCCATTCGTTCTTGCTTCCTTCCGTCCATGCATCCGTCTGTGTGACCGTCCGTGCGTCCATTTGCCCGTCCGTGCGTGCGGCTGTTCGTGCGTCCATCCGTGCGTTCGTCCATGCATCCACCCCTGCGTCCATCTATGCGTCCATCCGTCCAAGCAGCCATATGTGCGTCCGTCCATGAATCTGTCTGTGTGCCCGTTCGTCCATCTAGTCAACACTCCAAGTACCACTATCTGGCATCTTTTCATCATATATTCCGCATATAAAAGCACCGCCATCCAGCGGACATTCCAAGGACTAAACGAGAGGTAGCGCACGCACACTTTCTTACGGCTTGCGCTTTGTGTTTACTCCCACCTTTAACCACCTCGAGTTCATGGTATATACAAGTTCACTGTATTCATGGCACTGTGGCCCAAGACTCGCTAAACCTTTCTAAAACCGAGGAGGTTACACCCAGTGAGTATAACATAGCAACCCTTTCTTGTCAGATAGTGGAAAATGCAGGTGCCAATGGCTTCTAATGGGGAATAAGAGACAGGAGAATTCGGCTTTTAGTTAACGCTCACGCTGCGAATTTTTTATTGTTCAACAACGCACAGGAGAAATCTCCCACCGGCATCACCTTGCAGGTCAAAACGCATTCTCGACCTGCACGGGATTTTGATATCATGCGGCGCGTGGACTGAAGGAAGCATTGCTACCGGAAGTCAGGGACGCCATACTGACAGAAAACATCCCCAGGAACATGCACCCCGTTCACGACTTTCAACGTCGCAAATGCAAAACTGCAGAAATCCTGAAGGCACATGGAAGCCAAGAGGGTGTCCTCTTCGTCGATGCGGCCAGGTATCCACTGTCAGCCGGCGGCGGCAATGGGGAACGCTCGGAACCCCCGCCGCTACCTCTAAACAATTAAGGTGAAGTCGAGGGGCAAACACTACCACCACTGCTACTGATACGACAACAACGACTGCAGCGACAGCGGCAACATCAACAGCAAGTCCGGTCAGCGGCGCGCGACCTGCTTTCTCTATGGCGGTCCTGGATACAACAGGAAAGGTTCGGGTCACGGCATCAGCACGGCTGCCATCATCCGAAGCTGCAGAAGAAATGGCCATAGCTTTAGCGATACTCCTCAGCGGTGCGGACGACAGCCTGATTATTAGCGATTCTAAATATGTGATTTGGAGCTATATTAAAGACTGGGTGTCCGAGAAGGTGGCACGTATGCTTAACGCCAGAGCTGGGGACTACGCGTCAGGCAAGATTACTGACAAGGCCCTCAAGTGGTTTCCCGCTCACATGGGGGACAGTGGAACTATCAACAACAACAGCCGTAAAACTAGCAGCAACAACGCCAACAGCCAAAGACCAACCGGCATCCCACCCAACCATAACGAGCGCGCCCACCTCGTCGCGAGGCAACTTACCCGCCGCGACGCAGCCACCCAGGGAGCAGCCGCCACCGGGGTTGGGAGGAGCACCAGCCGAGGCACCGTGGTGATCACAGGCACTGGCAATACCGAAATTACCACCCCCACCACGTCCGTTGCTGTAGCAACTGAAGTTGATACAGAAAAGGCGAGACAACAGAGGTGCGCTGACTGCTATGGAGAAGAATTTCCTGCCACGTACCACGACGGTCTTGCGCACTATAGGAAAGACCGAAAGAAATTTCCGCAACCCCACGTGCGCCTGTACAGGTCTCAGGCGGTGGACCTGAGAAGGCTGAAGACGGGCACATTCACCAACCCCTGCCATCTGCACCGCTTATTGCCCACGCTGCACCCGTTGCCTGTCTTCCCGCGGTGCGCGCGCGAACGGGCCGATATGGGACATATACTTTGGCAATGCGAAAGAGATGAAGATAGGCCACGAGAAAAAATGACGTCAACAGAGGGACCCGCCGAAATGGGGCGCCTTGCTGAGCGATGGCCAGCCGCCCTACTCAGCGAGGCCCTCGAAGACCAGGTGTGGGTCATCCAGTGGGCCAGGGCCGTCGCCGAGGACCTCAAAAGATGTTCCTCGAACGATGTGTCCCTGGCAGCCTAGCCCTGGGCACAGCAACAACCGTTGGGCAAATAAAGTTTATTCAACAACAACATCTACTGCGTCAGCCACAATGTAAGCCGATCTGAGCCACCAGATCTCGTGACAGGTCTCTAAGCGCGCGAAGTTGGTGCCCGCCAGCCAGCATGCTCCAAAAGGACACATTCCTGCGATTGCAGTTTAATGTAACACCTCATTGGCACAACGCGATTCGCATTAACGTCGATGTTGACCCTGAGATGGTTTGTGTCGGAATTCATTTTATTTACTTGTTGACCCTTGAAGTATTGCCCCGCCGTGGTGGTCTTGTGGTTAAGGTACTCGGCTGCTGACGCGCAGGGCGCGGGATTGAATCCCGGCTGCAGCAGCTGCATTTTCGGTGGAGGCGAAGATGCTGTAGGCCGTGTGCTCTAATTTGGGTGCATGTTAAAGAACCCCAGGTGGTGAAAATTTCCGGAGCCCTCCACTGCGGCGTTTCTCATAATTGTATGGTGGTTTTGGGACGTTAAAGCCCACATGTAAATCAACCCTTGAAGTATTGGAATCATTCTTGGCATACTTTCATATAATGAGAACTTTCTTAAAACATGAAATAAAAACCAGCGATTAATTACAAAGGTGAAAGTTGCAAACACCACAGCCTTTACAAGTGTGACAAACGTGTCTTCGAAATGCTTCACCCGACGTGGCTATAATGACGCTTTTCGCAAATAAAAATAGGTGGGGCACCTTTTGAGTCCTAGTTCTTCAGCAAAATTTTCACCGGTGCACCGTATCAATTATATATTTTATTGCTTGTCACGGTGAGACCCTGCCGAGTCCAACAACTGGGAAGCACGCTTCATGAAGTTACTGAGTTTAACCTCGAAGAAACTATCCTGGCTTGTCAAAAGCAAGAAAGCTTGCTCGCAGAAAAGGAAGCAGCCAGTACGGAATAATTTATCACAGCTGACGTCTTCGCTTCAGAGGCAGCCATTGCTTACTGAAAGGACCACGCCCAGAGCATTCATTCAGTTTGTGCACCAAGCAACTTGGAAGAGACCACTGACATCTAGTATGCTTTTAAGCGATCAACCGTTCTTTGTATGTAGTTGTCATTCATTATATTTCCGTGGCTAGTTTCAAGAGCATCCTCACAAGATCTGATGCAATGCAGGCGAAACTTAACAGCACTTATAATAAAAAAAATGTGCCTCACTTTGTAAACACTTTGTGCGAGGTCAGAAAAATAAAAAAAAGCAACCCTAATTATTGACTTAGGGGCCTGTTAGATCCACTCTTACGGCCTTCACGTGCTCTGGTGTATTTCTCGAGACAACTAGCTTTCGCTACGTTAGCAACACTGATCTCAAAGCTACGATCTCCTCGACCACGGATCTTAGAAACCAAAGAAGAGTGTGGTTGAGATGTGCTCCGTCAAGTGCCGCAACAGCTTTAGCCGCTCGCAAAATAACTCCGAGCTCTTTCATTGAAATCATTCAATCCATTTTCAGCAGCCGTCCTGACAAGTTAGTCGGCACTTAGTGTACGTTATCGTATGTTATCATATCGCATAAGTTTTCATATTACAATAGCACAGGAACAAAACTTTTAATATAAGAATCCGGCGGCTTCACAAGTGTGGGTCCTACGACTTTTTTAACATTCAAAAAAAAAAAAAACGAGAACTACATGAGCTCTATTGGAAGTGCTTGCATGGAAAACAAGAGTGTTACCAAGTTTTTGTGCAGCTATGAAAGCTTCATTTGCTGAGCTCAAGTTTTCACCATTGGACAGTATCTGTTTGATTGTAATTGAACAACGCTAAATGATAACTGCGAAGCGCTGTTTTCTAGATTTCAACAAGAACACAGAATTCATAACGACGCACTTCAAAACGTTTAGTTTTAGTTGCCTAACATTATTATAATCTCCTGGTAAAGTAACTTTCAGGCTAGTGTGGATACTATATATCAATATAATGATAGGTAAGACCTCTAAAAGGCTATTCTGAACGCTTGTATCATTTAAGTATTGCCGTATATGGCGTACGTCCTATGACGTTCGCCCAATATGCTGAGTGCTAAAGAAATTACACCATATCCCGCGAAAAGAAACCATGTGTAGATGCGAAGCAGCAAGCGCGAACGCTTACACTGGCGGCAGCGTTGATGCTGGCGCTCATCGTGGTGTCGCGCAGGAGAGAAACCTGGGGAGGCGCAAAGCCCGCATTGATGGAACCGTGTTTCCTGCCGGAACATGCCAATCGCTGCTAATGGGTAATGAGAGACAGAAGACTGATTTTGTACACAGAGAGCCACAGTCTACCTTTAGTTAGTGCGCACGCTGCATTTTATTAAATGTTCAACAACGAACAGGAGAAATCTCCCACCGGCCCTCATTAGGAGGTCCAGATTGATTGCCTATGTGTGGTCGCCCGTGAATGGTGTGCAGTGCAAACAAAAGTTGTTTTTATTTTAAACAGCCAGGCTATCTGGCCATTGATTTCTGTTCCTCACGGGACGGCTTCACGCTCTCCCATGTAGAGTACCTAGTACTCTAAATTGTTACCCGCTTTTTCTAAACTCATAGAGCCACCTAAACCGTTTCTACCTTTCTGAAGTATTAGCTACGCATGTCAGTTGTAGCGAAGTCTTGAATGACCCCGCAGACGTACCGCTCATTTCAAACCACTCCCCAGTGTCAGTAAAGATGCGGTTCGATCAGCCTGCCCTCTTTAGGAACCAATGCAAAATGGACACAGCACTTGTACACGATCGAGAGTGTGTAACCTCCTTGCGCTGAGGACTGGAAGGCGTGTGCAAGTACACAGCAGTACCGTGCGACTGGGATACTTTGAAGGACAGCTTTTGCGCTGAACTAATTAAAGCAGGCAGAGATAAAAAAGTGCCCAACGAGTGAAAAAAAATGACACTCTTCGAAAAGCGCGGATAGTTTGGAGGGGCGAAGCACTCACGTTTGATATGCAAGATTATCTGAATCAGTTGAAGGCGTGATAATAACTCCTGCTCCGCCTTAGCTCCCGTACAGCGGCGCTGTCGTTTGTAAATAAAAGGCACGTTGCAGATCCTGCTGTTCTCCGAAGTATCCGCAACGGTTCCATACGTTGAGATGCTCTGTGGCGCACAGTCTTATCGAGTAGAACATATAGGCACTCGGCATTGCAGTTTACGAGATCTGATAGTAGCTCCAGAACACACAACCTAGCAAGTAGGCGCCGCAAAAGCGAGTCTTCCAACGCGTAGCCTAGCGAGTAGACGCAGCAAAAGCAAACTTGCACAGGCATATCATTTTCTTTTCAGGGGCGAAGCTTCTTAAACCGGCACCCGTTCGTCCCTCGTCGTAGTATGTAACATGTCTTATGCTTTGACCTGCAAAATGGTGCCGGTGGGAGATTTATCCTGTGCGTTGTTGAACAGTAAAAAATTCCCAGCGTGCGCGTTAACTACAAGCCGAATTCTCCTGTCTCTCATTCCCCATTAGCAGCCATTGGCATGTACATTGAGCCCTAACTGACAAGAAAGGGTTGCTACGTTATACTTGCTGGGCGTAACCTCCTTGGTTTTAGAAAGATTTAGCGAGCGTTGGGCCGCAGTGCCATGAATACAGTGAACTAGTATATACCATGAAGTCAAGGTAGTTAAAGGTGGGAAGTAGACACGAAGCGCAAACTGTAAGAAAGTGTGCGTGTGCCACCTCTCGTCTAGTCCTTGGAATGTCTGCTGAATGGCGGTGCTTCTGTATGCAGAATATATGATGAAAAAATGCAAGACAATGGCACTCGGAGTGTTGACTAGATGAACGAACGGACACACAGACAGATGCATGGACGGACGCACGGATGGCTGCATGGACAAATGGATGCATCGACGGACGCAGGGGCAGGTGCATGAACGAACACAGGGATGGACGCACGGATGGACATGTGGACGCACGAACAGGCGCACACACGGACGGGCGGATAGACGCACGGAGGGTCACACAAACAGACCCATGAGCGAACAGAAGCATGAACTAGACCTATACCAAGAAAAGGCCTTTGACAGGGTTGAGCACAATTATATTTTTGTCGTGTTGGAATGCATTGGATTTCCTATACTCGTCTTGTGGAGGTTCTTCGTCTGCTTTATACTGATCTGGAAGCTTGCTTAGTAGTGAATGGCCACACAACTGAACCCATCGCCATGAGTCACGGGATACGACAAGAATGTTCTCTCTCTGCACTTCTGTTTGTACTTTGTATCAAAGAACTGCTAGAACAGATCAACAGATGTAGTAGAATACGCGAATTCCCCCTTTTTGGCCTGAGTGAAGCGAATGTGGCAGCCTAGGCCGACGATATTTCACTTTTTCTAACGAATATGTATAGCTACAAGGCTTTCTTGCAACTCTTTTACACCTACAGCAGCCTCTCGGGAGTCCAACTCAATCCAGATAAGAGTAAAGCAATGCGCTTTGGCACCTTCGCTGAACAGTTTCCCGATGGAGTACACTGGGAGGTAGATGGAGTAAAGGTTCTGAGGGTGACCTTTCTTGCGTCTGGTGAAGTATCGCGTACCACCTGGAATGAAATTAAGCGCAAAGTGGATAAACGTATGCAGATTGTGAGGGCTTTTCGTTTACCTTTACCGAACGTGCGTATCCCATCAAGACAAGCATAGCAGCTTCCCTCTTTTATGTAGCGAAATCGTACGGCCACCTCGACGAGTTTTGCTAAGAGTAGCAACAGCATGTGGCTCCTTAATTTGGGAGGGCCATGCGGAAAGCGTCACCAGATCACTAGTCAGCCTACCAACCAAATGGGAGGTTTTAGCATTCCGGACTTAGAAGTTATGTGTCGTGTGTCGGCCTTGAGAACCACAAGAGAGCTCATCTCAAATACGGCATACTGAGGACGAGAACTCCCAAAGTACCAGATGATAACTTCCCGTCGTTTCTTTGGGTTAGTAGACAAGACGGGACCCGTGGCTGAGCGGCCACCGACCTAATATACGTACGTGGTGAAATATCTGCATTTTTCGGTAAATAACTTACCAGACTGTGAACTCATGGATATGTAACCCACTCAAATATGTGAATGTCTTGCTGTGAAACCTTTAAAAGATGACCAGCACAGGAAATGCCACAAAAGTCGATGGAGGTTCATAAAAACGACGACCCTACCCACTGAGGTCCGAGACTTCACTTGGTTGAGAGAATGGCAGGCGTTGCCAACGGCCAACCACCTTGCGGCGTGGGGTGTGGCGCCCTCCGCCTCATGTCAGCAGTGCGGCTTGACGGAAACTCTAAATCATGTAGTTCACGAATGTCCTGTGGCACATACTTTCTGGCGTTTGGTGAATAGCATGTTTCAAGTCAGTATGCAATGGCAATCACGGCACAGGGACATTTTTGTTGAGTTGATAATGGGTATTGGTGCTTTTGTATCGTGGAAGCGGAGGGGACTGGCTTGCCTGCGGGGACGCCCTCAGAGGGCCATGTTTCCTCTGCTACATCGCTTAAGAACCATGATGTTAACACATCAGAACGAACAGTTATTCATTGTAGGGGAGGAAGCTTTCCTCCTGTGGTGTTCAACACGATTTATTCTTCTCAGAAAGAACAAAGTGTGCATGCCTTGCTTTCATTACCGAGAATGTAGGCTAGTGTTTGTGATTTCTCTAAACTTGTATTTATTATTGTATGGGTATTGATTTATTCATATACGCATTTTTTAAAATGTTTTTATGTTACTTTTTATGAATTGTACGTACCCCTGCGCATAGTTTTCTTTGTGCACGTTGAAATTTCCGCTTACAGGTAAACACAGTTCCTGTTGTGCACTTGAATGTAGACTAAGATATATCACCAATGTCTTGAAAACGAAAAATGTAACACATGAATGTGTTCTGTGTATGTATGCTTCTTTTAGAAATGAAATTATCTTAAACAGAGATGGCTTTCAGCTCTCCATAGTATAGAATACCCGAGTACTGTAAATCGTTAACCACTTTTTCAAAAAACACACGCAACTCTCTAGCAGACGCTGCTTGCGTGAGGTGCAAACCTAAATAAAATCTGTGAGCACTATCGTCTGGAACGACGAGAGTTTCCGTTACCGCACACTCGACTCAAACAACCGCAAGCGATATCTGTCCGTCTCCTACAAACAGAAGCATATCCCTCACCGGCAGATTGTGCGAGATTCGTAAGCGAACGAAGGCCGGGGTGCCCTTGATGTGACAGCTCGGGAGGCAACTTACAGCATTTGCTGTGGCAATATCCCGAGTTTTGCTCGGACGACGGGTCTCCAATCACAGAAAAGGACTGGGATGCTCTCCTCACAAGTCCCCACGAGGACGACCAACTTCAAGCCGTACACAGGGCTCATGACACGGCCGTCGAGTTTAACTTCCCAGTCCCGTCATGGATGTGGCCCGCAGACGGGGCCCCTTAGGGGTTCATCACCTCCTCAGGATAAAATAAAGTTATTCAGTCAGTCAGTCGGCGTTGTGAGGCCAGAGAGGGAGAGGACACCCGTGCGCAATAAAGCACGGACGCCACGAGATTGAGCGAGCTCATAAGATGCTTCGCATCTAAAAGAGGAAGTTTACGCTAGTGGTGTAAAGCTGAAGAAACGGCTTAGCTGGTTGATCTTAGGGGCTTAACGGGGCCTTTTTGGCTGAAGCTAGGTCTTAGAATTGCGTAAAAAAGTAGAAGCAGCATGTCAGAAAGCGCCCAAGAATGTCGAAAGTCCGGCGCAAGTACTAACGTGCGCAGCTGGCGGTGGCAACCATGGTAGAAGCGTATCTAGAGCTTCAAGAAGCGTATCTGGAGCTTCAAAATATTTGTTCTTTAAATTCTTTAGAATTCCAGCTTCATATATGGAGAAGCTATCTTTGTCGACGGGACCGGCATAAAACGCTACTCAATTTTTAAAATTCTTTGGTCGGTAACAACATTGTTTCGTTTTTGGCTCCGTGTCCCATAATCTAGATGGTTATAGCTATGGGCAGTGTAAATTACGCTGATGGGGGAGGGGTCACTCAGGTTCTACAGTGTTTTCAAGATGAAGTGAGTCGAAAAGAGCGTACAGTACGTGACACAATGAACGGAGTGTCGAAAGCATGAATAAAACGTACTCATCGAAGATCGCTATTCTTGGCACATTCTTTACGCTAATAATTAGGCCATCCAAGACACTTGAAATGCAATAAGTGGCCCTTAATTCTATGAGTATCACTTCTAATTACGACACTCTAATTAAACAAAGCGATCTCTGCATACCTTATATAGAGCCGAACAGAACGTACGATTCGCTTTCACTGTAAGTGAAAGGAAAATCATACGTGGTTCCAATAAAACGGCGTTTGTGGTGTGGTTTGTTAACACGTAGAAGTAATTGTGGTCGTAGTTCGGACGGAAGGTGAACTAGTGTGGTAATTAGTGGTTGTGGAAATCGGTAACTAGTAGTTGTACGGGAATGCGCTTATATGCAGATTTTAGTGGACGCCGGAACTATCGTCAACAATGTGGTATGGGAAGCGGACGAATATATTTATCCGATGAATGGGTGCTCTTTAAAGGCACACGCCATGCGTGACCTTGCGCACAGCGGGGTCAGGAACAGAGTGCGATCCGAGTACCGAACAGGAATACCGTATCAAAAACAAAAAAGGAGTTTCTAAATTCTTCCTTTCGGAGATTTAACACATTGAAAGAGGGAGGCAGAGCACTTAAAAAGTTACAGAGCTCATTTCTGCACTACCTATTTATTCGTTTTTTTTATTTGATGCTCCATAAAAAGATAGGCCACTTCCGATAGAAATTTTGTAACAATACGTTATTCAAGTTGTCCGCCTAGTGGTACTAGTAAACCCCAAAAAAGATCAAAACTGAAACAAACACGTTCTAAGAAATGAAATGCTATTTTATTAGAACCATAAAAAAGAAAGCAAAATGAAAGAAAAAGCAAGTACAGCACTGCTGTCAGTACTTCAAGATGTACTAAAAAAATGTTGCGTTGCTACGAATAAATATAAATAATATTATTGAGAATCCTGCCACATATTGTCATGTACATAGTAACTGATCCTCAAAAAGAAGCCGTTTTGTTCTCGTGTCTTCGTGTATATGCTTTGACGTGGTGTGAGTAGACGATTTGAATGTACCGACGAAAGCAGTGACTTATCAGCTATAATTTATTATGCTTTACACACCAAAACCTCGTGGAAATATGACACACTACCTCTTGGGATATATTAGACTACATAAGGAGTCTTAACGTGCACCTTTAGTCAAAGTGCAGTGCAGTTATCTGCATTTCGTCGACATCGATATGCGGTCACCATGGCAGCGAATCGAACCTGTACCTGCTAGCTTAGAAGCGCGGCACCTTACGTGATAAGCTACCGCGATGGGTAAGCATAGAAACATGCTTAACAACCTGCTGCAGATAATAAAAAAAAGTCACAGCTTTGCTGCAAAGGTGAAGCAATGAACGGCATAGCAACAACTTGGAAGGTCACGCGCAGATTGGCAAACAGATCAAAACATGCCCCACGTTTCTCACGCACAAGTAATGCACAAAACGTACTCACAGGTACAGATAAACGCGAATAAGTGTTTTAGTTGTTAATTCGTTGTGTCTGAAAAGCACACAGTGAAGAATATATATATATATATATATATATATATATATATATATATATATATATATATATATATATATATATATATATATATATATATAGTGAGTGATAGAGACGCCGAAGCCGACGCCGGCGGCAAGAAGATTTAGTCGAGAGTGTCCATATAATTGCTATCGCAATAAAAAGAACGTGCGCATCTAACCTACGTGTCAGTGTCTACGTGAGAAGCTCTTGTGAAACGGGCGTTATAACGGTCACACGTGTGATGCTTAAAGCAGTCTTTTGCTTTTCTTTTCATATAGCACGCAGGACGCAGTGATACTTGTTTAAGTTAAAACACCATGTTGGCAGCAACATATATGTTGTGCTATGCGAGTCGCAGCTGTTTTTGAAGTAGTACATGACAAGTGGCTGCTACTCTTCTCAAAGGAAATGGAGTGCGCCCAGTATATCCCATTACTTTAGCCAGTATACTGACGTTTCACTCGAGTCTTTAAAGCACAGGGTTATGGCTACGCGCGGTCTAGTGGCTAAGGTACTCACTTTGCTGCTGACCCACAGATAACGGGATCGAATCCTGGCTGTGGCGGCTGCATTTTCGATGGAGGCGAAAATGCTGTACGCCCATATTCTCAGATTTCGGTGCATGTTAAAGAATACCCGGTGGTCGAAATTTTCGGAGCCCTCCACTACGTCGTTTGTGATAACATTATGGTGATTTTGGGATGTTAAACCCCACATATCAATCAATGAACGGCTACGCGCACTTTTTTCGACAATAATCACGACCCAGAAACTCTGATTTTGCATTCAGAATACTGTTCACTTTCCATCTGTACCGCGGAAAGCCGGAAACTAATGAATGGTTTTTGAGAGAAGCACGTCATCGGGTATTTTTCATCTTTTCAACCATTGTGACTGCGAAGTTTTTTTTATTCCGGACTCTATCAACAAGAAGGGTGAAAGGATTATACTGTCGCTCTCTCTTTTCTCGCACTGGAGGTTTCTATTAAGCTTCCGATAAAGATCACTAAGCGCAAGCATGACGTCTTTCACAAAAAATAGAGGGATAAATTAAGAGATCTTTAGCTGATAGAAAATGGCAAGAAGTAACGCAATACCTCTTGTTCCTTCTCCAAGTAAAATGTTGTTTCTTCGTCGGATAAAACACGTGCGGGTTCAGGACAGCAAGCGCTGAACATCACTATTAGTTGGAGAGTTTTCTTTTTTACCTTCTTTTAGTAAGTTGTTGGGAGGTCATGGCGATTGTGAGTTTACGGGTAATTTCGCTGAATCATTTTTCTAGGGCGCATATCTTCAGAGGCCAGAGACACGGAAAAGGTTGTGTTCCGCTTTCACGCTCTTGCTTTCTGCTTCTCGTTGAGAAAAAAGTGAGTGGTATAAATTTTTGCGCGAAGACAACGCGAAAACTACGAACCTACTTTCACCTAATGCTGCTTTTTCTCCAGCAATACTCGTTTATTTGCGGTCCTCGTTCTTTCGCGTTTATGGCGTACGTGTTTACTGTTCCCAGAATCTCGAAGCTGCCGGCAAGAAGGGTTTTTTGAGATTGCCCGCTTCGTTTGCGCTTTATCTTCTTTTTTTCTCACTTTTGCTTCAACTTCAGAGTACAACTGCAAAAGAAAAAAAAAGGAAGATAATATACGAGGTGGGTCTTCGAGGCGGACAATGAGTTTTCTTAGCGAAAGCAAACACATTGCCCGTCTACAAATGGTTCACGTGGGCATAGGCATGAGCAGTACGCAAATGGTTCTCGGAACTTCGATGGTATTCTGGGACGAAGTGCAGGTCCCGTGACAAAGGGAATACACCGAGAAAAGAAATGGGAATATGGCAAACACAAAGGGGGAAATCTGCGTATAACCCAACCACTGGACGAGCAAGAAGATTTATCTAACCGCAAAACTTGGAGCCACCTGTTCGCGCTATTTAACTTTCTGTGCTTTTCAAAATGCACTTCTTCTGCCTTCGTACTTTTTGTCATATTATGCTTGCGTGGTTGAGTAAATGAATCGGCCTCATTTCCATTTTTTTTTCTTTTTTTGCTGCTCTCACATTCTTCAAGCCCGCGCATGTAAAAGTGCTGATAAAAACAAGTATTTTGATACATCATATAAGAAATAATAATTACCGCAATTAGATTGCAAATTCTTCTGCGCAAATTGGCTGGATGGCACTGCTCGACAGTAATGTGAGGAAGGCGGGTTACAGCAACAAGTAGGTCTTTTCTTTTATTTTGGGTTATTCCCCGCTTGGTTCCTGGAGACACGAGTTATTCTCAGGGGAGGGTTTTAGGAGGAAATGTACGGTAACCGTGTAAAGAGCAGCTGAACATCCTAATACGCAACTACGCGTGCTTGTCGGTAGCGGGCCGTTTTAGTGCTTCTTGGCCGTAATGGCGTTGGTAACAATGGCTCGCATTTAAGACAGACTGATGTCCCTTGTAACTATTCTTTAATGTCATCCCGTATAGGCCTAAAGAATTCAAGTCCTCTTCTGGACAACCTACAAATATATTCTACGCAACAGCTGCTTAGCTGCCAGTTGCACCTTATGAGGTGACGTCTGCGTTAGCTTCGGTTTCGTGACAGTACAAATACATACATAGGACTGTACTCGTATGTGAATAGTGCTCTCACGGTACAAAATATCCTGTTCGTTTTATCACCGTCTTCCTAATGAAAGGCATACGATTACAGAACAGACCACAGCTCGATTGGTTTGGTCCAAGAGTAAAATAACTTCGGTCGACAACTTTAAACAAGAACGGAGCCACGTGTCGCCCCACAGACGCCGGATTTCAAGGATATCTTTCAGTGGCTTGCCTTGTATAGTTAGACCTTTCTGAAAAAACTATTTTTGACCAGCTAGTACTAGCGTATGCGAGCAAAGTGTGTAGATTTTCAACTCTCTACGAGTCGGAAGACTTGACTCAGTTGCATTGAAGTCTATACCACATTCCTTTGGTCTCGCCACAAATTTTTTTTAGCTCAAGCGGCTGCGCCTATTTATGACATACGATAGCCCACACAAAGGTAATCAACAAACATGCACCCGAAGAGACGACAGAAGCGCTGTGTGTAGTCTATCTGAGTGTAGACAGCAGCGCTTGGTCTCGTCTATTAGTGTGCCTGTTAATTGTGTGACCTGGTGCGCGCTGCTATATGCCGTAATGTCTTACGAACCAGCCAGTAAGCACGTTTTATGCCTACTTGGGAGAAGTCGGTGCAGTTCTAATTGCGAAGGAACGAGAAAGTGGAGGGAATAACTTCAACGAATGTGACATGTGAAAGGAAGTACACTACCCAATTGAAGACTGACCGCCGTGGTGGTACTTCGAATATATGGCGCTTGGCTGCTCAGCCACCGGCTGCAGATTTTATCCCGGTCATGGAGATCACATTTCGATACGTTTCGCAAGGCTAGAGCCTCGTGTAGTGTGCGATGTCTATAGCCGTTAAAAAATACCGGTGTTTTCGTTGAATTGTTGTAGTCTTTTCAAAGATAGGGGAACATTGATGCCGTATTGGAACGTTGCAC
The DNA here is from genome assembly GCF_043290135.1 of Rhipicephalus microplus. Classification (NCBI taxonomy): domain Eukaryota; kingdom Metazoa; phylum Arthropoda; class Arachnida; order Ixodida; family Ixodidae; genus Rhipicephalus; species Rhipicephalus microplus. Next base: position 59,441,809 of record NC_134708.1, read on the forward strand.
GAGAAGAGCGTCACTAGCATTTTTCCAACTTTATTTTTGTGTTCGCGCAACCTAGTTGGGAAAAATTGCCAGTGATGGTCTCCTTGCGCAACTTTGTAAACAGGATCAATGTTCCCTAAATATTTAGAAACACCAGAATAATAGTTAGAGGCAAATGTGAAATGACTCGGCTTATAATAAAAGCTGGACAGATTGCAGCACTTGGACATATGTGTGTTGACCAGCTGTCAACAGCACTTTCAGAAAAAAGAGTTAACGTATATCTGCGCTTACCTTAAGGTTATAAGTGTATGTGTATATATATTTATGTATGCACTTACACTTATGTTGTGTTTTTATTCACGAGCTCACATGACTGTGGCTTGTCAGACAGATGCATAAATGTTCCCTGGTTTCCCAGATTAAAATATGTTGGAAGTTAGCGCTCTGTCTATCTATATGTGCCTTCATTTCATGCTATTTTTCAAGTGTGCTACAAGGAAACTTACTGAAAATGAAGTTCTCAAAACCTTCTTTTTCTGTAAGCGAAGCGACGGGGCAACAAACGAGTTCCTTCGGGAGGGGTGAGGGGGTGTTGTGTTGTGGCTATGTTTTTTTTCTTGGGAAGGCTAAAAAGAGGGCAGGTGATAATACGAGAATGAACGCGAGTCCCCATCAATAAAGCGAAGCGCGATGCCTATCAGTTATACGTCACTAACACTGATCAGTTGTGAACTGCGAATTTTTTTCAGAGTGTCATGAACTAAGGAAGGGTTATGTTTGTACACTTATTCTAGGCAAGTGTACTTGTGTGCCTGTCCATCTTATCACATAAACCTAAGCTGTCTGATTCAAATTGAAATTTGAACTGCAATAATTCAACAAATTGCAAGTGATGGTCTTCCCTGTCCTGAACGTTTTCTCCTGGGGTCGCTTATGAGCCTTAATGCTGAGCGCTGCCATCTCTCTGTGCCATTCTTTCATTATTATGTCTTATTGCGCTTTGTGCTGTTTTTATTCATCTGAATTCTGTATATATATATATATATATATATATATATATATATATATATATATATATATATATATATATATATATATATATATATATATATTGTCACGGGGTCGTGACGTGGCCGAAGACAGGAGACTTCGTGTTAGGATTTAACTGTTTATTTGGGCGAACCTGTGCCCGGTAAACTGAAAGTCCAATTACAGCAGCAGTCTCGCACAGATAGCAGTCTCGGACTGATAGCGGCGAACGGAGCGTCGGCCTTCGATCAACAACTGACAAGCGGCGAAGCGCGCCGGCATTTATACTCTTGCCGTCGAATGTTCTAGCGTTATCGCTGGCGGTGGCGTAGCTTCCAGAACAATCTGTACCGTTCGCACAGTGGGCGTGATCTTATCGAAATGATCTACTACAGTCCGGAATCTTCTAGAAAACTGCAGGCGCGGTTTGCGCTGAGAATCGTGCGGTGTTTTCGGACGATAACAAAAACTTGGGGAAAATGGAACGTGGCATTGCCCCCCTCTGAAAAAAGGCATCGTCCCGATGCTTTAACTAAAGATGAAAGTACAATAATAATGCAAGAAAGTACAATGAATAAATTACGATACAACAATAATACAAAAAAAAAAACACTAGTTAAGTTTGTTAACGCGCATGAAACGGCTTGAGGCGCGCGACATGGACGACTTCAGGTCGCGATCGGCGTCGTTGAGAGTTCGTGATGCCGTCGGGGACAACCTCGTAATCAAGTGGGCCGAGCCGTCGAACCACCCTGTACGGTCCGAAGTACCGTCGCAGAAGCTTTTCACTTAGTCCACGTCGGCGTATCGGCGTCCACACCCAAACACGTTCACCGGGCTGGTATTCCACGAAGCGTCGTCGAAGGTTGTAACGGTGGCTGTCGGTCGTCTGTTGATTCTTGATACGGAGACGCGCAAGTTGTCGGGCTTCTTCGGCGCGTTGAAGGTACTCGCTCACATCGAGGTTTTCTTCGTCGGTGACGTTGGGTAACATGGCATCGAGCGTCGTTGCCGGGCTCCTTCCGTAGACCAGTTTGTATGGCGATATCTGCGTCGTCTCCTGCACTGCCGTGTTGTATGCGAAGGTCACATACGGAAGAATGGCGTCCCACGTCTTGTGTTCGACATCGACGTACATTGACAGCATGTCGGCGATCGTCTTGTTAAGCCGCTCGGTGAGGCCGTTGGTCTGTGGGTGGTACGCTGTCGTCCGGCGGTGGTTTGTTTGGCTGTATGCCAAGATTGCTTGAGTTAAGTCGGCAGTGAATGCCGTTCCTCTGTCGGTGATAAGGACCTCTGGGGCGCCGTGACGTAGGACGATATTTTCGACAAAGAATTTAGCTACTTCGGATGCACTGCCTTTTGGCAGGGCTTTTGTCTCGGCGTAGCGGGTGAGGTAGTCGGTAGCTACCACGATCCACTTGTTTCCGAAAGCCGACGTCGGGAACGGCCCCAGTAGGTCCATACCAATCTGCTGGAAAGGTCGGCAAGGTGGATCAATTGGCTGCAGAAGTCCCGCTGGCCTTGTCGGCGGTGTCTTGCGTCGCTGACAGTCCCGGCATGTTCTCACATAACGAGTGACGTCGGTGGTTAGACGTGGCCAGTAGTACCTTTCTTGTATCCTCGCGAGCGTGCGAGAAACACCGAGGTGCCCTGCCGTCGGATCGTCGTGAAGGGCCTGCAGGAGTTCTGGTCGCAGAGCTGAAGGCACCACAAGAAGGTACTTAGCTCGAAGCGGTGAAAAGTTTTTCTTTTGTAGAAGACCGTTTCGTAGAAAGAACGACGCAAGTGCGCGCTTGAATATCTTCGGGACTTCGGCGGTCCTGCCTTCGAGGTATTCTATTAGGGCCTTAAGTTCCGGGTCGGCCCTCTGTCGTTCAGCGAAGTCGTCGGTAGTTATCGTTCCTAAGAAGTAGTCGTCATCCGGGTCGTCGGGTAGCGGTCGGTCGACAGGCGCACGAGAGAGACAGTCGGCGTCGGAGTGTTTTTTGCCGGACTTGTAAATGACAGTAATGTCATATTCTTGAAGTCTCAGGCTCCATCGTGCGAGGCGACCTGAGGGGTCCTTCAAGGTGGCTAGCCAACACAATGCGTGGTGGTCGCTCACAACTTTGAAGGGCCTGCCGTAGAGGTAGGGGCGAAATTTCGACGTAGCCCAGATGATGGCGAGGCACTCCTTTTCTGTTGTGGAATAATTTGCTTCTGCTTTGGATAGCGATCGGCTGGCGTAACTAATAACCCTTTCAAGTCCGTCAGCCCTTTGCACAAGAACGGCGCCAAGACCTACGCTGCTTGCGTCGGTATGTATTTCTGTCTCGGCGAATTCGTCGAAATGGGCAAGTAACGGAGGCGTCTGGAGGCAATGTTTAAGCTCCTGGAAAGCGTGTTCCTGCGGCGTTCCCCACTTAAACTCCACGTCGGCCTTGGTAAGGTTAGTGAGAGGATCGGCGATGCGGGCGAAGTTTTTCACGAACCACCTATAATAGGCACACAGGCCCAGAAATCGGCGCACGGCTTTCTTGTCAGTGGGCGGCGGGAAGTCGGCGATGGCGGCTGTTTTCCGTGGATCGGGACGAACTCCAGACTTGCTGATAACGTGCCCCAGAAACAAGAGCTCCTCATACGCAAATCTGCACTTTTGTGGCTTCAGTGTGAGTCCGGAAGTCTTGATGGCTTGAAGTACAGCTTCAAGGCGCCGAAGATGCCCGTCGAAACTCGAGGAAAACACGACGACGTCGTCCAAGTACACAAGGCAAGTCTGCCACTTCAATCCTGCCAGTACTGTATCCATAACGCGTTGAAACGTTGCAGGCGCTGAGCAAAGGCCGAAGGGCATCACCTTAAACTCGAAGAGGCCATCCGGTGTTATGAACGCCGTCTTCTCTCGGTCTCTTTCGTCGACTTCGATTTGCCAATAGCCAGTCTTAAGGTCCATTGACGAAAAGTACTTGGCGTTATGGAGCCGATCAAGTGCGTCGTCTATTCGTGGGAGGGGATACACGTCCTTTTTCGTGATTTTGTTCAGGCGGCGATAATCGACGCAGAAACGTAGGGTCCCATCCTTTTTCTTCACTAACACCACGGGGGATGCCCATGGACTTTTGGACGGCTGGATAATGTCATCCCGCAGCATTTCATCAACTTGTCTCTTCATGGCCTCACGTTCTCGCGTCGAAACCCTGTACGGACTCTGACGGAGTGGTCTGGCATTTTCTTCGGTTATGATGCGATGTTTCGTGATTGGGGTCTGCCGAATTTTCGATGACGACGAAAAGCAATCTTCGTATTGCAGGAGCAGGGCCTTGAGCTGTTCTTGCTTATCGTTCGGAAGTCTGGGATTGACGTCGAAAGATATGGGAGGGGCTTGGTGCCTCTGAGCAGGTTCCGCAGAATCGGCGAGGGCGAAAGCACTGGTGGCTTCGACAATTTCTTCGATGTATGCGACCGTTGTTCCTTTGTTCACATGTTTGTACTCATTGCTGAAATTTGTGAGCAAAACCGTTGCTTTGCCTTCCCGCAGCTCTGCGATTCCTCTTGCGACGCAAATATTTCGGGTGACCAACAGATGCTGACTGCCTTCAACGACGCCTTCCAAGTCAGGTGATTTAGGAGCGCCGACTGAAATAATGACGCTTGAGCGAGGCGGAATAGTGACTTGTTCTTCCAGCACATTCAAGGCATGGTGTCCTGACGGCGTGCGCGGCGGTAGTGCTTCTTCTGTGGATAACGTTATCGACTTTGTTTTTAGGTTGATGACAGCACCATGGAGGCATAAGAAGTCCATGCCAAGGATGACATCTCTCGAGCAACGCTGTAGGACTACGAAGTCTGTAGGATAAATACGGCCGTTAATGGTGACTCTCGCTGTGCAGATTCCTGCAGGCGTTACGAGATGACCTCCGGCTGTGCGGATTTCAGGGCCTTTCCAAGCTGTCCTAACTTTCTTTAACTTCGCGGCGAACGACCCACTGATGACAGAATAGTCGGCTCCAGTATCGACGAGAGCGGTCACACTGTGGCCGTCGATAAGAACGTCGAGGTCGCTAGTTCGCCGTCTCGCATTACAGTTAGGGCGTGGCGTCGGGTCACGGCTGCGTCGGCTTGTTCCGCTGCTTCCATGTTGCGTCGTCAGGCCACCTTCAGTAAGTGAGCTTTCGCCGTCAGGGCTTTGCCTGGTTGGCGTTGTGTTCGGAAAGCTCCGTCGCGGCGTCGTCGTCGTCGGAGGATCTTCGGTAGTTCGTCGCACAGCAACCGCACCTCCACCGGTTGCTGCCCTTAGTTTCCCGGATACGGGCTAGGTGACCGGCCCCGCGTTGGGCCAGAGTATTGTCGGTGGTGCGGTGACCTGCGGCGGCTGGGCGACGGTGAACGCGAAGGGCTTCGTGGTGTCCACCGAGTTCCTGTCAGGTAGTTGGCGATGTCACGTGGTCGTTCTCCTGGCTGCGGACGTGGTGCATCGACGGCGAAGCCACGCAGTCCCATCTGTCGGTACTGGCAACGGCGGTAAGTGTGCCCGGCCTCGCCGCAGTGGTAGCACAGTGGGCGGTGGTCAGGGGTGCGCCAAACGTCGGTTTTCCTCGGCGCACTGCGCTGGCCCGCTGGTGAACGGTAGGTCGTCGGTGGGGGTGGTGGCGGCGGTGGTGTCTGGCGACGGAAGTGCGACGGGGCGGCGTTTTGGCGTGGACGGGGAGGAGCGTTGTGGCGCACTGCAGCGGCGTAGCTCATAGTTTCTGGCTCGGGCAGTGGTGTATGGGGAATTCGAAGTGATTGCCGAACTTCTTCTCGCACAATGTCGGCAATCGAATCCACTTGAGGTTGCGCCGAAGGCAACAGTTTGCGCAGCTCTTCCCGCACGATCGCTCGGATCGTTTCACGCAGGTTTTCGGAGTCACTGGTTTGAGCAGCAGCGCATTCTGGAGTCAGGCGACGATTATACTGTCTGGTGCGCATGTCAAGGGTTTTTTCGATGGTGGTCGCCTCGGATACAAATTCTTGGACTGTGTTTGGTGGATTCCTCATTAGTCCCGCGAAGAGCTCCTGTTTCACCCCTCGCATGAGGAAACGAACTTTCTTCTCCTCAGGCATGTCTGGGTCAGCGTGACGAAATAGACGGGTCATCTCCTCTGTGAAAATTCCAACCTTCTCATTCGGTAGCTGAACCCGGGTCTCTAGTTGAGCAGCGGCCCTTTCTTTGCGAGCGACGCTCGCGAACGTTTGCAGAAATGCGCCGCAGAAGACATCCCACGTTCGGAGCGTGGACTCACGATTCTCTAGCCAGGTCCTTGCGGTGTCTTCCAGGTAGAAGTACACACGCCGGAGCTTTTCTTCGTTGTCCCAGTGGTTGAGGGCGGCCACACGGTCGTATGTTTCTAACCAGGACTCCGGGTCTTCGAACGATGACCCATGGAAAATTGGTGGTTCCCTGGGTTGATGCATGACCATCGTGGGCAGAGATGCGGCGGTTGTCATTGTCGCTGCAGTCGCGGTCATGGCCTTGGTCTTCCGCGCCTTGTCTTCTAGAATCCCGTACTCCGGTGGTAGCCCTTGCTGTCGGCGGCTTGTTCGCTGCTCCTGGTTGGCGTCGGCGTCTTCTCCGCGACGTGGGCTGGGTTCACGGCTTGACGGGGGCGTGCGGTACATGAACGAAGCAGCACCTCCACCAGATGTCACGGGGTCGTGACGTGGCCGAAGACAGGAGACTTCGTGTTAGGATTTAACTGTTTATTTGGGCGAACCTGTGCCCGGTAAACTGAAAGTCCAATTACAGCAGCAGTCTCGCACAGATAGCAGTCTCGGACTGATAGCGGCGAACGGAGCGTCGGCCTTCGATCAACAACTGACAAGCGGCGAAGCGCGCCGGCATTTATACTCTTGCCGTCGAATGTTCTAGCGTTATCGCTGGCGGTGGCGTAGCTTCCAGAACAATCTGTACCGTTCGCACAGTGGGCGTGATCTTATCGAAATGATCTACTACAGTCCGGAATCTTCTAGAAAACTGCAGGCGCGGTTTGCGCTGAGAATCGTGCGGTGTTTTCGGACGATAACAAAAACTTGGGGAAAATGGAACGTGGCAATATATATATATATATATATATATATATATATAAGGGAAAGAAGTGTATACCTAAGGGCTCGTTTTTCCGTGTTTTTAACACAATAATAATGAGATATAACAGACAGTAATGCCAAGAAATGTACAGGGGAAGTTATTAACATTATTGGAATGTAAATAAGAAGAAAGAAAAGTGGATGAAAAAATTACCAACTGTAAGCAGGAATCGAACCTACGACCTTCGAATTACGCGTTCGATGCTCTAACCACTGAGCTATTACAGCGGCACTCCCTCCATCCACTTTTTTGGGTTTATCTGTGAATTTAGAAGTAGGAGCGACAGTCAGCGCCATCTATAAGCCAAACAACGAGTGTGAAAACACTCTTATGCGCATGTTTGGCGTCACGTAGCACGTGAACTTATTATGAGCGGGCAGCTGATTAATTGTCCCTCTTATACAACCTAAACACACCAAGTCTGCCAGTACGAGACCCTCGTTCAATGAAATAAGGGAAAGAAGTGTATACCTAAGGGCTCGTTTTTCCGTGTTTTTAACACAATAATAATGAGATATAACAGACAGTAATGCCAAGAAATGTACAGGGGAAGTTATTAACATTAATGGAATGTAAATAAGAAGAAAGAAAAGTGGATGAAAAAATTACCAACTGTAAGCAGGAATCGAACCTACGACCTTCGAATTACGCGTTCGATGCTCTAACCACTGAGCTATTACAGCTGCACTCCCTCCATCCACTTTTTTGGGTTTATCTGTGAATTTAGAAGTAGGAGCGACAGCCAGCGCCATCTATAAGCCAAACAACGAGTGTGAAAACACTCTTATGCGCATGTTTGGCGTCACGTAGCACGTGAACTTATTATGAGCGGGCAGCTGATTAATTGTCCCTCTTATACAACCTAAACACACCAAGTCTGCCAGTACGAGACCCTCGTTCAATGAAATAAGGGAAAGAAGTGTATACCTAAGGGCTCGTTTTTCCGTGTTTTTAACACAAAAATAATGAGATATAACAGACAGTAATGCCAAGAAATGTACAGGGGAAGTTATTAACATTAATGGAATGTAAATAAGAAGAAAGAAAAGTGGATGAAAATATTACCAACTGTAAGCAGGAATCGAACCTACGACCTTCGAATTACGCGTTCGATGCTCTAACCACTGAGCTATTACAGCGGCACTCCCTCCATCCACTTTTTTGGGTTTATCTGTGAATTTAGAAGTAGGAGCGACAGTCAGCGCCATCTATAAGCCAAACAACAAGTGTGAAAACACTCTTATGCGCATGTTTGGCGTCACGTAGCACGTGAACTTATTATGAGCGGGCAGCTGATTAATTGTCCCTCTTATACAACCTAAACACACCAAGTCTGCCAGTACGAGACCCTCGTTCAATGAAATAAGGGAAAGAAGTGTATACCTAAGGGCTCGTTTTTCCGTGTTTTTAACACAATAATAATGAGATATAACAGACAGTAATGCCAAGAAATGTACAGGGGAAGTTATTAACATTAATGGAATGTAAATAAGAAGAAAGAAAAGTGGATGAAAAAATTACCAACTGTAAGCAGGAATCGAACCTACGACCTTCGAATTACGCGTTCGATGCTCTAACCACTGAGCTATTACAGCGGCACTCCCTCCATCCACTTTTTTGGGTTTATCTGTGAATTTAGAAGTAGGAGCGACAGTCAGTGCCATCTATAAGCCAAACAACGAGTGTGAAAACACTCTTATGCGCATGTTTGGCGTCACGTAGCACGTGAACTTATTATGAGCGGGCAGCTGATTAATTGTCCCTCTTATACAACCTAAACACACCAAGTCTAAACACACCAAACACACCATCCACTTTTCTTTGTTCTTATTTACATTCCATTAATGTTAATAACTTCCCCTGTACATTTCTTGGCATTACTGTCTGTTATATCTCTCTCTCTCTCTCTCTCTCTCTCTCTCTCTATATATATATATAGGAAGTGCCAAGGAAATATCTCTTCCTTATTACTCCAAGCTCTTCATCAGACGCCATACGGCGCCCTGTGGCCTTTGACTTGCTTGCTTTTTGTTGTATTTTTTTCGTTTACTTCGCGTAATCGATTCAGGTCGCATATTTAACTTATACAACCTGTCACTTGCATTGAAATTTTCGCTAAAGGCAGCGCTTGTGCCGAACACTTATTCCCTTCGTTTGCGTTCGCCTGCGCTATGCTACCATATGAATGTGTCTCAACGCAGCCATTTTGCCATTATTGTGCAAGGGGGTGTTATTGAATGTTCTCCTGTTATATAAAATTTATCCTTGGGGGAAATGAGGAGTATAGATCTGGCTTAGAAACCAATGGCAGTGTTTTCATATGAGGCCAAGAGACAGCCGTCTTTGTGAATAACTCGAGCAATGCTTTCGAAAACTCTATTAGTGGGCTGCATTGCCAAAGTACAGTCGCATCTTTAAGCGCCACTTTGATAATGTGAGTTAGAGGACCCTATTCCTAATAAATTTCTTTGCGTTATTTTTTATCTTTTCCAGATGCCTTAGTTTTAAAGTACCACGGGCCTACTACAATGAAAGGTAAGCAAGCTATTTCTTTGTTGTTTTTCCGTGAAGTGCAGATTTAGAGGTCACAGTACTTATCAAGCAAGTCTGCAATGAAATAAAATATCGTTTGAAGGATGTGGACTCACTGGATGATATGATTGAGAAAGGCATTTTCCACAGATTGACTTGCCCTAAAACTAAACTATCTTGCCTCGATAATGTTTATGCTAGTGAATCTTTAGTTTAAATGTATCATTGTTTATGCTGACGTAGTGTAGACAGGAACGACGATTTGTCTTATAAGGCTTTAGACTAGGGCCTTTAGTGTAAACAGTTTTGCTGCTTTGTCTCTAGGGCCCTTAAAATCAAGCTCAACGGCACTTCTAAGCTGCAATCTTGCACAGGATTAACTAAACTGAAAATAAGTATATTGAGTGCGTTCAAGTCGGCGGACTTGGCTGATGGCTAGTCCGCAGAATACCCTGTTGTTTTAGATATTCTCCAGATTTGCCTAGCTTTAAAAAGATGTGTGCATTTCATAGTGTTATGCTACAGTCTCATCATTTGTAACGTTTACTTTTCATCTAAGACAGTGCACTATTCTTGGTTATTGCTCAGTATCAGCCAAGCTATTCCTTTGCCGTTGGGACGAAGGAGCACTGCACTCACTGTTACATTGCACGTAGTAGTAGTGGGCACTCAATTGACACTGATATAAAAAGTATGTATTAAGAATTATAACGAAAAATGAGGATGTGTGAATAATTTAGAATTGCATCATGAAGAAAAAAGTAGTTGTGCAAGAAACCGACAGTTGTAGGAAAAATTTCAGAGCATCCAAGAAATTGATGAGAACACAAATAATGAGAACACTCAGCACAGATACCTTACCACCTCAAGGAAAATGCATCAGTATTTTGATACTGCATACATTTATTTTTTATTTCGTGCTTCGACCCCAAGTGATGAGTCACTGTTACTCGCATCGAACGACTCCAACCTTGCAACTTAATGCCAAATCAAGAGAGAATAGGTTCAAAAACATTGTGTACACACACAGCCAGTGAGGGCTTGAACTAGTTTTATCACAGCTGTTTCCTTGGCTTGATGGGGAAGTGCTTATCAAAATGAGAGAGAATAATAACAGATCAGTAGCTGCCTAGGACGAATTTTTTATGGAGTGAAGAGACACTTGTTAACCTACTATCACATTTACACCAAACTCACATTCGAGAGAGAGAGAGAGAGAGAGAGAGAGAGAAATAAATAAATAAAAGGAAGAGACAGGGAGGTTAACCTAGACGAACTGGTTTGCTACCCTGTATGGGGGTGGGGAAAAGGGTCGGAAAGAGGATAGAAATAGAGAGATAAAAAATAAATTAGAAAAAAAAAACACATGTGCACACATTCAGGGAGTTCGAATTACAGTCGTTTGGACAGGCCGGTTGAACGCAAAAAGCGCAGAAGCGCCTTCACAGCCTTCTTCTGCGACATAAAGTCCTGTCGGCAGCGCAGGATTCTTTCTTCCGAAAGAGGCTGGTTGTCCAGTTCATCTAGTGCATTGCAGAGTGACTGTCTCTGCGAGCAGTATTGTGGGCATTCACACAGAATCTGCCAAGTTGTTTCATCACTGCCACAATGGTCGCAGGCAGCAGTGTCAGCCATTCCTATGTGGAACGCGTACACATTGGTATATGCGACACCCAACCATAATCTGCACAGCATAAAAGCGTCTCGTCGGCGTAATTCCGGAGGAATTCGAAGACTAAGAGTTGGGTCCAAAGTCTCTAACCGTGCATAGATGAAATATGACTCGTTCTATTGTGATGAGGTGCGCTTGCGAGAAAGCATGCGGAGTTTCCGTGCAGCGTCAGTTCTGGAAAGAGGAATTTATATTTCATCGCTTTCAGTATGGGCAGAATGGGCAGCTCGATCGGCCTGTTCATTGCCAATTATTCCACAATGACTTAGGAGCAATTGAAAGGCTATTTCATGTTCTTCCTCAATGAGTTGGTGAGTCTTTTCTGCAATCTCAAATACCAGCTGTTCGTACGGTCCGTGGCGTAAATGTGATAGAAGGGATTGCAGTGCCGCCTTTGAGTCACTGAAAAGTGTCCATTTTTCTGGCTGTTGGTCGTTGATGCATTGCAATGCGGCACAAAAAGCTGTGAGCTCTGCTTGCGTTGATGTCGTAAGGTGGGAGGTCTTGAATTTTCTTGTCGTGTCATTTATCGGTATAACAAATGATGCCGTTGAACTCTTCTGTAAAACAGAGCCGTCAGTGTACACGTGTATACAGCCTTCATACGTCTCGTATAACAAGAGCAGAGCAGCTGTCTAAGAGCAGGTGACGACATATCTGCTTTTTTCTGGATGCCAGGTATAGTTAGCCTCATGTTAGCCTGAGTCAGGCACCAGGGAGGAGTCGAAGGCCTGGCGGCGGGTGTAAAGCATGTTGGCAAAAAATCGCGATATGTGGTGACCGTTTGGCAAAATGATGAACGTGGTCTGTCTGCTGGTAAAGAGGCTAGGAGGTGGCAGGGTGTCCGAGCAATATGCCCTATATGTGTCCTGAGTGCCTCAACGTCGATATGTGTCGTGATGAGGTGGTCACCGGCGATAGCTATAGTAGCCACTGTCGATGCACTACGAGGCAAGCTGAGGCAAATACGGAGTGCCTGGGACTGAACACTCTTTAACGTTTGAAGGCTTGTTTTGCTTGCATTGGTCAATGCCGGTAAACTGTACCACAGAAAACCGAGAAAAAGTACTCTGTACAGCTGTATCATTGCACTGGGAGACATTCCCCAAGTCTTCCCTGCAAAGAACTTTAGTATATTACAGATGTCTATTAACCGTTTCTTCATGTACGAAACGTGATCACTCCATGAGAGATTCCTGTCAATTATGACGCCCAAAAACTTGTGCGATCGAATGTATGGTACAGTTTGACCATTGATGCTTATAGTGTGCTTATCCATAGGCTTTCGTGTAAAAACTACGAGGGCGCATTTCTCGGAAGAAATTTCCAAGCCTCGATTTCGTAGATAGCGTAATGTTTCAGTGGCAGCTTTTTGAATGCTCCCTCGTAACTGCAGGCGTGTTACAGCCGATGCCCAAACGCAGATATCATCCGCGTACATTGATAGCCGGACCGTGCTTGGCAGATGCTCAGTGAGAGCAATTAACGTAAGATTGAACAGCACAGGGCTGAGTACGCCACCCTGGGGGACGCCACGGTGGCTGTGATGTGGAGAGGTTGGACCGTCTTCAGTGCTGACAAAGAAGGATCGCATTGACAAATAACTACGTATCCAGCGATACATCCGATCACCTACTCCTATATCTTCGAGAGCGGTGAGAACAGCTTTATGCGTAACGTTGTCATACGCCCCTTTGACGTCTAGGAACAAAGATGCGCACAGACGCTTACGGCCTTTCTCGTGTTAGACATAAGTGACCAGGTCAACTACGTTCTCAATCGATGCTCGACCTCGCCGAAATCCTGCCATGGCATCTGGGTAGATGTTCTAACACTCCAAGAACCACTCCAGGCGTCCCAGGATCATCCTCTCCATAACTTTGCCTACACAACTGGCCCATGCGATCGGACGAAAAGATGAGAGCTCCAACGGTGACTTGCCTGGCTTCAGAAGTGGAACTAGGCGACTTGTCTTCCAGCTTGTCGGGAGCGTCCCATCTTGCCAGGATTTGTTGTACAATTCCAAAAGGAGGATTCTCGCGTGTTCACCCAGATGACACAAGGCCTTATAAGAAATTCTATCGGGCCCTGGTGCCGACGTGCGTCCACACAAAGCTAGAGCTGCTCTGAGCTCCCCGATTGAAAAAAGCATATCCATGCGGGAATCCAGTGTTTGTGGACAGTTAGTCGAGGGCAATAGGATATTGGGCACTGCGAGTGGCCCAGATACTCTGGCACAGAAGTCTTCTGCCACGTCAATGCCCCGTCTCTGTTCAGAAAGTGCGAGAGCCCTGAATGGTGACCACTGAGTGGGTTTTGTGCGGAGACCTCGTACCGTCTTCCACAATTGGGATAAAAGTTTTCGTGGGTCAAGTGACTCACAAAAAACAGTCCAACGTTGTGACTCGAGTTTAATTATCCGGCGCCGAATCTTCTTTTGTATACGTCGAGCAATCCGTAAGTCTTCTATTGCCTCCGTGCGTTGTTATCTTTGTTCAGCACGCCGTCGGATTGCTCGAAGTCGTTCTAGCTCGATGTCAAATTTCGTTACTTTGGGAGAGCGGGTGAGGGTACACGTAGCATCGTGTATTGTGCTTTTAAGTATCTCCTCTATGTCGAGGGATATGTTTTCCTCACATTGCTCTTCTATGCGAGACTGGAATTTCAACCAGTCCACTCTCTGAACACTATCGCGTACCTTAGCATGGGACAATCCTTCGATTTTGACGTAAGTGGGAATGGGGTCACTTCCATGCGTTTCTATGTCTGGAAACCACTTAGCACACCTGACGAGGCCTCGTGAGACGAAGGCCAGGTCAAGGCAGCTGCTATACCTTGAACTACGTAGGAACGTTGGACTGCCACCATTTAGCAAGAAAAAATGGTTGTTGAAGGTGAAGGACACCAACTTTCTCCCTTTAACATTGGTCTTCGAACCTCCCCAGATGGGCGTTGAAGTCGCCGATTATAATGCATGGGTGACAAGTTGCTGACAGGATACCTTGTAGTCTTGTATGGTCTAAACGGCTTGATGGAGAGAGGTAGGCACCCACAACCGTGATGGTAAGTCTCCTTTCCACTGTTATACTTATATATTGATTGTCGTCATGGGGTGACACCGGATGATGGATGTAGGTGAGGTCGCGGCGAATAAACATCAGAACTTTGCTATTGTCTGCAATTGTAGACAAAATGAATGACTCATAACCAGAAAGTCTGATTTCTTTCTGTAAATTTGGCTCGCAGATGACAATGATGGGGAACTTATTGGTGTACACGAGCCGACGGAAATCGGCGATGCGTGACCTCAGTCCCTGGGCATTCCATAGAATAATCGCTGCCTTTCGAACCTGTTCTCTGAAAGACAGTGGCTGGTGAGCCATTATTTAATCAAGCGCTGCGAGTACTGGACTCAAAGCGTCCAGTAATTGCAATGCACTTCTTGCTGATGGTGTGTGCATGTTGCTTAACAACAAGCCAATTGCGTTAGTTAAGGGTCGAAAAAGAGCTATCACTTGCTGATCTGTGTTCCGCAAGTCCTCCATTGCAGCAGCTTGCTCTGAAGAAGACGGCTTCTGCTGCGGCTCTTCTGAGCGTTGTGTACGCGTAAGTGGAGGCCGCTCTTCTGTAGAGACTTGCTTGCCCCTTTGCTCTTTTCCAACGTCTGTGTTTGCCGTGCTGGAAACTGCAGCTGACAATCTTTCCTGATGCGTCGACTTATTGCCTGAAGTTGGCGCTGTCCGTCGTGAAGACCTTCGACGGCGACGTCGTCTTCGCCGGATTTTCTCAGCAGCTTCTTTGTGGGTTGAGCTGTCTCGTACCATTTGCTTCAGAATAGAATTTTTTTTTATGTGTGGACATTCTTTCGAAGAAGCCTTGTGAGCACCCTGACAGTTGGGGCACTTCAGTGTGGTAGCGCTACAGTTTTCTTCCGCGTGTGGTTCGGTGCACCGGAAGCACGCAGCGGAGCTCCTGCAAACACCCTTTACATGGCCGATCTCATGACAATTGAAGCCTTGCACGGGTTTAGGAATAAACGGTCGAACTTGTTGGCGAAAGTGGCCAACCTGCAAGTATGCGGGAAGACACCTTTGAATGTTACTCTCACACAGCGTGTGTTACCAAGCCGCCCAACACTGACAATGACGTTGTCTTGACTCGCTGGTTTCATAAGTATTGAAAGGTCTGCATTTGGGATTTCCGTTTTAATGTCGTAAATGACTCCTGATGTGGTCGCACCATCGGCTGGTATGATGGACCTAACTGCAATGTTTCCCAGTTGAGTTACTTGCTGCAGCGTGCTCAGCGCACTCGGGTGCACCACATCGACAGCCAGGATGTTTCTTCTTGTATTAAGCCGTACTTCTTCAATCTCCTTTGGCACAATGTTCTCGAAATAGAGCGAAAGCGCTTGCCTGCTCAGAGCACGCAAGCTTTTGGTAGCGTTCTTTGGCGCGAACAGAATGGAATGGGGCCATCACTGGGGCGCCGTTTTCACGGTGGCTGTACTTGACACCAGCGATGGATTGATGATCCGTCGCTTGGCCTTGCGGTGCAGGACAGGTTGAAAGCCGTCGTCTGAGGACTCGTCGCAAGATGCGGAGTACAGCTCAGTGTCATCGCTCTCACTGGATGTGTTTCCTCGCTTCTTCGAGGTAGTGGCCGTGGTCGAACCGGAATCAGACGTCACCTAGTGAGGTTGTACATCCATTACCGCAACGGACGGGGCAATACACCCCACAACTGCAGCGAAAAGTCCAGAAAAGCACTGAGACGAGTGAGATCTGTTCTACAAAGGATCACTTCGTCTTCCTCCTGTTGCGTTAATCCTCACATTCGAAAGAAACATTGTGTTACTATAGGTGCAATGCCATAACGTTTAGTGGTAATCTAACAGGTTAACTCCTTCTTTGCTGTAGCACAAAAAAACTCTTAATAGTTGTGGTGCCAATGACGTAATAGCAATAATGTTACAATGTAGAGTCGTCAAAGCGGTAAACTACAGTGCATTAATTTTTTAGGTACAACCTCGATCCGTTTAGATTTCATGGTATACTCTTGCACAATAACACGAAATTATTGCCTTGAAAGAACAGTGCGTAAACTGTGTATTATATTGCACTATTTTTCGAGTAATATTATGTGAAAACGACATATCGTTCCTTTTTTTAAAATACTGGCCTATGCACCACGTTACCACAAAACAAAAACCGGCCAATCCCACGCATACGCGGCATTCGGTCTTATGTGAGGCAGCCAGCAAAAATTAATTTATGCTATACATAACGCGCATGCCATGATTTTCTTGTTAGATCTTTTCTTTTATATCGCTCATACACACCCACCACGCTAACCAAATTTGAAGTATATCATGCTAGTGAACTGGCCATGAGTGCACCATATGCCATAAATATTATGAATGTGATGATTTCATGTACAACCTGTCATCTAATTTCGTCATAGAGTCCCGTCATGCAACAGCGATTTTGGTGTATAACAAGCCAGCTAAACAGCCATGAGCGTACCGTCAGCTTGGCAAATAAATAATGTTGCACATGGCATGAATGTGGTTATCCACATGTTAGGACTTGATAATGAAGTACTTTATACGTAGCCATTAGGCAATACGCAATTTGGTGTATATCGCGTAAGTGGACTGGACGCAAGGGCACCATCAGCTCGGTATGCAAGTCATTCTCATTCTCATATGACACATCAAGATATATATATATATATATATATTTATATATATATATATATATATATATATATATATATATATATATTTATATATATATATATATATATATATATATATATATATATATATATATATATATATATATATATATATATATATATATATATATATATATATATATATATATATATACTTGCCGTTTACGCTTGTAATATAGTCACGTCACGCAGTGCCAAATTTGGTCTATATAAAGCTAGAGAACTGGCCGCAAGCGCGCCATGAGCGTGGTAAACAGTTCATGTTGCCAATGACATGAATACAATAATTTTCATTTTACCATATGCCATTTATGGGCCTCATGCAGTCACGTCAGGCAATCCCAAATTTGCTGTATACCTATGTAGTGATTTCGCCGCGTGCTCGGCATGGGCGAGGTATGTAAGTCATGTTGTACATGGCATTATTCTCATAACTTTCATATCAATCCTTGTCATTCAAGTTCATCAGACAAGCGCGTCACGCATTACCGAATTTCGCACATGTGAACCTGGCGGAACAGCCACTGATGCTGATGAGTATGGTCTAAATGTCATTATATACATGGCATACAAGTCATGTTTTTCATATTATCGCCACTGCTTTAAGTTATTCATGTTGAAATGTCTCGTCATATCATGTTCCGTAGATACCAAGTTGAATAAATGGCCGCTAGAGCACCAGGGCCATGGTATCTAAATCACGCGGTTAATGACAAGTAAACCATAATTTCCGTCATATGACAAGTAATTTATGTTTTTCATAGAGTAATGTAATAAATACCATTCTTGGTATAAATCTCCTTAACGACATGTTTACTGGAGCATGAAGTAGTAGGTGGCTAGATAGATAGATAGTTAGATAGATAGATAGATAGATAGATAGATAGATAGATAGATAGATAGATAGATAGATAGATGCAACCACCATGGACGTTTCACGAAAATTAGCGTCTATTTGAAAAGTAGTTCTGAGACCTGGCGTGGCTCTGTGGTAAAATGCTTCATTTTCAAGCAGAATGCTTGAGTTCGAGTCCAGCTGGGACCCTGTGATTTATTATTTGCATTTGTTGGGTCGACGCTACCGATGTCGGGTAATTCTTAACGCTCACGCGTTGAAATTGCCCATGTGCGTTCTCCTCAGTCCTGGGTAGATACTAAGGGCCCATCACCTGTGGCACATACCCGCATACCAGCGGTATATAACCACCCGTGGGTATGTGCCACTGTCTGGTGGAAAGTGCTCGATGACGTACGCGACGGGATCGTGATTTTACTCATGTCTTGACCAGCGCGTGATATTCGTCAAACCATCTTACCCTCCCATGCTAATTTTAGTTCACGCGAAGTTAAGAGGGTGACCACGAGAGCACCCAAGCGTAAGCGGCCAGATAGTTATGGTAAAAGTCGCCGAAGTTTTCAAATAAATGCTTCACATTCAAAAAGTCGTCCGCCAGATTTTAACATCATAGGGTATGATGTTGTAAAACATAACAAGGAACAAAAACGGAAAGATTTGCAAGTAAAATTCTTATTGTGTGTTTGTTAACAGTTGTGCGGGCTCAGCGTATACTTCAAAAGACTTCAAGATATGCCGCTGATTGTTAGGAGCGAAGGCAAGACTTCGGGACAAAAATAAAGTGGTCATTGCTCTTCATCTTTATTTAAACTTGGTTAAAGAACAGGAGAAACAAAGGAATACCAAACAAAGAAGCGGTGATGACACGGACTCCTAGTTAAACTACTCAGCCAATCTCAAGGCATTAATTGAGCTTGAGAATCCCCTAGCTACAAGAACGTCTTCCAACGGCTAATTGGAGTTCCTTAGGGGTCAGGCACACTGTCTTTTCCTGTACGTATTAGCGTAGCTACATGATATTGTACTTTATAATACCCTCGCTCTCGCTATGTGAAGCTCATTGCAGAAGGCGAGTCACTGACCAAATGAAACGATGCTGATAGTAACCTTATTACGTTCATTTTAGCCGACTTGTCTCCTACTGCGTCACTTGCCTGAACTTTTTTAGATGAGGATTATAGCATGCCGTTGTGGCCGTCGCCCCGCCGTGGTGGTCTAGTGGCTAAGGTACTCGGCTGCTGACCCGCAGGCCGCGGGATCAAATCCCGGCTGCACCGGCTGCAATTTCCATGGAGGCGAAAATGTTGTAGGCCCTATGGTCATATTTGGGTGCACATTAGAGAACCCCAGGTGGTCGAAATTTTCGGAGCCCTCAGCTACGGCGTCTCTCATTATCATATGGTGGTTTTTGGACGTTAAACCCCGCAAATCAATGAACCGTTGTGGCCTTCGGTTTCCGTGGCTTCCGACAGGGTTGCCAGGTTGAAAATTGAGAAATAGCAAAAAAATGAGAAAAAAAAAACTACTGATGAAGTGACTAACGGGAGTAAATGGCCGTAAATGTAGTGAAAAGTAGCCGCGCATATGTGGGAACTGGTACGCCATCACTGACCTTATTGATCTAATGGCTCTGTAACACTCCCACTCCTGCTTGGGCCCATTTGTAGCCTGCAGTATAATAATAATAATAATAATAATAATAATAATAATAATAATAATAATAATAATAATAATAATAATAATAATAATAATAATAATAATAATAATAATAATGTAAATGACTATACAATAGCCTTCTCTTGCCTCTATGAGTAAATGATGGAAGAAGCCGAACAGTCGCAATTGCTGAGTCAAAAAGCATGGATTGTTGACATTACAAAACCTTTCGAGCAGGTTCTTGCGCTGGTGCAAAAATCACACTCTCCTCATGTGCCTTGCATGACTATTAAAAAAAAAACTAGGACTAGCAGTTTTCATGCGGCAAGAAAAATTAATACAACATTAGTATGCTCTGCAAGTCCGCACGTTCTATTTGACCTAGCATCGGCATCGGAGGTACGATAGTTAAAATATTATTAACATATCATTCGGAATCATTCGGAAGTAATTATAGCTTATATCCACTATGTTTTCAAACTGCTGATGTGTGACACAACGACATTCAAATGAACCCCTTGCTTCAGATTTCACAATGGAGTACCAAGCAGGAGAACGGCACCATAATTTGTGGGGGCATCACCGCACGCATTGTGGTACGCGGTGCTGGTAACAGGTAAAAGTAAGTGTCTTGGCATTGACACAACTAAAAGGAGAAAAAAAAATATCAGTGCATAT
Source organism: Rhipicephalus microplus (assembly GCF_043290135.1). Taxonomy (NCBI): domain Eukaryota; kingdom Metazoa; phylum Arthropoda; class Arachnida; order Ixodida; family Ixodidae; genus Rhipicephalus; species Rhipicephalus microplus. The sequence continues at coordinate 59,462,062 of NC_134708.1, forward strand.
TCACGGAGTAAATGATGATGAGTGGGGTGAAGCATCTTCCGTCCGTCCGTGTGTCTTTCCGTTCGTGCCTACGTCCATCCATCCATCCGTCCATGTGTCAGGATGAACCGACAGAAGCACGGACGCACGGATGAACGGATGGAGAGACGGATGCATGGACGGACGGACAGAAGCATGGATGGATGTACGGACGGGTGAATGGACGGACGCACGGACACTTCGCCCCACTCATCAGCATTCACTCCGTGCGTATGGTGTAAAAACCAATAACACAATCTAGTTATATTATTCTCTAGGACATATGCACATAAAGCTATCTATTGAGCAACGCATGTGATTGATATGTTTGATTTAACGTCCCAAAACTGCTATATGATTAGGAGAGACGCCGTAGTGGGGGGCTCCGGAAATTTCGACCACCTGGGGTTCTTTAACGTGAGCCCAAATCTGAGCGAATGGGCCTACAGCATTTCCGACTCCACCGGAAATGCAGCCGCCTCAGTCGGGATTCGATCCCGCGACCTGCGGGTCAGCAGCCGAGTACCTAAGCCACAGACCACCATGGCAGGACGAGCAACGCATGTGGCTGCATAGTAGTACTACAGCGGAGACAGTGACCCAAGGCACAAGAAGCTTCGCTCCTAAAAAGGAAAAGGAAAGCAGCGTGAGCAATCCCATGAACGCCCCGCCGCGGTGGTCTAGTGGCTAAGGTACTCGGCTGCTGACCCGCAGGTCGCGGGTTCAAATCCAGGCTGTGGCGTCTGCATTTCCGATGGAGGCGGAAATGTTGTAGGCCCATGTGCTCAGATTTAGGTGCACGTTAGAGAACCCCAGGTGGTCAAAATTTCCGGAGGCCTCCACTACGGCGTCTCTCATAATCATATGGTAGTTTTGGGACGTTAAACCCCACAAATCAATCAAGCCCATGAACGTCCCGATTCACGCGCTTGCTTCTCCACAAGCACTGCCATGTTGCTCTGCCTCACCGAAAGAGGCACACAAGCGCGCCTTATCACCAGCCTTCAGCAGTAGATCCCGGCGGGAAGGCAATGGTACATCAATCAGCTTAGTTTTATTCAGGTGGCTTAGTGGCTGCACTACCAGCTTGAGAAGTGAAGTTGAGTATGCGATTATTGTTTCACATGGTAGTGTTGCAATAACAGTGTCTTGCATACACGATAAAACATAAAACGTATCGATAAAACAGATACGGATACTCGTCTAGGGAGACGTACCGCAATACAAATACAAAATACGCAAAGAGCATCTAAGATACTATATAAGATACATGTATCTTCTATACGGCCTAGCATTGATCGTGGGCCATTATAAACACGGGCATGCGCCACACAGTTGAGTAAATAGCGCTTCTCACCATCACTTTCCCAAAAATGCAGATGGCAACAGTCAGGCCAACAAAAAGCCAACGTCGTTAGTGGCATTGACACAATCTTTCCTGCATGCCTTGTCACTCCCCAGTTTTTATTTTCTCTTTTTTATTTTTTTGTCTCTGTCTGTTTAACTTTGCGTCTTTATATTTTTCTCTCCTTTTTTATTTCTTTGTCTCTATTTTTCTCCTGTATTCAATCCGTCGCTTTCTGCCTACTCCTCTATTTTATCTATCAAAGTTGTTGCATTGCCCTCTGTACAAATCGGCTCAATTTCTCAACGGTCGAAGGAGAAGCGAAGAAGTGGACAAAAAGTGTGCGTGGTTGTTCATGATGGCGATAGTTTTCAGATTCATCAGACTCATTACGCCCGGCTCAAGCAGCTGCACTGTTAACATTTCAGGAGGTTTAACAAATTCTGTTGAAATATATAGACACTGTACAGCTTCTTCACGGGCTTGAATTTTACTGAACCCTCACATACAAAGTTCTAAGAAGGAACGTGTCCTATTCGGGCTTCTTGTTGCCACTTTGTGTGACGGAGTTTGCTGTCCCCAATACAAACAATCATTTCTCGTGCAACTTCTCTCAGAGTCTTCTCTTAGCGTCTGGGTTGACGAGAAGAAGATAAACACAAAGCAGGAGTAAAAGCCTGAAGTACTAGATACAATTTTTTTGATTCGGTCTAACAGATAAACACAGCTTGTGTGATTGGTTAAAGAAAAGGACTGAAAACTAAGGAGCAGGCCTTTATCAGCTTAGCGCAGTGAGGATAGCGGATGACTAGCTTTTGTGTAGCCGAAATTCAGCTTATAAAATCAGAAGTAGAAACTGGGAGTGCATAGTTGTGAGTGTCTTGGGTGACGAAGATTCTATACCAGAAATTCGAGTGGTGGATTCTATCTTGACAAAGGTTAGCAGATGGCTCATATCTTTATTTTATGCTCAAGTACAAACGTTTACGCACCACGCGAGTGCTTAGCTACGAGCCACTTCGCGATATTTCAGCTACGTAAGCATCGACAGAGAGTGGCGCTATGACTGAGAAGCATGTTTCTCCTAATCAAAGGCACGGCTATCTTCTAAACGGGTACAAATATTTCGCACATTTTTTTCTCTTTTGAGGCGTTGTGCTCTTCGACAGCCGTGGCTACTTCCTTTTGTGGGTAGGTAATACACTTTATTAAGGATCCAACGAGGAATTACTTGCCCGGGCTAGGAATCCAGAGGCTCTTGTCCGTGGAGCCTCGTGCGATTTCTTCGGCGATTTCCCTGGCTCGCCGGACAACACAGATTTGTTCCACTGCACGTGGGCTGAGAAGGGCGGCTTGCCACCGCTCAGCCAGTCGTCCTGGGGTACACTCACGCTCGTCCGTGTAGTGGCGGCGAACACCGCACTCACACTCCCAAAGTGCCCCGCCGCGGTGGTCTAGTGGATAAGGTGCTCGGCTGCTGACCCGCAGGTCGCGGGATCAAATCCCGGCTGCGGCGGCTGCGTTTCCGATGGAGGCGGAAACGTTGTAGGCCCGTGTGCTCAGATTTGGGCGCACGTTTAAGAACCCCAGGTGGTCAAAATTTCCGGAGCCCTCCACTACGGCGTCTATCTTAATCATATGGTGGTTTTGAGACGTTAAACCCCACATATCAATCAATCAATCAATCAATCAATCAATCAATCAATCAATCAATCAATCAATCAATCAATCAATCAATCAAATAAACACTCCCAAAGTGTATGCGCCATGCCGGCTGTCTCGTGCGCGCACCACGGACAGCCGGGTGACGAGTGAAGCCAGGGACACAGTCTATGCAGGAGTCGGGGATTCTCGATTGTGTCGGTCTGCAGACGCCTCAGATCAGACGCCTGAGACCTTTCTAGCTGCATGTGGGTTGGTGGATAACGTCTTCGCGTTTTTCTATAATGGTTTTCTAAAAACCATTCTATGAGCCAGGAGCGTAGCCTCGGGGTGGCACACCGGGCACTTGCCTCCCCTAAATATATTTTTCGCCATAGCATGGAGAGCGAAAAATTACCATTTTCAGGTGGTTCCCCTCCCAAAATCATGGTGGTACACCCCCCCTCCCCCTTCCGAAAAAATTTCTGGCTACGCACCTGCTATAAGCATACATGTTGTCAATCGCAATCTTTCTGACAAGGTGACATCTACTCAACGGAATAACGTTCGTATCCGCCATGGTAGCTTTGATTCTGCTATCCATGTAGAAGTGACGCTCATTCAGCAGATAAGCTCTTTGAGTGGAAGAAACTTGCAATTCCGTCTACGAGTACAATCGATGAGCGAAGCTCCTAGGAATGGGACGGAAACGACTATGTGCCTGATCTTGCTGTGTGCTTTCATGAAGGCTTTAGGATGGGAAGAGTGTTGCGCTCGGTGGCGGAAATGACTGAGCGAGTGAGTGTGCGGCGACGCGTGGTGCAGCGCAAGTCACTGATCTGCCGCCACGCCTGCATTCTCGCTGTAAAGCAAGCCGCACCTGTTGCTTTTCTCGGCACACTTGCCTGGTGCCGGGAGCTTCGACGGGGACGGTGAGGTGCAGGCCTAAGAAGCTGTGTTCAAAACAACAAACTATGTCTGTACTGTGTGACAGAAGAAAACTGACATAACAGTAAACAAGATGACCGGTTATCGACCCAGCGCTGCGGTCGACGGTCGATGGTGCACCGCCTGGTGTCGTGGCCAGGCAGTTTGCTCATACACAAATGTTGAGCATATTTCACAGGGATCTGTCTGGCAGGGTGAAAATTGATAGAAATGAAATAAATCTCCGTGCAGTGAAGAGGTTAGAATACTCGACGGCATATGCGAAAAATGCCGACGCGCTTCCCCGCTTGTCAGTTGATCGACGGCCGGCCCGTTTGCTGCTATCAGGGCCAGCGTAGTGTTGCTGCAACCTGAAATTTGATTTACCGGCCAGAAGTTTGGTCAAATTTCATCTGGAGAAGTAATCTATCTCATTGACAGTGTCACGATTCCGCGACGCTGACAAATGTGACTAGTTCTGGCGTCGAGAAATTATAAATAAGAAATTCACAATGCCGGGACTCGTCACCGGGCCATGGAGGCGATCACGGTCAGAATAATTCTGGAATGAGAGATACTTTCACCTTGGATGAATATAAACTTACGAGCTCTGGGTCACTGTTTCATGCATCAGAAGTTTACTTGATTCGCATCGTTATCATCATGATCTGTGTATCCCCCTGCTCTCAGGTGTTTAACTGCATTCTGTTTTACCTGTTTTTTAATGTGGGTTGCGTGAAGGGGTTGATGTAAAGACGCAAAAGATTCATCCTCTGAGTCCTAATATGTTTCTCGTTTTATGGCATGTGTTTAAATTGAGATTGGTAAATAAGAATTTTTAAATGCATGATACAAGCGCGTCAGTGTCACTTTTATTTGAAAGCTTATTGAAAATTCGGCAGATTCCACGTACCACGGAATAGACGTTATGCGAAGCATGTGGAGGGAAAATTACCGTGTTGCAATTTTTGTATTGAGCGACACGTCATGAAATGACGCTAAATATGTGTACAAATGTTGCACGTACAGACATATGTTGAAGAGTTGCAGATGTTTATATAACCACTTGTTTGCACTTGCGCAACGATGCCAACTGCAACATGCGTATTAGCAACACCACAAGCTGATATCAAGCGCTGATGTTCGCGATGATGCTGGCCTTGGACACTGCTACATAAATCAACTTCAGTGCATGGCTACTAACCACAATTGACGTTAATCCGACGTTACGGCTGTATCAAAAGAGTACATAGTTATTGTTTATAAAATTGGGTAGGCAGCACTACAACCACTATTGACGTTTTACGAAGATTAGCGTCTGTGTGAAAAGTAGTTTCAGAACCTGGCGTAGCTCTGTAGTAAAATGTTTTATTGCCACACAGAATGGTTGCGTTTGATTCTAGCTAGGACCTTGACATTTGTTCTTTGAATTCGTCGCATTGACGATACCAATGTCGGGAATTTCCTAAAGCTCGCGCGTTAAAATTGCCCATGCGTGTTTTCGTCATTGCTGGGTAGATACTAAGTGTCAATCAGCTGTTGGACATACCCGCACACCAGCGGCACATACACGCCCGTGGGTATGTACCACTGTCTGACGGGAAGTGTTTGACAATGTATGCGACGGGATTGTGACATTATTCATGTCTTAACCAGCGCATCATATTCGTGAAAGCATCTTACCCTCCCATATTAATTTTGGTTCACGCCAAGTTAAGGGGGTGACCGCGAGAGTGCCCAAACGTGAGTGGCTAGATAGATAGATAGATAGATAGATAGATAGATAGATAGATAGATAGATAGATAGATCACCGAAATTCACTAAGAAAAGCCTAGCATTTAATAGCGAAGTGATGGCGACAGGAAGCGAATTGGCAGGCGTTAGCTTCTCTCACGGAAGAAGTCGTAAATCTTTCAAGTTTACACATTTTTAGCTTCTCAGCGACAAAAATAAAAAACAAGGCCTCTTGGAATTAAAAGGGATATATTTCCTCAATCCCTGATTGATGAAAGAGGCCTGACCTTCGGCTTTGCAAACTTTGTGAGAAACTCTAGGATTCTCGAGAGACGGAGCCTAGGTGGGAAAGCCGATGTCCGGAAATAAGGCCCACGTGTACGGATAAAAAAAAAGCATTATACTTCTAATGTTCTCAATTTTAGTACACGCCCCACTCAACTGAGCTGATGAGGTGACAGTGGACCGTAACGGTTGGCTTACAGGGTAGATCATCATCTTTATGCCAGATAAAAAAAATGACTAAAATTAGTTTGTCGGAAAACTATTATTTTTTACTGTCAGATAAGATGACAGCACAAATAACGAAACAGTTCAATAAAGAAATACCCCCGATACAGAAATACCTCGACAGCCCACAAGGTAGCAAAAGCCTTTATGCTCTCACCTGCGTTGAAGCTCTAGACGCTGCAGTGAATTCACTGGCACCCTCTTTCTCCTTTGTTTTCCTTCTCTTCCCTCCGCTCTCTTTATCATCTTTTTATTCTAACCTTCCTAATCCTGCATTGTAGGGTAGACAACCGGAAGTATCTCTGGTTAACTTCTCTGTCTTCTCTCTTTCTGTTGGTTTTCTTCGTTTTCGGGGTCTTCAACCAAGATCTCACACCAACTCATAAGCTTTCTAATGCGTTCGATTAAAATGACTGGGAAAAGAGAGCTACCTTCTTTTGCTTTTAGTCGATGCATCGATATTCCCGCGATTCCTCCGAAAATTTTCTGGTTCAAAGTGTTTGAGAACTGCCTCTAAGATCGGTAGTATTGCAAAGTTTTTACTCTTTACCTGTTTTCGCAATGGCTCCGTGATCAGTGCACCTTAGACCAAGTGATGACATCACGTGACCACGTCGTGATACGACTCTAAGTTATGGCATCACATTGGTGCCACGAGGACAGCACTCTTTATGGTGATATGTCTGATCGGGCATGGTAGTGTCACATAGTGACACCGTAACTCGATGACGATTTTTTTTTCACCCCACTCGTGTTGATGTGGACACCGCGGGCCACCGATGGCGCCGACACCAGTGACCAATATTCCCGTTTGATAAGGCATCCAATGCTTTCAGCCTAATAGGCTTGACTTGATTTGGCGCTAAGTTTTTTTGAATAGTAGCCGATAACTTTCTCTCGTTAAGCCCACCACTCATTTGCCAAAGCTTATGTACCGCACAACGATGAAAAAACAAAGACAAATAAATAAAAAAAAGAGTGTGATCAAAATTTGATCATCCGCGATCGACGCATCGTAAGGCACTAAATGCTCAGCCCGAAGTCTTCGCCGACACACTGCTCGCTAGCGAGAGTGCGAAATAATCGATTGCACTATTTATCGAAGCAGACTCGCTCCGCGTAGCCTGCTCTCATGCTATTGGACTGAAGTTTCCTATTTTGCGTGTTCTTGAACCTATTGTACCCAAACAATACATTAGGCTATTATATGTATTGATAATATATGTATCGTGAAGTCTGTCTACCAGACACGTGCGTTTGTAAAACATGAAAGTTAACTTCATTGCATTTCCTGGGAGATGAAGGTATTTGCGATACACTACCTAGCATACCCACAGCTGTGTGATAGAACGCGTGCTTGTCACGCTAGAGGCTTGGATTTTGTCCTCGCTCAGACCGGGGAATTTTTTAGCACTTATTTTATTAACATGGCTCTAGATTTCGGAGTTGCAGACAAGATGACGATTTTTCGCTACCAACCAATGACAGCCCCACCAATGCAGGAACGTTCGCGAAACGAGCTCTTTTATTACGCTAGATCCGAAATGTTCAGGTAGGTAATAAGTGGAGTGGACGTTTCGACATGCGGACTTTCGCAAAGCCGAGTCTGCTTGTCGAAACTACGGCTGCAGTGACGCTCCTTTTCACAGCGAAAGCTGGTATCGGACCCCAACACGGGTCACGCGCAGCGCCGTAGTTGTCCGCCACTGCCACCACCACCCTTGTGTGTAACCTCTATCACACGAAATGGAAAAATAAAACTAAAAAAACACCAAGGATATAATAAAATTCTAACCCAGGTCCACTGCGTGTGAGCCCACTGTTCTTCCGTTGAGACAAGTCGATGCTTGGGACTCGTTTCAAAACTTGCCTAAGGAAGGTTTGATATCGGCAAATTAATCGCGTTATTATGAGTAGGAAGCGTTGTATTAGTAATAAAGTGTTTTAGATCATCAAAAGGCGTCACACAATGCAAATTACGTAACAAGTTGGTCGTCCGATACTCCAAGTCATTATGAAAGCTTGTTCTTCATCGCTTAATAACCGTGGCACATGCCCATTTCAGGCATATTTCTTCATCGTCGTCAGCCACTGCATGAAACACAAAATTCGGACAAAATTCGTTGCAAGCGTATAGCGGATACCGCCCTTCTTCGAAGAATTACGAAAGATAGCACAGTAAATGCCGGCCTACTACACAAAAACAATGATTAATTATGGCGTAGTGGGTACCCAGCATGTGTGCTTTTAGCATTTACCCAAAGAGTGTTTAGAAAAGGCTCTGAAAGGCCACTCTTGCCGCTTTCGCTGTGACTGAGCTGCGCTTTCCGTGCAGGCGGGGTGAGTTTTTTTTTTTTTGATGAATAATCGTTTCAAATTTTCACCTTAATGCAGAGAATTCTGTGGCCCGGACTGCTGTATGATGCCGCGTGCTATGGTCATCGCTGTACATAATGCAGGCGAAACAACGTATAGGATAGCCATCTGTAGCATTGTAACCGCGTGCTCCCGACAAGGAGAAGTGCTCCCACTCTCGTAATTCAAGCGCCTTGTTGATGATATTGAGCGCGAAGCCCTTTGCGGGTCCCGGCTGTCGTATGCTGTCACATGCCGCCATTGCTTGGCGACAATATGGAGGCAGAACCACGCATAGAAGTAAAAAAAAGGACAAAAGCAAGAAAAAAAATAAAAAAAATATAAAGTGAATTATAAATACACCGGTTTAAAGAGAGAAAAAGTTAAAGAGAAAAAAAGAGGAGAGAAAAGAAACAAGCGTGAATAGAAACAAAGAATTCTACCAAGCTCCGTACTTATTATTTTAAGGCTACGTCAGTTTCTTCTCTTTAACGTCTGACTTAAACAGGTGGTCAAAATTAACGGGCTGCATTTATATTTTAGAAAAATACCTTTGTCGATTTAGGCGGGGTATCATGTGGGGATATGGCACAAGCCGGAACAAGCTGCTAAAGTCAGAAAATAATCCCGAGGGCCCGCAAGGAAAGCTACGATTGAATAAATGTAATGCATAAAGAAAGAAAAAGTTTGGTGTGCTTCAATAATAAAAAAAAGCGTTAGTATTTTTTTTACACTTAGTCTTTATTTAGCGGTATTCAACAGTAATCTCGCGTATGCATTCAGACACGCGTAAACCCTAAAATTAAGAAACCCACAACGCGCATTATACGTGATGAAAGGATTGTTTATTTGTACAGCGAATTAAGGTGGGCCATTCAACGCATGAGGGAAGGCTTTAACATTTTTGCTTGGTGCGTCGCGATAATATATAATTAAGTTGAAGCAGCCATTACAACAACCACAAATGAGATTTCTCGAATTAGTCGGAATTTGAGTTATAAATGGTGCGTAGGTAACACCAAATGTAAATGTTGTAGTCATTTGCATAACCTGACGCGTCAAAAAGTATCACGCACTAAGAAACTGAGGTATACATTGTTTGTTAAGATATTTTATCATGAAACGAACAGCTCTGCTTTTTGATAATCCTCGCTCTTATACCTCATGTCTCGTTCGTATAATTCCAACTGAAAAGTTGCGAAAATGAAAAAGATCCTATTTCATCGATCAACATGGTTTGGATGAAAGCTTAGAAATCACATCCACGCACCCGCCGTGGTGGTGTAGTGGCTAAGGTATTTGGCTACTGACCCGCAGGTCGCGGGATCTAATCCTGGCTGCGACGGTTGCAATTCCAATGGAGGCGGAAATGCTGTAGGCCCGTGTTCTCAGATTTGGGTGCACGTTAAAGAACCCCAGGTGGTCGAAATTCCGGGGCCCTCCACTACGGCGTCTCTCATAATCATATGGTGGTTTTGGGACGTTACACCCCACATACTCATCCACACAGTAAAATCACATGACTATCGTAGGTAGGATTGATTTGATTGAAAAGTTTTACAGATAGTGTGTGCGCTGCATGTGTGGTAACTACTCGCTGGTGTGTGGCCACGCGCTCGCGGGGTGTAGCTCATACAGAGTGCGGTAGCACTCATGTATTTCATGTACGATAGTACTCATGTACGTGCATTCAGCCCATCAAATTCCCCAGTCAGCCATTTCACTTTGACGTGTTTCATGCTAAGCTGTCTTTTTTTTTGCCCGATGAGGTGAATATTAGCACATGTTTATACAAATCGCTTCGTCTGCTTTTGTTCGCTGTTTCATTTTGTTCGGTTTGTCTTTTAGGCGTAACCCGTAACGAGTTTCTCTTTTCGGTAATTTGATAACGTAGCAGTTATACCTTCGTAATGGTAACAGATCCCGTACTAACGTGGAAAGTTTCAGGTAACATAAGTTGTCACGTTACTCATTGATTTTTTATCCCAGCATTCTTACACTAATGTCCTTTTTTTCGTAGGTGCAACACTCCCAGAGCAGGTATTATGCCGCAGCGGCTACAAGTCTGACAAGTGTTGACAATAGGAGCACCATTTATTGCGTTCATCGAGAGTTAGCATGTTTGTAGCTGCGGACGTATTCACTAGGAAGCACCACATGTGGCCCGATGGCAGCTCAATGAAAATATGAAAGCTGTTGTTCTTTAAACTTTAAAAATTCTACTTTTTAGAATGATGCCCCATTGAACACTGTAGTTTTGTTGATCAGTTCTTCTTCAAAAATGAAATTTGCTTTCATACACTTTATAAGTGCTAACTTGTAGGATCCCTGAGACCTGGAGCGCTTTCGGGTAAACAGATGCATGTTTTTGGGGAAATATACATTGGAGAGAAAAAGAAAACTAAAGTCTGCTCGAAATATTTCTGAGGAAACAATGTAATTTAGAGATTTCTTTACGCCTACATCATCTGAGCATACGTTTTGTACGTTACTAGAGGCACGACGTTAGAATTGCAGTATGATTGTTGAGAAATTGATGATGCTTTTAACTTTCGAAGAGTGTTGACAATGAAATCCCATTTTCTCTATTCGCCATATTAAAAAATGGCTTTACCACGTTTCTTGGAGTTGCAACCAGTCATACAGAATTTCACAACGAACATCAGGCCAATATAACATGACTAAAGCCCAGCACACTTCTTTATTGATGTCAGCTGGGTCGGATCAGTGGTTAACTTTTTCGTATGCCTTAAGAAAATTGTATCTACCAGTTTGAAAAATGCTCCAGCATGCATTGCAGCATACTAACTTTTGCTCTTTTCATAAAATTTATGTTGTAGAGCAAAGAATATTTTTTTAGTGAGACACAAGTGAACTACCCCCCCCCCCCCCTCTCTTAAGGTAATAGCCTGCAGGTGTTCCAGTATAGATGGACTCACGCGACGTGAACAATCTCTCTAAAATTCAGATGTCCAATAAACTTCGCAGTTTCGTATAGCGTATCCGCCTTCCATGGGCCACCACACTCCACGTGGGTTGGCGTTACAATGTATGCATCAAATCATATCTCATTGCATATTTGCGCGTTGCATAAAAAACAATTTCGCCTGCCGTTCTAAAGCATTTCGCGCTGCTCCGTAGTCAGGGCCAAGATGTGCTCCGGTGGCTTTCTTGTTGTGATGAGAAACTCTCCAGCTGGCATCAGCACCCCCCCCCCCTCTTCTCACCCCTGCCCCTCGACGTACGACATCAACGCACAGATCGCGACGTACGAACCTCGCAAGTAACCAGAGCAGCTATAAGATTATGCACAAAGGTCAGCAGCTACGCACTTGCGCTGGAGGGTACAACACGAGGCCGTAAACAAAAGAGACTCATGAACGGTACAGATGTCTTACTATTCGACGACGAAATATCCGAAAGAAAACGGCCTAAACCCTGACCCGAATAAAGCATGGAAGCCGTTAGCTCGCAGATTACTGGTCGTTCACGCCTCGTCTGCACTCTTTTTTGTTTACTTTCACTAAAACTAACTACGAAGCCTGCATTTGTTTCAGCATCTGTGTAAACAGAAACAATGTCTGGTGCAGTTCTTCTGACGTATACCTGCCGCACGACACGAAATGCTACTTACTGGGACAGCGTGGTTACATCGAGGCCATTAACAAACTGCGCCGGGAACAGAAGATTTAGTGCTGGCTCCGCGGATGTGGCTTTTAACGCTATTTGCGCTTTGTATTGTGACTTATCTTATGGATACTTCCCCATAACCTTTCCCCATGTCTCGTCAGTTAATTTGTGAGCCTATTAAGGTTCGTTTATTGTATTAATGTGTTCTTTAACGTACACTGACAATACACAGTACACGATCTTCTCTTGCTTTCTCTCCATCGCAATGCGACCGCTGCCTATTCATTGTTGTTGAAGAATAGCGTGTTGCATGGGGGGGGGGGGGGGAGTGTGTGTGGGGGGGGGAGTGGAAATGAAGCTACCTACAGTGTTTCGTACTTTCCAATTCGACAGCAGTACACCCTGTCCATCGTGGTGTCTGGCGTGTAGAAGCATAAATGTCTGCTGTACAAGCATTTGAACTCCAAGTATTCCAAGAGTGCAAGGTATCTCACATACGGTCAGTAGGGGTCAAGCAAAGGTCAAGCAGTCTACAAGAGATAATCTGTAACGATTGAGCAGTGGTAACAGAGTCGACCGGTGACGGGGAGTAGGGGACAACGCCGAGGAAATAGAGGCACAATTTGCAAGCATACCTAAAAATTTGCAGTGGAATTTCTACCCAAGTCTTTCGTACCGTTTCTGCAAAGTGTGCGTTGCTGCAAGATAACACTGCAGCAGAGTAAAAACAAGTGATAAAGGATTTCTCAATTGTATTCTGTAAAGCGTGCAACACTGTGTCACGATCCTTACTGTGGTGGAGCCTTTCCAATAGGTGCATTGAGTTTAATGTTAAGTGATGGTCAAGAACCAATGAATGGAAGCATAGGTTGGAGGGAAGTTATCTAGTAAATGACTGATCGAAGTTTAATGAAAAAGAACTAGCCTCATGAAGTTGTGAGCTTTGTGAATGTGATGGTGAGGCCTAGACCGGCATGTATGGAGGAAGAATTCAGTGAGTACCCAAAACAATTTTTGAACTCATATATTGTCGATTGCACCCGTACTGGTGACAATTAAATGTCATTGTTGTTAAAAAGACATATATAGCCCAATAAAGACACGAAAGAGATAACTTGGTAGTTTAGCAGTCAGGAAGTCCCCAATCTTTCATATTCTATGCTTATGCCTCTTTTCTTTATGGCCGAAATGCTATAAAGCAATGCAAGTATATGACGCACCAACTCGCCCCGTCATCAGTACTTGTCAGAGGGAAGTCATTTGTAGGATATTGTACTTACAGGCAATTTTCGTTGAAATTCATGTCCGCTCTTGCCTAAAGAAGGTTTGGCTAAGTGAGGCCAGATTGAGTGCTAACGCAAGACTTCACGCCCAGCCGGCGAAAGGGTATACTGCCTGCGTCAACAACCGCGAGAATCGTTGAAGACAGTATGCCTCACTAGCATTTTTATCGCTACATGCAGCGTCGTTACGAAAATCTGAATCACTCGACGTAGACCCGTGCGTACTCATTGCAACTATTCAGATGCTTTGGGCTCACGGTCTGCGTCGCTGCTAGTCGCACCACGATGCTCGCGCCTTTTTTTATTTGCGTGTTTTTGACCGTGTTTATTGGCGTTCTGGCATATAAGTGACACTCCCCGCAGTGGCCACGACTTACTTTTGGTTTTTCGCACATAACTCGAGGGCCCCAAGTCATCGCCGCAGTAATTATGTAGGAGGGTTTCATACGCACGCCACGCTGTTTTATCGAGTCTAAGTGTTTGGGGTGCATACGACCCCGATGTGACTGAAGATGTAACAAGCGGTGGAACGACGGCAGTGCCATCGCAATCAAGGTAAACCAGGTGTATTCAGCATTGCCGTCTATTAATACACCGAAGCTGACGTTCATTCAAGGTGACGTAGACAGCGTGACGGGACATGAAAGGCTTACTGAAAGTTACAGAACGCGGATTTTCGGTAAAGCCATTTTATATATAAATGAATGCAGACGTCAAAAATGGAGACTTACTTGTGTAGAAGTAGAAGCTGACACTTTTCAGAGGCTGGATGTCAATAGGAAGACTGCCTAGAATTTGACGCACTTACAGGCGCGGCATAAAGCACGGTTAAAAGTGCCAAATGAATGTCATCCTGAAGCACTCTCTAGTAAACTGTAGAATTCTACACATGGCTCGTTGGTGGTTGTTATGGTAAGTCTCAGGCTCAAACAGCCGGACATACTTTCTTGGCACATCTCCAGTTCTTCATTAGGATTTTTTCTCTCTCTCTCATCTTCTGGCAGGAAGGCCTCAACTTCATGCAGGTAAGAATAAAATAAAGAAAAAGACGTTATCAAGTCATAAAGTATTTCCTTCGTGCAAGACGTTGTGGTATTTGGCCTCCATCAAAAAGAGACCACCACAAATTTTATATTCTTCTATTATACCATCTAATCTGTGCGTGCGTACGTCATTCTGAATTCGGGGTGGTTTGGTTATTTGGCGAATACTCCGAAGCACCCGTTTTCTTGCTCCTGAGAGCGTGCCTAACTGAGATTGAGTTAACACGGTGTACCGAAGCAAAAATCTCTGATATGTCACCACCATTTTTTATTTCGGCAGCCCGAAAGGGCTAAGGGACCAACGAAATCAACTTGTACAAGATTGTTCGTAAACTACACTATTTTTTTCTCCGGCTTGATAATAAAAAGTTCTTGACCTTTCCTTATTGCCTATATTTGTTCTTCCTTGTCCGTTTTATAGCAAGCTTCCAAGCCATGCGTTCCGTGTATGCCCCTTTATTCAGAAAAATGTTTGTTCTTTACTGCAACCGTCCTTCCGCTATCCAGAAGAAATTACAGCTGAACGAAGCGCACAGCTGTCGTTTCGTTGACGAGCAGAACAAAAGCAGACACTGGGGAGGACTCGGATCTTCGCAAAACTTTTCGAGCCAGGCTTCTTTCATTACACATAGGGAAAAAAGAAAGAACAGGTTAGCTCTACATCAGAGAAAGAAAATTATAATGAAGGGCTTGTCGAAAATCTTCATCATTTCGAAAAGATGCCCTTTGAAAGACCAGCCGAATTCAATGTAAGGTAATAATGATCATGAGTTGAATACTGTAAAATAACATAGGTGACAGAAAAGTCGGTATTGTGCAAACACGGAAGAACTAATATTGCAACCAAAACGCATATTACGAGGATATTTCTTTTATTACGAGCAAATATACTGTGATACCAAAATAAGAAAACTTATTATAGATTTACGTGTCTCTACAAATAAATTTTTGAACGTCTTTAATAGTCAATAAGACAAGCCTTTGTGCCCCTTTTTACTTATTACCCTTTTTTACTCTCCTACCTTTAAAAATTAAAATATTTGTATGTAAGTAAAGTACAACAATCTTTGCTTATTGACGCCACTGATGATGACAATGTAGAAAGATACAGAAATATTTTTTTATTGATAGGCTCATTCTTGGCTGCGAAATTTAATAATTTTGATAATACATTAACCTCGCAAACTACTGTCCTTAAGCACTTACGCAGTGACTACGATGAATCTTAAAGGCGCTACGGAAACATCAATAAACACGCAAACTTCTAAAGCCTCTGGATTAGATCGCACTAATGGTGGCACGAATAAACGAAATATTGATACTTTATGTCCCTATCCTAATATTTCACTTACTGATTCCTTGTAGATGGTTAAAGTTGTGCAGATTCTCAGAAATGCAGATCATAATTTTTTTTTCACCGACAACACCAATATATGTGCGGTGTGGGTGTAATGGTGAAGAATGAAGCACTGAGGCTAATGAAGTCCACAGAGGTTTATTTGGTGAACTTGTGCCATGAAAGTGAAGTAGTAGTTATTGTAAAGTACGGGACAATGTTAAAGGCCGAGCGCAGTCGGTCGTCGACAAAACCAATCTTCGGTGAAAAAATGGGCAGTTCCCACGCACAGTGGGAATCGATGATATGCGAAGCACGAATGAGGAAGGTTGATATGTCACTCTAAAATCAGCACAGTGTTATGAGGTGGAGGTATATTATGCCGCACATGACTTACGTGTCATGATTATCATGTTTGTATGTGTCGTTTACCTCCGTCATGTATTCACATCAAAGGATACCTAATTTAGTATATGGGAAGCTGACAAAACGGCCACGAGCACGCAATGAGCATGGTATCTTGCCATTTTCTTAAATGACATGTTTGTCAGCATTATCACGTTTGCACCAGTCATATAATTTCGTCATCCATTCACGCCACGTAACACCAAATTTGTCATATGTGCAGTTAGCAAAACAGCCGCGAGCGCATCACGAAGGGCCCAATATTCTCCCATGTAGCGTTGACGGACGTGCACGCTAGGCAAAGCGACGCTACGTTAGCAAAACGCGAGCACTATAGTCTAACACCATGCGCGACCGGCGCGACCAGCGTCCATTGGCGTGGCCCGACAGCAACCAGCGCGAAATGTGACATGCTCGCGCCGATGCGTCACCCAGACAACACGATGTGTTGCCCAGACAAACGCGCATGCGTCAAAGCAACGCAGCGCGTCGCGTGCCTGCTAGCATATGGCAAAACCGCTGCCTGGCGTGCCAACGCCGCGTGACGCGACGAAATAAACGCTCGTGAGCACGCACACCGCGTCACGTCTAAATGTATTGGTGCCTTGACTGTGGCATGTAGTCATGTTCTCACATGACGCGCATCTCATGGTTATCATGTTTACTCTAGTCACATACCTTCGTCATCAATTGACGTCACGTAATACAAAATTTGGCATATGTGAAGCTAGTGAAACGGCCGTGAGCGCATCATGAATGTGACATGTAGTCAAGTTGTTACATGACATGCATATCATGATTATCATGTTTGGATGTGTCATTTACCTATGTCGTTGATTCGCGTCGCGTAATACCGAGTTTGGTGCATGTGATGCTATAGCGAAACGGCCGTGAGCTCCTCTTGAGCGTAGCATGTTGTTAAATGACACGCACCTCATGTATATCATGTTTCGACCAGTATTATACCTTCGTCATCCATTCACGTACCGTAATATAAAAATTGGTATATGTGATGCTAGCGAAATGGCCGCGAGCGCCTCATGAGCGTGGCATGTCATGTTGTTCTATGAAACGCACGTGATGATTTTCTTGTTAAGATTTGTCGCTCGTGTTTGGCATGCAATCATGTCATGCCATACCACTTTTGCAACATGCTATGGGAATGAAACCACCGCAAGAGCTGCATGACCATGAATTTTCAATCTTGACTTTCTTGACATAAATGTCAAGATTGTCATGTTATGACTAGTCAAATATGTTCTTCACACAGTCGTGTTATACCATACAAAGTTTGGTATTGATACGATTATCGAAACGGCCAGGAGAGCTAAAGGTCATAGGCGGATAGATAGATAGATGGATAGATAGACAGATAGATAGAAAGATAGATAGATAATAGATAGATACGCTCAAAGTCGCCAAAGTTCGCTAAGAAAGATACGTTTTTTTTAGTGCAAAGAGGACTATCCCAGCTAGCTCATGGTTAGCTGTGCAAGCTGGTCTTCGACTGTTTAGGTTGGTTCCTGTTCAAGCTTATCGATAGTGCTCAGATTAGCTCTTCTATCGGGTCCTTGACTGTTCTAGCTGGTTCTAACTGTTCCAGCTTATTAATGGTTGTTGAGTTAGCTGTTCGAGCAAGTTTTATGCAGTCCCAGCTGTTCCAGCTTATCGGTGGTGCTCGCGTTAGCTGTTCCACTTCGTCTACAACTGTATCAATTGATTCAAACTGTTGTAGCTTATGGAGATTCGTGGGAGTCGCTGTTTTAGATGATCCACGACTGTTAAAGCTGGTTCCAAGCACTCAAACCTATTGCTAATTCTCCGGTAAGCTGTTGCAGGTGGTTTTTTAGCGTTCCAGCTGATTTCAGCTGATCCTCACCTGTTCCAGCTTATCGTTGGTTTTCATGTTAGCTGTTATGACTAGCTTCAGCTGGTTCCACTTTCAGCTGTTGTTGGTGCCTAGGTTAGCTCCGAAAAAAGGCTCGGCTACTTGCTTCATACGCTCAACCTTATCTGAATAGTCTAAAACAACTGCGAGGTTTACCAAACATTCCAGAGTGGTCTGCAAAACCGCATGAAAATCAAGAAAAAAAAGCAAGCTTAGGCTAATAATATTATCAATAAAAACAAAACACATTAATATGTAACAAAATGTCTTTCTGCGCCAAACATGGTTTTGTAAAAGTATTTTCTTGTTAACTGAATATTTGATTCGTCAAAAAAATCAACATGTCGAAGGAACGTATGGGAACGATTCCAACAGTAATTTACAGTGACAACGATAATGGTGCAGGTACAGAGGACACAAACATTAAGGCCTCTCGCCCTTATTTTAGACTTATTCATTAGCCACGCCTGATAGATGACACGGCCATATAAGTGCTTGCACATGTGTAGTCGTATTTCATATGTAAGCTGATGAAGCGAGGGTATTCGCACCCCCCTCTTTCTCTACTGCCCGATTCAACGAAAAACAACGCAGCTCTTTATACATTTGCCCTAGAAGAATTCTGTTTTCTCCTTTTTTTTCTGAGATTTCGTATTCGCCCTCACGCTCCCTCACTCCTTCCACCTTCAAGGCTGCTGAACACAATGTTTTTTCCAGTGCCTACAGAATCTGAGGCATTGCAAGCTTGGTGCACCCCACGTTGCTTTCCACAGCCATCGTGATTGACTGACAATATGGAGTGGTGAGGTCATCATGTGATGGCATGTTGTCTCTTGATCTCGACTTTATGGTCACATCCCGAAAATCTGGTAATCTGCGACATCACCAGTGACGCCCTGTTAGTGAGTTCGTGTGATTTTCGCTGTGTCGACTGCACAGAGACATTCACTTAAGTATCACGCGACATTTTACTGACTTCCATTAGCTTTATGTGTCATCGGTGTTGACGCCGATGCCACCAGGGAGGTATCGTGCTGGTCACGTCTCGCGAAATCTCAGCAGGTCTGACCAGATCTCGAAATACTCTTGACGCATGAAGAATGTGTGGCTTTTGCCTTCATAGCTTCCCCAGAGTGTCTAACGATGCATATTGGGCACGTGACAGCATGTATGTGTTGAAACGATCTATAAGTGGTGTTCCGTGCGTCGGCTATTCAAGCAATAGAAACTACTTTTTTGTGGAGGCAGCAAATGGGGTCAGCAAGTTTGATACATTTGACTCAAAGAACGTGGGACGTGCGAGACCAAGCAGTGTATATAGATAGATTCTAGGCAAGTTCATAATCCCGAACTTGAGCACCATTGTGCTTAAGCTCAGCGACAAGATATGACACAAACAAAAAAAAGCACAATCAGAGCAATATTTCAACTACATTTGTTCTCCTAAATATTTTCATGAATACAGATTCTTTACATGCTTACAAGATGTGCGGGAATTACCGCCGACGTCGAAAAACCCTCCAATCTATTATGTGTCAATCACCACTCATACAAGAGATGCTATTGTGTCAACTACAGATCTGATTTTTTCTCTTCGATGCCTCACATGATCGTATTCATCCCGAAGTATACGCTAACTCAAGGTGAAAATGTCTTGCAGAATCTACCTAAATCACAATATAAGACAAAGCAAAAATCACTCGACGCTCCTAACCTCTGTAAATAATAATATTATTAATAATAATGACAATATATCATCAATAAAAATAAGAATCAATCAATGAATCATTGATGTGCGTGCCTCGAATCTACTATGTGGTCTTAGTGCAGGGACACGCAAATATAAAAGACAAATAAGCAATATATTTCATGCACTCTTCAGAAAAATTAAATAAAAAGACTGAAAACACACATGAAAAAAAAAAGGAATCATGCAAAGAATGATAATACAAGATGAGAAGTGTGAAATGGAAGTGAAAAAAAACTAAAGGAAATATACGTAGCTGTGTATAAACCTTCTTGAAAGAAGGAAAGGGGAAGAATCGGTACGTTGAGAAAAGGTATGTTAAGCCAGTGCAGAGCTGAGATAAAAACATCGACAGTGGACTGTGAAAAAACACCAATGGCATAAAAGTTAACATCATAGAGACTTTGTATACTGTGAACGGTAGAGAGTTGAAATACGTTGGTAGGTAAGTGAAATGGTTGATTCTCTCTGGCTCTCTTACGGGGAATCTGAAAATTCGCACAACTGAAAAGTAAAGCGCAGGATATAATACTGTGAACTAGTTTGCAAAGAATTGATAGACCAGAACTTTTTCGTCCACAGGGAAGTGCTGGCAACAATAATATTCTGGTACAGTTAAAACGAGCCATTTCTAGCGAAACGTTGATTATCAATACCGATAAACTTTTCTGGACTCGCTCATTGGCGTCACAGCCAGATTTAGCAATGCCATTCAAAATCACAGATGCATACTCAAGTTGAGGGAGATATATTGTGGTATACTACTTCTCGAAGGCTGTAAGAGAACTGAATTCTCGAGAGATTCTACAAACGCAGCCGAGTGAACGAAGGCCATGCATGACAGCACGCTTAGTGTGAGCGGAAAAATTTAGCAAACTGTCAAAAAGAGCGCGAAGATCTCTGAATTCATTAAACTAACAAAATGACATGGTGTTGACCGAGTATAGGAATGACACAATGGATGTTTTGCGAGATATACTCATGATTTTGCATTTTGAGGTATTCAGACGATGTTATTTAATGTTATCACATCATTCGGAGAAAGAGCACAATTATGACTCCAGGAAGCAGCAGTCGTTAACTGAATGAATTTCTTTAAATATCTTGATGTCATCAGCATACAAGAGAACAGAAGAATAACGAATTGCAAAAGGAACATCGTTAACATAAATAAAATAATAGTGGGCCAGATACCAACCTTCGAGGTTCTTCAGAAGTCACTTTATACACAAAGAAATTTGGCAATTTACGGCAACATAACATGATCTATTACAGATAGCTGTGCAGGAGGTTCACAACAGATGCCTCAACACCAAAGTTTGCAAGTTTAACTAACAAAAAGTGAGTGGCTGACTACGTCAATAGCCTTGCCCAGGTCACAGTTCAATACGTCAACCTGTCCTCTCTGAGAATTAGGTGAAGATATTTGCGTTATGGAGCTCGCAATATTGTGGTAACTCAGAGGCCAGGGAGAACCCCCCGTTGACTAGAAATCAATGAATTATCCACGCTAACATACAATATGTTGTGAAGAGCCCACTTAAACATCTTTCAAGTGGCACACAGAAGGGAAATCGCGCGATAATTCGAAGCCATAATTTTGCAGCCCGACATAAATACTGGAAGGACACACGCAGTTTTCCAGATGCTAGTAAAAGCGGAAGCTTTCAGACAGTTGTTAAATCTTTTAGTCAGTACTGGGGCAAGTCTACTGCCAGAAGCCTTTAGTATGACGGAACGGATGGGCTTACGTGGCCTATATAATAATAATAATAATAATAATAATAATAATAATAATAATAATAATAATAATAATAATAATAATAATAATAATAATAATAATAATAATAATAATAATAATAGTACTACTACTACTAATAATAATAATAATAACAATAATAATAATAATAATAATATCTGTGCTTTTACCCCCGCAGGGGCGTCTGTGAAAGCAGGCGTTTGGTGTGTAGCGACACCACGGACCCGAGCTAACGGGGGAGTTTCTACTCCCTCCCACGCCTAGCCGTGCGTGGCTTTGCCGTGTCCGGGGAAAAGGGGATCCTGGAGGTTGAGCCGACGCTGGGTGATTGGACCGTTAAGGCCCCCCGGCCGAGGCAACACACCCCTTTGGCCCCGGCTTCACGTAGACGGCACCCCTGGGCTGACCCACCCAGGGGAAATCGGCAGTCGCCTTTTCCTATCTCTCTCTCCCTACATCTTCGTTTTTTGTTCTCACTTTACATCTTTCCTGTCTTCTCCTCTCTTCTGTTTACTTCCAAACTTCCTGGCGGCTAGGGTTAACCCTGTGCAAGTAGCCTACCTTGGTCTAGGCGCATTGGGTTATAGTAGCGTTGTACGGCTGGCGTCTGCAGGTTTTAGCACCCGCAAACTTGTAGCGTCCCCTCGTTGGGCTCTGTGGTGGGTGGCCGCCAACGCTTCTGAAGAAAATTAAACTGGCATGCATAGAGCATTTCCATTATTAAGTGATCGTACCGCCTTAAAGCGCGTACGCACCGAAGGCTTAGGATTTTTCAACCGATCAACTGAAAACTTCCCCCATTTTCATGTTATACATAGTGAGATAAGCAGCAAGCAAGCCAGAACTGTATCCCCTTTTGTAGTAGCCAGGTGTCTCACAGAAACTCTAGAAGCCGGGTACAAAGTTACCAAAATGGCCAGCGGAGACCTCCTCCTTGAAGTTCGAGAAAAAGAACAGTTTGAAAAGCTACAGAATCTATCAACTTTTCGTGACACTCCCATCACTGTAACGCCACACAGATCGATGAACACAACCCGTGGAGTAGTATCTGATGCTGATTTGCTCGGCTTGACTGAAGAGGAACTTCTGGAGGGGTGGAAGAGTCAGAATGTGACCAATGTACAAAGAATCAACATTAGAAGAGACAACAAGGTAACACCAACAAAACACCTAATACTCACGTTCGCTTCCAGTAATCTGCCAGAAAGTATTCAAACAGGGTACACTAAGACGTCGATTAGACCATACATACCTAGCCCGCGTCGTTGTTTTAAATGCCAGAAGTATGGCCCCGGCTCACAAAGCTGTCGTGGTCACCAAACTTGTGCACAATGTGGAGTGTCAGGCCACAACTCTGACAATTGTGAAGAACCATCACACTGTGTGAACTGTGGCGGAAATCATGCCGCATACTCACGGTCTTGCTCATTTTGGAAAAAAGAAAAAGAAATTATCACATTGAAAATTAAAGAAAATATCACATTCAAGGAAGCAAGACGAAGAGTGTCGCCATTTTATGGCGCTACATATGCTGATGCGGCGCGTCAGGGGGCAACGCCGCACCAGCCCTCGTCACTCCTTCGGCAAGCGCAGAGCGAGCCGACGGCTGTGGCACCTGCCCCCAAGGCGGCAGTAGTTCAGTCTACTCCGCCGCCTAGGGAATTGAGGCCGGGGACTCCAGGGTCCTCTGGTCTCAAGGCCGCCCCTCACCAGGCGAGGCCTATAATCCGAACTACCAGCTCACATGTGCGGGCAACCAGTGCCTCTGGGGAGGCAATGGATACAACGGTACCCTTGGTACCAAAAGAGCGGCGCGCCTCCTTGGAGCGCGTTAAGAAAAATAAAAAACCAATAACGGCGCCGGACGACCGTCCTGCCACCTGAATTAAGGAGCTCACTCCAACACAGGATGCTCTTTGTACACACAGCAGCATCTCTCTTGTTTAAATATGCAGACAGAAATATTACAGTGGAACATCCGAGGCCTTCTTCGAAACCTCGATGACTTACAAGAACTCCTACATGAACACAATTCAAGAGTGCTGTGTGTACAGGAGACACACTTAAAACAAACTAACACAAACTTTTTACGTAACTACATAATCTTCCGAAAGGATAGAGATGATGCCATGCTACCATCCGGTGGTGTAGCGGTTATAGTAAGTCAAGGTATAGCATGCACACAATTACCCCTTCAAACTTCCCTCGAGGCGGTGGCTGTCCGAGCATTTATTCTAAACAAACTTGTCACTGTTTGCTCTTTGTACATACCTCCGCACCACCGTCTCGAAAAACTTCAATTCTAGTCTTATTAGATGAACTACCTGAACCTTACCTGGTCCTTGGGGACCTGAACGCACATAATGGTCTGTGGGGTGACTCTCGCTGTGATGCCCGAGGTCGTCTCATTGAACAATTCCTCATTTCATCGTCGGGTGCTTGTCTGCTGAATAGGAAAGAGGCAACATACTATAACCTTGCCAACAAAACTTACTCTTCCATAGACCTCAGTATCGCATCTCCTTCACTTGTACCATAACTTCAGTGGAAAGTCATAAATAATCCATACGGAAGTGACCATTTCCCTTTAGTTTTGAGTACACCAATAATAAATGAACGTCCTCCACATGTTCCCAAATGGCTGGTAAAAAGCCAACTGGGAACGATTTCAAAAGCTTACTCACCTAAATTGGACCGACATATGCGGATTAGGCATAGATGAAGCTGTGCAGTACTTCACGGCTTTTCTTACTGACGCAGCAACGAAGTGCATTCCACAAACATCTGGACTGCCCGGCAAACGACACGTTTTGTGGTGGAACACCGAGTGTCAGAATGCGCGAAAGGAACAGAACAGGGCATGGAGGTTGCTGTGGAACTCGCCGACAGCGGAAAACCTTGAAAGCTTTAAGAAAATAAAATCTCGAGGCAGGAGAACGCGTCGGCAGGCCAGAAAAGAAAGCTGGCACAAGTTTTTATCAGGGATAAATTCATATACACAAGAGGCTAAAGTCTGGAACATGGTTCGTAGGGTAGCAGGAAGACAAGTACACTCACTCCCACTCGTAAACACACAGGGTGATAGCCTGGAAGATCAAGCGAACTTCCTCGGTGCACACTACGAGCAGGTGTCTAGCTCGTCACACTACACTGAAGCTTTCCAAAGACACAAAGCAAAGATAGAAAAGCAGAAACTAGAATCCAAGTGCACAAATTACGAGGAATACAACAAACCTTTCAACTTAGCTGAGCTACAAACATCACTAAACTCTTGCAATAATTCCGCTCCAGGCTACGACCGTGTCACATATGAAATGTTGAAAAACTTGCCGCTCGAAACGCGAAAAACTTTACTCTCTCTATACAATGCTATCTGGCTTTCAGGCACCATCCCTGCTTCCTGGAAAGAGGCTATTGTTATCCCTATTTTGAAACAGGGCAAGGACCCTTCCTCAGTTTCAAGTTATAGGCCCATTGCACTAACCAGCTGCGTTTGTAAACTTTTTGAAAAAATGATAAACCGCCGACTTTTACATTTCCTTGAAACACACAATCTGCTCGACCAGCTCCAGTGTGGGTTTCGAGAGGGTAGATCCACCACCGACCATTTGGTGCGTATCGAGGCACAGATCCGAGACGCTTTTGTTCACAAACAATACTTCCTCTCAGTGTTTCTCGATATCGAGAAGGCTTACGACACAACATGGCGTTTTGGGATATTAAGAGACTTGTCTCACCTGGGTTTGCGCGGTAGAATGCTTTCCATAATCGAGAGCTACTCGTCCAATCGGAAATTCCGCGTCCGTGTGGGCAGTACTCTCTCCCAAACATTTGTGCAAGAAACGGGAGTACCGCAAGGTGGTGTACTTAGTTGTACACTTTTTATTATTAAAATGAATTCCTTGCACCTGTCCATCCCCCGCAACATGTTCTATTCCACATATGTCGAAGACGTCCAGCTTGGTTTTAAGTCATGCAACCTAGCAACGTGTGAGCGGCAGGTTCAGTTAGGTTTAAACAAGCTCTCCAAATGGGCAGAGGAAGACGGATTCCGGCTGAACCCAGAAAAAAGCACGTGTGTCTTGTTCTCTCGAAAGAGAGGCGTGCACTCAGAACCTGACATTGAACTGAACGGGCAACGTCTGTCTGTCAATGCGGAGCATAAATTCTTAGGCTTAATCTTGGACAACAAGTTGACATTCGTACCACACATAAAGTATTTAAAAACAAAATGTTTAAAAGCCATGATTGTTATAAAAGTGTTGTCACGTACTACGTGGGGTAGTGACAGGAAATGCCTCATGAATCTGTATAGAAGCCTCATTCGCACCCGCTTAAATTATGGGGCCATTGTTTATCAGTCTGCGACTCAAAGCGCTTTGAAGATGCTAGATCCCGTGCACCATTTAGGCATCCGCCTTTCTTCGGGTGCTTTTCGCACCAGCCCCGTAGAAAGCCCTTACGTTGAGTCAAATGAGTGGTCGCTTCATCTGCAAAGAACTTACATGTCCTTTGTATATTTTCTTAAGGTGAAAGCAGACAGGAGGAACCCCTCATACTCTACTATTATTGATTTGTCGAGCTCCATTCTGTTTCAAAACAGGCCTTCAATGAGGCAGCCCTTCTCAGTTCGCCTGAAGGGTCTAGCTGAGGACACTGGAGTGTCACTCGAACACAATTTAATGGCTCCTGTAGCATACCCTCCACCGTGGCAGTGGCAGACTATAGATTGCGATGTGTCTTTCCTAGAAATTACTAAACATGCGCCCTTTGCCCATATTGGAACATACTTCCTGGAACTTCAACACAAATACACACGTCCTGAGTTCTTTACAGATGCCTCTAAGTCTAACTCCTCTGTGTCCTACGCTGCTGTTGGCCCTTCCTTTTCGGATGCTGGCCCTCTACATCCAGGCACAAGTATCTTCACAGCGGAAGCTTACGCGATACTTGTGGCAGCTAAACACATCAAAAATTTACATATACAAAAAGCAGTAATTTTTACAGACTCCCTCAGTGTGGTAACGGCTCTTCACGGTCTTAAAAAACAAAAAAACCCTGTCCTCATTTCACTTTACTCCATTTTATGCACACTCTACACACTCAACCAACATGTTGTAGTGTGCTGGGTGCCAGGGCACCTGGAGATTCAAGGCAACGTGAGGGCGGATCAGCTCGCTGCATCCGTCCACAAAAGCACTGCCCCTACACCCATATCAATCATGGCCCTTGATCTTAAGCCGTCTCTCAAACGAAACCTCAGGGTATACTGGCAGAGCAAGTGGGATACACACACACAAAACAAACTACACGTTATTAAGCCACACCTTGGTCATTGGCTGCCCGTATCGAAATCGCGTCATACAGAGGTAATACTAACGAGACTCAGGATAGGACACACATACACGACACACACATATCTTTTGTCTGGTGGCGATCCACCATTGTGTGACAGATGTGGTGAAGCATTGACAGTCCTTCACATATTAATCCAGTGCAAACACTTAGAAACTCTAAAAAAACGACATTTTCCATTACCCTACCGACAGCATATACCTTTACACCCTGCAATGTTCGTCGGTAGGGAACCGCTTTTTAGTCATAAATCACTGTTAGCGTTTTTAAAAGAAATTCATAATTTTCATATCATATACCCGGGCATTCCGTAGCACGACCTCTCTAGAGAGGTTTTTGCTGTGGAGGTTACACAAGAAAGGACTTGCCTCACGGCCCTTGGACGCAAGGGTATGAACGAGTGAGGCACTTGTGCTAATGCCATGCATATCCACCATCGTCTTATTATCACCTACTTTTGTCATCATTCACACCACACACATCTTTCACGGCATGGTCATCATTTTATTACTTGTATGTTCTTACCCACCTTATCGCGAGGAATTTTATGGCCCTTATACAGCCGCTTATTACAATCATTGTCCATATTTTTAGTAAGATGAAATGGCGCTCTTTGGCCAACAAATGGCCCTTGCGCCAAAAAACACCATATATCATCATCTGTGCTTTTACGTCGCAAAACCGTGATGAGATTGTGAGAGGGGGGTTGTAGAGGACTTCAGAGTTTTTGACCATCTGGTACTCTATAACGTGCATTAACATGTCACAGTACACGCGCGTCTACCTACCTTCTCGCCTCCCTCCAAATGCAACCGGCACGAATGGGATCGAACCCGTGACCCTCAGGTGAGCAGCCGAGCACCCTACAGCCAATGATTCACCGTGGTGGACCATCCTTTGTAGAGTCTGCCATGGTGGCTCCATGTTTACCAGCTCGACTGTGCCTTCTAAGGTCGCAGAATCGCATTTTAGGGGAAGCAAAATCGTAGCCACATCGTACAGTGTACGGTACGATGTGAGCTCACGTTAAAGAGCACCTAATGGTCGAAATTTATGGAGCCCTCTACTACATCTTTCCTTATATTCGTTTCATCATTTCGGGGGTCGTTGCGCACGGTAGCGTAAACAATTATTGTTATCATGAACTGCTACGCTCTGGTACCATCCTCTTCAACGCCTGCTTTGCCCCCACAACATGTGCGCAAATTTGTTCAGGACGGAATACAACAACTATGAGGAACGAGTCTCTTATGTGGCTAAAGGTCACGCAGAATAGCTCAACAACTACTCACGTGACTGTAGTAACGTAAAATCACGTAATAACTAGTGATGTGGCCGAAATTCGCAGAATATCCACGGAGTGAATGTTGATGAGTGTGGCGAAGCATCCGTCAATTCATCCGACCATTCGCCCGTCCGTCCATTCGTTCCTGCTTCTGTCGGCCCATCTGTGAGTCCGTCCATGCGTCCGTCATCCATCTGTCTGTCCATGCATGCTTACATTCATCTGTCTGTCCGTCTATGCGTCAGTCTGTCAGTCTGTCTGTCTGCCTGAGCCATTTTAATGAGGTAGCAAATATTTTATTCAAGTCTCGTCTCGTGCCTTTTCTTGTTGCCAATTCAATTGCTGCTCGTGTATGAGCGCATGACCGGAAATCTTGCCTGCTAGAACTGGTATCACGCAGCTAACCACGTGGATGAAGGTACAATGACCCACACGAAGCAAGAAGACACTTATAAGGGAGCACTGCGAAATGCTAAAAAAATCACAGCACATTCACGGAGTGAATGATGTTGAAAGAGGTGAAGCGTTCGTCCGTTCGTTCTTGCTTCCATCCATGTATCCATCCATGCGTCCGTCTACCTATGCATACGTTCGTGCGTCAATTCGTCCGTCCATCCGTGCGTCCGGGGAATGCGTTGAGCGTCTATGCGAGCGCTACGTGGCTCACGTTGCGCTCCATATTATTCATGTGCTTCCGCTGGAAAAGTGTGTCTACCGATCAGACAAGTGACTACAAATGATTCATGAAGTTCAGGGGAGCATTTAGACATCGAACAAGTGGACCTCCGACAAACGGCCGGACCGTTGACTTCCGAAAAGAGTGAGCTCAAGTGGTGGACGAGCTGTGCCAAACGCCATCTCGGCGTGGCAGCTCCGACGCCGCCAGCGTCTAGGGAGCCACATCGACAACTACGCATTCCCTGCACGAAACATGGAGCCCCAGGCCATTTTTTCTACACCACCATCAACAGCAAGCACTTCAAGTATCACGATGGTTGAGGACATGCACCTCGCCACACCTTCGATAAGCCAAAGCAAGAGCCACAACCTAACGACAAGGCACCCCGGAACATTCGAGAGAGCGACGACAGAGGACGACTGGCACACTGTTCACAACTTGAGGCAGAAAAAAAATGGCAGCATATCCAAGGAGTGAATGATGGGGAGTGGGGCGAAGCATTCGTCCGTCCATTCGTTCTTGCTTCCATCCGTTCCTGCGTATGTCTGTGTAATCGTCCATGCGTCCATCCACCCATCCGTGCGTGCGTCTGTTCGTGCGTCCGTCCCTGCGTTCGTCAATGCATCCGCGCCTGCGTCCGTTCATGCGTCCATCCATGCATCTGTCTGTGTGTCCGTTCGTCCACCTATTCAACACATCAAGTACCACCATCTCGCATCTTTTCATCATATATTCTCCATATAGAAGCACCGCCATCCAGCGGACATTTCAAGGACTAAACGGGAGGTGGCACATGCACACTTTCTTACGGCTTGCGCTTCGGGTTTACTTCCCATCTTTAACCACCTCGAGTTCATGGTATATACTAGTTCACTGTATTCATGGCTATGCGGCCCAACGCTCGCTAGAGAGAGAGAGAGAGATAAACATGCAAGAAAAGGCAGGGAGGTTAACCAGACGCACATCCGGTTTGCTACCCTGCCCTGGGGAAGGGATAAAAGGCAGAAAATAGGTTGCAGAGACATGAGAAGGTACACACAATCACGAGCACACTCGGGGAGCACACACAGTCTACAAGCGGTCGCTCAGGTTTGTTGACTTTAGGTAAAGTAGCAGTGCTTTAGTTGCTTTTTGCGCAACTGAGGCAGATGCCCAAGGTCCTAGTATCTTCTGCACACAAAATTGTCCGGGGTCAAGTTGATTCAAAACCATCCGTAGCTGGCATCGCTGTGTGTCGTAGCAAGCGCAGCTACACAGGACGTGTTCGATGGTCTCTTCAGCTGCGCAGTAGTCGCATGTAGGGGTATCTGCCATACCAATACGAAAGGAGTACACCTTTGTAAATGCAACACCCAACCAAAGGCGGCATAACAGTGTCGCATCGGAGCGGGAAAGTTGTGATGGTAGCTTTAGCTTGAGCGAAGGATCCAGTTCATAAAAATCACACATTTGGAAGCTGGTAGACGACCAGAACGTGCATGTGAGATCTCGAGCCAACAGGTAAAGTTGTCTTGCTGCATCATTCCTTGATAGAGGAATCGGGACTACACGGGTTCCTTCATAGGCTGAGAGGGCTGCATCATCGGCTAATTGATTTCCGGTAATACCGATAAGTCCAGGCGGCCATTGATATATAATATCATGCCCTCGTGCTAGAACTTCATGATGGCAATGTCTTATTTCTTGTGCCAATTGGTCATGACTGCTCCTACGCATGGCAGACTGCAAACTCTGAAGCGCTGCCTTCGAATCACAGAATATGACCCATTTTCCTGGACGTTCTTGAACGAGATATTGTAAAGCAGCCCTTATAGCAGCAAGCTCTTATGCCGTAGATGTAGTCATATGCGACAACTTAAACTTGATTGTCATTGCTGCAGCCGGAATTACAGCGACACCTGATGAGCTGCTGGACGAGACGGACCCATCAGTGTATATCTGCGTTCGGTCTAAGTACAACTCATGTAATAATAGCAGTGTTGCTTGCTTCAATGCTACTCTGGAGTGATTGCTTTTCTTTTTGATTCCCGGAATTTCTAGACGTACTTGCGGTGGGTCGAGGCACCACAAAGAGCATGCGATTCTTGCAGCTGGCGTATATCCTGATGTAATGCTGTTTAGGTGCTTGGCTATGACGTCTGAAAACGTAGCACGTGGTCTTCCGGAGGGTAGAAGGGCCAAGTGGTGGTCGGGGACACGGCTGGCATGTCGAATGTGCGCTCTGAGGCAATCCACAACTCTATTTGTCCTGACCGGATGGCCTTTGGCAAGCATAATTGTGGCATAATAGAAGCGCATCGTGGCAGTCCTAAGCAGATACGCAGTGCCTGACCCTGCAAACTCTCCAATGAATGAGTATTGGATTTGCAAGTGTTAGTCAGTACCGGCAAGCTGTAGCGCAATAGACCCAGAAATAGGGCCCTGTACAGCTGCAGCATGGAGGCCACAGAAGTTTCGCATGCTTTCCCGCACATGAATTTTATTATATGCACAATAGATAGCAGTATCTTCTACAAGTACGCACAATGTGGGCTCCACGAAAGACTTCTGTCGATTATTATGACCAGGAAACGATGCGTCCGTGCATATTTGACACTCTGCCCATTGATGTAAACAGGGTATGGCGTCATTGGTTTGCGTGTGAACGCCATCAACGCGCACTTCACAGCTGATATAGTTAGGCCTTGTTTCTGAAGGTAGGCTGTTGTGAGGGTTGCTGCCCGCTGTATTCGTGCACGCACCTGAGGGCGAGTAACTGCAGCACTCCTGAGGCAAATATCATCGGCGTATATGGATAGGCACACTGACTTTGGCAGAACCTCCACCAGACCAATGAGGGCAACATTGAACAATGTGGGGTTTAAAACACCTCCCTGAGGTACTCCTCAGTAGGTGTAATGTTCAGCATTTGTACCTTCATAACTTTGCACAAAGAAACCCCTTCTAGATATATAATCTTTTATCCATTGAAACATTCGTCCACCAATGCCCATTGCGGCGAGAGAAGTGAGAATGGCATCGTGAGCTACATTATCATAGGCACCCTTCACGTCAAGAAAGATTGCCACTGATGTGCGCTTGCGACTTTTTTCTTGCTGCACAAATGTCGATAAGACAAGGACAAAGTCGATGGAGGAGCGGCCCCGACGAAAGCCTGCCATGCAAGAAGGGTATTTAGTGTATCGTTCCAAGTTCCACTCGAGACGAAATACAACCATTCTTTCCACCACTTTTCCGAGGCAGCTTGCGAGGGCAATAGGGCGATACGCTGTAAAGTCCAATGGTGATTTTCCCGATTTCAAAAGTGGTATTACTCGACTTATTGCTAAACCTTTCTAAAACCAAGGAGGTTACACCCATCGAGTAAAACGTAGCAACCCTTTCTTGTCAGATCATGCTCAATGTACATGCCAATAGCTGCTAATGGGGATCGCAGCGTGCACGATACCTAAAGGCCGAACGCTCCTGTCTCTCATTCTCCCTTAGCAGCCATTAACATGTGCATTGAGCACTATCTTTTATTGTTCAACAACGCACAGAAGAATTCTCTCACTGGACCCACCTTGGAGGTCAAAATCGTAAGGACTGCTATTTCGGGAATGTGCCACTGATGGTTGCGTACTACGAGGGACGCACAAGCCACGCCATAAGCAGCTTCGCCCCTAAAAAGATCAAGCGAGAAAAAGAAAACGGGGGGCAAAAGGGACCCAAATAAGAGACAAAGGAAACGTGACCAAGAACCCGACACATAAGGGTGAGTCAAGCTCCCGCCGCTTCCAAACGATGATTTCAAGATTGTAATTAGGCCTCCCCAGGGCTTACCACTACGCTCAATCACTACTCCAGAAATGGCAGCGGCAGTCACCACAGTTTGCCAACAGACCGTAACAGGTGAGCACTTTCTGTTGTGAATAAAACCGGGATCACACATAGTCATTATATCAACATCGGAGCAAGAAGTTGTGGAGCGGCTTCGTCGCATAACCGCGCTCACAATAAATGGTCGCGCACATGCCGTAAACTTGTACGCGGCGACTGGTGAAAAAGCCCAAAGAAGAGTGATACACGGCATACCATCCCGCACTCCTTCTGAAATGCTGATGGTAAACTTACGAGTGCAAACGCAAGGAGTGGAAACTACACAAGCCTGTACGAGGGGAGAAACGAAGAGCGCAACGATAACCTTCTGTGGCCCAACTCTTCCGCGTTTCGTGTGTGACAGCAGAGGATGATTGTCGTGCCACCCATATCGAGCCACGGTGCAAGTTTGCCGGACCTGCTGCAGCAAGGGTCATCGTCTGGATGTGTGCCCCCAACCAGACGCTCGCGTCTGCTGCATATGCGGAATGAGAGGCCCAACTGACGGACATGTGTGCGGGCCAAAGTGGGCCCCGTGCGGAGGGGAACACGTCACAGGTGACCGCAGCTGTACACAGAGACTCAAGCAGCCGAGAGCGACTGCCAGAAAAGCAAAGCGTGCACCCAGTGCTAAGCGTAAGAGATTACGCTGGTTTTCATCAGAAGAAGAAGAATCAGAGCTTCGCGACGACTGAAAGCCGCGGTCGACGAGCCGACACAGCACCCAAACGCCACGAGGGAAAAGCAGCGCGCACCGCCTCCAAGTCTCCACCTCCACGCAAACCAAGATCAAGGTCAAGGTCCTGGAAACGAGTAACTAACCAGCTGAGGCGAAAAGCAGCGGAATCACAGCCTTCCGTTCGAGCCAGCGCTGGACCTCAGGGGCAGCAGCAGCAGCAAGCTCCACCTTCCACTATTCTGGTAAGCTGGGCTGATATCGCATCTCACACGACCACACCAATAACATGCGCACAACACGAGGAATATAAAAAAATAATTGCAGAAAATAAGCAACTTGTATCTAGCTTTGCGGCACTACAGAGATAGGTAGCGTCACTCAAACAACTTTTGGCTAGTATACCAATCAACCAGAGCACACAAATTCAACAGACGCAAATGGAAGCCAGCGCAACACAACCAGCTACTTCCTAGGCGCAAAATGTAGAGAGACAGCTGCAAGACATAGGAACCCCAACTTCTGTTTGCAGAGCTGGGCAATCTTAAGAAATATGTCAACGACTCCTTCAAAGGATTAAAAAAACCAAGGAAACGGGGAAGCTCAAGCCCTTGAGGCCGCTGTCCTAAGGTGTCGGCGACGACTGATACGGATACATTTGAGAGCCCCTATGATGGCGAGACCCATCGCAGGCCACCAAGAAAATCTCGAGTTATGGTAGTGAAACAGCCGCTCCCTGCGCAACAAAAAAATTTGTGCAAAAACAGTTTATGAAATCCGCCACAATTGCACCTGATCTCATGTGCTTGCAAGAAGCAGGAACACCAAAACACTTAGTATTGGGATACGCACTTCCCACAAACACAAACAACACGGGTACGGCCATTTTGGTTTGGAAGGATCTCGTTGTTTGCGTAGAAACTGTACCAGGGGTTGATATACCACACCAAATAGCAAAAATATGGCCTGTTCAGAGAGGTCGCTCGAAAAACATTGTCGCGAATGTCTATAATCCACTTCGAGAGCGGATGGCGGACTTCACACCAATTATCTGTCATACTATAAACAAGGCGTAACGAGGTGACAGAGTCATACTGCTTGGGTGTTTCAGTGCCTGGCATGCAGAGGGGGCTACAAAAGAAATACGGTCAAAGGAATCAACTTGCTGAAGGCAACGCAGGCTCATGATCTAGTCCTCGTCACGCAAACAGACTCTCCCGCAAGACTGCGAAACAGCGTGGCCAGAGACACCGCCCCTGACCTAAGTTTTGTAAGCGATGAACGAGAAGTAACCTGGACGAAGTTATACAAAATACTGGGAAGCGACAATTACATCCTCAGCATCTCTATACAAACGGTAATCATATTACAATCGACCGGTACTGCATGTCTCAGAGATTGGTGAAATTTATGGAGTGCCAGACTGATACTCAGGACCTCAACATAATAAAAGACTGGATGGCTTATATACGGGAGGCAGCAGATCAAGCAACCAAACGATTTAAAACAACACCGCGAAACGCAGCCATCGACAACCATCTCCTCCACCTTTCGGAGGCAAGACGCAGCCTCATAAAAAGATGTAAGAGGTAGCGGCACAACCGAAAACTCAGAGAGAGCATAGCACAAATCACAGAGGCAGCGAATGCGTACTCACAAGAGCTGTGTACTTCTAACTGGAGGAACTTGTGCGACTCTTTTCGGAGAAACCTAAGCACGAAAATAACTTGGGCATTCCTTCGTAATATGCTTACTCCTGGCACCGCACAGAGAGAAAGCATGCTAGCTCTGAGGCGTATACTTAATTACTACGCAGGCACAGACGCGGACCTTCTTCGCGAACTCCAAGACTCGTACATGGGCGAAAGGCCAACACGGACAACTATAAAACCCTATATGTGTCGGACAAAGCCTGCCCTTGATGAATCAATATCACTCGCAGAAGTGTACACTGCAGCGCAATCTTTCAATAAGAACACTGTGCCTAGACCGGATCACGAATGCCGTGATTAGAAACTCAGCTAGCAAAACACCTGAGCACCTAACAAATTTCTTCAATAACACTATTTGGAAGACAGGAGAATCCATACCACCTGAATGGAAGGAGGCAGAAATCATTTTAATACCAAAACCGGGAAAATGGAAATTGCTCCAGAACCTTCGACCAATATCGTAAACCTCTTGCTTGGGTAAACTTTTCGAGAAGGTCATCCATACACGACTTGGAAGGTACTTAGATGACAGCAATCTCTTACGAAATTGCATTTTTGGCTTCCGTCAGGGAATTTCCTCGCAAGACGTCTTCCTTCTCCTTCGCGATGAAGTTCTAAACCCACCACCTGGAAGCATGAACAGAATCTTGCTTGCATTGGACCTGCGCAAATGTTTTGACAACATAACTCATGGCACTATACTGGATGCCCTACGAAAGATAGGATTTGGGGAGATAACCTACAACTACGTTCAGAGTTTTTTCAACAACAGAACGGCGTCCATAGGATTGTGCACTCTAAGGGGTTATAATATTCACGTCGCAGATAAAGCCACTCCACAGGGCTCTGTACTGTCCCCCCGATTATTCAATATAGAGATGCGGAAATTAGCTCTAATGTTGGAGAAAGACAAAGAACTTGGAGTAGCCATCTACGTAGACGACACCACCCTTTAGGCGACAAAAGGATCTTATGGAGACCACCAAGACACTCTTCAACGAGCAATTGATATAATTGAGGGATATGCCAAGAAGGCAGGTATGACATGCGCGCCGGGAAAATCTTAATACATGCAAATCCGGCCCAAGAACACCCGCCGGACACGCTCCCCAACCTTCAATCTGGAGCTTATTGGGAACCAGATAAAGCAAGTATCGGAGGTGGCGGTGCTGGGAATGCTGATAGAGAATAGAGGCAGCACATCTTTTACGCTAAAAACACTGAAACGCACAATAAGGAACGTAGCAAGGCTCACAAAGCGAGTCACTTGCAGTAATGAAAGCATGACGGAAGAAGACACCAGGAGGTTGGTACATGCCTTTATCATTAGCCGCATTACATATGCTCTCCCGTACCAACTCACACGCAGATGGGAAGCAGAGCAGGCCAACGCACTCATACGCATTACCTACAAAGCTCCATTGGGCCTCCCAGACTGCACTGACACAGAGCGTTTGGAATGCTTGGGCGTATATAAGACATATGACGAACACGCCACAGCCGTATTGATCTCGCAGAGAGAAAAACTCAACTCGACGATGCAAGGCAGACTATTCTGTGGTGAGCAGACGCATCAAATGCCCAGAGAAGACAGGTAACACATATACATCGTCCATATCCCGAGAAGCATGCACCCCAATGTTAATGCCGGCCGCAGACGAGCAAGGGCAGCGGCACTAGAACGGTTAGAAAATGACCCCGACACTTACTATACAGACTCCAGTCCATACCCAACGAGGCAAAACGCGTTTGCTGCAGTCGTTACCAACCGAAACTAAGTGATCGCTTCGGCGACTATACGTACGAAAATAACGGCCGTCACAGAAGCGGCAGCCACAGCACTAGCCATCCGCGCAGCAGAGTGCAAGAGACAGTCTGCGCACGTTCTCACACACTCTCAAGAGGCTTGCCGACTGTTTCTCAAAGACGTCCTTCCCAAGAGCATTCTACGCATGCTACGATCCAACCTCCAAGAATACCACAGCATCACATGGTGCCCCGCCCATGAAGGTGTAGGAGGAAACGAACAGGTAGACAGCATGGCTCGAGCATTAACTTTCTGAGCCGCGAACATGCGGACCCGGGCGGTATACTTCGCACCTACGCTGCCGCGAGATATCCTTGAGAGCCAAAGACTGGCCCGGCAAACTATGGCGCCACCCCACCGTAAACTCACCTACTGGCAATTCAGGGATTGGAGACGAATACAGACGGATACATATTCCAACATACACACACTAAGCAAAATTGGGCCATCCCAATTTGCTGACCGCTGCCCTTGGTGCGGTGACATACCGACACTCCAGCATATCACTTGGACTTGCCAACAAAGACCAGCAGAGGGAAACGTACCCCTCATCACACAAGACGAATTTAAAAGGTCGTGGGAGGTGCGACTCACCCGGCAGGACCTGGGAAGCCAGTGGGCAACCTTGCACCAGGCTCAGCGAGCCGCTCGGGCCAGAGGGGCCCTGGCATAAGGGCTCCACCCACGCAAACCTTAGTATGCCTTTCAATAAATGTCGTAGGCCCGTGTGCTCAGATTTGGGTGCACGTTAAAGAACCCCAGGTGGTAAAAATTTCCGGAGACCTCCACTACGGCATCTCTCATAATCATATGGTGGGTTTGGGACGCTAAACCCCACAAATAAATCAATCAATCAATCAACCATTTCAATAAATGTTTATTTCTCCTCCTCCTTTCCGTGCGTCTATACCCATGTGTGAGTCTGTCCATCCGTACGTGCGTCCTTCCGTGCACCCACCCGTCCATCTGTTCATCCGTGCTTCAGACAGACAGACAGACAGACGACGGATGCTCGCGGCCAGCGGGTGATTTTCAGTTTGCCAATAAAACGCTCCGAAGCTTCACCCCATTCATCATAATTCAGACTGTGGATATGCTGTGAGGTGATTACTATATACATGCATACATACAAAGACGGCCGACCTACGCTTCAAAGAGCTTCGCTCCTAAAAGGTCACAGCATATCCATTTAGGGAATGATGATGAGTGGGGTGAAGTTTCGAACAGTTTTATCGGCAAACCGTGAACCATCCACTGGCCGCGTCCGTCCGTCCGTCTGTGTGTCTGTGCTTTCATCTATCTGTCTCTCTGTCTGTCTTTTCGTCCATCCATCTGTCTGTTCATCTGTCTGTCTGTCTGTCTGTCTGTCTGTCTGTCTGTCTGTCTGTCTGTCTGTCTGTCTGTCTGTCTGTCTGTCTGTCTGTCTGTCTGTCTGTCTGTCTGTCTGTCCATCCATCCACCTGGCCGTCTGTCCGTGCGTTCTTCCATCTGTCTGTCTCTCTGTCGCCTGTCTGCCTGTCCGTCTCTCTGTCCGCATGTCCATCTGTCTGTGTGTCTGTCTGACCGTCCATCTATTGAACACTCCAAGTACGACCATCTCGCATCTTTTCATCCTATAATAATTATATAAAAGTATCGCGATCCACCAGATATTTCAAGGACTAGACTATTATGTACATACGAGCGAATGCATCTTTATAAGGACCAGACGTGTGCTTTGCTGTTTTGTGCTGGTGGACCGAATATTAACGAGGGACATTTCCAGATACTTCTTACACTGACTTTCGAACATTTACTTACCATTGTGATATGTGTCTTTGCATATCTGTGCCAGAGTTCTCTATTTTCCATGCACTGCTTTGTATGTTTTGCTTCAAGATACGTGTTCAAGTTTCAATCAACGGCTAAGGAGTAGCCAGCGCCATAATGGTGCACCAACATCTCCTTATATATCATATCAATAAAAAAACTAGAGTTCGCTACTAATAATTAGACACACGACTTGCGCCTAAAGGAGCTACGCCCCTAAAAACCGCGTACCATTTACACGCGCGACTAAAATCACGCACCGTCACCTAACATTAGTCACGTAAGTGAAAATACCATAACAATACTAACCACAAGAAAAAAATCACGTGAGTTCACGTTACAAGTGACACAACTAAAATCTTGTAACATCCTGTAAAATCTTGCAGCTAAACTCCTGTAATCCGCTTCACTAAAAAAAATGTTTACCGCCGCTCAAGATCTAAGCATGTGACAAGTCACGCCACATCCCGTAATACCTGGTCATGTGAGCAAAATGCACATCGCGTGACATTTAGTCACGTTAAATGCCCAGGCGAGTCTAGCCTTGCATAATACTACTACATGTCATCTCTAGCAAAGACTTGTCATTACCAGCAAAACCTAATTACGTCGAACACTAGCTCCATTGATGGTTCAAGGATGGTGCCGCTTGTACAAGCTGCCCACACTTTTAAAACCTCCTGCTTTTTACCAAGGTGTCCCGGACCTTAAGTCGTGAACTCAGGAAGCAGCGAAAAACGTCGATAAATAAAATGAGCTGAGAGAGCATATAAGCTGTAGTGGCTGCTTTTTTCTCCCCTCATTATGACTGTCAAGAAATGTCTGTGCGCCCGGGAGCCACCGGTATATTAGTCGCATAAAAACACATGAAAAGGCAGGCAATTTTTCCTCCGACAGCTAAGCAGGCTACACGACCGCGTTAATTTCGGAGAAGTAAAGCGCCATGTTTTGTGCAGATTAGATTGGGGCGTTCTCTCTCTTTAGTTTTTTTCTAGGAACCAGTAATTTATGGCCAGCAGTCTCGGTCATAGGGCAACCACGTCTGCAAGGGCCTGTGTTAGTCTCGTGTCACTCCGACTGAATTTTCGAAAAAAAAAATGTTTTATTGTTTAGTCCTGCGTTCTTTGTCCTTTCTTTGCTGTCGACATCAGTGAAGTGGAGCGTACAATGCGCCAAGGGAAGTGCCCCAAATTACTTGTGTGCCAGAAAAATAACGTAGTGTCGTTACGAAGGTCAATCCTGAAAATTAACTATTTGTTACCACCAGGATGAATAATTAAGGCATATTTTTTGGATGGTGGGCTCCATATACCTGTTGCGGAGATTACACCAAGCACACTTTTGCTTAAGTAAAGTATTTTGGATGATTTATGCTGCATTCCTATCGTGCTGACATAATCTTTACCGACATCGAAACAATGTCACATTCGTTCGACTAGAAAAGCGCCTGATATGAAGCCTATTGACAACGAAATGAATAAATCACAGGAAAACGTATTTTTAGATATTTGTTAAGAGTTTATATTGAGCAAAGTGACTGACATAGTCAAAAGAAGTGATACTTGCAAGCGATCAAGTTGCTGTTAACGAACCACGTCTTGCCTTTTGTTACATTGATTTCCGGTACACTTTCTTGCCGCAAAAACTTTCGCTCACTAGATAGACCACGCTCGCCTGTGCTTTTTTTGTGGTATCTAGTATTCGTGCTGTTTATATTTACTT
The DNA here is from genome assembly GCF_043290135.1 of Rhipicephalus microplus. NCBI lineage: Eukaryota > Metazoa > Arthropoda > Arachnida > Ixodida > Ixodidae > Rhipicephalus > Rhipicephalus microplus. Next base: position 59,502,587 of record NC_134708.1, read on the forward strand.
TTGAAGTGAAACCTAACCTCGAATGCGATCTAAATGCTTAGCCTTAGAAATAGCTTTTGCCCCGCGCAGTGCACTGGAACTCATCAATTCGGAAGAAAGACCAGGTAAATGGGCCATGTTTTCTGACTCAAAATCGGCGTTACAGTGACTGCTATCAGTTCTCCGACGTGGATGCCACGACCAGTTGACCTACCAAACCATGAAACTTCACCCCCTTTTAATACCAAAAAACCACGACATCGTCTTTCAGTGGTTACCTGGGCATTGTGGTATAGGCGGACATGATTCTGCAGATCATGCTGCTCGCACATCACATGAATAAGCAAACAGCGTTCCGATTCCGCTTTCAAGAGTGGATGTAGCGACGCAGATTTGTCAACTGGCCCGCAGTCTCACACTGACTGAGTGGAAAGCACCGAGCATATGACGTACAAAACTGCACGAGCTCAACCCTTCACTCCAACTCCGGCCTCCACCCGGCCTACATCGAAGTCAAGCTTCGCTTCTCTATCGCCTTTGGCGGGGAGTTGCTTTCAGGAAAGCTTATACCAGGTTAATCGGAATCACTGACAGTTCGGCGTGCGATGTTTGCGGCACCGACGAAAATATCGAACACCTGCTGTGCCATTGTCCTCGATTTGCCTCAGATAGACAAGTACTTGCCAACGCAATGCGGCGACTGGATTATGGGCCTCTTTCTGTGCAGGTGCTATTGCAGCAACGTCCACATGCCTCGAAAGCCCACAAGGCAGTGAAAGCCTTGCTGTGTTTCCTGAGAAGACATGCTTGTGCAAACGCCTCTGACATGTGGTAGAGTTATATACGCTGCAGTGAAACTACTTACTGTGTCTCCCCCTCCCCCTTTTTTTCCCGTCTCTTCCTTCTTTCTCATCTTTCTTGTCCCCTTCCCTAATCCCCTAGTGTAGGGTAGCCAACCAGATGTCTTTCTGGTTAACCTTCCTGCCTTCTCCCTTTTGTTGCTTCCTCCTCCTCCTAATCTTTTTTTGCGTTCATTTCATATCCTCGCTCATGAGGGGGAGGTCAAGATCACTCACACAACCTGGAAGACCAACGAGGAATCGTCGCTAGGGCCAGGGAAGTGATAGCGCTCGGTGGATTTCCGCAATGATGGACCCTCCAACCTGGGTTGACTCGAAGCTTACAAGCTTGGAACCCAAATCCGAAATAGTTCGGAGCATTAAAAGTTTATTTCAATAATTATTTCATTTCGGGGATCTCGGCACCAGATGTTTGGGTGTGTTTGGGATGCACCTAGTGGTATATTGTATAGCTGCCTTCTCGTGAAGTTCACCAAGTAGGACCCTTGATCAGGCTAAAATATAGCAAGGTTTTCGCTTAACTAATTGAGCTGTGCGCTCGGCGCTCAAGCACAACTATAACCACTAGTTAGAAATAATCGTGTCAAGGCACATTTATTATATGCAAACATACGTAACAACAAAGCCTTTCGATAATGAACGGGAGTTTAATTAATAATATGTTACATTGATAAACTTGTGGTCATGGCTTGGATTCTATAGACACAGGTGCAGGTGAATTTCGTGATAATCATATTTGTAATTTAATGTCACAAAACCACAACATGAATATTAGAAATTGTGTTATAGAGGGTTTTGAGGATTCCCACCATCTGATGTTCCTTAATTTGCACTGATGTCGCATAATACACGGGTGTTTAGCGTTTCACCTCCATCTAAACGCAACAGCAACGGCCGGGATTGAAATAGCGACCTTGGGATTAGCAGCCGAGCACCACAACCCCTGCTTTACCGCGGAAAACAGGGGAGTGAAATGTAGAACAACAGACATGTTTGTGAACCCATATTCACGTTGAAAAAACCCAGATAGTAAAAGGGCCAATCAAGTCATTACACACTTGACTGGGTGCCAAGAACAGATCGAGTGAATCTCGAGACAATGTCGAGTGAATTAAGTTTTTTCTAAAGTGTGGCGGTTCTATCAGGGTCAAGTGTGGGAAAGAGGAGTTAACGTCTTGTCCCAACCTCCGCCGATGATGAAGGTGGTGCCTAAGGTGGTGGTTTGAAGTCCTTTGACCCGGGCGCAAGAATCGGCTTCACGCACAGCCGAAAGCTTGTCAGCCCGCTTGTCGCTGGCGAGCGGTGCCTGTCAGCAGCAGTGACGCCAACGCAGTCGATCTGTAGCAGCAACCACAGAGGCGGCGGCGGCGGCCGGCCTCAGCCCTCGCGTGGTGGCAGCAGCAAAGATTCGTCTCGTTGTTCGTCCCTGCCAAACGTACGCCGCAAAGTAAGCAGCGCCAGCGACATTAAATCCCTCGGCACATTCGGAAAGCATGTGATGCAGTGTAGCTCTTTCACCCACACACTTTCCACTTTGATAACAGAGGTGGATGATCACTGGGCTTGAGTAAGCGATTGTTGGTAGTAAGCTCCAAGTTACATCCTGGACTTCGTTTAATTTTTTGTGATGTGGTAGGCACTTGTGTGTGTTTAATCTGTAATGTCGTGTGATGGCGCTGAATGTAGTGAGGTGATCGTCCCACGACCTTTCCGATTGCTGTTGTTGTGTTGCTAATGATGTTGTCATAACTACGCTTTCAGAGGTGGGGGTGGCCAGCAAACTGGCCACGGCTCGGGGAGTGAGGCGTAGAGCCGTGGTGTGGGCGGCCTGCTTGCCTGCAAACTGAACGCTGTAGTGAGTTGTGACCCACAAGAAAAATACCATCACATTTTCTCTTTTGAAATGCGTGGAGGAGGACGATGTGGAGGACGATGTGGAGTTTCAAGTATGCGGGCCGCCAACACTGCAGACTGAATAGATGCAAATATCCAGAACCCACTGAAAAACTGGACAAAAAACAGAAGGTCGCCTGGAGACAATGACAGACTCACACGTACCCGAACGCAGTGATCTTACGCCTCTTTCACCCAGACATTTATACATCCGACGACTGTGAGGCGTGTGGAGCAAGAGCGATGCTGCAGCACATGTTGAGGCAGTGTACCGGTCGAGTGCAGCAGTCCTCTACTAAGCGGTTAGACATGGCAGTATCGAGCCGCGAGGCGCGATGGGAGGCGGCTATGCTCAGCTGCGACCTCAGTGATCAACTGTGGGCAGTCTGGCATGCCCAGGAAGCCATCCGTGTCCAAGGACTCGAGGCCATCACCTAGGCTGCGTTGCTTGTAGGCCTAACCCGCTAAATACCACCGGACATTGTCAACGTTTTTACCCACTCCAACGTCGCCACTGCGACCAGCCAAAGTGTGACACGTGAACGGAGAATTTCAGGTGCTAATAAAACTGATGTGCTGAGCGCTTCTTTTTAATTTCAGTTTCAGTAACCCTCATTTTTAGTTTTTAAATTCCAAGACTTCATCCAGTGTCATCGTTAGCAAGTAAATGTTTAACAGGTGTATAACTAAGCCTCAGGCCTTGTTTTTTTTTTACCTGTAGAGCGATTTCACAACAATCAAGATTTTGGTGAACCCTATATCAGGCGTAAACTGAGCGCATTTCCAGAATTTATAGAATAAAGCAGTGAAACTTCTAGACAGACTATTTGAATGACACAACCCTGAAAGGACAATGTGTGATCGACTTGAGATTTAAAAAATGGAGAACGGTCGAGCTTTACCTTCAAAAGAATATCGCGATATTGAAACCGGGCCTCTTGCATCTCGCATTCTGAACTGCTAACCTGCTTGGCTTTTTGGTGCATGCCTCAACCGTGCTATAATACAACGGACGACTTTACGCGTAACACTGGCCGTGTCGAAGTATCCTTCATGGCCCACTATGCCATAACTATTCCTTTTGTGAATCGGCAAAGGGTCGACTGCACCCACGTAGAGCAACACGTGAAGCTACGCAGCTGTTCTGATTGTTGATGGTTCTGCTGCTGATCATGATTCAATATGCGTGGCGCTTTAAAATGAGTGCGCCCTTAAAACACCCACTCGTTGCTCAATTCATATCTTTCGATGAATGGCGCAATTCTACGATGCCGCCACGTGATATATGGTGCAGTGTAGTCAGAATTATGATGAAAGTTTGTATGCCAGGCATTGAATGAGATTAACGACGGTCACTGAGCCAGTGTGATCATTAGAGACTGGATCATAGGCAAATGCTTATTTTGTTTTTTGCGTTTCTATTATGCCATTTTGAGATATCAGCAGAAATTAGAGGGTAATAACAGTTTTTTATGGCGGTTTTATGGTGACTATTAAGGTCTATTTTGGACGTTGGTGCCTGAATTCCTCTGAGTGTCTATCAATGCCTGTTCTCAATAGCGGTGCCTAAATAAACGCTATTCAACCACAAATTTTGCTTTCAAGTAGCTCTGAAGTCTGGTATTCCTGTTACCCGGCAATATTGAGCTCTAGGAACACTGTCAGGTGCAACCTATACTCAAGCTTATAGGCGCACTGTCAAGGCTGCAAGGCTTTTTAGCCAATAGGAAAGTGGATCAGACTGTGCCCATGTGTTCAACCACGTCGCGTCACCTACTCGGCATTTCTCCGGCGTCTGCTTGCTTGTGCAGGGAGCAGGAGCTGTTTCTTTGCAGTGGCAGGACGATGAAGAACGAATGCGAAACCATTGAGTGTCATCAGGGGAAAGTAAAGTGTTGATAAAAAAACAATATTTATGTTGTTTTTATTTTACTTGTCGTTTACTTCTTAAATGGCACTTCCCTAGATCACATCAGAAATTTTAGTTGGACAGCGGAAGCTGTTGCGTGCCCAATGAAAAGCTTTGTATCACTAGAATTTTCTAATTGGTACATTACAAGGTGCGAAAGCATGATGTGAGAAGGTGAGCTTGGAACCTTCGCCACTCAGTCAGCGTAGACTTCGCAAGTCCCAGTCCTTCCCTGCCCTATTTTGTATCGGAGCAACTCGGAGCTGAAGGACCATACGACGCGGACGCATCAGCTAGCCGTGTGCGCGTAAGGCACATTCACATGACATGCCCGTGCCAGGACGTGCACACAAACGGGGTTCTGTCGTTTCGACGTTCCCTATATTGTACTGCCTGTTCCTGTGGAATGGATTCCCCTATGTATGCACGTTTGGAGAGGCTGGCTTGGATCACGTATCCTTACCATGATACACAGCATCGCACCGCTCGAACTCCTCTAAGGGACGATGCACTAAACAAGCCAAGCGTTGTGAATGCTGGCACCGGCACTATTTGAGAACGGTGAGAACACCAACGCACGCGCAATTTCGGAAGCTTAGTCTCGCATCTCACTCCATACGAAGTTTAAAAAAATAACGCACGTATATTCCGTCAGTATGTTTTAATATTTCTGTGAACCTTCATACTTCTATTCAGACAACAGATTGCACAAATTACACACGTCGTCTGGAATAGTTCTTTCACTATTGTGTACTACTTAGACGTACGCAGGACCATTTCATCAACTCCAGCATGTTGAGGCGCACGCCTGCGAAACGAAGGTCTAGTGGTGTTCAGTCTGGCGTTTCACTTCTTTATGGCGCGCGTAGCAGTGCAAATCTTCGCAGAACAGACCGTGAGCACCCAGTGCATGCATTACTCTTCTATTCTCGAAATATTCGAATCTGCTAAAGGGTCCTTTAAGGTATTCACATACAGATGAAAAATTGAGCCTGTTCGGTTAGACCAAGGTAATACGGGACAAAGAGATCTTTTTGGCCTATTGCGCTCTGGCTGTGTTTACTAGTTCTCAGCTATGACAAAAAGAAAGAGACTCTGAAGCAAGTTTATTCGACGTGGGACTCTTAGCTCATCCCGTTGGGCTGTATTCTGTGAACCCTCCAGGAAGAAATGCATGGCTATGCTAAACCATGGCGCCTTTTTACTATAATAAACTGAAGAAATTTTGTTTGCTTTCCTGTCGTAGACACAGATCTCACACGTGTTTCTTCAAAAGTGCGAATTTTGTCACATTTTATTGTGCCAAGTTTTAAGATTTTGGGAGCCTAGAACAGTGTTTTGCCCGCCTATTTTTGGCGCCTGAAAGCCATTTTTAGTGACTATAATTCCGCCCTCTACAGTGATGATTATTTGACGATTAGGAACCGCATACAGGTTCCTTGCTCACGCAGCTAGACTAGAAGTCGTCGTCACTTATGAAGCTAGTAGATGATGCAATGAGCGTGTGCAGATAGCAGACATAGTGGCGTGCTGCCTAATGTGTTGTGTGTATCTCTCTTTCCTCTCTCCTCTCTACCTTTCATATCCTCCATTCTTCTCTCATGCGCAGGATAGCAAACCAACTGCCTATAGACTGGTTAACCTCCCTGCCATTCTCTTCCTCCTACTTTCCTTCCTTCCTTGTTGTCTTGTTCATTGCAGCTGGCATTGACTTGATGATTAGATATTCTAGGAGTCGGCGGGATCACTTAATTTTTTTTTTTGGCGATGTGTTAAGGAGACTCCATCCACTACATACTGATCATATAGTGTTTTTGTCCACAACAGTTTCAGGAAACATTGTGGCTTTCAGGTAAACATCTGTTTGCCCCACAGTTGGTCTGGGTTCGATCGTCAGAAAAGCTTGTGTGGGTACTAATTAGAACATACTGCATACTGTTTTTCATTCTCAATTTTGCAGTGCAGCCTTTTCCTGCAGTTTGATCGTCACTCGGACCGGAAATTTGTTTTCTTCAGTTGATGTGCATGTTACTAAAATTTTTGGTCATGGAGAAGATTATGTTTTTCGCTAACAACCGATAACGTCAACACCGACGCCCTCACTGGTTCCGGAATTTCTGCGAAACAAGGCCTTTAATGCCATCGCGTTATGACATGATTACTTTTATCAAGTCTTTTTTTCAACGTTACAATGAAAGCGTCGCGAACTTATGCATTGTGGAGGGTGCAGCAGGATTAGTGCCTTTTTTTAAGCGAATAGCTCAATTGCAGGTAGTGTACGCCTATTAGAAAATGAAACGTATCAGCGCAGGCACATGGTTTACTAGTGAAGTCGGAACTCACGTGTCATTGGTTTGAATGCGTCGTTCAGGAAGAAAGAAAAATGCGCCTAATTTCTGTCTGCCTAATTGGCAACATTTCGCAATGACTTGCAGCGGCTGCATTTTCAATGGAGGCGAAAGTGCTGGAGGCCCGTGTGCTCAGATTTGGTGCCCGTTATAGAACCCCAGGTGGTCGAAATTTCCGGAGTCCTTCATTGCGGCGTCCCTCATAAACATATGGGGGGTTTCGGTACGTTAAACCCCACATATCAATCAACCAGTAACTTGTAGAAGATGGGAGAAGGAGATAAAAGGAGAGAAGAAAGATAAAGAAGAAATGTCACTCGCCGCACAAGAGCGACAGAAAGGAGACGAGGTTAGAAAGATGGAGTACACGGCCGCAGGAGTCCGAGGATGGGGCAGCGCTCGGCGAGAGCTAGATGACCTCAAGAGACCGTGGACGGTGGGCCGATCGGCGAGAGCTACGCTTGCCTCGTAGATCGTGGACGACACGACCATTCAGCACGGCTGCCACTAGGTGATTCGTGCCATTGGAGAATATATTCTCTTTCACTATAAACCTTAAGAGTATTATTTGAGCGCCACGCCAGTCTTGGCCAGCTATTCACGGACTATCCACGGCAAAAAATTACAGCATATCCCCGGAGTGAATGATGGTGAGTGAGGCGAAGCGTTCCTCAGTCTGTCCGCGCTTCCATCCGTCCATTCGTCCTTCCGCGCGTCCATCTCTGCGTCTGTCCGTTCGTCCGTTTCTGCATCTGTCTGTCTGTCCATCCATTGGTCCGTCCGTCCGTCCGTCCGTCCGTCCGTCCGTCCGTCCGTCCGTCCGTCCACCCATCCATCCATCCATCCATCCATCCATCCATCCATCCATCCATCCATCCATCCATCCATCCATCCATCCATCCATCCATCCATCCATCCATCCATCCATCCATCCATCCATCCATCCATCCATCCATCCATCCATCCATCCATCCATCCATCCATCCGTATGTTCGCTTGTCCGTCTGTTCGTCTGTGCGTCCACCCATCCGTCCGTCTAGTGAAGACTCCAAGTACCACTGTATCGCATCTTTTCTTCATATCTTCATCATATAGAAGTACCACAATCCAGTGGACATTACAAGCACTAAATAATAGGTGGATACCTACTACTACTATGACTACTGCTACTACTACAACTACTGCTACATACATCACGCATGCACGACCCACGGCTTGTAGAGTTTCGCCGCCAAAAGAAGAAAGCCGCGTGCCTCGATATGCACGAGACACGAGAACGAATCGTTCTGGATCAAGGCCTGGCTGGACTGTTGTTCTTTTAGTCCTCTTTGGGCTGGGCGTGGGAGCTGCAATCGCTTCTGTCTATGCCCGCGTCTCAATAATCCTACAACCACGGCACGGCGTTGTCAGCTGCTGTTACGTCTATATTGTCTTCAATATTGTTTGAAATTAGAGAATCTCTTGAGAATCATTATACTTGGGGAATAGCAATGTTGTGTTCGTTTGCTTAAAGGTATAGTTTAAAAGAAGTTTGCTTGGGACAATATGTAGCTTATTCGTGTTAATAGCAGAACACTCACTTCCATGTTTGTTTTACACTTCTTTTTCAAAAATATTTCGCAGGTGAGCGTCGTTGAGGATTCTTCGAGCCTATATGGCACGAAAAAAAATGTCTTGCTAAAAGTAACCATTCCTTTGACTTCTTAATCTCTGTTGCCGAATCCTGCATTTATGTGTCTGATCCCCATCGGAAGCCTGAAGTGTAATCCTGGGACGGCTTTATGCTCTCCTTTTTTCGAGAACCTCGTACTCTAAATCGTTAACAACTTTTTCTTAACACACATATGTCTGATGCTCTTGGTACGGGATGGCTCGGTGCTCTTCCATAGTTGAGCACGAAATACTGAAAATCGTTAACCGGGGTAAACGTACCACTTTCCCGATGTCCATTATATATACTCCAAGTCGTTCATCTTTTTAGGGGCGAAGCTCCTCAGCCATGGGTCATGCGCCCTCGATGTATGCAGTAGCCCCCTCTCGTTTAGTTATCGGAATGTCTGCTACATGGTGGCACTTCTATATGATGAATGTACGATGAAAAGATGCGAGATGGTGATACTTGGAGTGTTCACTAGATGAACGGCTGGATGGTCAGACAGATGGACAGACAGACAGATGGACGGACGGACTTACAAACCAGCGGACATACGGATGGACAGACAGACAGACAGACAGACAGACAGACAGACAGACAGACAGACAGACAGACAGACAGACAGACAGTAGGAAAGATGGGTGGATGGATGGACGGATAAACGTGGCCAGTAGATGATTCATGATTTACCGATAAAATTTTTCGAAGCTTCACCCCACTCATGATCATTCGCTCCTTGGATATGCTGTGATTTTTTTCTTCACGCTTTCGTATTCATGAAGTGGCGTGGCTGGGACTGATTGCACTGACGATGACGACAAAAATTGTTCTTGTGCGTAATTTATGACGATGGTGGTTATCGATAGTCAAGTGAAACAGACAAACGTAGAAGGCAAATGCAGGAGCTACATAATATCAAGATTTTCAAGTGCAGTCGCAGTAAAACAATTGGTGCCAAGATGCCTTCAAAGTGTTTCCGGAGAACACGCAGCAATGAAATAAATTTTGAATTTACTGATGTACTTTGCCCTGAAATGACGCATTAAAAACCCCAGGTGGTCGAAATTTGCGAAAACCAACGCTACGTAGTCCTTGATATTTATCCCATATTATAATTCGCATTAGGGCTATGAATACTTTCTATGACAAGCGTATCACGTTAACATGTTCTAAACTCTGCGCTCTCAGGCATGTTCTCTGACGGCGGAGGCGTCAAGCATCCCGCCGGAAACATTTCGAAAACATCTTCCCTTCTCTACCTGCAATGCACATATAACTGAGAGAACAAAGCAACGGGGTTCTTTGTCGATGTGCTCCAACGGCACGAACAGGGTATTCCTAATTGACATAACTTGTACTGCACCGCTGCAAAAGCAGTTCTCTCCGGATATATGAAAAGTAGAGCATTGTACGCTCTTCCGGCGTTTCCAGTTCTCGCGGCACAATTCGTGACATCGGCAATATGTTCACGTGCGTCAAGGTGATTCCAAGTTCTCCATTGGTCATTACACGAGCGATGCCTGCTGCGAATCGTTTCGTACTCTTCTTTGCCATGGAGTCGCGAGCACGTTCTGCCTTCTACCGTATAAGTATAATGCACGATAAGCTGATTTAGGTTCGTTTTGTTTTTTGTTTTGCGTTTGGGACTGCGCAAGCAGAGATAGCAGGCTGTAGTTAAAAAGAGCGACATCCTGACTTGCAAAACGCTTAGTGTTGACATTCTACGTGTTTTACGAAAAAATAGGTTGCGAGGAGAATATAGCGCTTGTATGGGAAGGGAAGTAAAGGCGAGAAACTAACTACAGTGTTGTTTTTGAACGCGGGTTTCTTTTTCAATTTTATTGGGGGTTTCCCGTCTCAAACTTACCGTATGATAATGAGAGACGCCGTAGTTGAGGGCTCCATAATTTTCGACCACCTGGACTTCCTTAACGTGCACCCAATTGTGAGCACATGGACCTATAGCATTTCTGTCTTCCATCAAAAATGCGGCCGCCGCAGCCGGGATTCGATCCCACGACCGGGGGATCAGCAGCCGAATGCCTTAGCCATTAGACCATCGCGGCGGGGCCACGGGTCGGTTTAGAGATCCTTTACCAGCCAAGCTGTCTTTAGGCGAAGACTCGCCGTCTGGTGGCGTAGTGCTGGTAACGGGTCTCAAGGCGTGGCGAAAGTGGCACTCGGTAGGAGAGGCAGGGTTCCTAAGCGCCAACATGGACGAGGAAGAGGCTTGGTGGAAAGGATGAGTTACTAATAGGTGTGCTAATAGTACAAGTGTAGAGGCTCGGTGGAAAGTGTGAACTAATGAGGGGCGAAAAAAATTTGGGAAAAGGTGCGCCCGATGCAGGGGTTGTCAGCTTGGTCGTTTTGATGATGTTTGAACGGCCCAGTTGGCAACAATTTTTGTCATCATCCTGTGGCAGCACTCCCTTTGAGAAGCATCTCGATTTATGTACAAGGCTGTAAGTTCACCCCGTAACTCGGGGAAGGTAAAATAACGTTGCATTAGGTGCCTCTCGTTCATGTTTTACTACCGTAGTTATTTAATATGCAATATCTGTACAATACTCAGCTATTCAAAGGCGACAGTCGACCTGCATGGCGACTGACATCGCCCTTTTGTGTCACCGGTAAGCGCTGGTTGATTACGGTAGGGCTCGAATAGCCTGAGTTCAAGACCAAGGTAGTGGCGTTAGTCATACCATTATGAGCCAACGTGGTCTCGGCGAAGATTGGCACTGGCTGCACGCAGAACAATTAGTACATTTGAGTTTAACAGCACTGTTCACGCAAATTTTTATTATTCAATATCATGTTTATGAAAATCATTTCGAGAAATAACAGCGAACCATTGATATCGAGATTGCACGCGAGAAAATTTGTCAGATCCAACTTACCCTGAGAATCGATGTTATGTGAAGCATGCGAATGAAAGATGACCACTAATAATCTTTTATTCAGCGAAATGTTACGAAATGACGCTAAAGTTATGTACGAATGTTTTACGCACAAAAAGATGCTCAGCAGTTGCATATGTTTTATGTAACTACTTGTTTACAGTTGCGGCACAATGCCGACAATAACAAAGGTATTCGCAACACCGGAAGCCGTAAGCCGATGTGTAGCGCTTGTGCTCGCGAGGATGGTAACCCTGGAATGTACTGCATAAATCAACTTCAGTGTATGGTGCTGAACTACAATTGATGTTAACCCAACGGAATGGATGGGTCATTAGAGTACATGAGTAGTGTCTATAAAATTAGATAACCAGCACTGCAATCACAATTACAGCACTGTAATCACAGATGTTAACTTCTACTTGATATCCAGTTTTGAGGCCTGGCGTTTATCTGTGGTAGAATACTTGATTGCCTGGGGTTTGATTTCTGCTTGGGTTTAATTTCTGCAGAGACCACCATAATTATTCTTTGCACTCTTTGAGTCAACGCTGCCTATGTTAGCCGATTTTGATGCTCTCGCATCAAAACTACCAGTGTCTGCTCTTGCCGTTTCTGGCTAGATATAAAGTGGCGATGTGTGCGCCACATATCCACATTCTTGCGTCACATACCCCCTCGTGGTATACGGATATGTACCACAGTGCCAGGCGCAAAGGAATAGATGATGACGTCAACGACATTCTTGCAATATTCATGTGATGGCCAGCGAGTCACCTTAACGCGATAGCTTCAAAGAGCTCGCTCCCCAGAAATTCCCGCACCGGCGCCGGTGTCGGGGCCGTTGGTTGTCAGCGAAAAATCATCTTCTTGTGAGTGGCTGAAAAATTGTAAATGATGCAAATAGAATAAACAATAAATAACTCTTATAGGTCGGAGTGCAGATTGAACCCAGACCATTTACGTGGCAAGCGGGTGTTCTTCCACAAAGCCTGATTGCGAGTCGGAGAAAATCACCTCCTCTGCTTGGAAGTGCAGCGAAAGCATCTTGCATGCTTTACAAACACCAGGATAACGCTAACGCATTCAAATCTTGAAAACAAAGCTTGAAGGTCTCCCGATTTCTATGGGCGAAGCTACTAAGGGTGTTTGTCGTTCTCTAATTTGTAGTAGTAGTACCAGTGGTAGTAGTAGTAGTAGTAGTAGTAGTAGTAGTAGTAGTAGTAGTAGTAGTAGTATGTAGCCACTTCTAGTTTTTGAATCACTTATTTAATGACATTGTGCGTATATGCCCTTGAAAATATTATCACTAGATGACGTCAGTGGTTTTCGTATAGCTGACGCAAAAAGAGTATAGATGGCGCTGTTATAAGAAATTCACAGTATATCCATGATGTAGATGATGATGAGTGGGGCAAGACAACCGTCCATCGAATGCGTGCTCCAGTGTGATAGTAGCAGAGAAACAGACAAACAGGCAGATGGACAGACGGGCAGACGAACTCAGTGAATATGATGTGATGTTTCATCACACATCTTACCCCCTCCTACCAAGTTTGGTTTTGGTTTCCACAAGTTAAGCGGGTGATCATGGCAATATCCAGAAGCAAGCGGATAGATAGATAGATAGATAGATAGATAGATAGATAGATAGATAGATAGATAGATAGATAGATAGATAGATAGACTGAAAGTGCAAAAAAAATGCTTCGCATTTAATAGCAGCTTACTACGTGATTACTTGTGCAAAGTTGATATTGTGGAATTTACAATCAAGGTGTCAGGTTACGATTGGGCAGAATGTACCCTGTATTGCGTTGACGTTGGGCCGACGGGCTGATAATGCGGCCATTCACGTGGTATTCTCATGGATAATTATGTTCATGACTAAGCGCGAGGTCTGATATTCCGCGATGGTCGCGATACGCTAGACGATTAGGCTTATGAGCATAACTCCGACCCATTACTCTCTGTTCACGAAATAGTGAAACACTATATGCTTGGGTGCTGGCAATACCCTTTCACGCATCTAAAGCTGACTGTACCTCAATCACCCACGCGGAGAGTCTTACAAACAAGATCTTTCCCGTTTGGAGGAAGGTTTAGTCCTTTCGCTGTGGACATCAATCCACACTGCCCTGCGTGCCATGAAGAGCATTGATCGTTAGCTCACAGGCTATGGCAATGTTGGGCGTTACAGAATGCCACCTTTAATGTTCTACTCCAGGCTAAGTTATTGTGTCTTGTGTTGGGGAACAACAACAGCACAGAACAATGAAACGTTACTCACGGCACAAAAAAGTACTACTACTAATCGAAGGTTACTACGGTCACACACAAAATTTAGCACACCTCCGTTATTTTTCAAATATTTCTTATTACAAGCAAACCAAATATATTACTGCAAGTTACTTCTGTACATAAAAAAATAACAAACTATACCTCATGTTTCATTCTTCTCGATGTGTTGAGTACTGTCTCCGTACACCTGGCATAAAAGCACCGAGAACTAGGACCACCTATGGTCAGCAACATACTATCAAATACCCAGTCTCGTCAACAAACTTGAAAATGCTGTTGACCTAAATAAAAAAATGCAAAAGTAAATTCAAGGAAATTCTCCATAAATGCATTGAATATGTTTATTATAATATTTTGATTAGTTATTACTTTATGTGTACCAATTGGTAAGTGTATAGTTTCAATGCTGTTGTTTGCTTTTCAAATGTATATGCGGCGAATGGGTTTTTTATCTCACCTATTTTACATTTTGCAATAATGATGTTTTTCTTTAGTGGTATTTTATTTTTTGTTATGCATTTTGTTCTGTTCTTTTCACATTGTAATGTTTATGTGTCAGATTATGATTTGCTGATTATGATTTGCTTGGTAGTCTTTGTGTAAAAAGTTGTTTTTATCTGCGTCTAAGTTGTGTACCATACTCAATTTCGGAGCAAAGGCTCCGTCAGTCTTTGCAGCCTTCTGCTTTTGCTTCGTGTTTTTCCTATGTACAGGAAAAAGAAGTAAACCTCAGACCTCAAAAGTACAAGGAGAAAGCCCTCGACAGCGGCGATCTCCATGAGCAAGTAAGGACAGTTCAAAAGGTCCGCGGACGTGCGTAGTTCCATTGTCTTCCTGCCCCAACGTGCGCGCGGCCCGCAACTAGGACTCTGTAGTACCTTAGAACACAAATAAAGTTAGTTGACTTACCGACTCATTCAGGAGGACCACACGTGCTGCATTGAAGGGCTAATAGCCCGCTGTCTATTCTCTGAACATTACTTCTGTGTTCGCACAATCGGTCGTTCACACATTGGGTTGTCTGACCGACGTACTGCTTTCCGCATGTCAGCGGGACATTGTAGATCACACCCTCTGCACATGCTGTGTAGCAGCACATGTGGCACTCTTGAATGCGAACCCCAATTCTAAAGGTGCCGAGTGGTGGAGTGGTGTGGTTCCCGATTAAGGCGTTAAATGTTTGAGGGAGCAGAAATCGGGCGACTTGGCAATAACGGCGTGATCTTCTCGTCCATTTTCTTGACGGAAAAAGAAGTGGACTATTTGTCCCGCGCGTGATCGCCCAAAGAGACGTTGCCAGATTCATATTGCCCCAATACCACTACTTCCTTGTGGCATATATATATATATATATATATATATATATATATATATATATATATATATATATATATATATATATATATATAAATATATATATATATATATATATATATATATATATATATATATATATATATATATATATATATATATATATATATATATATTTATATATATATATATATATGTTTATGTATATATATATATATGGAAATATTGATCAGCAATCTTTTGTGCGCGTGTCGTTTTTCTTTGTATTCGTCCTCGTTTTGGAGACAAACTTCAGTTGTAAGTTCAGCGGTCGTCTGTGTGTCTTCCTTTCCTTTCTCCTACGTTGCGCTGTTATCACTCTAAAACAGCGAAAGCTTCACTCCCACAAAAAGAAAAAAAGGCTTTCGATTCGTTTCCGTCAGCATTGTCCGGAAGAGAAACCAACATTCGAGATTTTTTTCGGCGTTCCTGTCCGCCACTGTTACTTCTACTGGCGCCTCGCAAAGCCAAAATCGGTAGCGTGCGTCGACAAAAGAAACAAACAAGTACCATCGTGTACGAAACCACTGAGAGACTGAGCACTTGTATATAGCCAGCTGTGCACACTCAGCGAAGTTTAGATGTCGGGCTCTACAAGGAAAAATATTTGCAATACCGGTTCTCTAAGGCTGCTCGTTTCTGTGTTGCAAAACTTGCGGATATGTGCGGCCGAGTTGTAGGCACACTACGAAGAGAAAGAGAGAGAGAGATAAGCTATTTGGATTGCCACCCACGAGAGTTTTTCAGCGTTTTGAACGCGTTGCAAGCTTGTAGAATCGAGGTCGTGTATGGGACTACTTGCATACATTCCAAACTGCAAAACAGCAATACATTTCTGAAACATAGACAAGAGGGTATCATGTCAACCAAAATGTATCGTGCGTCAAAAGAGAGAGAACTAGGAATATCTGTGAAATGAAAGTTCTTGAGAAATATTGGAATAGTATCCTCGAAATGTATACTTTCAAACCGGAAAAACTAGGCTATGTTTGAATAGAAAACACTTCCGCTTTCATTCGTCAAAAGCTGAGGGTAAGAGCTTTTTTGTTGTATGGGTGAGGTTTGTTGAAGTTGCAAATGGCTTTTCGTTTGCGTAGCCTTCTTACAACGGCATTTTGTGAAAGGTGTGCACGAAGGAGAGACATACCAACTTGAAGACGGGTTTTACAAAATGAATGAAAAGATGGTTGGCGTAACGTAGTTGGGTTGTCTGGTTCACCTCCAGTTGTAGTAACTTACAGCTTCAAAAAGTCAACTAGTAAACGAGAACTTAGAAGTACGTGATAGAAAAAAAAAAATGTAGGGAACTTGGCCAGGCTGCACTCTAGCTACTCATTTTCTTGTCACCGGGTGCGATGGAATCAGGATTGCTTCTCGCTGGCGCTATTGCCAGTGTTTCTCGGTTCAGCACATTTGGGATTTCTCCGTGCACGTCATAGCGGTAAGTACATATTTGTATGCCGCCAAATGCATAGAGTCCCGAAAACAGGGTGCACAAACAGACCAATTGATTGAGCACTTTGACAATATTAATAAAATTTATACCAGCAGAGCTAACAACCATTATTGTTTTGCCATTTCACAATGTACGAAAACTTACCAACCTGATGCCTTGACCATAATTGTATTATTTATTCGATCGTTCACTCAATTATTAAAATGAATTTTATTTTCACTAAAGACAAACAAACAAAAAAAACTTTCACGGTGATAGAAGGTAACTAGAAAAAAAGCTCCCTAGCTACGTCTTGGCGATGCTCTACGCAGTTATTGCTAATTCAACACAAACCATAGCGCACGGGTTGAAGGAATATAATTGATTGATATGTGGGGTTTAACGTGCCGAAACCACCATATGATTATGAGAGACGCTGAACTGAAGGGTTCCGGATATTTCGACCTCCTGGGGTTCTTTAACGTGCACCCAATTTTGCGCCCACGGGCCTACCACATTTTCGCCTCCATCGAAAATGCAGTCGCTGCAGCCTAGATTTGATCCCACGACCTGCGAGTCAGCAGCAGAGCACCTTAGCTACTATAACACCGCATCGGGGCTAGAAAAAAAGTTAAAAGTATAATGTTGGTATACCCATTCTTTGGCTCTGTTGAGTGAAGTCCACAGTACCAAGAAGCCAACGACTTCATTGGGGTGACAATGACAATTTCAGCCATTGGCTCTAACGCAATAACCGAATAAATAGCAGATAAGACACTTGATAATTTACACCTAATGACGAAACAATGAGGTAAGGCATGTATCCTATTGCTTCTAAGGCGTACCTTATCTCCACTTGAAAAGTAAGCACCAACGTGATAGCATTGTACTTTCTAGCTTAGTCTATTAATGTCCTTCTTGGAAGCAACGAGGCCTGGCACCAGCGGAGTTCTCTAATGCATTCGCCACCACGCACTCCTTCTCTCTATGGTAAGCACCTGTCCATTGTTGTTTGCTCTCCTGACAATAGCGTTCTCGCCAGAGTGACATGAGATAAGCGGTACTAGGCACCCGATAATGTACTCCGAAAGTTTAGATATTCGGATCACTGCATTTCGAAGACCAGTTTGGCTGCAACTGTAGCCGTTCATAAACGTCCTCTCACTGTAAATTCATTTGTGAGAAAAATGTTGGAAAATCTCTGCAAACAGACCCTCTGCAGGCTTCATGTCATGGTAAACGTCTAGTTAAGGCGTGTAATAGACTGTTTTGAAAGAGTGAAATAACAACGAGGCTTCACAAAATGTGAATAGCATAAAGAGCGGGCTGTTGAGCGCTTCCCACACCACTACGAAAGACTCGGCCACAATTCTTCATACTCATCAGCCACAGCATCAACAAAGCGCACGTAATATCTTAGAGGTGTGTAGCGGGTACCCCGCGTCTCCGAAGATGAAATAATGGCGTAGTGCCTGCTTCGCTACTTGTCAAAAGTTGTGATGATTTATTATTTAGTGGGTGCCATGCAAGTCTACCTGAAGTAGGGTCCCCAAGAATGTCCTAAAGAAGGTTGTAAAAACACCGTTCTACCCATTTTCACTGGGACTGTCAAACGGGACAATATTTTTTCTTTCGTTTTTTTCACAGTAATAGGATTCGTTCCTATGTCAAAAAAAAAAGAAAAGAAAAGAACGACAGTCCTGCGCGGAAGGCGCAGCGCAGTCACAGCGAAAGCTAGAAGAGCGGCCTTTCCGAGTCTTTCAAAACACTCATTGGGCAACTACAGCAAGCACACTTGCTTTATACCCACTAAGGCATTAATAATAAAAATTTTTGGGTAGTAGGCCGGCATTCGCTGCGCCATTTTTTGTCATTCTTCTGAGAAGTTTTGTATCCACTACATACTTTCAAGGAATTTTGCGCCAATCGTTCATGCAGCCGCTGACAACAATAATGAATGGCTGAAGTGGGTATGCGCCACAGTTAATAGCTGAACAAAACAAGCTTTTGTAATGGGTTGGAGCATTGCACGGCCCACTCGTTACGGTATTCTCATTGCGCGACGACTGGGTTTTCTTTCACTGTTTTAAAAAGCTTTACGAGTCGTATTACGCGATATCTTTCACGACATCAAGCCTGCCTAAGGCAAGTTTGCCAACAAGCCCCAAGCACCTGCATGGCTCAGTTGTAGAATACTGGGCTGGCACCCAGTGGACCCGGGTCCAGCCCCACTGCGTCATTGGTGCTAGGTTTCTTTCTTTTCTAATTTCGCATGGTGTGGTTATGGACACCGGTGGTAGTGGTGGTGGACAACAACGCGTGACCCGAGTTGTGATCTCATAATAGCTTCACAGTGAACAATCTCTTTGAACTCTACGCCATGCTATTGACAACCTTTTCTTGCGCTCGTTTTGCAAATAAATGCATGCAAAGAGACGCTCGCGCTGATGAGCGGTTCCGGCTGCTATTCCTCATTTGCGCATGTGCAATAGTTCTCAACGCAAAGTAGAATGCAACGAAAACCTCTGCACCTCAGAGGCTCATAGAAGCCCCTCAAAGGCAAGTGGTACAACACTGATGCACTCAGTACATGTTCTTCTAAAGAAAATGAGTTGAAACAACAGAAAATTTCACAAAAAAGAAGTATTGTCGCAATTGAAGTGTTAAGACATTGCATAAATGTTCACTAAATTGTCACACCGATCACCATTCCTTTAGGAATTCTGTGTTAAGTGCCTCGCAGTGATTGCAACGATCAAGTTTTCGTGTGGCACGATTCTCTGCTGAAACTAAAAAATCACAGCATATCCACGGAGTGAATGACGATGAG
Organism: Rhipicephalus microplus; assembly: GCF_043290135.1. NCBI lineage: Eukaryota > Metazoa > Arthropoda > Arachnida > Ixodida > Ixodidae > Rhipicephalus > Rhipicephalus microplus. The sequence goes on from NC_134708.1 coordinate 59,522,046, forward strand.
TGGGGCGAAGCGTCCCTCTGCCGTCCGTGCTTCCGTCCATCCGTTTGTTCTTGCTTCCGTCCATCTGCCCGACCATCCGTGCGTCCATCCATGCAACCATTCGTCTGTCCATGCGTCCGTCCGTGAGTCAGTCTATCCATCTGTCTGTGTGTCTGTCTGTCTGTCTGTTTTTGTGTCCATCTATCCGGTCCGTACGTCCGTCGGCTAGTCTGTGCATCCATCCGTCCGTGCGCCCATCTAGTGAACGCTCCAAGTACCGCCATCTCTCATATCACATGTGCCACCGGTGGCTACGTACTACATACATACATACATACATACATACATACATACATACATACATACATACATACATACATACATACATACATACATACATACATACATACATACATACATACATACATACATACATACATACATACATACATACATACAAGCGACGATCACCTTAAGGAGCTTCGCCCCTATAAACAAGATTCGTGCTTTCAAGCAAACCGGTTAATAATAACGATAATTGTCATAAAATGAAATGCCTAATACATGTAGCACGTTTGCGATTTTTTGTTTTCAAAATTTCACTGCAGCAAGCAGAGGAAAGAGTTTAGTATTTAATTCAGACCGTGGGGCTAACATGTTTGCTATTGATGTCGACCGTTAATCAAAACAAATCAGTTTTTCTATAAATTTGTTTTAAGACACATCGTAACTTTTTAATATGAAGGTGAACGTGCCCGTGTGCTTGTGCTATTTGGGCTGTAGCCTCTGACCTCTTAACTGTAATCGTCAGATCTACCTACGGCGCTTGAGGCAAGAAAATAGCACTGGGGGGCAGCGTTCACAACCATTTGTTACAGTGTAAGTGCAGCGAACGCAGTGTGCTGAGCTCCTGTATATGCCTCGCAAGCATGATAATTTACGGCCGCATAAATCTGCCGCAGCGCTCTCGCCAATTTGTAAACTCCCAGGACGGGCAATCAGATTTGCCGCTTTCTGGACGAAAGGCCTAACGAACTTTTGTGACAGAGCAAAGGCACCACGAGTGAGTTGTCTTATAAGCCCCAAGTAAAAAATCGCATAGAAAACAATAGAAGTCGTTGGTTTCGACATCCATTGTCGGGAGGGCCACAAAGTAACCTTCTGCCACTTCTAATGACGTAATAACGTGGTACCTCAAACGAAGCAATCAATCGCTCTATTGATAGAAAAGACTGAATTGTGCAGATATATTTGGGGACATTGAACAAAGGTCTGCTGTAGCTTTTAGGAGTGAAGCTGTGTCAGCTTGCCGTAGTTTATGCGGCCTACAGGTATTTACGCGAAAGCTTTCATCGTAGTGTTCACGGTTAAAGGGAACACTTTCGTGTGCATCATGTCTGGATTTTACTTTCTGGCGAAAACATTTCCGCCTATATTCGCAAAGGACTACCGGTGGTTGACTGCTCTGACTCGTTTTGGCCGACCTGTGCTGTGAACGAAAAATGTTTCTACAATCGCTTGCAGTTTATTTATTTATTCAGAATACCCCTAAGGGCCCTCTTATAGGAGGGTATTACATAGGGGGGGGGGGGCTATAACACATACAGGTACATGAAATGATTATTAGAACCAGAAAACATGCAAATAAACACCATACAGCTACTAAATACATTAGAATAAATATAAGGTAAATATTTTTACCGCATAATCTTAAATAATCAGAAGAAATAATATGTGTCAAACAATAATAAAACCAAAAAAATATTTTTAAAATTGAACTACACAAATAAGAAAATAAGTCACAAGAGTACAATAAAACGCAATCTAGCTTACTACAAATACACGCGCCATTAAGCATAAAGGACTGGCAACATCACCAAAAACACGTGTGAATAACTGAATTAGGCAAACACAGCAATAAATAACACGAACCATGAACATACGCAGTTTCTACAAAAAAACACGGTTTGCAGAAAAAAGAAAAAAGAGGGGGAATACCGCAAAAGGTTCACACGCTTGCACTCATGTTTAGTAGGTTCTGAAATTCAGTGATATCGGTGACGGTTGCAATGTTTTAAGGTAAGTCATTCCACTCGGTTATTGTGCGTGGTATGAAGGATCTAGCATAATGAAAAGTGCGACAAGGGAAGCGTTCGATTTTAAAGGTATGATCGCGGCGCGGAAAGATGGCAGGGGGGGCCTAAAGAAGTCCTCGCGAAGTGATGTGTGATGGTAGAGCTTATGAAGTAGTGATAAGCGGGCAATTTTACGGCGACGTGATAAGAGTTCCAGTTCGGCACGAAGTTTCAATGAAGTGACGCTGGTGTGACGTGAATAATCAGAAAAAATAAAACGTACAGCATGGTTCTGCAGGGCTTCGATGTTTTCAATAATGTAGTCTTGATCGGGATCCCAAATGGCTGAGGCATATTCTATTTTAGGACGGATTAGGGTGATATAAGCCAGTTTACGCAAGTGCGAGGGGGTGTGTTTCAAATTACGTTTAAGGAACCGAGTGAGCGATTTGCTGAAGCAAAGGTGACGTTAATGTGGTGATGCCATGACAGGTCAGACTGAATGTTAACCCCAAGGTATTTATAAGAAATCGTAAGCTCCACTGAATCCTTCAATGTGACAGGGGTTCAATAGTGTTCCCTTTAACAGGGGACGGTACTACAAGGGGCCGACGGGGGTGCTGTGTCAACAGACGTTTGAAAGACCGTGATATATCACTCACATCCGGAGGAGGCATGATTGCGCCGGCCCATTGAAGAGCCCATGGCTGTCCAGTCATTTTTAACAATACTTGCAATATCGGTGGAGGTACCACGAAATGTGTAATAATAATAATTGACGCTTACGAAACGCAAAAACATGAACATGGTTATTTATTTAGCGTACCGTCCTTATGGTTATCACGAAAAGAGGTGAAGTCTTTACAGAAACGCAATCGAAGGTGCCATGCGTTTTGTTTCTATCCGTGAGGCGGCTGCATTTTCAATGGAGGCGAAAACGCTGTAGGCCCGTGTGCTCACATTTGGGAGCATGTCCACAAACCCAAGGTGGTCGAAATTTCCGGAGCCCTCCACAGCAGTGTCCCTCACAATCATATGGCAGTTTTGGAGCGTTCAACTCCACATATCAATGAACCAATTCCATTATATCCGCGTGGCTTCCTAAGCGTATGGGGGTTTCGGTCGTGCTCCATTCGTCACCTGCTCACTTCTCGCTCATCTACGTTATCAATGTCTGGTACATGTGCGCCTTCTTTTTCTTTTCGTGTATCTCTAATCCCATTAACCTGCCGCTAGTCCCAATGTGTGTTGTCAAAGGGCTCTTATGAACGTGTCTTTGTAGGCTTGGTTTTTTGATTTTCCAAAATACCTTAAACAGATATTTGTCAGAGAAATTGAGTAAATTCCGGGAGTCATGAGTGGTCTAATAAAAATCAAGAACTCAACAGCTAGCTCAACAAAGCCTTTCAAAAATTGTATTTTGACAATCTATAGATTGTCTAAAGATTCTTTTATATGATGTAGAGCTATTCTAAACATGATTTTGTAAAGGATTACTGCGTAGCGACAGCCGTGACACTAAAACCTTCGAGAAAATATCACGAAAAAGGAAAGGGAACAGTCGCTGCAAGAATAACTTCACGCGATGAGAGGCCTACGCCAATGACGTCTTGCTCGCATGTGCTTGCAAAAAGTGGTTAACGATTTAGAGCACTTGGTACTCTACTTTAAGGGAGAGCTTAAAGCCGTCCCGTGGGCCTCAGCACGTGATTGCTGACATCATAATCAATGAAAAGTGCGAATATTTGGTTCCAGCGCGACCTTTTCTCTCTGGCGCTTAGATATCATTGTCTTCCTGTGACTGCCTCTGATTTAACCCGAAACGTTTTGCGCTGTGATTCTACACTGTGATTCAGAATCGTTCAGTTTCACCGTTTGACGCTTTTCATTGTTTAGTACAAGCATCGCCATTTAAAAACTTTTTTTTCGCCAAATGACCTGTGACATAAAGGTGATGTACAGTCTAATTTATTCAAAAATGCCTCAACGAAGGCAGATATGCGAGTAATGAAGTATTGGGTAAGACTGCGCACAGGCGTTGGAACTCTGCAGCTGCGTAGTATGCAGATATTAGGTCATTTAAATAACGTGAATACCGATGCTATTTTTGTGTCCCATACAGATAGATACTTTGTAACAAACTTTTACATTATAAGTGAATAACTTTTACTTGATCTATTTGTCGACAACGTAAATAAAATGATTATCCACAAATGATGTACATCCGATCTACAAATAATAGATACAAAGCTGATATACGCCCATGGAACAGATGATGTCCACATGAATACATTCGACGTCTCGCGAGCTTCCCTTTCACAGACTTCGTCATATGGGAGACTAGCGTTGAACAAGTGGTGTGCCGAAAGAAGCCCTCTCCCAGGGAGTCGCTACATAACACAGCCGCTCGTGCAGATGACCGATTGCAGTTTACCGCTGCCAGCACCCGCACGTGGGCCGTTACCGTGTTTGATTTTTGCACGAACAGCTCGAACAGCCCTGGCCCCCGTGATACTGCAGTTTGGTTAACTTAACCACGTGATAACACTTTATTGTGAGGCTACTTTCACGGGAAGGCGCTGGGAAACGGAGAGAAATTCTGCGAAGCGGATTACGTCAGCGGGAGCGGCTGGGGTATGCGCTCATTGACAACTCCACTGCTGGCTCCCTATAGCATTGAGTATACGAGAGACAAGATGAGAGCCCATGGCCAAGGAAACTGAATGGTTCTACAATGGTCCCGGCTGCGGGATATTCTCGTTTTATCACGAGAGGTTTCAGCAGACCCTACGAACGTGCATAACCCCCACTTGCATGCTAACACAATCCACGTTATCACATGCGTAGCTGATATAACCGTAGAGTGAAACGAGGGCGAACATTAAAGCGACTCGAACTGATGCGTACTTGCAAAGAAGATCCGAACACTCCTATGATTGGTACGAAAAATGTCATGATAGGTGTCACTATTGTACCTTACAGGGGCCGCACACCCCTACAGTTTAGCCCATATTGAGTGTGTTATCCTAATGTTTCACGGAGCTCAAACTGTGAATACGTTACGTCATCAACCATCCAAGCCGCAAATGCGAAACCCGTAAGGTCTCATTCACAAGTTGCACAACTTCAGCTTGTGCAATGAATGAACTTAAGTGTGCATACCCTTCTCTTTATAGACTCAAACAAGAAACCCGCGTTTTGCTGCACCGAAAGTTTCGCAATATGATGCCTATTCTTCGAACGTGACTCAGTCCTACAGGGATAAACTTTTGCGAGGTAACTAAATCCAGGCTAACCTTTCGTCAAAGAGGAAAGAGAGAAAAGGAGAGAATGAGACAGGTAGCAGACCAAAGTATGAAATTAAACGAACGAAAACATTGCTTCTGCGCGGTGTGCAAAAAAAACTTGCATGAAAGCTTCTCGTTATAGCGCTACTCTGAATCCTTAAGTAGGCAAACACCGGCTCTTTCCTCCCAAGTTATGACATGCTAGGCCAAGCGCTGACGGGTTTGTCACCTTGTTTGTTTTTAGTTTAAAAAAACCATACAAGAAGCCCGAAGAAAGACGTGGCTTATTTGGGATGTGGCGCGACTGATCCAGCGGGGTTGCCTCGGCATGGTTTCCGCTCTTTCAGAGCATAGCTCAGTTCTCAGGGATGAGTTTTGTGTTTTGGTTGCTGTTAGCCGCATTTTAAATTAGCAGCGCCAACTTATGTGGGTGGATTGTGCAGCGTTATAACAAGCACGTAGTGACAGGCCTAGTAAGTTGGCTAACGTGGTTTAAAACACGCAGTATGCGCTGGAAAACTTTCGGTTGACCTTTGTAAGGCGAGATCGGTTAGACAGAGATTTGCCGATGCTCAGGAAGGTATTCGCGCAAAGAAAATAAAAAAATACGCTGCCAAGGTCAATTATGGAACGCGGGTATACTATACTCTCAATAGGCTCACTCTTCTTGAAAACTTTTCTGCAATTGTGAAGAGAAAGCGACAAAAATGTTCTCAACTGAATTCGGTATGCACGTGGGGTGTCCTTTCAAATTTATATTTCAACAGCACTTGGACTAATCCTCCCTGAAACAGTCCACACATCTCGGCATGGCAATGCAGCGGTTAGAACGCTTGACTGCTGATTCCAAGGTCACGGGACTGAATCCCAAACACGGAGGCCGCTTTTAAATGCAGTCGATATGCTTGTGGCCGGCCTATTTATGTTTAGGAGTGCTTTCAAAAAGCATAGGTGGTCGAAATTTGCGTAACCCTTATGTACGGCGGCTTTCCAGATAGTGTCGTGGTTTTAGAACGTAACACACACTAATTATGAAAGAATTCGTGCACATTTCGTAATTGAAACTGCAATAACCTTCGTTGTATTTGTTGTATCTTTAATTGATTAGCTTGTCTACAACATAAAAAGGAACTCTTGATATATTCTCTTCCCACCAGTAACTGTACCGAATACTGGGGCTATAGATGTTGGGAAAAACTAGGAGAAGAAATGAACGCTCTATGAAGCTGTCAGGAACTGAATTACACTGTCGATAGATTACATTGCTGTATTCAATGTTGTTACAATGTAAGCAATGTTGTTACATTGCTTGTACGAAAGCAATAAAAAGAAATCGTTGTTGCTATTTATTGTGACAGTAGTCGTTTTGATGATCCTACAGGCGTTCTGCAGATTGTTCCTGTAATCGGCAGAACTAAAGAGCCATCTCATCAAATATAAACGAGCAGATTACCGCATCTGGATGGTACAGTTGAATCAAACATTGATACAGCGAATTGTCCGCTGTACTGAAGTAAATACAAAAAAGTTTTGGTAGTCGCGCTTAACATGATTGACATTTGTTTCTAATATAATCAAACGTAAAAAACGAGAATTCGAATGATAACCGCTGTAATTAGGAAGTACCAAAGTTTCACCTTCAACCAAGTTCGCCCAAAGCTCCGTAGCTTAAACATAACAACAAACAATAGAAAAGTTGGGGGACGCTTAGGCATTTACTTTAAGATTTGAATGCGATAGTGCGACAATGATATTCGCGTACACGCATACAGATACACACGCACGCACATGCACGCACACGTGCGCACACGCAAACGCACACACACGCACGCTCACGTCTTTCTCATTGCACACCGGCTGAGTTTTTTTTGGTTGAGACCTGCACCATGCCGAAAGAAAAGTCAGAGTTCAAGCGCCTCTGGCTGCTCCCTTTAGTTCCTTCTACCTATAGAATTTTGCTGCATGGCCAACTCTACTTTATTGTTCGCAACCAAAGTCGCCCCTGCCACAGGAACCTATGCGAAACAAGTTCATTCATGCTGCACCGATAGCATAAGAAACAATGCATGAACACACTTCTAAATGTTTTCAAATGTAGCGAAAATGTCGGCTATTCAAGAAAAAACAGAACAAAAGAGGCGTTTGCCTGGTTGCACACACTTGTGAACGGATGCTTTTAATGCAGCAACGTGATAAACAAGAAAAACGTTGTTCATAGTAGGTTTGAAGAATAGAATGGTGCTTTTCTGTGTAAAGTGTTTTTCTTGGACCAGTAGGCCATGACTAGAGTTTTTAAGGGGCCCTGCAACACTTTTTGAGTATCGTCAGAAAACACTCCCGATCGGTAGTTGAGGTTCCCGACCACACGTGAGCCAAATAACTCACAATAAATTATCAAAGTCAGCCAAAACCTGCTTTCTCTTCCCTCGCCAAGTGACAGAGGACGGCCACAAATCACTCGTAGAATGCCCATCTATCAGCCATTGGCTGATTTGAACATGGTGTGCTTGGTCGTTACAAAGATTGTCGCGGAAGGCCGTCTCTTGTTCACGCGTGGGCGCGTGATGGCACTGAAAAAGTCACGTGTTCAAAAAAAAGTGCTCAAGGTCACGAGGCGCCATGACGTTTTTTTTTGTTTGCGCCTCCTGTGCTTCCCTGCTTAGAGTTACTGTACAGGCTACCTTTAGGTAGCCTATAGAGTAACTTGAAGACAGAAGAGAGAAGTAACTTTAACCAAAGAAGAGAGAATGCGATGGCAGCATGTGAAAATTTTCTGTGACTCCGGTCATACTAAACAGATTTTTCAAGTTTTGTGGCGTTGAATTTGTGAGGTAATAAGCTCTTCCAGTGATTCAATTTATGTTACTAAAAAAAGTGTTTCAGGGCCCCTTTAATGCTACAATTACGAATACTAGATAAGAGCAGCTAATTTATTACTTCAATGCTGCTTCGTCGGCAGTGAGGCTATACTGAAGTTTACATCTGCAAAAATATAGCTCAGGCATTTCACTGGGTTACCATAAAGTTAAACAGTGAAAGAGCCATTTGTAGAGAGTTTTATACCCAATATCTATGGCGGATGCTCGGAAGCGACGAAATTTCTAAGACAGGACCGTGTTGCCTCCGAGACGGCAATAGACATTGTTTTATTCTCGGAGGCTGCAAAATTTAAAGCGCCCACCACAGTGAGTGCTCACAGCCGACACTGTTTTGAGATACGGAGGAGGAGAGAACACGAGGGGGGCCGGAAACCAACTCTACGGCTCAAGTCGCAGGCATCTTGCTAGAGGAGGCATTGCAACGGGACGCCGACCCCGACGGTCAAAGTTTGCGTTGAAGGATGCATTTAAAGCTTTCGCCTTAAAATTACGTCCTCATTATTAACATGTTGCATTCTTATTCGTGGGACATACGTGTAAGTGTTTTTCTTTTTGTGACAGAGAGAGAAAGAATCGTAGTGTGTAATACATTAAACAAAGTTTCCACCACTACTGTACAGACCTCAGATGACCTGAATCTGAAAGTAGATGTCATTCAGCGTTTTATTAAGCCGTTTGATTCGTCCCTTCGGCACAATGTTCTGCAGCCGAAAACAGCTCCCCAAAGCGTCACCACGTCGTTTCAAACTAGAATCAACAACATCGTCTGCACTCTAGTGTTCACGTACCGGGCTGTTCCTTCTTTTTTCTGTGCTATCTACCGTGTTCAAGGCTTTAGAATTCATGCAGGTCACGTGCTGAAAATTAAAACTTGTTTACAAAAAAAACAAAAAAGACCTAGGACTGGCCGGTTCTTAAACACAAGCTTTGCAGGTTACATAAAAATGTAGTTCTTTTTTCATCGCAAAGCAAGGCTTCACAAGCATTCGGGCTCTTGCTGTGAAAAAAATTTTGTAGCAGTACACTGGGTAAGAGAAGTTGAAACCGGCTAACTAAACTTGTAAGTGTGGTACTCTGTAGGGCCCAGGCTCACCATCAATCAATCTAGTTTGGCGTGATTACGTTCATATTAAAACGATCAACACAGTTCATAGCAAGGCTATCAATGCGAAAACCAGGGTGAAACGGAGGAACAAAATTTTAAACAATATAATTGACAGAACAAGCCAGAAAATACTCTCAATATTAACACAAAATTACTAAAACTTTTCGAACACATGAGACTGACTCCGGCGTTGCACAAAAGAGGGTGCCACTGCGTCACCAAAAAAAGCGAAACAACAAGCGAAACAATCCTCTAGCCTCTTTCGAGATCTATTAACATCAAGAATATATGAAAAATCAACACTATGTGCTTGAATAATTCATTAAATTTAGTTAGACGACGTCTTTTGGTATTAAGAATATCTTATAACGCTCTTTTGCTTAAGCGGCTTCGTTTACTCTAACCTTTCAACTTGGCTACCACTGGTGGTCGCTAGATCAAGAAATTGCAGCATATTTCACATGTACAAAACGATGTCGGTTTGGGAATGATTGACTTGAAAGAGCATTTGGGATTGCTAGTTCTAATGAGCAGAATATTTGTACGTCGTAAGTTTGCGGGACTCCCACTAATATTGAACACCACCTCAGCTCAAAGGAATTTAGCTATCGTTCGTACAAATGTTCGCAATGTCGACCATGCGGACCCGCACTTCAACTCGTGAACGAGCAGTTCATTAGTGAAGGAAGCTTCAGTTGGACGCTGGTAATTTCCGTCCTTCAAAAATTCTTGGATTTTGCTCTTTTGCTCTCTCTCTCTTCTCTAACATTATTATTCACAATCATTCTTCTCAAGAACAACCATGTATCTATCACGTTAAGAATTGCTTGCTGGTTTGTCCGAACAAAGACATCATATAGAACGCAAATTCATGCTTTTTAAAATGCAAATTCATGCTCTTTAAAAAGAAAGGTAAAAATCAAGAATAAAAAAATAGGCACTGTTGAACTCCGTCTGTAAAGCTCTACAGAGTGACATCAGTGCCTTTAACTTTGTTGCAGACGGGCCTTAGGCAGGCTTGTGATGATGATATGTGACGTTTATTGGCGCAAGGACCAATTGATGGCCAAAGAGTGCCAATGCATGATTAAGAGCATGAAGTATGATAATGTTAAGCGGCTGTGTTGGGCGCAAAGACATGCCGTGGCACCACCATGTGGATGCATCCCTGCGACATGCGGGGTTTGATTGCTCCGCCTCGCTCGCTTTTCACAGCTTCATTCAAAAGCTGCGTGACATTTCAGCTTCATTCAAAAGCTGACCGCGTTCTCGCATGTAGATCAAGACAACATTGAGAAGAAGTGACAGTGGCTGTGGGCCCATTCTACAGACGTATAAGCCAGGAACCATGTGAGCTGAAGTCGTGGACGGCAGGAGCGTAGGCAGAAAGTTTTCCGGAGGGGTCACCACCTTGAATGGACTTCGGGGGACGGCCCGGCAGATGACATGGGAAAAATATCGGAAAGTGGGCGGGAGGGGGGGAGGGCGCATGGGCTTGGTGTGCCACCTTCTGGCTACTTCACTGATGGGTGGAAGCCCTTCTTGTCGGGTACAAACGTGGAGACACACACCCGCGGAGGAAAGTGGGAGGGGGCGCAGATTGTGGTAAAAGTTACATTAGTGAAAGGTAGGTTTAGTAGACTGGAGCGGCGCATGTATGATGTAAGAAAGAAGGTTTCGACGAACGTGCTGGGCGATCATGCAAAAGGAATGCGCCACAAATTAGACCTAAATAGGGTTAGATAAACAAACATTAGTGAAAATAACAGAATTTCAAGGCTTTATCTTCACTCTCTGACAATTCAGGCGCCGGCGCACATTCCTTAATGTAATAATGGTAACTACCCCACACGCATGTACGTCGTATTTTAACATGTACATAATCGGGCTGTTTGCACATTTATTTTTCCTTGTGAACGAGCCTTCTGTGCGGTAACTGAAACGTTCTGTTTTTGTGTGAACAACCGTGGTCGGTGCTCATTCCAACCCCATGGGCTTGAACTAACGACCAGAACAACATAGAAACAGAGAGGTGACACTGCCAGTGGCTGTGACAGTAGCGTCGCGTACGTTGTGCACTCTGGCGCACCTCCGATAACTTTTACTGCAACTTTCTGGATTGTGTAGTTTGTAAAAGTCCACACACATGAAGTGAGAGCAAAACAACGCTGTTCGAAAGCAAAAACACGTCGAAGTCGCAGTTAAAAACAACGCATCGAACCGCCAGCTTTCCTTCGCCAGAGCGAGGCAAGATCACGTGATCCAACGATGCACGTCAACGTCATCGCATCGCTCACACCTCCAGTGGTTGGCCTCGCGCCCAGTAGAGGCCTGAAACTCCTTTTCCCAAATTTACAGGTATTAACATTATGTGAATGACATGCAAAGTGTGCGTCAAAAATGAGCGTGAACGATTGTGATAATAAAATCATGACGTCATGGACAATCGCACACGTGCCTCCTCAAAGCCTTTGTGGTAAAAGGCAGAAATACCAGTGCTTTTTGTGATGTAGCCACTGTAGCAGTGACCTCTATTCAGGCGTCATGCTGCGGATAACTAGGGTAGATGATAGGAAATCAATAAAGATCATTTGAAAACGAGAACAGTGAATTGTGTTGGAAAGCAAATCTCAACGACTAAACATCGCTCAATGAAGATGCATTTGCTCTCAGCACCGTAGTGGGAATCGCTTTATTGTGAGAAGGTCGATTTCAGTGCATGGTAATAAAATATGAAGCATTGTCAGTGGTTCACCGCAACATTACCCAGGCTTGATCATGGGAAAGGAATCACATTAATAGGAGTAATACAAAGTTTTACGACAACAAGAAATCAACCAGGTGTAACACAATGCCAATCGCGTAACTAGTGAGTCAGAAACGCTCCAACCCCTACAAGTGATTCTGGCATAATTCTTAGTTGTCGTCTGCCCCATTATCCAAAAATTGCACAAAATTCTTTGCAAGTGTGTAGCGGATACCACGCTTCTCCAAAGAATGACGACGAATGATATAGTGAATGCCTTCATACTACACTAAAATATTCATGATTTATGGCTCATTGTGTACCATACAAGCATGCTTGTAGAAGCTACGCAAACAGTGTTTCAAAGAGGCTCCGAAAGGCCGCTTTTCTAGGTTCCGCTGTGAGAGTGCAGCGCGTTCGGCGCTGGCCTGGTGAGTTGTTTTTTTTTATGGCAGGAGAGCACGCTGTAAAGGCTACAGTTTTCGATGTTATATGTGTCTTGGCTTCCGTTCATATCATTATCTAGGTACTCGAACATCAAGAGGAAAAAGATTTCTGTTTGGAGTGTGCTCTTACATGTCTATGTTAACGCGATAGCGTTACAGAGCTCGTGTCACAGAAATTCTGCCGTCGGCGTCGATACCGTTGGTTGTGAGCGAAAAAGATCGTCACAGAGATCGCCGCGGGAGCCGCTACTAGTCCACGAGTGCGCGTGCAATCACACCGAAAAAGCCGCGCATTCAAAGAAACATGAAAGTGCTCGAGGTCACAGGGCACAGGTAGTGCAGTTGTTTTGATTGATATGTGGGGTTTAACGTCCCAAAACCACTATATGATTATGAGAGACGCCGTAGTGGAGGGATCCGGAAATTTCGACCGCCTGGGGTTCTTTAATGTGCACCCAAATCTGATTACACGGGCCTACAACATTTCCGCCTCCATCGGAAATGCAGCCGCCGCAGCCGGGATTCGAACCCGCGCCCTGCGGGTCAGCAGCCGAGTACCTTAGCCACTAGACCACCACGGCGGGGCAGTGCAGTTGTTTTGCCCCTGCCACCCCTCCCTGCTTAGCTTCCAGCGCTTTCATTGGGACAAAAGAAGAGAGAATGCAATTGCAGCAGGTGACAAACTTTTGTAGCTCCACTCGCACTGGATAGATTCTTAAAATTTTTGTGCGTTGAATTCCTTGGGCAATAAGCTAGTCTAGTAAATTCATTCCATGGTTACTTGAAAAAAGTGTTTCAGGGCTCCTTTAACGCATTTTGTTCGACAGGTGTGTCACGACCAAAACGAGCCTAATCGGCAATCCGTAGGCGCATATGAGAGGCCATCAAACTACGTCTGAAAAGGTCAGAATTGTGCAGCCATTGCGCTAAAAACACACAGTAACTTTCAAACAGGTCCAAAAATGGACAACTATGTTTATCTAGCAGAAAATATGTCATGCCTTTTCAGAGGCATTAATCAAGATTACAGAAAACACTAGATATTGTGCTGCCATCTGTGAGGCATTGTCAGACTCTTTATGGCCTCCGAGATGGCAAGTGTGCGGTGTGTATCTTAGAGGCCACGCGACTGTTGCTTTAGATAAAAAACCTGTATGTACCATGCGCACGTGCACGCCGGTACAATCTATACGGTGTGCGTGTAAGTGTGCGTGTGTGTGTGTATGTAACAAAACAATACAATAAGTATGCATTTAACGGTTGAAGAATGCACCAGGGGCCGGATTTCGCTATCGCGTTCAACTCTTCAAGAGGAAGCTTAAGGGTCCACCAATTTTTTATATGTGGTTCACCCGCTTTACGCCAAGTGGTGACGACAGCCTACAATTACAGCGTACGACAGCCCGGCTACATAAAATGATCCTCATCTAGACAACAACAACAGCAACAACAACATCATCAACAACAACAACAACAACAACAACAACAACAACAAAAACAACAACAACAACAACAGACGACCCACTGAATTTGGTGTGATCAGACTGATTTCTTAAAAAAAAGCCCTGACCTCCCCGCAAGGAATCGTGAGCAAAAGCGAATGCATTGCGTAGCGTCTCTAGCGACGTTTCGCAAGGTAAGAGCTCAGCGTTAGAAGAATGTTTTTTTTTTCTTACACCGTGCAGCCAATAGCGCTTCTTGCCGCACGGGGCATTTTTTCTGTCGAGAGAAACGCGGTACACGTCTCAAGCTCTAGTAGCTAATGTGCACTGTTAAAAAAAAAAGATGCGGGATCTTGGAGTGCTTACTAGATAGACAAGCGAATGGACAGACAACATAAAAAACCTTAAACAATAAGCTAAATTAGTTGGTTATTATTTTCTTGGAGCCTTTAATAAATCCAAGATAATGAGTTTTCAGGAAGGGTGGAAAAAGCTTTAGCGTTGGGGCAGTGATTATTTTTGATGTTTAAGTGAAGCACTTGAGAAATCGTCAAAAAGTTTCCTTGTGTGGTTGTCAGGGCTTCGTTTATGAACATTGGGCTTTCAATACGGTATTACGGCTTCACTAGCAGTAGCCAGCGGTCAGTGCTGTGTGCGCCACTGATGCGAAACGCAAGTATGTTGTTTACCGGGTAATGTCTCGGGATAAGTATGAGGACCATGGGGCGGCTATATGCTCTCCCTTGTAGAGTACCAAATACTCCAAATTGTTAAAGACTTTTTTCTAAACACAACCATATGGTGGTTCAGTAGAACTGAGAAGGCTTTACGCTCTCAGATATTAAAGACACTTTACCAAACACAAAGCAACGTGAGGTGAAAAAGCCTTCGTAAGAAGGTGGCATACACGATTTTAGGGGCGAAGATGCTTAAGCAGTAGGTCGTGTCCGCTATGTATGTAGTAGTAGTAGTAGTAGTAGTCGTCATCGTCCTAGTAGTAGTACGTAGCCAACTCCACGGATCGGCGTCGGCAGCTGCAGCTGTTGCTGACAGCTGCCGACGCCGAAGCGTGACATAGTGGGGCTCCGGTTGCTAGGGATGCGCACGCCAGCAGCTCTTGCAAAGGGAGAGGGGGGACGGATACCACGGACGCCTTATATAGCCCGACTAAGATATGCATTCGAATTTAAAACCATAAACGCATTAATTGCACTTTCCTCTAAAGCGTGCTTTGCCTGTAAGGCTAATATGTGCTTGGAAGAAGCCGCACACGCAAAGATGGGCAAGGCCAGTGAGGACAGAGGGGGCTGTCGTTGTGGTGTGGGTACGTGAAACTAACGTGCACCTAGGCAGTCTGTTTTCTGCGATTCAAGGTTATAGTCGCGAGCGCCACGGTGTACTGGAAATTAATGACGTGGAAGGCTCCTTTGAACAATCAATGAAATTACCTCTTGTACGCAGGGTGAAAGGGGAGAATGAAACGCGCGAGGATTTTTACGCTCTCAAAATGCATGCATACATACATACATACATACATACATACATACATACATACATACATACATACATACATACATACATACATACATACATGCATGCATGCATGCATACGTACATACATACATACATACATACAAACATACATGCATACGTACATACACATACATACGCACATACATACATACACGCATACACACACATACATACATACATACATACATACATACATACATACATACATACATACATACATACATACATACATACATACATACATACATACATACATACATACATACATACATACATACATACATACATGTTTTGAATGTTTCGAATGGTAGTCTGATTGCTGTTTCTTACTTCTGGACTTCCTCCTGCATATCAACATCACGTCTTTTTAAACGTCTCAGTGAACTGATTGCGATTCTGGCACACGAGCAATGTTATTGGAGGAAATGGAACATCGTCGGGATGTGCAGGCTGTAATTTGTCAAAAACAGATCTCAGATTTCAGAAGTCGAGTTGCCACTAGCCAAAAGATTACGAAATTCCAGGTACCGATTTGGTCGTTTCAGCATCGCTGTACAAGAGGCACAAAAAGCAACTGCTATTCGGGATATTTGGCCCATGACTATTCGTACGTGTATACGTGGTACGTATAAATTTTCCGCATTTCCTTCCATATACACAATGCGGCTACGCAGCTTTTTAGCAATATTGCCCCAACGAAGAACGAAAGAGACTGCAAGATAGAACGTTGAGATGGTGCTATATTACATAGCATTTTTATGATATTTTTATTGTCCACCTTCTCGAGTTACGCTTTCTTTACGCAACGCCTTTTTAGTACGTGTGACACGTAATACTACAAAACCAAAAACGTGGCATTTCTTCATCATCAATACAGCAAGCTTTAAAAGAGCCATGAACAGTATGTTGCGTTTCATTAGTTTTATCAATACCGGAATATATCAGAAGAAAAGCTTGCTTGTATATCTTCGAAGTTAAAGAGACACTAAAGCGGAAAACAATTTTTTGCGCATTAGTAAAGTAGAATTTCACAATCCTCACAACAACACTCTTAACGTGGCACGACTCTTGGTGAGTGAGAAATCACGTGAAAAGAAAATGTGGGTGGCGACACCATCTTGCGATTCCAGCATCATGATGCAAAAAATTTTAAGGCGTATGCTTGGTCCTAAGTACATTACAATCGTCAAAAATTAAGTCCGTAGTAAGCTGTGGGTGCCATTGATTTAGCATACGAAATTTTAGAAAGCTTCATTGAGCTAGGGCCGCGAGAATACCGATAGTACATTTTGACATTTCTTACATTATGCGTGGAGACTTGGGAAAAAATTCAGGAATGAAATTTCAACCATAATTATCTCCGCTTGTAAAGAACCTGCAAACAAAAAAAAGGGTTATCAAAAGGCTGCTAACCAAAAACACACAAAATAAAAGGCCACAATACCGTAAAAGTATGAATATTTACCAACCATCAGCCAAAAATACGACAGAACAAGAAAGGATAACAAGA
The DNA here is from genome assembly GCF_043290135.1 of Rhipicephalus microplus. NCBI lineage: Eukaryota > Metazoa > Arthropoda > Arachnida > Ixodida > Ixodidae > Rhipicephalus > Rhipicephalus microplus. The sequence goes on from NC_134708.1 coordinate 59,539,048, forward strand.
AGAAAATAAAAGGCTCTTACCCAGAACAAATCGAAGGCAACAATTTAAGACGTGATGCACACTGATACGTCCTGTTATTAGCAATTACACCATGCATAGTTTCCCAATGTTCCCGGGCATCAGAGCTCAGCAATCACTGCCAGGGACGGTATTGTGCAATCCCATAGCAGAGTACAAAGTAATCTGAATCGTTAAGCACTCTTAAACACACAGCCTTTTTCTACACTGCGACGGCTTTCCGCTATCCCTTAGTAGAAAATCAAGTACTCTAAATTGTCAACCACTTTTTTAAACACATTTTTTTTCTGTTAGTACGCTAACATGGCATACTAAGACAGCACAAAGCCCTCCCATAGTAGAGTCTTTCGTACTACAAGTTGTTGAACATTTCATCTAAACGCTAAGGGCATTTGAAAAGTCGTCATGGAAGTGGGGCAGCTTCATGCTCTCTCATTGTAGTCCTACGCACTCTAAATTGTCGAACATTTTATGTACACACACGCACCTCTGCTTCTTTCGAAATATTGGCGTGAGGTAAAACATCATCACAGATTCAGGCTTCGAAGAAGAGCGGAGCCGCTGGATCGGGAGTAAAGGGGCGAGCGAAAGGATTGTTGTGAGGGCAAAGACTTGAGCAGTAACTTTTCTGAGGCTGCAGTAAATGTGGCTGCACTGAAGTACTAAGGGCTAGATGAGGACCTGGCGAACACGTTAGGACGCGAATAACGGGCACTTCGTCTTACTGTTTGAAAGCATTCGATGAAAGGGAGCAAGAATTAAAAACATATCAAGCTGCGCACTCTGAGAGGACTTCCCCGTTTCAGCGTTCGTGGCATGCAGAAAGTGAAGGGGGTTTTCTTGGTCCACCAATCTGTCAAGCTTCGGCCGTATAAGCGCTTTTTCAGGGCTTACGGTGAATTTATTTCGATATAGGAACCGATAACGATGAAAACATTCATTTTCAGTTTAACTTAGTGTATTATGTTTTCTTTAGAGGCAATCCTGTTTAGGGGTAGTTATATAACCAAGTTTTCGCAGCGGTAAAAGGCTCACTGACGTCTAACCCTACGGCAGATAGAAAACACAAGTCAAACACAGCGCTGCAGAAGCTCACCCTGTCCGCACCAAGAAAATGTAATATCGAAGCCACTGGGGGTAAGAAGTGATGCGTACAAAGGCTTGCTAAGGGTTAAGAATTGAGAAGGGTGGTGCTGATCGCAGTGTCCCATTCAAGCTAACACTTGTCGGGTCGGTAATACAACAAACCTCCTGCCTAATGCACAAACGAAGGTGAAGCAATGACGTGCTTCACGTATAGCAGCCTGCCTTCTGTCCCGGAGTTCTGGAGGTATACGTGACCAGTACAGCAGTTCTTAGAATGCATGATAGGTGCTGATCTGTCACCTTTTTCAACCAAATCATGGGTACACATGACAGTACCAGTTACGCAAATGGGGGGCAGCTCCGGCTGTGTCAAATTACGTGGAAGATATAGCCTTTACGTTACATAATTATGAGGGTGCCAACCTTTGCACCACCACCTCTTTACGCTTATGTTTGGGCAGATGTGTGCGCTTGTGGATTCTCGTTACGGATACTAACATTCAAGTATGCTTTTTATTATGAAAGTGCAGAAAAGTTTTTGGCTGTCTCGTTTCATTCTAGATCTCAGTGGAAGTTTTTGCGAGTTATCCGCAAACAAAAACATTAGGCCAGATAATGGAAGCCAGTAAGCTTGCACGTTAATTTAACACGGCCAAATGCCGGATATGCGGTGCCAATCCCACGAACACTGTGCAAATGCTCTAAATGCAGGTGCTTGTTGTAATTGAAGTGTAGCCTTTTTCAGTTCTTAGCTCAGGTATAGCCAAAGCTTCTCTACCTTCCTTTGCTTACCTTCTTTCTTTTTATCTCTTTCTTTTCTGCCCCTCTAGTTACAAAGTACACCGAAAGAGAACACCCGCTCTAGCAGCTTTCCAGCTTGTGTCTACTTCGCTCGCGCCAAAGTGCACACCTCGACGAGTGATGTAACACGGCGACAATTTAAAGTAACGTAAATTTGGACTAATTTTGTCTACTCAGCTTTCTTTTTTCTGGTATTTATCTGAAGCCGAGTGATAGCGAGAAAGTTTATTGCAGTATTTCGTATTATTATCTGTCATTGCTTACTCAGAACGACTCAGGCGACTCAGAAATAAAAAGAAACGTTTATACCGCACAGCTAAACGCCATGACAGGCCCTCCGCGTGGCAGACATACAAGAATTTTATGAAAAGCTACTGCGCGTCAGTACAATCTGCTAAACTTAAATATTATTCTGTTGATCTACCTTCCCTCTTGAAATCAAATTCCAAGAAGTTCTAGTCACTTCTTTCTCCTGAACAACATGGCCAACAAATATCTTTGCTAGATGACGACCATGTCCCTCTTTCAGATAGTCATTGCTCATCAGCATTTAACGCATTTTTTTCATCCGTTTTCACCCTGGAAGACCATTCCGACGTACCATACGTTCCCGAACTTGACATTGCATACATGGAACCTATAGAAATAACTGCCAAGGGTATTGCTTTACTAGTTAATAACCTCAAGCTTTCCACTTCAGCCGGCATTGATGACATTAATTCTAAAATTCTCAAAAACACCGCCTCCGTTTCTGTTAACATTTTGTATCACCTTTTCAGGCAATCTTTAGCGACAGGTCAACTCCCTTCTGACTGGAAAATTGGTAAAATAGTGCCTGTGTTTAAAACCGGTTATAAGCATTTACCCGAAAGTTACCGTCCAATTTCTCTTACATGTATATGCTGCAAACTTTTTGAACACATAATCGCTTCCCATGTTTTCCGACACTTAGAATGAAATAATTTCTTCTTTCTGAACCAACACGGATTCAAAAAGGGTTTTTCTTGCGAAACACAGCTGCTAGAACTAACAACCGAGCTGCATTTCAATATGAACAGTAACCTTCAGACTGATTGTATCTTCCTCGATTTTTCTAAAGCCTTCGATCGCGTAGCCCATTGCCGTCTGATTTCTAAATTATCTGCCCTCCGATTAGACTCTCTTACCCTATCTTGGCTTCGCAACTTTCTTTCACTTCGTCAGCAGTTTACTATAATTAACAATTCCCCTTCCCCTCTTTCCCACGTAACTTCTGGCGTTCCACAAGGGTGCGTCCTCGGCCCCCTACTGTTTTTAATCTATATAAATGATCTGCCAAATAACATATATTCCTGCATGCGTATTTTCGCAGATGATTGCATAATTTACCGTCCTATATTATCCCCCGACGACCACTTAACTCTACAAAGCGACCTTCACCGCATTAATGACTGGTGCAACAAATGGTTAATGTCCCTGAACACGGAAAAATGTAAAATAATCTCCTTTACGCGCAAACAAAACGTTTGCACTTTCCACTACACTATCAATAATTCTGCACTATCACAGGCATCATCCTATAAGTATCTTGGTGTCCATTTCACACCCAATCTCTCTGGTCTCACCACATCACCACCATTAGCGCGAAAGCCTCCAAGTCCTTAGGATATCTACGCCGTAATTTACATAGCTGTCCCGCTCACGTCCGTCAACTAGCCTATCAAACCTTTGTCCGTCCCCAGCTTGAATTTGCCGTTCCTATCTGGTCCCCTTATCACAACTACTTAATTAACATGCTTGAGGCTATTCAGAATAGGGCGGCCCGTTTCATTTCACGCAATCATGACTATCACAGCAGCATAACGCAAATTAAAAACAATCTTTCTCTTCAACCCCTGAGCACTCGTCGCGACATTTCCCTTCTTTGCCTCTTTCACAAATACGTGTACACCAACAGACCCCTCCCACTCCACCTCGATGTTCTTTCCATTACTTCATGTAGGTTGCATAATCACTTCAGTTTCAAGCGATTATACGGGGCAACTGATTCATTCAACTCATCTGCTCTTCCTCGCGCCATACAATTGTGGAATGGTCTTCCAGATAACATCGCATCTGTATCAGACAATAATTCTTTCCGTCAGTTGCTGCTTACTCTCTTCTCACAATAGACTTGCCACTGTTCCGCACGTGTCGGATTTTGTGCCCGATTATGCTTGTTGCACACTGGAAATGTTTTCTGTATATGGGCATAGGTTCTGCGTTTTTTGGTGCTTTTTCTATTGTATGTTCTGCCACTTATGAACAAATAACGGCACGTCGTTGAGGTAAAGCCAGCTGGCTATCTTTGGTTGATGTCGCCTTCATATGCCATAATGACTGTATTCAGTTCCCACTGTCATGTGTGCACTATGAAATCGCCTTTTCTTTTTTCTTGTTATCGCCTGTTAACTTCAACTTATATTGCAATCCGCGTCATACTTTCATTGTGCTGATACGCTTTGTGAATTATTTGTGAATACGCTTTGTGATACGCTTTGTGAATTATTTTGTGTGATCTGTAAAACTTCACCAATTACCCCCCTTACTCAATGCCCTGTAAAGGGCCTGTAAGGATTTTTCAATAAATAAATAAATAAAAAGATAGCCAGCTCTTTTCCAGCCTGCTTCAGTTTGGTTAAAGCCAATGTTCGGCCCCTCGTATGACCAACAGTTGAACATGTCGGTAGAAATTCAAGATAACCAACGCTTGGCAAAAAAAAGAAAAAGAAAAACCAACTTGAAAGCGAAGTGAGGACAAGACAAACGCCATGTTGTCCTCTTGTGTTCGTGTTGTGCTGACTTCTCTTTAGTCTCCGTGTCGGTTCGCGTACATTGCCAAGGTACTTTCGTAATCTCCCTTTATTTGCGCTTATATGCTTGGCTGGCGTGAAGCTTTGAAGCACGAAGCTCTGCTTCAATTTATTTACTATTGAAGAGCTGTCGACTGTTCCGAGCGGCCTTACATAACTTGTTTTTCCGTTTGACCTTAAACAACTTTGGTGTGGGCCCTATTCGTTGTGTACCAAAAAGGCTGAATTGCGTAACAGTTCTGCATCCCATATCTACCGCTCACCCTCACCGCGGTAATCTATTGGCTAGGACGCTCGAAGGCTAACACGAAGGTCACAAGATGGAATACCGGCTACGGCGCCTGCATATTCGATGGAGGCGAAACTCTTTGAGCTCCGTGTACTTGTAGTTAGGTGCAAGGAAATGAACTCCAAGTGGTCGAAACTTCCGGAGCCTTCCACTAAAGATCTCTCGTAATCATGGTTTTGGGATGCTGAACCCTCTATATTATTCATGTATATACGCCTAGACGAATGATGTACGCCGATGAAATTGAAATTTTCAATCACGTGTGTCATGTTCCTGGAGCAAATTGGCGGGGACTGATGTGCCCAAAAGACACGGACACAAAAAAGAGCACTGATAGACAGATGAAGCGCACTGTATTTAATCTGTCTCTGTGGTCCTTCTTGTGTTCCTGCGTTTTGTGCGCATCAGTACACATCAAGATGAATTACCTATAAAGCCTAAAACCCTCTTGCAACATTCAGTTGGTTTCAGTGTTGTTAAAAGCCAATTTCGGCACCTTATATTTGTGATGCCGCTGTGACAGCACAAGGTGCCATTTGAGGGGGCGTAAAAAAGAGGTTTTGTTCGATAAATGTTTAGACTTGTGCTGCCAACGTGGCAGCACAAGGTGAATGAAAGCCCGAGGCAAAAAAAAATGAATGAGCTGAATGAATGATTGAATTTCATGAACTTTTAAATGCACGTTGATATACTCAGCTGTCGCAAGCTTTCAAAAGGTAATATGTAATATTGGCTGAACAATGAGGCCATGTGATCGTAATTCCCTGAGTGAGACATAACTTTAAGTGCCCAATTTTTTAGTTTGATAACTGTATTTATAAAGTTTTCATACGCCCATCCCCACGACTTGATACAATGCCTTGAGTGGCAGTAGATAAAAGCAATATACATAAACCAGACTATTGGTAAGTCAAAGTACTGACGGGCTAATGTTAGACCGTAAAACCCAGACGCTAATCTAGAGCATACGCTGTTAATGTGTTCTTCCCATTGGAGGTGTTTGTAATCTGCTTAGTTAGCCCACAGAACATACCCGAACAATCACAGTCATTGTGGAAACAATGTGCAACTACCACCGTCTGCATGTTCAAAATTGTACCTCCTTTCAGCGAGAATGGGTGCATAAACTAGAATTCAACATTTGTTATCAACAGATGTTGTAGGGTAGTTGTACTTGGAAAAATTCGATAGCTTAACGGACACTGGGATGATAGTTATGAGAAAAGAATCCTGAAAGTTCCTTACGAACATAATATTCCTATCTGGTTCAAGATTAAATGTGGTTTCGCACGTACTCTTTCGTTTACTCGTCGTGCTAGAACTACCGGAAATGTTTACTCTACTTAGATAACAAAAGTACTGTTTGCAATTAGTGCTACTCTTTATTGTCGAAGTTTCCTCTTTGCGAGGAACATGATGTTTACGCTCTAGCAAGTGACCCCTCCTAGCGGGCTATAGGACAGCTTGAGAGTACCTTACTTTAGTACTCTAGTCATTTTAAAAGCTGTTATTCACAACCGTAATCTCCTCAACTGCGGCCTAAATTCGTTAATGCCCCCCCCCCCCTTTCCAGTATGGTGCTTGACTTAGGAGAGCTGTACATATCTAAACGAAAGAGCCGGATCTAAATTTAACGTGATGTTAAAAGTAAAAGACCATCTTTCATGCCCCGTTAGTTCATTTTTGCGCAATAACTGTCTACACTTGCGCTGTAGGTACTTGTTCTGTAAGATATGTTGCGTGGCTTCCTGCTACATTCAGTGGCGCAGTAACTTTTTCCGGCATGGTCAGCTCACCTTCCTCGTTTTCATTTCAAGGCGCATGTTAGGAATGTTAGTACGTCTTCTCTTAAGAGTTGAGAAAATGGGAAGGGACGACAGAAGGTGGCGACGGCATCAATCGTAGTCCTTCTCCACTTTTTCTTATGCAAACGCAAAAGGTGACCCTTTTTTGCGCAGCCAGGTCGTTGCAATACCAGCAAACTTTTGTAAGCTCCCTGCATTTTCTCCAACGAAGACTTTCAAAAATTGTCCACCAGTGAAAAAAGACATACGCCAAGTCTGTTTCATCCCTTTATGATGCCCGTCTTGTTTACACACTCGCTGCCCAAAGCCTTGTAAAAATTGGGCCATGTTGGTCTTTTTTTTTCTTTCGGGGCGTGGCTTTGGCAGGTAAGATAATGGGGTTGAACTTATACGTACGCGCGTATGATCAATGCAGTGTTTAAAAAACGTTCCGTGTTATGGAGCAATGTTCGAATGAATCATACCTGTTTTCTTGATTTACTGTTGGAACTTGTGCCTGAAACGCCATTTTTCGCAAACGTTGTCAATAAGGCGGCGCTCAGTTTCGCATAGGCATAACGCACGTAAGGGCTAACCAGTACGCCGGGTAAACAATGTGTGGGGTTTCGGTCAAACAGTTACGAGGAAGCCAGTGGATAAACTAAGATGACGTATACTCATTGACAAAGTGCGCGTTAATGAGCACTAGTCCAGAAGTCTGCCGCTGAAGTCTACTGTACGTAACATGTAGGGCAGGAGTCCGCTGCTCGTTTGTGAATGTCTAGCTCCATATAATGCGTCTTTAGAGTCCCTTTCAATTTAACCTTGCCGGAAATGTGTTTTGCAGAGTTAAGTATTGCTGAGTGATGTACAGTATTTTTGTTTCTGAGCTTCTCTCGTGACCACTGAGTGTAAACAAGATGTTCATATTTTTATTACTCCGGCTGTCTGGTGATCTTACTCGGGAATACAAACAGGAAATGTTGATGGTTGGGAACAGTGTTGCGGAACATGGGTACACATTCCATTATAATTCTATTCCGAGGAATCGACACTTGCCGCTGTTTCGTTCCTTTCAATTCCTCGGAATTAAAAAAAGAGCTCACTCGCACTGTGGGAAAGCCATTATATTACTATAATTCTTAAACGTAGGAAATGCATCATCATAGCTTTAATGAGCTATGAATGAGTGACCCATGACGTTTATGTCATCAGATGCATTAAGAACTGCAAAAGTACGCAAAACACGTAACCACGGTCAAGGGATAGTAGCTTGGTGCATTACACAAATACACTACTAGATCTCATAGGGCAGTTCTCCCGCGACTTATAGTATTGTATGGTCAGTACAATCTTGGGTAAAATTAGTGAACAGTCGGCAACGTAGGCGTTTACTTGTTTCGAACATATTTTACTACTTTCGCAGTGTCTATTTACTACATTCAGCAGATAAAAAAGCTTGAAACTTTTGCCGTCACTAACAGAGAAATTTTTTCGGCCTTTTTAACTAGATAACTACTAAGCCACATAGACTGCCTGCTTTCTCGTAAACACCACTGTATATTTTGCAGTAATCGTGACACTCTCTAGGAAAACTTTGTCATCATCATCATGAGACTGGCCACGCCCACTGCAGGAGAAAGACCTCTCTCATTTTCGCCAGCCAACTCGGTCCTCTACTCGCCGCTGCCACTTTATATCAACAAACATTCTAATTTCATCCACCCACCCAACTTTCTGTCTCCCCCTCACCAGCTTGCCTGCTCTTGAAACCCAGTATGTGACATAGAGTTTCCTAAATTTAACTAGAGGGAATTCTGGCTGTAAGATTGGTGAGCGACCATGGGAATGATGGGTAGTAAACACATCTTCCTAGTGTTGTACTTGCAGGTGGCGAATCGCACTAGGAAGGGGGGCGGGGGGCTTCTTTTATAGCTGTGTTTCGGTTTTGTTTCGAAGAAAAGAACGAACCCTTTTGAACTGCTTGACGCGATTTGAAAAGGTAAGCCTAAATAAATAAGGTAATGAAGCGCAAACACGGAACTTTGCTTATTTTTGTTTCAAGACAAAACAGCTCCAAGCCACACGATCGCACACGGAACCTGAAGTACGAAGATTAGGCAAATTCGTGTACTACCCACCATTTCCGTGCTCACTGAAGCGCATGCGTTGCAGCTCCCCTAGACACCTGTGCTTTGTCATTCGCCAAGCTTTCTGCGCCTTTCTTGATTTTTGGCTAAGCAGCCTTGCGAAAATTGGAAAGCTTGTTTGGCAATTAATATACGTTTGAAATAATACTTAGAACATTTATAATATTCATAATAACTTGGGTTCTGCGTCCCAAAATCGCAATACAGTTGGCAGCAACGCCGTAACGCATGGCTCCAAAAATTCGAACCACCTCGTTATCTTTAATGGACACCTAAATATAAGAACAATGGTCTGAGAACCGGCATTTAGTCAATAAAATTGCTACTGTCACAACGAGGATATATTACCGTGGCGTTCGGGTCAGCTGTCCAGCACCATATCGACTATACCATGGTGGTGGGCACTGTCATCGCTCTTTGATAAATTAAAGCTTGAAACGAGACATCATGTTGTAGTCTTGTCGAGGCAGATGCCGTATCTGTGTCTGTCTTGAACTGCTGTCCCCTCTCCTTGAAGCATTACGTGAAATGTCAACGTTTGTCATGTCATTCTTCGTACGGGTGCATGCATCGTTATTTAAATTACGTTTGTTTACAATCACACACCGTCGGGCACAATGATCTCGACCATTGTTGGCTCCCTTCTTCAGATTTATAAAATGGGACAATCAAAAACACGAACACTGATCGTACCTCTCTCCTTGACTCGTTCAAGGCAGTCAATCATCAGAAAGAAACATTCTCGACACATATCCGACATTGAAGAGATACGAAATCTTTCGATGCGTATTTTTTAACCTCTACGCATAATTTGCTTGTTCTGGCAGCACATTAGCTGCAGATGAATGACACAAAAGTGAAAACATTAGCTCGCATATAGAAGTAAGTAATAATACTACAAAATATAAAACTTGCACCGTTATACGGTCACCTGCGTGCTATCTCTTTCACAACGAGCATCGGAACCCATAATCATAAAATTCACATTGATGGCCAGCTCGTATGTTTAAAGACTTGGACATCAGACAGGACCTAGGATACAGTGAAATAGTAACGCACTTTATTGTATTGCAATTATTGCTCTCGGTCGCGACCTGACATTTCCAACTCGACACCGTAGGCACCAGACTCCCATAGTGTACATAATGAAGAAACACACACATACACAGACAGAGAAACAGACAGACAGGTAGATATGTAGATAGATAGATAGATAGATAGGTAGATAGATAGATAGATAGGTAGATAGATAGATAGATAGATAGATAGATAGATAGATAGATAGATAGATAGACAGACAGACAGACAGACAGACAGATAGACAGAGAGATAGATAGATAGATAGATAGATAGATAGATAGATAGATAGATAGATAGATAGATAGATAGATAGATAGATAGATAGATAGATAGATAGATAGATAGATAGATAGATAGATAGATAGATAGAAATTGCTAGCTGATTCACTCCTGTTAACTTAGAGCTAAACTGCCTTCTTGCGCCGAAAAAGTGCCCGAAATGCCAGCCTGACGCGCACCTGCCTAGTAGCACACAGACTTATTTGATAAACGGAATAAGCTTTACGAAGGATAAGGAAGCCATGCAAATGCTTGAAAAAAAAATCAAAACCTAAAGATGCAGCGCCATTGCTCCCTACACGTACTCTTCCTGCCTTCTTATGAAAAACTCAATATTTCATTTTGAACACAAAAGAATAAGCGGCAGTTCTTGCCGTCATTTTTGCGTAAAATTACTTTTCACCACATGAAATTTGCGGTTACTGCCAGGAAGTATTAATGATGCCCTCGTCGCCTGAAGCGGACGTCTCGTACTTGCGCTTTGAGAGAAGCGGAGCTCTTCAAGCACCAAGCTTGTGTCACATGTGTCTGAGTTACTGTTCGCTGAGCGTAGGTGCTATGGGCGTCATCGACTCCACTGTGGCCATCAGGTTTTGTTGAAGCGAAAGCAATAGATGCCCAACAAACATGAAATTTGACCATGGCTGTGAGCCCCCCATGTTGTCGAAAATGACTCAAGCAAAAAGTCATCATCAGTGAAGACGCCATCATGCATCATTATGACGTCACCGAATGTCAAAATTTGTGACGTCAGTATGATGCCATGGTGAAATTCACATGACGGAACATCACATAATAAGATCGCGTGGCATTGTAACTTCGTCAAATGTGGTCTGATCCTGTAAAAAATCGAGGACCAGGTGAGGTATTTCTGATTTTGAAGGAAGTGGAAGACTCAGTAACATTTAAACATATTCAGAAAGGGGTTAAGACAGGTTCAGTACATCAACTGAGATGGCGAAGAAAAGATGGCTTTTAGCTTCGAGCCGTTTTGGTTGATAAATAAAAGACCCTACTGGGTTTTATGGAAGAGGGGTCATGATCGATGACTGATTTGTAGGGTTGAACGTCCCAAATTCATCATATGATTTTGAAAGACGCCGTAGCAGAGGGCTCCCGAAATTTTGACCACCTGGGGTTCTGTAACATGCATCCAAATCTGAGTACCGGGGCCTACAGCATTTTCGCCTCCATTGAAAATGCAGCTGCCGAAGCTAGGATTTATTCCCGCGACCTGCGGGTCAGCAGCCAAGTACTTTAGCCACTAGACCACCACGGTGGTGCTAGAAAGGGGGTGAGGTGCCCGGTATACTTAACTTGGGGATAAGAGGTTTACAAATCTTGTATAATAGCTCTATTAGAATGTTTACCATAGGGTTTTTTGTCTTATCATAAGATTTTGAGACGCAATTATTTAAGAAAAAGGTTTTTGAAAATGAATACTGAGCTATGGGTCGTCCGGCCGGCCGAGGATGCCGCCTTAGTCCAAGTACTCCATGTCCATACTTGAGTCCACTAACACCAAGCTCCCGGCAGATTCTGCACAATGGATTGTATTTTTACCTTCGTGAGTATGTATAGCAACAGCGCCGAATGTACGTGCTCAAGACTCCATTTACACGTCGACACCGCGTGGTGTTTAATCCATGCGAGCGCCGAATGCAGTCGGTGAACCCAAGCTGCAGGCGGTGCGTCCCTGACCTTGGTCGATCGTCTGTTTACGCTCCAAGCACGTGCGTCGGAAACGCAGCGTTGTAGCCGAAAATTTGTCGGTCGGCTCGTCACTGCTGCCCAGTTCGCCTCGTAATGTTTTTGCTCAAAATATACAAGTTCGTTTAGCTTACTCGTGATATCGCATTTTATCACGCAAACAATGCGCGGACATATACAGATGTTTTTAAATGCGAAGCATTTGTTAGCAAACTTCGGCGTCTTTGAGCGTATCTATCTATCTAGCCACCTTTGACTTTTAGCTCTCCAGGCCGTTTCGATAATGGTATCGGTACCAAACTTGGTATAGCATAACATGACTGTACGAGGAACATATTTGACTAGTCATGACATGAAAATCATGAAACGTATGTCATGCGTATCATGATTTACATTTCATGGTCTTCCAGCTCCTGCGGTGGTTTCGTTCACATGGCATGTTCCAAACTGACATGGTATAACATGATTGCATGGCGAACACAAGCTACAGACCATAACATGAAAATCATGACATGTGTGTCATGCAAAAACTTGACTACATTCCGCGCTCATGATGCGCTCGCGGCCGTTTCGCTAGAGTCACATATACTAAATTTGGTATTATGGTACGTGAATAGTTGACGAAGGTATGTGACTGGTGCAAACATGATAATTATTAGATGCGTGTCATGTAACTACATGACTACATGCCACGCTCATGATACGCTGGCGGCCGTTTCGCTAGCTTCACTTTTACCAAATTTGGTATTACGGGATGTGAATGCATGATGAAGGTATGAAACTGATGCAACCTTAAAACATGATATGCGTGTCATGTAACAACATGACTACATGCCACGCTCATGATACGCTCCCGGCCGTTTCGCTAGCTTCACATGCACCAAACTCGGGGTTATGTGACGCGAACGGACGACATAGGTAAATGACACATAACTATATGATAATCACGAGATGCGTGTCATGTAACAATACGACTACATGCCACATTCATGATGAGCTCGCGGCCATTTTGTTAGCTTCAAATATGCTGAATTTGGCATTACGTGACGTCAGTGGAAGACGAAGGTACGTTACTGGTGTAGGTATGATAATAATGAGATGCGTCTCATGTGAGAACATGACTACATGCCACAATCAAAGCGCCAATACATCTCGACGTGACGCGGTGCACGTGCTCGCCGGCGCTCATTTTGTCTCGTCACGCCAGCGTTGCAATGCTGCAGGCACCGGTCCTGCCATATACTCGCAGCTACGCGCCGCGCTGCAATGCTTTGAGAGAAGCGAGTCTCCGCGTAACCGGCGTCCCTCGGTCATGAAAAGAGGGAGATGCAATGTTGTCTAGGTAACGCATTCGTGCAAATTTTGCGCCAGTTACCGTCGGGCTGCGCCGACCGACGCTGGTCGTGCCGGTCGTGATTGGCGTCATACTATAGAGTGCTCGCATTTTTCTAACGTAGTGTTGCTGTTCCCAGCGTGCGTGTGTGTCAACGCTACATTAAAATATATCATTGGGCCCTTCATGATGCGCTCGCGGCCGTTTTGCTACCTCCACATATACCGAATTTGGTGTTACGTGACTTCAATGGATGAAGAAATATATGATTGGTGCAAACTTGAAAATCTTGACACGCGTGTCATGTAATATTGTGACAACATACCACGCTAATAGCGTGCTCGCGGCCGTGTCGCTAGCTCCACATATACTAAATTTGGTATCACGTGACGCGAATAGATGACGAAGGTAAACGACACAATCAAACATGATAATCATGAACGGAAGTCATGTACGACATAATTTACCTTCACCTCGTAACGTTGTTCTAACTTTAAAGTGAGATATCAACCTTTCTTATTCGTGCTTCGCATATCACCGATTCTCACTGTACCTGGGATCTGCCAACTTTTTCATTGGTCAGTCAAAATCACTAATATGGCCAGCATCGGGATTGACTGAAATATGGACCGTCTTCCTGAAGTGAACCCTGATAGGATACGAAGCAGGAGTGGTGCACATGGCATTGACCCGTTTGAAACAGGCGTCGACGCGGACGCTTATAGAACAGTGTGAAGCGAAACATGGTGTAGCGTTTACTCGAGTAAACGTTTGTTCGAAACGCGAAGACACAAGAGGCGGGTTTGGTTTCGCGTCGGTTTCATCGCAGATAAACGAGCCGAAGGAGTGTTTCCACTCGACGCGCGTTGGAGCGTTGCGGGTGCTGGAGAGGGTGAAGCGAGAGAGAAGTGTTGCGATTGGGCGAAAGAGCCCGCAGCTGCGAGCGTGCTGTGGGTGAGGTAGGGAGTGACGTCAGCGTTCATCTGGGAGAGGATTTTGACCTACTTGACACCACTCCAACACGTGCGGCGATTGGTGCGTAATGTACCATGCGTGAGCTACAAGCAGCTCTTAACGTATGTCTAACAAAAGGTGAAAATACAGTCATTAGTAAATTGGAATGCCCCTTCAATGGAAATCTGGCTTCCCTTGATGATTAATGCACTCATTATAGTTTATCATCATTACCATAGTCATATGAACAGTATCAACCTGTTTGAGATTTCTGTTGGTCGAAAGGCTCTCCCGAAGATTTCCAGTTTACCCCTTCCTGTGAAGGTGGAGGCCATTTTAGGCGTGCGAACGTCTAAATTTCGTCCCTCTTTCAAACCCTCAGTCAACCTCAGCTGCATTTTTCATCCCGCATCAGCCATTCTGTGTTGCTTCTACCGTACACCGGTTGTCTGTCCTTTGACAAGAACCATCAACTGGGCTCGTCTGCTTATTACATGACCCGGGCTGGTGCGTTACGTGACCAACCCGGGTCCAATACTTTCTCTTGGTGTGAACCAACATATGTGCAACCTCTGTTTAATCCCTTGCCCAATCTGCCGTCATTCAGTCTTTTAATGTTCTTTTTTATATGTCCCACGAAACGCGGACGTTTACCTTTGGCCTCGACACGAGTGATCCAAAAAATTGTGGTCATGGGATTGTCCCCTAACGAGGTCGTCATGATGTTGCTGAGTGCCCAAATTCATGGCATCAAGTGACGTTGCGGAGCACGACATGACACGATGACATCATCGCGTGACATGGTCGCATGGCAATATGTGAGCTGATTACGGCAGCAGAGGAGGAGGAAGAAGAAAAGAAAAGGCAGGAAGGTCAACCAGACATCTGTCCGGTCTGCTAACCTATGATTGGGGAAGAGAATGAAGGGTTGCAGTCTGAAACAAATTTACGAGCAAAAAGCTTGCAACGCATCTGATGCTGCATGGAGTGCAGCATCAGATGCATTTTTATCCCCAACGTGCATGCTGTACATTGGAGATAAAAAGCTTACCAAGAAGGGGAAAGGGGTGCGAATACGCCGAATGAGAAGAAAAGGAAAAAAAAATGGCAGCATATTCACGGAGTGAATGATGGAGAGTGGGGCGAAGAATTCGTCTGTCCATTCGTTCTTGCTTCCGTCCGACCATGCGTCCGTCAGTGTGACCGTCCATGCGTCCATCAGCCCGTCCGTGCGTGCGTCTGTTCGTGCGTCCGTCCCTGCGTTCGTCCCTGCAGCCGCCCCTGCGTCCGTTCATGCGTCTATCCATGCATCTGTCTAAGTGTCCGTTCGTCCATCTATTCAACACTCCAAGTACCACCATCTCGCATCTTTTCATCATATATTCCCCATATAGAAGCACCGCCATCCAGCGGACATTCCAAGGACTAAACGAGAGGTGGCACACGCACACTTTCTTATGGCTTGCACTTCGGGTCCACTTCCCACCTTTAACCACCTCGAGTTCATGGTATATACTAGTTCACTGTATTCATGGCACTGCGGCCGAACGCTCGCTAAACGTTTCGAAAACCAAGGAGGTTACGCCCAGCGAGTATGACGTAGCAAACTTTTTCGGTGAGATGAAGGAAGGAAAATAGAGGAAAATGAAAGGCAAGGAGGTTAACCAGCCTATAGGCAGCCGGTTTGCAACCCTGCGCATGAGAGAGGGATGGGGGAGATGAAAGAGAGCGGAGAGGGAAGATAGAAACAGCACATTCGGCAGCACACGCGCGCACACCCGGTCATAGTCCAGTCTTGTCTTTCGCGGTGTGTGACATTGCTGTTAAAGTCGCTTGTTCAAGTCGGTGTCGCGTAGTAATTTCAACAGAGCTTTCGTCGCCTTCTGTTGCAATGTCTTCTCTCGGGCACTTGACATAATAGTGTCCACAGACATTTGGCTGTTGTCGATGCGCGCAAAAGCAGACGCCAGTGACTGTCTCTGGATTTCATACAATGGACAGTCACACAGGATGTGGTGTAGCGTCTCTTCGCAATGAAAGGCATCGCAGAGAGTGTTGTCGGCCATTCCTATGACAAAGGAGCAAGATTTTGTAAATGCCACTCCTAGCCATAAGCGATGAAGGGTGGCTTCTCTTCGGTCGAGTCCAGTGGGCATGCGGAGAGCCATCAAAGAGGACAGGTGGTGTTGACGATTCGTATCGATGCTTGGTGGGCACCATAGTGAAAACGCGATTTCACGCGCAAGTCGTCGAAGATTACTGGCGGCATCAATCCTCGAAAGTGGTATGGCTTCTTCTCGTGTTCCTTCAAGGGCTGCCCGCGCGGCAGTATCGGCATGTTCATTCCCTATGATGCCGCAGTGACTTGGCAGCCATTCAAGCGTCACATGATGCCCTTTCTCGAGTAAAGTGTGGAGAAGGCATCGAATTTCGAAAACAAGCTGTTCGTACGGGCCGCGACGCAGTGCTGAGAGCACAGATTGTAGGGCAGCCCTTAATTCGCTGAAAATCGACCATTGTTGCGGTGGTTCTCGATTGACCACACAAAGTGCAGCACGCAAAGCAGCTAGTTCCGCTGCTGTAGATTGCGTGGAGTATTCAGTCCTAAAGCTGATGGTAACACCTCTTGCTGGGATAACTACTGCCCCTGACGAACACTGGTGGTTCGTGGAACCATCGGTGTATACATGTATGCTGTCTGAATATTTCTCGTGCAAAAGAAGAAGAGACAGTTGTTTCAGTACGGGCGACGAAAACTCAGTCAGATAGTGCTCAATGTACATGCCAATGACTGCTAATTGGAAATGAGAGGCGGAGAATTCGGCTTTTACTTCCTTACGGCTTGCGCTTCGTATCTACTTTCAATTTTTAACCACCTCGAGTTCATTCATGGTATATAGAAGTTCATTGTATTCATGGCACTGCGGCTCAACGCTCGCTAAACCTTTCTAAAAGCTAAGGAGGTTACACCCAGCGAGTATAACGTAGCAACCCTTTCTTGTCAGATAGTGCTGAATGTACATGCCAATGGCTGCTAATGGTGATCGCAGCCTGCGCGTTAACTAAAAGCCGAATGTTCCTGTCTCTCATTCCCCAATAACAGCCATTGACATGTACATTGAGCACTATTTTTTATTGTTCAACAACGCACAGAGGAAGTCTCTCACCGGCACCACCTTAGAGGTCAAAATGTTATACTTGTTACATACTACGGGGGACGAATGGGGGCCGCTATAAGGAGCTTCGCCCCTAAAAGAAAACGCCTTTCGCCTTCAAGTCATGTCGGGTTAAATCAAAAGCCATTTTCTGGTTTTTTAGAAACTGTCGTGGTGTTCTTCGTCTTAATCTGAAAAAGTTCAAAGAAGGTAAACGTTATGGAGGAGATGGAAATTTGAAGAGATGAATATTCTTCAACACGTGGTGTCGATGAAGCCAATTAATGTTTCTATTGTAGTCTTGTCTTCTTCTAGGTTGCACTTGTGTACCACAGGGCATGCATATGTATGCAACTTTGCAGAAGAAAATACAACTAATAAAAACCTTAGCTCGAACGACATTCAGTGTTCACGAGTATTAATATTGACTTTAAACGTTGTAGTGCTCTGTAAACTGTGCATGTGTTATGCTCCACTCCTTACGTAGTTAAAAAACAGGCGGCGCCTTGCTTCGGTGCGCCAAGATCTCCTTACGTCATACCAATAAAGCAAGAGCGACTAACACAACTAAAGTCAATTCATCCCTCCTAAAGTTTTTACGCTCAGACTGTTAAGGAGAAGTGGCACAGGAACATCGCAACAGGGGCATGAATACGATAGAGCTGTATGGCAATCTTTTCGCTCCTTGGCCATTTATTAGAGTAAGTGCGGGCTAGTGGTTTAGGCCATCATGATCATGATCGCCGTCGTCGTCATCATCATCAGCAGCATAATGATCATCATTTTTTCTGTTGTATAGTAGAGCTACAAAAATTCATTCAAGCACTCTCTCTTAAGTAACAATAGGGGAATGAAACATTATCCACAAATTTTTTACAATGCAATACTCATTCAGCGCGTTTCCAGGAAGCTCGCTTTCAGGTGACGATCATCGTTGCCACGAGCTTTCTTCAGGCGGTTTTTTTCAGCCGCACGCAACCCATTACGCCAAAGACGTATCGCTTGGCGTTCTGTAGGTCCTCTTTTTTCCTTTAAAACCAAGCAAGTTCAGCATAAAGAATATTACTTGTTCCTTGCGCGTTACTTTATTCATCGTGCGGAAAGCCTCAGTTGTGAAGAGTGAGTACCGCATTAGGGCTATATGAGAGTCCTCCGAATAGCAGCAGTTACATTATAGCAATGACCTCGAAGTCTTACTGGAAGCCTGCAAATAACGGCTGGTCGCATAGACGCCAGAATTCTCGCTCATCAGCTCGAAGTGTTGGCTTCTTTTTCAAGGCCAAGACTTTTTATATCATGAATTAGATTATTCTACTTTCCTATAGCAGTCTCATACTTTTTCATCCTTTAATTGTGAACTGAAAGTTAAAAAAATTGTGGAGGTATTCTGCGACTGGGACAAATGTCATGCTATCTCACGAATGTTCATGGCAGGAAGCCTAATTTCCGGCGTATACTCCAGACACATTCACGAATCTTCATGCGCACCACTGAGAAAGCAGAGAGAGGCTGTGATTTGTAGGAAATATTACCTGGTAAACACCATTTACAAGTTGTGACGCCATCAATTTCGCGTAGCTGGCCGGAGTGGAGCAACTGTAAACGTTTACGCAAGCTTTCGACAGTGCCACTAGTAAAAGCGGTTTCACTGGCAGCGCCGTAGTTTCCAAACACTATGCTCTTACCTCGATCGTGCAGGCACCAAATGAGACCAATTA
This sequence comes from Rhipicephalus microplus, assembly GCF_043290135.1. Lineage (NCBI taxonomy): Eukaryota > Metazoa > Arthropoda > Arachnida > Ixodida > Ixodidae > Rhipicephalus > Rhipicephalus microplus. Next base: position 59,558,236 of record NC_134708.1, read on the forward strand.
CAAACATTCATTATTGTCCGAGCATGACAAGAGCCTCAACGCGCTTTCTTGAACGTGGGATGGTTAAATAAAGGTGATATGTTCACGCCTGTATAAATAAAGGCACAGAGACATCGTGGTTAGCGCACCGAGTTTAGGCGCTACGGGCTGAGAACTCAAGTTCTATGATCTACGTTTATTTTTCATTTAGAAAATGTTCTCTGATATCGCATTTATTCTTCTTTCATCGCCCTTTTCATCCAAGCCTCATCCATGGTGAGTGCAAGCCATCGGCTTCTAGAAGACTGACTCTGCGATTATTTTTTCCCATGCGAACTATCTCTAACAAAACAAATAAAAGTAAAAAAATGTTGCTTTATTTGTATCGCATATCTGCAATACAACAAGCTTCACACATTTGGGGCCTGTTCCACAGGGACGTCAGCTTGAATAGGCGTTCGCCTTTTTGAGACACGTCTACGAGCCGGAGGACAGGAAAAATGGTACTACGCAGAGCTTTGCGTGGCATACGTGCACGTCAGTGAAACTGGGTTGATACGATACCGGGTACGTGTTTAGGCTTTTAAGGCCCCTGGAGGTAATCAAGTATACGACACACGGGGATTGGCCCAGCCAGGTGTAATTTGACAGTACTTTTTTTCTGATTCCTTTTTTCTACCTCTGACCATTGTATCTTCTTTACGAGCAATGCTGTTCTCCCGTTTTTTTTTTTCATTTCCGTCGTTCGTGGCTCTTAGCGTTAACCTATCAGGCATAAGGTTAACACCCCCCCCTCCCACACACACACACGTGAAAGTGAAATTTGTAACAGACAAAAAGAGCTAAATAGGTAGCACTTTCACATTGCACCATCGGCGAAAGATCTATGAGTAGTCTTGCACAATTGAATTCCGATTACAGTTCCATGGTTTGAAGCATGACGGGACGATTGAGCTAAGTATGCCGGCTTCAATTTACCACCTAGGCATGTTGTTTACTAGGACTATAGAGAAATAAAAATCAGTGGTGACTCGATGAAACTGACAACTCGTCACATTACGGATAACTGTACCCTCGGCAAACGGACTCCAATCTCGATAGCCCGTGTTACGTTACCGTAAAAGATGTGCCGGGGTATGCTACATGTGTTCTATTTGATAATCGATCTATAGCAAGATGGACAGCTATTGGGTCGGCTAAGAATATGTGCCGAAGAACCCTGATTATGCTGTTTTAAAGTCGTTGCAGTAATGGCTTCTATATTTTTACTTGTCATTTCTCAAATTTACGAAGGACTCCACCGCAGCACACATAACAAGCGCTCTCTTGAAACACTGTTTAAATACTGATGCCAGGGATATTTCACCGGTGCTTAGAAATCACGCGCAGGTGTTTCCTGAACAGAAGACGACCCATCATTCTGTTTAGAGAAATTCATACTTATGGACAGTGAACATCAATTACAGTCCAACAGAACATCGCGACAGAACACAACATCCATAGACGCACCAAAAGTTGTTACAAAAAGACATGTTTACATATGTACACAGAACACAACATACACAAATACACAAGAGTTGTTACAGAAACATATGCCTACGTATGCACAATACATGGTAAATGAAGAACCCACAAATGAAATGTAAAGATCAATATGTTAGGTACTTACAAGTATTTACAAGGTATTTGTGCTGGAGGGTATTTTGACCGCAGAAGCTTACGCAGTGTTGTAGACTGTTAATCACCCTAAAGAAATGACATAGCCACCAGCATAAACACTCATTTGAGTGTGTACGGTGGTTCATTGCTTAAAAGAAGCGCAGAAACTTCGTGAATAAAAAAGCTTATTCGTTTTCGTGCAGCACTCATCCATATAAAATAAATATTTATTAGTGTGCTAGGAGCGTAGACCCAGTGTCACTGTTTGAGATTAACGTCCTGGGGTGGCTTCGCAGGTCAGTCATCACGCTGCTAAACTCTAGGACGTTGGTTCTATTTCTGCCCACTGTGAACCCATCTCGATGACTTCAAAAAGTAAAAGATGCCGTCTACTTAGTTCATAATTTAGACAGAGTTTGCGCGACAACATTTCTCATAATGAAGCCGTTGTGTGGGGAGTTAAAACGATATGTTTAGCAATACACTCGCCAATGCTTTAACCTCACCTGTCACAGAAAAACTGTAGATCTGTTTTATAGTGATGAACCATACGTTTTTAAAGTATATCAATCTTGAGTATAGCGAAGGGCTATATCTGTACAAGATTCAATTTTTTTCATCACTGGGCGTCGCTATACAGGGCGAATACGTGAAAACAGAGTTTTATACGTATTGACATAAAGTAAAATATGTCATGCGACGTCCATTGAGGTAGCAGCTCAAGATGACAGCACTTGAACGAGAGAAAAATTGAGAAAAGGTCAAGACAGCGAAGTTAATCTTGCAGGATAACCGGTTAGCTACCGTGTACCAGGGCTAGAAAATAGTGATGAAAGAATATATATATATATATATATATATATATATATATATATATATATATCTATATATATATATATATATATATATATATATATATATATATATATATATATATATATATAAACATAATACGCACACGCACGTACGTATGCAGTACGTTCCCCTTAGAACCATTCGGAGAGACCGGTTTAACGCAGAAAGCGCAGAAGCGCCTTCACAACCTTCTTCTGCGACATCAAGTCTTGCTATTTGCTTTCAGAAAAGCCTGGTCGTCCAGTTGATCGAGTACATTGCAAAATGATTGTCTCTGCAAGTAGTATTGCGGGTTTTCGCAAAGAATATATTAAAGACGTCTGTCCCATTAGCACTCGAACGTGTGTGTGAGATGCGCAACAGGACAGCTCTATTTTCGCAGCCTTAGCAAACCCACCAGAGCAGGAAGTAATCGTACATAGATGCTAGAGAATATATTTGCAGCATACTGAGCCTGCGTCTGGTATGCGCCTGCTTAACTTCATGGGTTGCCTTGTATCCTCTTTATGACTATGGAGAGGTGCGCGTGATGGTTTCGTGTGTTTCCGTGCAGTACCATTTGCGCCAGGGTTGAAGCTGGAACTAGGTGGTTCATTCTTATAAGTGGGAAAAAACTATAGGGTACTTCTGATAGGACACACAAGATGAAAAAGAAACGACAACACCTCTGACTCACATTAGGGTGCATATATACCTGTACCGTCCAAATGTAGAAAGAAATTAACACGGCATGGTACCCCTATCTCTCGTCGATACGCGTGACCACCAGGGGCCACCAACACCTGTTATACATATCGTCTACGGTTCAAAAAATCTATTTATTTTTGAAAAAGGCTTACAGATGGCAGACTGACACAGTTAGTTTTGTTAAGTTCTATTTCCGCCACTTCTATTTTGTCTCCAGTCCTCGCTGTATTTAGCTATGCGCATTTTAAAGGTCGCTTCGAGTTATTTGAGCTGCGGGAGTTTTGGAGGCAGCATTGATCTACCTCTATAATCCAAACAGGGAGAGCAGGAGTACAGTAGCAAAGCAAAACAACGTGCCACTGGTTGGCGTGCAAGCTTTGGAACAATACCCAATTTTACTGAGTAAAAGGAGAAGTTTTCACTAATCAAACATGATGACTTGTGGATAATACGATTTACATATTGTTGATGACGGCGCGGAAAGGGTACGCAAGTCTTGCGGCTCTTTGAACAATTTTGGCGTTCTTTTTTAACGCCAGAAACAAAAAAATACCTACATCCGTGGAATGAATGATGATGAGTGGGCGAAGAATTAGCATCATTTGGAGTTACCGTAAATCACTCAAGCCGTTGAACACTCACGTATGTAAATTACTGACGAAGTGGTGCACACATATATGAAATGTTTAGTAGCCATAAATGGTATGTTATGTAAATTTGTGAATATAGTTTTGCCTTCGTTATTACTGCTTAGTGGCATCAGATGTAGCCTAAAGTTGGCAAATTTAGACAAGGTCTGTGGACGTTTGCTTGGTGGTTGTTAGTTGGTTCAAGTCATACAATATGAGAACATATTGAGACTTCATACACTGCACAAGCCAGTCGCTGACGGCGATCATGATGTTCGTCATCATCAGCGTCATCGTCATCTTCTTGGCGTATACTAAGTTCCGTGCATGTGCTTTGCCGTGGTGGCAGAAAGAGACAGTGTGGTCTGCAACGCTCCTTCCCAATGCAACCCCATCGCGCCATCTCCTTATTGATAAAAAAAAGGCCCTAAAGATTCGAATCTTTGAGGACTACCAAATGCTGTGTGGTGTACATCGACGGTTCGCCCTTAGCGTCCCGGACAACGTTAGCTCCGTGGTGCAGCGCGCTGGGAATCTAGAGGTGTCTGGTTCAACGCCGTCTGACAAAATCTTGCTTTCTGGTATTTTTTTTTGCAATATGTTAGTGTATAGTTTACAACGTCATATCTGTGGCGAAAATACGTCAGCGGAGTCGTGGTGTACCCTGGCATAAAACAATTTTGGTTTTTACCCCCCCCTTTCCCGCCTTGCGGTTGTGCTGGTAATAGTCAGTCCACAAAAAAAAAGTAAGGGAGGGCAGTGCCACGCTGGTCTAACTTTCTTTCCCCTCTAAGTGACCCCCCGCGACTTCTACAACAAGTTGACTTCCCGTATCGCAAGGAACTTTTGAGTATGCTATTTTTGTGCAGCCAAACATTAATTTTTGTTGCGATTAAAATCCCCTGAAAGACTAAACAACAACACCAAAAAAAGAAAGACTGTGGTGTATCGTGAACATTCGGACAACCATGGTGAGAAAATTTATGATATGTCTCAAACAGGCCTCAATTCGAAGTACGGCCTGAAAAAATGCAATCGCTTTCGAGTACAGCGCCATAATTTCGTGAAAGCCATCGAAAAAACGGTCAATGCAGGGTGAGGTTGCCCTTCGAATTCGTTTTGCGAATGGCAAAATCGGCTTCGGACGTTTTCTTGCGCGTAGTGCCGGCCGAATATATGTTGGAAGCAATTGGTTTCAAAAATGTGGCCGCACACCAAATTTTGATCGAAATTTCGGGAATGAAGTGGCTCGCGCATACGTGATATTGAATCTGCTGGCTACTGCGCTAAAGCTGCGGTAAGCAACACTGTAGTAAAACAGACCTTTGGCCTCACTGGGTGTTCATGAACACATAAAAAATAAGCGCAAAAGACTGCCGAGCACAAAAGAAGAGCTGACATAGGATAGTTGTTACTAACAAATCTTTCTTTCATGGTGCCTATCGAGAATAATTGCATACATTCATGCAGCTTCGCATTTGCAACATCACATTTAAAACAGAGTGAACGATCACATACAGAAAACAAACTTGCAATAACCCCTGCTGAATATCAAAGTGCAAGTTACAACTGCAATTGTGAAACGGAGCATTGTAGAAATTCAAATTTGAATTTAAAAATGTGCTGGTGCTTTTTTGCGCTGAATATTCGAATTCCCATGAAACAATAAAAAGGGAGAAATAAATTGAAATCGCGGTGTAAGAATTTTGGATGAAGATTATTTTTGACTACGCACTTTATGTTCAGGGGGATAACACAGGTTTAGGTTGTGTTGTGAATGCCATTTTGGGCAGAATACACGAAGAAGGAAACAAGTCACGGAGAGGCGCAGACTATCAACTTGACGGTTAAATAACTGCCGTTGACAGTTGAATAATTCATATCCAGTTTATGCTGGTTCACTGAAGGCCTCGCCACACACACGTCACCGTACTCGTACAGAAAAGAGGCTTCAATGATATCTCGCGTTGTTGTATTCTTAAGCCTCAACAACACTTTTGTTTCACATAGTTAAAAAAGGTGATACTTACATTCCTTGCATTGCAGGCAGAGGTTAGTCGAAAGGCGCCTTTCCGCTATTGTGTGGAAAGTCTTACATGGATCAAACCAGGCGTTCTGTGAATAACCAATTTATGGACCACAGAAATTCATTGAAAGTGCAGCCTTCGTCCAACCTCCGAAACAGTCAGCGAGCAATTGTAGCTCCTGCGTTTTCCAACGGGGCGATTGCCTGCAAATTATGCAAGGCTAGATCCGCCGGCTACCTACAACATCCTTAACCTTAACCTTAACCTGCTGCATTTTTACAGACGATAGTATTTCCTTTTGTGCGTTTAGAATGTGTACACCGATTTCAAGTACTTCATGCTCACTTAAGTGGGAGCAGTGAGCCCTCCCAGATAAGAAGTCAAAGCTGCGACCACACAACCACAACGCCGTGGATAAACTTCGATGCAAAAATTTTGGTCTGTCGGCTTGTCTGCAGGTAACCCGAAACGGCTAAAGTCTAACCACATCCGTAGCGCCTACCAATATTGATCTAGATTCGGCATTCAACTTGTGCATTTTTCTCACAATTCATTATTTCTCATTAGCACAGAAGGATTTCCAAAAGAGACAAAAATGCCGGGAATCTGGTATTAGTCATTTGTAAATAACAATAAAATTTCATGCATTGGCAAGAAGCACTTAAAAAGTAAAAAAAAAGCAAGTTGAGATAGTAATAAACCAGGGCATCTAGAAAAAAAAGAACAATATTATAAATACCTAATAAAGGGTAAGTGTTTACAAGAGACGTAATTTACTAACAAATAGTACAGAACTCAATGTAACTAATGAAAATTTACTTCAACGTATCTTATGCAAACATAGGGGTTTATCAAGAAACACGGTGTACAATTGATATATAAAGAAAGAAAACATGCTTGCAATTGATTTTAACAACATGACATTTTATATTTCTAGAAACAAGAGATTGAGAAACTGGAGAATGAAGTTCAACACAATTCTGTTATACATATTATAAGCGGTAATATAGTGAAACGAATCAAAGGGATTACGTTGAGGCATATAATCACAACCAAATCGATACCGAACAATTTTGTGAGTAGGTGTGTCTTCATGTGTTTTTTTAATAATCTTGTGTGGCATGGCGTAATAAGCATTGGCAATAAATTATAGTGTTGTTGGGTGTTTTGTCGTATAAAAGAAAATATTGCACCTATCTGAGGCACCACCTCAACGCATCAATATCTGTGGCGTGTTTCTTTTTAGTATAAAAAGCATACATGAGTAATTTTAAGGAACTTGCACCAGTGACGCCTACCCGTCGTCTTGCATTCTACAAAAGATGGCCTCCGAGATTGCGCGCACACGCCACGCGCTCACTATATCAGAAGACATTTTTTCGTTTTGCAAGATCACTGCCAGATGGCACTAATGTCTCGTGCAGTACTTCTAGAATCTGCTAACCATGTCAATCAATCAATCAATAAATAAATAAACCAACCAATCAATCAATCAATCAAAAAACTCTATTTTCACCAAAAAGCAAACATTTGTGGTGAAAAAGGTGACCAGCAAGAAAGCTGTTTAATGACAGCTTGACAAAGCCCCAGCCACCCATCGGCGGTGAATTGAGAGGGCACATCATTTGATCTCAAAGAATTAAAAAAAAAGATGCTATACACTTCAAGTATGCATTACAAAGTACAATGCGCAAACGAATACAAATATACATGCACGTATGATAGACATAGACATATATGCATAGTATATAAATAATAAAAAACAACAACAATTTGAAAACACGTGTATGTTCAATTGTTACAAAAAGCGTTTGAATAGTTACGGGAACAGCCCTTTCATTTCTTTTAAATGCGAAGCATTTCTTAGCAAACTTCGGTGACTTTGAGCGTATCTATCTATCTATCTATCTATCTATCTATCTATCTATCTATCTATCTATCTATCTATCTATCTATCTATCTATCTATCTATCTATCTATCTATCTATCTATCTATCTATCTATCTATCTATCTATCTATCTATCTATCTATCTATCTATCTATCTATCTATCTATCTATCTATCTATCTATCTATCTATCTATCTATCTATCTATCTATCTATCTATCTATCTATCTATCTATCTATCTATCTATCTATCTATCTATCTATCTATCTATCTATCTATCTATCTATCTATCTATCTATCTTTCTACCCGCCTACGACTTTTAGCTCTCATTGCGGATTTGATGATGTTATCGCTACCAAACTTGGTATGGAATAACGTGACTGTATGAAGAATATGTTTGACTGATCATAACATAAAGTACATAAAGATCTGCAACGCAGCAGAGGGTGCTAAGAATCTCTGGATCCGGACAGGCCGCCATTGCAACCTGAACTTGGCAACATTTAACGCTAGAACATTATCTAGTGAGGGAAGTCTAGCTGTACTATTCGAGGAGCTAGAGGGTGTTAAATGGGACATAATAGAGCTCAGTTAGGTTAGGAGGACAGATGAGGCCTATACTGCGCAACAGAATAGGCACATCCTTTGCTATCGGGTGCGGCGATGGCGTAGTGGTTAGAGCATCCGCCTCGCATGCAAGAGGTCCGTGGTTCAAATCTCGGTGCCGCGCAGCTCCCAACCGGATTTAAAAAAAAAAAAAAATCCGCGTGTTGATGGAACTGCATTAAGAGGCCTGGGGTGCGGCCTCACCGGTAACCACCGCTGGGAACGCACTCCCTCACCAGAGAAGGATGGGCCACCCTGGTGCAGTATCTGGCCACTACCTCCCACATGCATACGTCAAATAACTCACCGCCCTCAGTCCCCAGCAGCTGCGAAGCAACTGACCACGGCGGCGGTCAGATCTGCAACGCAGCAGAGGGTGCTAAGAATCTCTGGATCCGGACAGGCCGCCATTGGAACCTGAACTTGGCAACATTTAACGCTAGAACCTTATCTAGTGAGGGAAGTCTAGCTGTACTATTCGAGGAGCTAGAGGGTGTTAAATGGGATATAATAGGGCTCAGTGAGGTTAGGAGGACAGATGAGGCCTATACTGTGCTACAGAATGGGCACGTCCTTTGCTATCAGGGCTTGGCAGACAGAACAGACAGACATATATATATATATATATATATATATATATATATATATATATATATATATATATATATATATATAAACACTGGCCCCTACTGTACTTACCGCACCGCTCACGTAATGCACTGCAGAAAGAGGAGCTGGCAAAAAAGCTCATAGTCACAAGCATTTAGTCATGAATCAGCCAAGCAAATTCACGCCTCAGTTGATTCTCTATGTTACAAAAAGAACTTGAGTGATGTTGTGCTGCCGTAATTACCATGACTGACATCAGTTCAGTCTAGCCCTTCATTCCCAGAGACACGAAAGTGGGCTTGTGTGTAGACATTTAAAGCTTTGTGCATAACAGCGCCTGTGAAGAGGATACAGAAAGAAGGAGGTGAGATGAAAGGAAGGCTGTGTTACAAGGCTTCTGGAAAAAGCTGCGATGCTATTCAGGGTGCGGCACAAACAGTAAAGTTCGAATTTCTGTAATTGCCCGCATGTGAGCAGTATTTCCAGGTCTATGAGGCCTTGCTTCGTTAGGAATGCATCCTTCAATATTTGCGCATCAACGACGGGGCTGCGCTTTCAGTGAAAACCTGGATAGACGAGGAAATAAAAACGGCATGAACTAGGTGATATAATAGAGGTGGTGGTCTTCTGTATGAGGTCCTATGTATGGGCTTTTGTATACGTGAAATCAGTGCCTTCAATTGTGTTAAAATGTTCCTACTTCCTTTACGAGACCATAAGTTGCTTACGTTGTGTGCAATCAAGACGCGCTGCTATAGATCACTTTTTCATACGTTATGACTTAAGACTGAATGCAGACGTGTTCGGCCACAAGTCCTTTGTCGTCGTCGTCGTAATCATCATCATCCTCATCATCATTGTCGTCGTCGTCATTATCATCATCATCGACATCAACATCAGCCTGACTACACCCACTGCAGGACAAAGGCATCCCCTACGACCCGCCAATCAACATGGTCTTGGGCTTTTTGTTACCCTGTTGTACCTGCGAACATTTTAATATTATTGGCCCACCCAACTTTCTGTCTCCCCTCCGTGCGTTTGCCTTCTCTGGCAATCCAGTCAGTTACCCTTAATGAACACCGGTTATCCTGCCTACGTGCTACGTGCCCGACCCATGGCCATTTCTTCTTCTTCTTCAACTATGATATCCTTAACACCGGTTTGTTTCTTGACCCACTCTACTCCTTCTTGATGTCTCTTATGCTTACTCTTATTGTTTTTCTTGCCATCGGTCGCTGCGTCGTCCTCAGTTTAAGCTGAACCCCCTTTGCAAAGACTCCAGGGTTACGCTCCGTCGCTAAGTACTGGCAAGATACAGCTGTTATATACCTTCCTCTTGAGGGTTAGTGGCAGACAACCATTCAGACTTTTAGGATGCTCCCCGAATGTGAACCACCCATTCTTATTCTTCAATTTATTTCACTCTCATACTTTGGCTTCGCAGTTATTACTTGTCCTAAGTAGACATATTCCTTGACAACTTCCAGCGTCTCTCCACCTATCGCTAAGTGCTGTTTTCCGCGGATACTATTGCTCATTGCGTTAGTTTTTTGCATATTAATTTTTAGACGTACTCTGATGCTTTCCGTGTCCAGTTCAGCAAGCATGCGAGGTAGTTCGCCCCCTGACTTACTCATCAAGGCAATGCCATCAGCGGATTGCAGGTTATTAAGATACTCTTTATTAACTCTTCTCCTTAACTGTTCTCAATATACGGCTCTGAAAACCTCTTATAAACACGCGGTGAATAGCATTGAAGTGATCGTGTCTCCCTTCCTTACACCCTTATTTTTGGGATTCTATCGCTTTACTTATGGAGAACTATGGTGGCTGTGGATTCACTAAAGATTCTGGTTTGGATCTACTGTGGCTTCCAAGTCACGTAAGACTGATAGAAAAAGAAATTGCTGGCAAATTAGTTACTGCAGCAGACAAAAAGCTCACTTTCCAACAGCGCCCATTTATTTCTCATAAAGCAGGAAGATTCTTTCAAATTATGCAAGGACGCTTGGTTTGAGAAAAATACGAAGTCTTCGCTTTTATATCCAATAGATCCGCCTTTCCAACTCTTGCCTAATCAAAAGATCGATAGACCGTCCGACACACTACTGATCCATCTACGATTAGGTGTTTCATACACCATTCACGTCTTATGCCACATAAAAAGAAGAACGTTGCCGCACTGCGACCATACTGATATAACAGAGGAGCATATTCTTACAGAATGTGCACAGTGTGATCAACAACGCTGTGAACTGAGGGATCGCTTGAACCGATTGGAAGATGACCATTTGCGATTAGAAAAATACTTGAGACATGGCCACATTCGGATAATCAAAGGCGCGCAGTGAGCACCCTCCTTAATTTCTCAATTGACACGAATCTAATGAACTGTCTTTAGTTCATAATATACCTTGCGCTATTTGTACAGACTCTATCTGCAATGTGATCCTGATATATGAACTGTACTATTACCATACATAGTGTGCTCATTCATGCATTATAAGCTCTCCAATGTATATAGTATGTACATAGTGCCTCTGATTAGTTTTTTACCATTTTATTAATTTTTATTGTTTGCGTTTGTTCATCCTGTACATTACTGTCATAAGGTTTGCACAGCCAGCTCTAACGTAGCATACCTTCCCATATTCAGCCAAATATAAATAAATATAAATAATTCTTCCAGTATGTTTATGTAGGGTTCTTTGATGCCCTGATTCCGTAATACATGCATTACTGCTGATGTCTTTACTTGGCTTTCGCTTGATGAGCGCCAGCGTCAACGTCGCCGCCTGTGTAAGCGTTAGCGCCCGCTGCTTCGCATCTACATAAGGTTCCCTTTATCTGGAGATGGTTTATCTGCAAGTTTTCTTGGTTGAAGGTCGTAAAACACGTCAATAATAATAATAATAATAATAATAATAATAATAATAATAATAATAATAATAATAATAATAATAATAATAATAATAATAATAATAATAATAATAATAATAATAATAATAATAATAATAATAATAATAATAATAATAATAATAATAATAATAATAATATTAATAATAATAATGATGTAAAATAACATCTTGTTACTAATAGCAATAATATTATTATGATTATGATTATTATTATGCTCTTACGTTGTATTTTTTTTCCTTACTGGCTATATACAGTGGACCACGAAGATCCACATTGTAATGTGCATTGTTTATTTCTTCGGAAGTTCGTGTAGCCGGTATGTTTTTTTCTTAGCAAACAAAAGATAATTGGTAATGGCGAATGAAACTGAGGAAGTATAATACAAGACAGAGTAGTTTGAACTAGAACGTGCCTGACTGCTTTTGTTCTGATGATGGACGTTACAGATTCCTTCTCTACGGCATCAACCTTTAGCATGGAGCTCTTTCTCACCTACTCACGTTCCGTGGCCGCTGCTTCCTACCTCGTTTGGTTGACGATCTACTTAGATCTCGTGCTACGCGACACAACTTTACGACTTCTTACCATGCTCACACTAACGGACTTACCCGAACCTCTCAACCGCGCACTGAGGGACATGCTTTCCATGTATGTTTCTGACTACCACACCGATGGGCCATCCTCCTCTCGTACGGAACTTTCACCTTCAACTCTTCGCCTCATCCAACTGCTGGCTACTCGCCATTTTATCCTTTTCTTTACCTCTTTACACTTTTATTCTGTCAGACCCTCCATCCACCACTTTGCACGCTTAAGATTTCAACTCCCGAGCTCTCATCGCGCGTAGAGTAGCCCGAGCTCGGTGCTCGTCGTCCCAGACTGCACAAAAGTCACTCTATGACAGTCGACACAAGGATGGCGATTCTTCTCCGGGCTACCACGTTCTACTGTGGCTCACATATGATCGTGTCAGCCTCTGCGAGAAACCTTTATCGAGATACGATGCGCCTTACCGAGTTCTGCACCAGGTGACAGAAGCCACCCATGAAATTTCCCTGACTACGAACTCGTCGACTCTTACATGCAGAACTGACCTTGCAATTGTTTCTCGCCTGCAGCCCTAAGACAGTGGCACGCCCTTCTAACCTTAACGGGCACCGGCACGGTGCTCTGTCGAACGGGATAATGTCACGGATATAGAATGGTACCTCTGGCATGGGCGCCAAAATGACACGGAACGAATGGCGACGACGGTGTTTGAATTCTTGTGCAGTGAAATGACTGATTTGAAAGCACTCAATGTGTGCAAACCCTGATTGCAGTGAGGGCCGCACATACCGATAGCGAATCCGTCAAAATGATTGCTGAGCTTCCTGATGCTGCTATAGTTTCGGCCGAGCTAAATCTTGATTCGCCACTTTGCTACACTTTGTCAAGCATCCGTCGCTATTACTCTCTCTCTCTCTCTCTCTCTATTGGTTTCAGGTCATCCCTAATATAGCGAAGCGCAGTGATTAGTTTTGCATTGTTTGCAAAAAATATTATCGAACCCAATTTTAATAAAGTTCTTGATATTACTGATTATACACTGCTCATAAATTTGAACGTTTATATTGTGACGAAGGCTTTGTATGCGCATGAAAATTTGATGCGTATGAACTCATACTCCAAAAACAGAGACAATAAAAACTGTTTCTGAAAGCATCGCTGGGTATTGATACAGCCTTTGAATATCCTGTATTGCTAATATCTTAAACCGGGTAGCAGGTGAAGAGAGTCTAGCTTCCAAGTGCGAGATCTTGGATGCCCCCAAATACACACAGTGCGAGCTTCTTATTAACTTCCTCTTGCTCCTGATCTCTGCTCTGCCTTTCAAAGGACTTCCTAACCCTCAGGCAGCTGCATGTTTCTGGTGTGTTTTATCTAACACTTTTCTCTCTCTTTGTGTATTTGTGCATGCAAGTTTATTATTCTTATTCTTATTATTATTATTATTATTATTATTATTATTATTATTATTATTATTATTATTATTATTATTATAATATTTCTGACGTTACACATAGACGATCGTTCACCTGCATCCACTGGCGGAATCACAAGTTTTCTTGAAAGCACAAATGTGCAAATGTGGCCTTTAGTGCGCTCATTAGAAAGACTTGAGTCAAGGTAAAACAAACAATGCATTCATTTTGGTTGATGCGACGCAAACTAGAATACCACCAAATAGTAAAAAACAGAACAGGCACGGACAGGTGCGTTTCGCAAGCCATAGGAAGAAATATTTGGAAACTATATTAAAAAAATGAAGCAACACTCATAATTCTGAGAATGTCCTTTCCCTTGGGGGCTTCTTCTCGGGACCACCGCAACAGGAGCGTTTGCTTAGCAGTTTGCGAATTTCTTAGACACAAGAAGCTTAGCTTGCTAGGTTATTACTAATGAAATTGCAGTTCTTTCAAATCGCCATTTATTTATTCATTTCAATTTTTAGGGCTTTAGGTACTTTTTTCGTACTAAACGATATGATTGTCGGTATTTATATTCCCTAGATTACTGAAATACTATTTCTTATCAAACATTGATATTCCTTTTTCCCCTACGTATTAACTTCTGCGTGACCGATTTCCCTCAGCGATGGGAAGCTTCGAGACCAGTATGTTTCTTATTCTTCGTCCTCCTCTCGTGTGCACTGTATCAACTAATGGCGTATTTGGTTGGGCGTTTTCGAGCGCTCTGGAGCTATCTGGAAAGTTGCTGCACCTTCGGTTGGTAAAATTCGAGTGCATGGGCTTCCTTCGATTGATTCTTTCATCCTGTGACCCAGAGCGCTCCCGACCGCTGTGACTTCGAAGAGAGAGCGTGGCACAATGTGACCGGGAGGACGGATCATGTGACACAAACCGGCAAATCACGTGGCTGCCAGGAGGTGAACCAGGTTAGGAGCGCGAGTATGCATTTCGAAAGGACGCATCACCAGGCGCGTAGTGAACGTGCATTGTTAGTGGCATGCTCGAGCATGTGTGGGGTGAATGCACATCTATAAAGCCATAAATGCACCATGCCCGTAACGAAGTGGCTGGCGAAGGCGGAGGCAACGTCAATGCTGTCGTTACAGCAGCTCGAAGACAACGCCGTGATTTGCCTTGAAGATAGCAGCTCAGACGAGTACGATCGCCAGATTTATGTGCTGAGCTCACAAGGCTTTCGCTGCGTCCAGACATATAAGAGAGAGCGAAATAAAGAATATACGAAAGGTGAGACATGTCAGAGATGTCCACTGGACTGATCGGCATCATTTGCTAAGGCAGCGGGGCAATGTTTACCTGACAGCATCCCGCGCCGGCTACAAGGTTAAGCTTCAGGTGCGCTGCTCTTAAGCTGCTCTGAGCACTCTGAGATCGCCGATGTATTCGGTTGGTGCGCTCCTTTCACGCTTTGATTGCGAGCTGCCTCTGCATCTTGGTGAGTCAGAGGACCAAAGCGGCCACCCGAATACGCCATGAGATAAACGCATACCAACTCTTTCAAGCTGCCATTGTTATGTGAACAGTGCTTCACGAGCAATAGGAAACTTCTCCTAAAGCACCCATAAACTGTCTATAATTCGATTAAGACATAGCACTGTAAGCGATTAATTGGGTGAAGGGTATGTTGATTAACGAATAATTGATTAAAAATTTCAAGCGACCATCCCTACGCTGTGAGCTGGCCTTGTACGACGTGTAGTGCGGTCCGCGATAATTTTTTTATTATTACTTGGATAAAAAAACATTCAAGTGTTTCAGTAGATAACTCGCCCCATGTTGTATTCTTCTATACGCACAGAGTGACAAATCATGTTTTTCTGTGCTCCGAAACTTCAGCGTCACAGGTACGAATACTCACAATAACGTTTCCTGCATGAGCTTTGTGAGTAGGCAAGTCTCCTTGAAGCCGCTGATGGAAGATACTTGCTCTGAGTCAGTTACAGCTGTTGCCCACGCTTTCTGAGAGGGCGTCTCTTCTCACACGGCAGCGTACCTTTCCGAATCGATACTTCGCCTCCATGTTCTCGCCCTTTGCTGTGTGCGCTCTTCCTGTTTGGTTTCTGCGTTGTCTCGAGTATCTATACATTCAACTTAGGAGAAAAACATGGCTTTACACTTCCACTAACCTCGGTACAATCTATGTGAAAGCTTTGGGCGTTGGATAAATACTGTGACTAGTTGAAATTCAAAACTCGCTGTTAGAAATGATACCTAATCTAGCGTGGAAGCAATGGTATGCGTGGTAGCTTCTGCTTTTGTTATTTAGTTATACCGATTTGAGTGGGTAAGCTACATTAGAGCTTCCTACGCACGCACTTACTTCATACATAGTTGAAACGTCACGACTGCCGATTCACCAATAAAAAATATATTTGTGGCGCACAATGAAACGGTAGTCAGAAGAATTGCGTAAGAGACAGATTGAATTCCCACAAAGCCAGGAGTAGGAAGGAATCAGTAGACAAGGAGGTTAGCTTTAAAGTTTGCGTTGAAACGCGCTTTCGTGGGGTAATAAGGAAGAGGACTAGGATAAATATACAAAGAAAAATAGAAAGGAGAAAAAATACAACGAATTCAGTGACGAATGCTGGACTGCACCACAAGATAGAGGCGCTCACACAAACGTGTCCTCGCCAAAAATTCCAACAGTATTTTCACTTCTTTGTGGGCCTACGAGAGGTGCAGAAGTGATCACTACTCTGATGCGCTAAAGCTTTCGTAAAAATTGTGTGAAACACTACACTGCGTCAAACACGTCCGTGCTATTTTTGTTTAGCCATTCCATGATTTTCGCAGTACAAATATTGATCTTAAAATGTTCTCAACCAATCGAATAATTAAATTGTTTCCAATAAAAAAATCTTCTAAGGCCGCCGTGGCACATCTTTCAATCATATTTTTGTGGACTTGTACGACGCATGTTAGAATACCATCAAAGTAATGCTGCAGCAGAGGACTACGAATTAATTTGACCCTCCAGAGTTTCTTACTTAACCTGCACCTCAATCAGAGTAGATTGTTTTATATCATTTCACCGCAAAAAAATGCAGCTTCTCTAGCAAGGAATACAACCTGCAACCTCGAGCTTCGCTGCAGCACACCAAAGCCTGCTATGCTACCAATGGGAGGGGGACGGCATATATGTTTTGTTCATGTCGCCATAACAAAAGTGGTTAAAAACTTTATACAAAAAAACATTTAAACACGGGTAAGCTTGACTGCTGTTATAACCAACGGCAGTCAGCGGACGTAACCACCGTTACCGTAAGCCGCATAGGAGCGCTGCCACACGTTTGCATCACGGGCGAACATGTACGCGTGTAGTTAACACAGTTCTAGCTTTAGTCAGGTAAATGACGTAGAAGTGCATTGCGCCATTATTTGCCAATGACTGCACAAGTTCAACAAGTGCACCGTTCTGCGTAAAAATGATTAGTTTCCAACACGTAGCTGTTTGTATCGGTAGCTGCCATGTCGTGAAGGTAGAGGGCTAATTAAAATAGCAAGTCCTACGTGGCAGTGCTTATACACAAAACTTATGCACGTAATTAATCTTCTCAAACGCACTGAAGGTGGGTAATTTTGTTTTTAGCATCAAAACCAAGGCCTCGTTTGGTGAGGAATGCTTCCAATAATGAGAATCCCTGCCATTGTACAAGGGTACCGCAGTTGTTACCACTTAATCCTGTTTGTCAGCAAGCGGGTGGCTGCTCGTCAAATAATTCATGTTTGCTGAGGTCCTTATTCAGATTCTGGGAACGTTAGACAAAATTGGGGGGTACGTGCACACGTTCCTCTTAGCGTGACCTCAGTCAAATAGATAATTAGCCACGCAACAACCGCATTATGCGCTGAAAAATCCCGTTGCATGCCAAATTGAATACTTAGTTTCCAGTCATTGATGCAATGATATGGCGTATGGCACTGATATGAAAGCGTTGACGGTGAGGCTCTCAAAAGAAATGTATAAAAATAAAGAGAACACCTTGTCCATAGCTGGGCAGTGTGCGTGATAATAATAAGACAATATTCTAATTATTTTTGTAAGACAAATCATAGATTATAACGGTTTAAGGTGCAGTTGTGCAGTTGGCAACACTATCTATCTATCTATCTATCTATCTATCTATCTATCTATCTATCTATCTATCTATCTATCTATCTATCTATCTATCTATCTATCTATCTATCTATCTATCTATCTATCTATCTATCTATCTATCTATCTATCTATCTATCTATCTATCTATCTATCTATCTATCTATCTATCTATCTATCTATCTATCTATCTATCTATCTATCTATCTATCTATCTATCTATCTATCTATCTATCTATCTATCTATCTATCTATCTATCTATCTATCTATCTATCTATCTATCTATCTATCTATCTATCTATCTATCTATCTATCTATCTATCTATCTATCTATCTATCTATCTATCTATCTATCTATCTATCTATCTATCTATCTATCTATCTATCTATCTATCTATCTATCTATCTATGTGTCTGCCTGTGTGTATGCTTGCCTGTCTATGTCATTGTGATTAACACCTGCTGCAATTCTGAATACTGCTGTTCATTCGTCCGCCCATGCACGCCTATTTTATTTATTTATTTTTATTTTATTTATTTATTTATTTATTTATTTATTTATTTATTTATTTATTTATTTATTTATTTATTTATTTATTTACAGCAGCCAAATTGTTTGAGACCAGGAGGAAAAAGTTGACACAATCAGCTTGAGGGTGTCGTGGCCACCCTACACGACTTACAGTGTGAACTGTAGTAACGAACAAAAAACATCAGAAAACCAAATGCACATATAATAAACTGCACACGAATATCCCCATGAAAAAAAACAGAAAACGCGCTTGCATAAACATTATGAAGGAGCATTAAAATATTTCCCTTGAGGAAACAATGGGAACAAAACAATAGATGGTGTTGCTTAGGAGGCAAGTGTATGATAAGAATAGTGTGGTGAACAGTGTCCGTGGTTTTTTAAATGGAGTTTCCAGATTGTTAAAAAGCTGCTCTTTACTGATTCCGTTTAGAAAAGCTGGTAGCATGAACCAAATCAGTTTTTGACCGTAGTTAGAGCGACATTTGTTTATTTGCCATTGTTTAGGTTTGCATATACTACACTTTATTTGACTGGCATGTAATTCTGCTAGCGTTTGTAGAGCACTAGACTTTTTCATTAAGCTATATTTATAATGACGAGATAGCTTACTGTTAGAGATGGCGTTTACCGAGACAATATTGTCTTCTAAAAAATTCACTGGTGCGTGAGAGGTGAAACCTTGCGTGCTAATCGAATCACAAGTTTCTGTAAAAGTGCGAGCTTGTCAATGTTTTCTTTTGTAGTAGTACCCTAAACTAGCAATCCATAATTAAGTATTATTATAGACGGAGCATTGCACAATACCTTGTTAATGCTTATAGGACGCCCAACCACGGTGGTCTAGTGGCTAAGGTACTCCGCTGCTGACCCGGAAGTTGCGGGATCGAATCCCGGCTTTGGTGGCCGCATTTTGGTGGAAGCGGAAATGCTGTAGGCCCGTGTGCTAAGATTTGGGTGCACATTAGAGAACCCCAGATGGTCTAACTTTCCGGAACCCTCCACTACAACATCTGTCATAATCATATGTTGGTTTTGGGATGTTAAACCACACAAATCAATCTTGCTTATAGGACACTCGAAAAAAGACATGGCACAACACACCGATTCTTTTAGATAGTTTGCTAATTAGGTAATTTATGTGGTTATCTCATATTGTGTGCTCATTGAAAAACACGCCGGTAGTTCTTGTTGATGGTATTGTTACACGACATCGGCAACGAAAGAGCATCATAGACGACGAAGACGATGAAAGCGTCAGTGCTCGTGTTGTTGCTGTTGGGCCGCCATCTTGGCTGCAGCTGTCTCTGTCTCTCCCTGCATATTTTGTAAATATATTTTTTTCATTCATTGTCTCACCCCCGTGACATTTGGTGGTGGTGCGGGGTACAACACGATATAACGGAGCTCCACAGTGGTTGACGCTTGGATTTTTCCACCATGGCAAACCAGGGACCCGCTCCCGCCGAGGTGACTACAACAACAACTGTTGTCCTTTCGCAGCTAAAACATCCTGGCACGTTCTGTGGCACGGATGCTGTCAACATCGAAGAATGGTTGCCGTTGTACGAACGTACAAGTAAGAATTACCGGTGTGATGGAATTCTTATGTTAGCCAATATCCTGCTCTACTTGAAAGTAACAGCAAAAGTGTGGTTCGAGAACCATGAAAATGAAACTGGAAGCTGGGATGCATGCAAAGAAAAGATGCGCGCCCCTTTCGGCAAGTGTGTGTGTAGAGAGGCAGCGGCTAAGAAGGAGTTGGCATCTCGTGCGCAAACGTAATCAGAGTCCTACGTGACTTACATACAGGACGTGCTTGCCTTTTGCCGAAAAGCAGACAACAGTATGGAAGAAACCGAAAAATTAGCTAACATATTAAAAGGCATTGCAGATGATGCATTCAACCTTCTCATATGCAAGGAATGCAACACGGTCGATGCCGTCATCAAGGAGTGCCGGCGTATTCAGGCTGCGAAAAGTCGACGTATCACCCATAATTTCACTCGACTTCCAAACACAGCAGCGACCTGGTCGTGTGAAGACGGGCCTGTACTACAGACGCCGTTAACCGCGAAGGACATGATCAAGATCATCCGACGTGAACTTGAAGCTCTGTCTCCTGCGTCCACGTTCTCCAATGACTGTGACTCAAGCCCTCAGATGGTGCCACTGGTACATGCCATTGCGTGACAAGAGCTTTCAGACGCTGGACTGCCCTGCAAGTGCACTACAGCTGCCTCTCAGCCGATCGACCGTCGACGACCCCCTGTTTCGTATGCCCAAAGCCAAAACCTTCCGGCGCGCCCTCGCAATCCAGCCGAGTGGAGAACTGCTGACGATCGCCCGATTTGTTTCAACTGCCACCGTATCGGACACGTGGCCCGACATTGCAACACTCGGTGGTATTGGAATCAGGCATCCTATGTGTACACCCATCGGCCAGAGAGGGATCATGGACGCTTTCAAACTTACCGGGAGTCACCTCAAGCCACCAGCGAAGACGTTCCTTCTATGCCGCCATATCGTCGTCGCTCTCCATCTCCGCATGCTCACCAGTCCCGTTCACCGCTCTTCCGTCGCCCGTCGTCTCGCTCGCCCCAATTTCGCCGACCAACGTCGCCGACTGACCACCTGCCGCGGGAAAACTAGATGATGCAGCTCCCGGAGGTGATGCTGCATCGACCACTTGCCCGCCAAATCCTCTGACCATGCTGCCGACCCGACGCAACCATATTAACGTTGAAGTAGATGACACACCCGTTGTTGCACTTGTGGACACAGGGGCTCACATATCATTGATGAATTCAGAACTTCGTTGCCGCCTTAGGAAAGTTTTAACGCCATCCACAGTGCCACTCATCAAAGTCGCTGACGGCGGCACATTTCCAGTGCTTGGAATGTGCTCCGCGCGTATAAGTGTGGCTGATCGCTCCACGACAGTGCTATTTGCTGTGCTCGAGAAATGTTCCCATGAACTTATCCTCGGCATGGACTGTTTATCCGCCCACTCTGCCCTTATTGATTGTGGAACCAGCATGCTTCAACTTGATTTACCATGTTACCATGATGACCCAACACCACCTCAACCCCGTCTGTGTTCTGCAGACGACGTTCGCCTAGCACCTCAAGCCAATACTTACGTGAACCTGAGATCTGTCCCTCCTGTTCCCGATGGTGACTACATGTTGACACCTATTGCTGACGTTCTGCTGGCCAAAAATGTTGCCATGCCTCACACACTTTTGACAGTCACGTGAAATACAGCATCTCTTCCGATCCTAAACTTCAGCTGGTGCGCTCAAGTTATCCCAGATGGTATGACTTTGGCAAAAGTTTTTTCTATAGATGCTGCCATTTCTGCGTTCGTTGCCAAATCTTCTTCAACTTCTGCTCCCTTATCATCCTCCTAGAGCGCAGCGGATGCCACCATCGAAAAGATTATCCCTCCAGACCTTCTTCCAGCACAGACAGCTGACATCCGGCACCTGCTGAAATCCTACCACGACATCTTTGATTTTGATGACCGCCCTTTGGGTCAGACATCCTTTGTAACTCATAGGATTAACACTAGAGACGCCAGCCCCATTCGACGACGTCGTTATTGCGTGTGCAATTCTGAGCGACAAGTTATCCAGCCCGAAATCGAAGAAATTCTCACAAAAAAGACCATCGAACCTTCCTGCAGTCCATGGGCATCGCCGGTCGTGCTAGTCAAGAAGAAGGATGGCAGCTGGCGCTTCTGCGTAGACTACCGTCACTAAAACAAAGTAACACTTAAAGACGTGTATCCACTGCCGCGCATTGACGATGCTCTCGACTGCCTACATGGGTCTGCCTACTTTTCATCTATCGACTTGCGATCAGGATACTGGCAGATTTCTGTCGATTATCGAGACCGCGAGAAACCCGCTTTCATCACACCAGATGGACTTTTCCAGTTCAAGGTTATGTCATTCAGAATGTGTAATGTGCCAGCTACATTTGAAAGGATGATGTACACTCTCCTGCGTGGATACAAATGGACCACGTGCCTGTGCTATCTCGATGATGTCATTGTATTTTCACCTACATTCGAAAGGCACCTTTGCCGACTAACAGCTGTTATTGGGGTTTTCCGGACAGCAGGACCTCAGCTCAACTCTTCCAGATGTCGCTTTGGCCGTCGATAAATCACTGTGCTGGGCCACCTTGTCAGTGCTCGAGGCGTGCAACCTGATCCTGACAAAATTCGAGTTGTCAAAGATTTTCCCATACCACGTTCCTCAAAAGTCGTATGGAGTTTCATCGGCCTTTGTTCTTACTTTTGACGTTTCGTGAAGAATTTTGCTGACATTGCCCGACCATTTACGGAAGTATTGAAGAAGAAGATGCCTTTTTATTGGGGTACTGACCAATCAGCTGCCTTCAGCACCCTTACAACATTACTTACTTCCCCACCCATCTTGGCTCATTTCGACCCATCAGCCCATACTGAAGTTTGTACCGATGCAAGCGCACATCGAATTGATGCTGTTCTCGCCCAGTTGCAACGAGGACAGGATCGCGTCATTGCTTATGCCAGTCGCCTCCTTTCTCCTTCGGAGAACAAGTTTTCCATTACAGAGCGTGAGTGCCTCGCACTAGTCTGGGCAGTCGGAAAATTTCGACCATACTTGTTTGGCCGCACCTTTTCAGTAATTACAGATCACCATGCCTTGTGCTAGCTGTCGTCCCTTGAAGATCCAACTGGACGACATGGCCGTTGGGCCGTGAAACTACAAGAATACAGCTTCGACGTGGCATACAAATCTGGCCTAATGCACCAGGATGCCAATTGTCTATTCCGTCACCCCGTGAACCCATCTGACCTTTCAGCACATGATTCTGACCCTTGTGTCTTCGCCATGTCGGCTTTCACCGACATACGCAAGGAACAGCTCAGCGATGTCCACTTGCGGTCTATCATGCAGAGTCTATGTTTGCCCCACGTAGACCCGTCGCTACACTTGTTCGTTCTACGCTATCGCATTCTTTACCGACGCAACACCAACGCCGAGGGACCAGATCTACTACTCGTAGTTCCTGCGACACTTCGTTCCGCTGTACTTGAACAGCTTCACGACGCCCAAACCGCGGGACTTCTCGGGGTCACGCGCACGTACGATCACGTGCAGCGTAGATTCTTCTGGCCAGGCCTTTACCGTTCTGTGCGCCGATACGTTGCTGCATGTGAGTCCTGCCAGTGCTCCAAACATTCCACCTTGCCACCAGCTGGTCTGCTCCAACCAGTAGACATACGCACCGTTCCCTTCTACCGCGTCAGTCTTGATCTCGTTGGACCATTTCCTACTTCTCTCTCTGGAAACAAGTGGATAGCCGTAGCCACTGATTACGCCACAAGATACGCTATCACACAAGCGCTACCGACAAGCTGTGCCACTGACATCGCAGACTTCTTGCTTCATGACGTAATTCTTCACCATGGCGCTCCTCGACAGCTGCTGACTGATCGTGGTCGCTCATTGCTTTCAGAAGTAGTAAGTGACATCCTTCGCTCGTGTTCGACACGTCACAAGCTCACTACGGCCTATCACCCACAAACAATTGGTCTTACCGAGCGCCTAACTAGAACATTGACCACAATGCTCTCCATGTACGTTTCCAAAGATCACCTTGATTAATATAGTACTTGGCCTTATGTGACATTCGCGTACAATTCGTCATGCCACGACACCACTGGCTTCTCCCCCTTCTATTTATTGTTCAGCCGCCATCCAGCGTTACCCTTCGAGACTCTTCTCCCATCAACTACGCAAACGGTTACAGAGTATGCCTGGGATTCCACTGCTCGGGCTCAAGTGGCCCGCCAAATCGCACGGGAACGTCTTTTTGGCTCGCAGCTCTCTTAGAAGGCCCGCTACGATAGCCATCACAGAGTAGTTTCCTACTCTCCAGGTTCATTGGTCTTCCTCTGGACACCATGCCGCCACGTTGGCCTCTCTTCGATGCTCCTGTCTCGCTACTCGGGGCCTTACAAGGTTTTACGCCGGCTTACCGAGGTCACATACGAGATTGCTCCATTGGACAGTCAGTCATCATCGTCCGCACCCGCTACTGACGTCGTCCACGTGACTCGCCTCAAACCCTACATATCCGCATATGACCCCACATTCCTTTAGGCACCGAGACGGCGCTGCCAGCGGCGGGGGTTATATGTTACACGACATCGGCAACGAAAGAGCATCATAGACGACGAAGACAATGAAAGTGACCGTGCTCGTGTTGTTGCTGTTGGGCCTCCTTCTTGGCTGCAGCTGCCTCTGACTCTCCCTGCATATTTTGTGAATATATTTATTTAATTCATTCTCTCACCCCCGTGACAGTATGAACTCAATTTCTGCATCATTTAACGTTTTTAGTGCTAGATATTAGATTTAATTCCATGGTCGAAACATTATTGCCTTAGTTTTGATAATGTTAATTTTTAAGTGGTTTTGAGTCGGCCAATAATTTTTTGGACAGCGCTTCGTTACCTCTAATTATTAGGTACCTTTGTGAATTCCTTGAGAAAATAAACTGGTGTCATTTGCATAAACAATGAATTAGGCAGTACCTTAAATTATTGAAGTTTCGTTAATGTAAAGTAAAAATAAAAATGGTCCTAGAATACTTCCCTTGGAGAACACCGCATTTGACCAGTTTTTCATTTGATGTTTGCATTTGAAGTATTAGGAAATTCATAAAGTGATATGACTCTAATGTCATAAGTTTTATCTTTCTCAACAAAATGCTATGATTAAAAAAGTTGAAGCCCTTCAAAACATCTAATAATATTCCCTGCACCATTTACATACATTCAAATGTATCTAACATAATTTATTTTTGTTCGAAGTGGCCAAGCATGGTTTATTTCATACGGAAATAGATATGTGGTGTATTAAGTCCCAAAACCACCATATGGTTATGAGACCCGCCGTAGTGGAAAACTTCAGAATTATTGACTATCTGGGGTTCTTTAACGTGCACCCAAATCTGAGTACACGAGCCTACGGCATGTTCGCGTCCATCAAAAATCTTTTTACGGAAACTAAACTGGACCGGATGCATACGAGTGTGACGGTCTACAAAAATTTACAAGAACTTTAAAATTATTTTTTTCGAAATCTTTCCAAAATACTGGTAAAATGGATATCTGCCTGTAGTCGCTCAATTAATTTTTATCCCCCTTTTTTAATGTCGCTGTCGCTTTGGTGGTTCACATTTCACGTGGACATATTCCTAATGACAAAGTTCAGTGATATATGTGGATATAAATGGTTCCAAAATTTCTGCTACTTACTTCAGTAGTTGTACTTGAAATCCCGACTCATCAGTGGCTTTATTGTTGTTTATTGACATAAAGGCCGAGATTACTTCGTTGCTATACACCAGTAAAAGAAATATTGTAGGTTCTGCGTAAGAATTTGTATAGGTAATATCTGGATGATTATATGAAGAATGGCCAAGAGTAAGAAAGAAGTCGCTGAAATTATTTGCCAGGTGATGACTTATTCTTTCTACGCTGTTGTGTAACATCTTAATTGTTCATTCCTATTATTAGTATATTATTAGTATTATTAGTATTGTACTTCGAATTTTCCAAATTTGAGCAGAGCGCCCCGTAGTCATACCGAATTGCTGTAGTAGGTATTCATTCTGATGCTTCGTAGCTGCTTCGGTACATAGTGTCTAAACTTGTTAAGCGCCTTGAATGCCTCAGGCTCTCTAGTTTTGATGAGCACCTTATATAAAACATCTCGTTTTTTATTCAGTTGAGAATTGCTTTGTCATTCAAGGTTCTCGGCGTTTTTTGGAGTGTCGGAATGTTTTTAAAGGAAATATAGAGTGGCAGGCCTTTAGAATTATACCTAAAAATACACTATATGCGGGGTCTGAATTACATTCTTCTAGCACGACATGCAAGTTTGTTAGCAGTAACATTTCTCAAAAAGAGAGATGGTGTTTCTGCATTAATAGATCTATAAGAGTGTGCGCATTGGAGAAGGCGCGCAGATAGCTTCATGATACCACTTGTAGAAATAAATATGGGCAAATGATCGCTGACGGCCCGACTAATAGTGCCAGAGCATAGAAACCGTTGTATTAAATTAGTCATGAACAGGTATATGAGAGTTATCTATGTATTTGTAAATCTAGTAGGTGTCGTTATAACATTCTCAAAAGAACAGATATTCATAAGAGACATGAAGTCCACATTCATGCAATCTCCCAGACTACCGATAGCAATTCGAATTTCCTAAACGTTACTCTACGCCACTGCTTTAACCTATACGCATCGCTATTCTGTGATCCACGTGAGCGAACAAAGTTTATGAGGGAATGCTGCCGCTGTAAAATAGTTTTCGCGTTGCTGTAGTCAGCACACGACTACTACGCGAAATGCCTCCACGCGAGCTCGTTTCTGTAAATTCCCAAACTAACGCGTTAAGCTCTCACCACTATACGGTGCATGCAGCGGCGAGATTGTTTCACTTTCTTTCATTCCACTTCAGATATTGCGCAACGACTGCGCGTGTCGCGAGCGAGCAGATGCCTAGCATTCATTGTGGAAGAGAGCTTTGTGAAGTGGTCACATACGAACACCTCTCGCGCCAGAGCTGTGAATCTGAACTGCACTGCGTGTAGTAATAACCTATACCATGCACCCCCGAGTCTCGCGATGCATGTGCTACCCTTACGTTTATGAATAAGTCAGCGGCGGCTAATTCTGCCTTGCACAAGTTGCGAGAGGTACGTACGTCTTATGTCGTAATGACGCTTCCGCTCTTACCGTGTACGATGAATGCAAATGTTTAAACAAATGCGGTTGCCGGAATGCGCACGAGAAGAGTGGGGTGAAAAATCGACCTTTTCGCGACGCCTAGCATGGGCTTCGGTTAAGAGTGCTGTCTCGCAGTTAGCTTGAAGAAGCGTGTATAGTATTCGTGTGACAAGGCCTCCACAGCTGGTGAAACATTTCTGCATTACACCATTTTTACGATGGCCTCTCAACTCGTACGACGTATGTTGTTCAGTTCTGCTCTGACTGGCTTTCTGGGGAGATATTGGGTAAAATTGCTGCTTGGGAAAGTTGGCTCATGATTATTTATAAAGATTTATCAGCGCAAAAAACACGGAACTTTGAGGGAAGAAAATCACACACAGCGCTGTACTCACGATTGGTTTACTGCTTAAAACTCAGGGCCTTTTTGTAGGCATGCATCGAAGCAACAGAAGATAACAATAAGAGAAGAGGCGATGAAAACCACGTGACGACTGCTTGCCAAAATTACAATCTACCGAAGGCCGTCTGAACTTCCCATGGGGCTTTTATTCCATCGGGTACTACCTTTCATTGAGCTCGGAAGAGGAAGAAAAAAAACGCAAATAAAATGATTGATTGCTTACAAAGCCAAAAACAAACAACAATTAACAAGAAAAAAAGGACGCAGCAAACTGAAAAAAAATAACACGGCAGGAGACAGTTTACCTGCTGGAAAGAAAGGATAATGTGCTGTTTTGTTGTGTTCTGTGTTGTACTGTATCTTGTTCTGTATTGTACTGATCCAATTTTCTTGCTCTTCAACCATTGAAATATTGCGGCAGATAACACCTCGGTTCTGCTTGATTCCAGTGCATGCTCAACCTGCTCTGTAGACGATTTTGCTTTATGCACGTGGAAACCCCTATATCGGTGATCTAAAATTGTGGTTTCCTATTGCTATTTACCGTCACGTGGAACTAGCGAAGTCATAGAGCATCGAATGCACCAACCCAACCGTTTTCACCGTGTGCGTCTGCCGTGGCACTGTTGGCTTAGTTGTTCGATGTGAAAAAGGTACGTTGACATACGCATCTCCATTAACCCCCCTTTGTTATCTTGTTAACGCCGTTGTTCACTCTCTGTCGAATCTGAGATACTGCAACATTTCCCCCACTACAGAGCTGGCGTTATCAATCCACCTTTCACGGAGTGACGACGTTATGCAATGACGCGGTTATGTGACATGATCATGGACGTCATAGTTTCTGGTGATCTGCGTCGTCACACGGTGACGTATTTGATGGCGTCGTACTACATGGAGGTCATGTGAGTTTGGTTCTACTCACTGCACAAACGCATGAGCTTCAGTATTACGCGTGTCTTTGGAACGACTTCTATTATTATTTTCTATTCATCACTTGTGTTGATGCTGGCACCACCAACAGGATCGCATAATGTATCTAAAAGTCTCTCTGTATTTCGACAACGTCTTGAAACATGAGATATTTAGGGGTGTTTTTAAATATTCTCAATTAATGACAGTCACACACAGCTTTTTTTATAGATAGACCACTGTATTGACAATTGAAGCAATTCACATGTTTTTAACACAAGGTGAAGCTCGACATTCAGCAGTAACAACGATAGCATGGTTCCCATATTTCACATCCAAATTATTGAGAACCATATAATAGCACTGCAGCAAAAACATGTTTGATTTTTGCTCTGGCTAGCATGTGCACGTTTGAGCAGTGCGCTGATGTCGCAGGTGGCAATGAGTGGAACTTCCTTGCTTTGCAATAGTTTGATAGCATATGAAAATGACCGCTACAAGAAAACGCTACTATTGGCCAACATATTATTTATCTGATATGATGGTGAGATTTTTCCTCCTAATACATTGATGAAAATTCGTCAGATTTTGGTGACCGTTCGATTGCTTGAACTATGGCAATGCTCTTCCCGGCATCTTTGCCTAACTGGGCGTATATAGTTAGAGCTTGTTGTCATGTGTATAACACATTCCACAATCCCAAATACTTCAGTATACTGCCTGATAGCTTCTACAGCCCATGCTTCCATGTCCTGTGCCTAAAGGTCACGGCTACGTAGTGGGACTGTCGGGAGATAAAAACGTGTACATCAGTATGGTGCCCTTCATTATCGGCCTCGCCACGGTGGTCCAGTGGCTAAGGTACTTCGCTGCTGACCCGCATGTCGCGGGATCCAATGCCGGCTGCGGCGGCTGCATGTTCGGTGGAGGCGAAAATGCTGTAGGCATGTGTGCTCAGATTTGGATGCACGTTAGAGAACTCCTGGTGGTCTAGATTTCCGGAGCCCGCCACTATGGCATCTCTCATGACCACGTGGTGCTTTGGGGACTCTAAAACCAGCATATCCGTAAATCAATGAACCATTTAATATTATTTCTTTCTGCTCGCAGCTATCCTGGCCTGTGAATTTTCACATTTTTAGTATAAGTGTTTTTTCGAACTTTTGCAGCCACTGCGACAACCTATTTTTCATTGAACATGACATTAAGCCTACTTCGCGATGCGTTTAGTTTAATCCTTTCGGACAGCCCATTCAACACCACGCAGCTATTCAGTTTTGGCCAGGATTAACGTTCTGGCTCCCGCTAAGCCCCTAGCTGCCTACCGACCTTGTCTCAATCACGTCGTTAATTAAGCACTTCATCCGGCTTCCGACTAAAAGATTTTTCAAAGCTACTCGGTGGTAAGCACCCCAGGAGTTCTTTTTTTGGCCACTCGCCATTTGCTGAACGAAACAAGCAGCCCCGTTAAATGCTGACGATGCGCTACATCACGTCCTGACCACCTCTCGAAATATCGAAAGTGTCTATATCCGGGGTTCACAACGACCGTAAATGTGGAACTTGGCCCCACTTAGTCTGACAAAGTAAAGAGCGGTGAAGCGGGCAGACGGGGAGGGGTGCTTGAAGTTGACTTAAGCAGCGGACCATTAGAACGAAGGGCTTTTTTATATCTTTTATATCAGTCATCTCTGAAGGGGACGTGACGTCGGGATTACAGAGACATATCGGTGACGATCTCATGAATGAGGAAAATTGGGGCGCTGATTCTGAAGTACAACGTTACTGTTCCATGGTTGCAAACAGATAGGGACCGCATGGGGTGCCTAAAAAAATGCTTGGCACCAGTCATGTCAGAGTATAGGTCATGAACATACTAATTAGGCAAATAAACTTGTTGTGTAGATCAAAAAGGCAGAGGCCGCATGCCTCTCCCCCCAGATCATGTTTATTATTTCCCTGCTCTGCAGTTACAGCTGCTCGGATTTAACGTCCTAAAGCCATGGTATGGCTACCTCATCATCATACCGTGATTTTGAGGCGCAAAGGTCTATCATTTATTATTGTTTATATGAAGCATTTTATTCGCATCTTCGTTAGTCTTCATCCACATATGGGCCTTTCAGGGTGAACACAAGCAGCGAACACCAAGTATTGGACACTTGACGCATTTTTATCTCCAGCGTAGTACCTTTGCTCGCCGCAGTGGTGTAGCGCTTGTGGTGGTTGCATACTGCGTGGAAGGTGTTCGGTTAGATCCTAGCCACGACGATCTCATTTCTATGGTGACCAAATGCCAGAGTCTCATGTACTGCGTGTTGTCAGTGCACAATAAAAAACACCAGGTGGTCGAAATTTCCAGATCTCACCCCTATGCGGTGACCCTCACGATTGTATCGTAGTTTCGGCACGTAAGAGCTACTGGGATTGATGTCGGGATAAATTTTATGGAATAAAGCCGGGCTAGAATACGAACCCGTCGGCAGTAATCTGACAGTCAATGCCTGCGCTTGACTTGAACTCTTGTTAGGATGGGGAAAACTCTGCTACCGACATAAAAGTGCTGTGTAATATCAATATAAATGGCCGGGTGCGGGCCAGCCGGGAGGTTTTTCATGGTGACGGAATCAAGACCTCGCGTCTTGAAGAGGGCGAGCTTGTTCCGGTTTTTGAGGCCTCCCCCGACGGATCCGATGTAAGTGGGGAACCACGTGAAAGTGTAGGGGCGATGCTTTTGCCCACCAGTATGCGATAGGCTTCTCTACACTCGGCAATTTGACTAAAGGCGCAGATGGCTGCCCTGGAGTCATTGAATATATCTTCATTAAATAACTACTGATGCATTCATGGCCCTCAGTGGGTCATCATCATCATCATCATCATCAGCCTGACTACGTCCCCTGCAGGACAAAGGCCTCTCCCATGTTCCACCAGGTAACCCGGTCCTGTGCTTGCTGCTGCCAATTTATACCCGCAAACTTCTTAATCTCATCAGCCCACCTAACCTTCTGTCTCCCCCTAAGCCACTTCCCTTCTCTGGGAATCCAGTTAGTTACCCTTAATGACCAGCGCTTATCCTGTCTACGCGCTACATGCCCTGCCCATGTCCATTTCCTCTTCTTTATTTCAACTATGATATACTTAACCCCCGTTTGTCCCCCAATCCACTCTGCTCTCTTCTTGTCTCTTAAGGTTACACCTAATTTCATTGCTCGCTGCGTCGTCCTCAATTTAAGCTTAACCCTCTTTGTAAGTCTCCAGGTTTCTGCTCCGTAGCTAAGTACCGGCAAGATACAGCTGTTATATACCTTCCTCTTGAGGGATAGTGGCAATCTACCTGTCATAATTTGGGAGTGCTTGCCGAATATGCTCCACCCCATTCTTATTCTTCTAGTTACTTCAATCTCGTGGTTCGGCTCTGTGGTTATTACCTGCTCTAAGTAGACATAGTCTTTTACAACTTCAAGTGCACTATTACCTATCTCGAAGCGCTCCTCCTTTGCAAGGTTGTTGTACATTACTTTCGTTTTCTGAAGATTAATTTTAAGACCCACCTTTCTGCTCTCCTTGTCTAACTCCTTAATCATGAGTTGCAATTCGTCCCCTGAGTCACTCAGCAATGCAATGTCATCGGCGAAGCGCTGGTTACTAAGGTATTCTCTATTAACTCTTATCCCTAACTGTTCCCATTCTAGGCTTCTGAAAACTTCCTGTAAGCACGCGGTAAATAGCATTGGGGGGATTGTGTCCCCCTGCCTTACACCCTTCTTGATTGGTATTCTGATGCTTTCTTTATGAAGCACTATGGTAGCAGTTGATCCCCTGTAGATTTCTTCCAGAATGTTTATATATACTTCATCTACGTCCTGATTCCGCAGTGTTTGCATAACGGCTGATATTTCTACTCAATCAAATGCCTTCTTGTAATCTATGAAGGCTATATATAGTGGTTGGTTATACTCTGAGCATTTTTCTATTACCTGATTGAAAGTATGGATGTGGTCAATTGTTGAGTAGCCTGTTCGAAATCCTGCTTGTTCCTTTAGTTGATTGAATTCTAATGTTTTTTTACTCTGTTAGCAATTACCTTTGTAAATAGCTTGTATACTACAGAGAGCAAGCTGACCGGCCTGTAATTCTTCAAGCCCTTGTCATCTCCTTTCTTATGTATTAAGATGATGTTAGCGTTCTTCCAAGACTCTGGTACTCTTCCTGTCAGGAGACACCTCGTAAACAGGGTGGCTAGTTTTTCTAACACAATGTGTCCTCCATCTTTCAGCAGAAATGGTGTTACCTGATCCTCACCAGCAGCTTTGCCTCTTTGCATGCTCTCCAAAGCTTTTCTGACTTCTTCTATCATTACTGGTGGGGTGTCATCTGGGTTACTTCTAGTTCTTATAGTATTAAGGTCGTGGTTGTCTCGGCTACTGTACAGATCTCTGTAAAACTCCTCCGCTATTTTAACTATCCAATCCATATTGGTAGTTATTTTGCCTTCTTTGTTGGTGGAATGTGGAAGTGGTTGGCAAGGTACGATGCAGTGACCATAGAATGGTACGGTCTCGAATGCGCCTAGACTTGAAGAAGGAACGACAAAAACTGATACGCAAGAAGCCAATCAATGAGCTAGCCCTGCGAGGGAAAGTACAGGAATTCAGATTGTCGCTGCAGAACAGGTACTCGGCTCTTAATGAGGAAACCAACTTTAGCGTAGACACAATGAATAATAATCTGACGAGTATCATTACGGAGTGCGCAGTGGAAGTTGGAGGCAGGGTAGTTAGACAGGACACTGGCAAGCTTTCCCAAGAAACGAAGAACCTAATTAAGAAGCGTCAAATCATGAAAGTGTCAAGTACAACAGACAAAATAGAACTGGCAGAGCTTTCGAAGTTGATTAATAGACGTAAGGTATGCGATGTAAGAAGGTATAACATGGAGAGAATTGAACACGCTCTGAAAAACGGAGGAAGCGTCAAAGCAGTGAAGAGGAAACTTGGTATAGGCAGAAGTCGGATGTATGCACTAAGGGACAAAGAAGGCAGTGGGTCATAAATAGGCAAAAAATTTGGGAACTGAAGAAGAGTTAATAATGACAATATT
The DNA here is from genome assembly GCF_043290135.1 of Rhipicephalus microplus. Taxonomy (NCBI): domain Eukaryota; kingdom Metazoa; phylum Arthropoda; class Arachnida; order Ixodida; family Ixodidae; genus Rhipicephalus; species Rhipicephalus microplus. Next base: position 59,591,982 of record NC_134708.1, read on the forward strand.
TTCGTCATTATTTGAAGGAGCATGGTATATAGCCGTTACACACATGTAAGGCATTATTTGCACATTGTTGACAATTGTGGCTTACGGCAATTAAGGATAATATCTGAACCTTTGGCAATGGTTCATAAGCTTTTAACTACTCAGTCGTTGCGGTATTAGGATAGAGTGACGCCGGGTTAGTACTGTATTCTTCAAAAACGCTGTTAACTCGATTTCGTAACTGATATGACGCCTGAATTGGGTAAGCTTGCAACACATTTTAAATCAGAGGGGTGACTCTGTTGTAGAATGAGGGGTTGACACAGATAGAGTCCTGGCTCTAATAAATTTTGATGAAATATTTCAAGTTTATTTCATTTATCTTTATTTCGGTTGATAGTGATAACGGACACCGGCAGCGCCGAACAACGCCACCAAAATTGACCCTTGTCATAATTTCATAACAGCTTTTTGCTGTAAAAAACATCTAGGAGGGGATGTAATTTGCCACATGAAAATATACCATAAACCCAGCAAAAAACGTGGTGTACACGAATGAAATTGAAAAAGGTGCGTAAGTTAATTGAACAATTTCATTGAAAGAGCATACTGCTCGATACATATCCGATACCGCACATACCGGACGATACGTATCCGCTACAGAGCAGTTTTTTTCACTCTGAAGTTTACCCAAATGCACGAAAAATTTGCCAATCATTACAAGCGCGCTCGATTGAAAACATTTCAAGAGAACAGTATATTTGATCGCCTGACATTTTTTTTAGCGAATTGTGAGTGGGTGAACCCAAAATGCAATTCCAGGTCTCTGAGCTCCACTTCGTAGCTTTTAAGCAAGGACAGGCGTTCATTGGCGATTGCCTAATTAGTAGTGCGCGTTGACGCTTCACGCTGTTGTGCCACAGACATGTTCCTCGTTCGGGAGCACGTCTCACAAGATCGAGCCCTGTTTCGACGAACTGTCTCCCCCCTCCCAGCGCCGCCTTCCGTGCAGAATAACCGTGCAGTTCCGGGGATAACGTCGCTTCCTCCGCCGAACCACTTTGCAGTTCCGGGTATGGCTACGTCTCCCCCTCCGAGCCCGAGAACTGGTCTGAGAGAATGGACCAAAGACGCTATTTAAGGCCGAGCCGGCCCGATCTTAGGAGATTTTGCCCCAGCCGACGTTGTCGTGCCGCCGGCTTTGTACAAACGACAACCTGCTACAGTAAACGCTACTTTTGTTGCTGTTTTCCAAACTGATTGCCTCCCTGTTTCACCTTCGGGCTAAGGCTTCATCGAAGTCCGCTCGACGGCTCGCCGCTCTTCGCCACCGCTACCATTGTGACAGAGCTAAATTCATAACAGTGGTTGGCAGCTACGGGATACGATATTCTTCGTTTGGCAAGTCTGATCGGATCTCCGAGCACGAGGACGACCGCCGTGATAGCGTTTGGCTACGCTGCGTCACGCTACCCTGTTCTCATCGTTTGGCAAGCTGGGACAAGCAACCCCGGATCTCAACATTGGTAAGTTAGACCGGATCCCGGAAGGCCTGATACTGTTCGACGGCAGCCACGAGTTGGACCATCGTCGGCTACTTTGGTTGGGTGAGTGCCCAACGTTTACTGTTCATTTCGCCAGACCTCTCTAGCACAGGCAGATGTTAGGAGAGCGTTTTGGGTTTTGTTGGTTGTAATTTATTATTCACGTGCTCTAGACCATGAGATTAGCTTTAGAGTACGGTGAATATCAATAGCAGAGCATCACGAGGAACGAGATTGCGATGGAGCAGTACCTGGTGCAGGACCTCCTGGAAATTTGTGAAGCCATGGGGATTTCCGCCGGGTCTGCTAAAACAAGGGAAGCGATTCTCGATGTGATGCGGGCCGAAAATGTGACTGCCGATGAGGTTGACGAGTTTTGGGAGCTCGTTTGCGAGCAAAGCCGCGAAGAGCTCGAAGCTCAAAGGCACGAAAAGTGGCAAGCCGAGGAGAGCAGAAGAAGGACAGAGCATGCTCTCAAAATGAGAGAGCTTGACCTTAAAATTCAAGCCCTTAAGTGGGAGCGAGCGAAACACCAGCTCCACAACTTTCAGGCAGGCGAGAACCTCGCTCATTTTCTTGAGGATTTTGAAGTTGTCTGCTGTGATGTTGGTGTTAGCCGTGACCTTTGGGCGGAGAAGCTCGCCACGTTGTTGCCGCGCAAGATCGCGCATGTATTGAATTGTTTGCCCTCCGAGGAAGCAGGAGATTTTAGTCAGGCTAGATATGCTTTGATTAAATATTTTTTCATTTCAAGTCCTGCTGGAAGTCAAAGCGATAGTAACTGCGCTGAAGCAGGGGGTAAGGCGCTAAAGGTAGACGCCCGCCGAAAAGAGCGAGAGGACGAGGCGCGTCGTAAAGCGCTGGAGGACGACGCGCGCAGTAAAGCGATGGAGGCCCGTCGCGCAGCGCTTCAGGATGAGGAAAGTCGCGAGGCATCTGACGTTGAGGCCCGTCACAAGGTGCAAGACACCAAAGTGCGTCAGAGAGATCCGGGCATTGAGGAGCCTCACAAAGAGTTAGGGGCGGAGGCCCATCGGAAACCTCGGGACGCAGAGGCGCATCGTAAAGCGCTAGAGATGGAGCCGCTGCGCAGCGCACGCGATCAGGATGAATCGCGTGAAAGAGAGCATGAGGCCGACTTCGAAGGCCAGAGAATTAGGGCTATCCACGACAGCGATAGACCCCCACAGATCAAAAGCTCTCTAGGCGTGTTGGGTGGCTTTGAAGGGATCGGGAATCCCGTTCTGTCGCAAGCAGAGACAGCTAGCAACGGGCCCGAAGAAAGGCTAGCTAACCAGTCTAGAGTTTTGGCAGTGCCTGTCGAAGGTAGCGCACTTGAAATTAGGTGTGTCGAAACAGCCGGCATTCCTAGCCATTCCGTCAAAAGGAGGCATCTGCGTAAGCGTAACGTGGTAAAGACGACGGGCGCCACGTGCGCTAAAGCCGCTGTTAAGCGCCGTGACGTCTTCATTCGAGACGCCAGGTTCAAGGCTAGGCGCACGAAAGGGCACCCCATGAAATGTTTGAAGCGCAGATTGTCACGCACATCAAGATTTGGCGGACAGCGTGTTCAGAAATACCGGCTTTCGGGAAAATTCGGACGCCGAGATCTTCGCCTGGCCTTACAAATTTTGAAGCCGCGTAGAGGCAACCACGAGAGGAAACATCGCGTACCTCTGAGTTATAACAAAGGCGTTAGTTCACCGCCATGGCGAGGGGGTTACTGGTCGAAAGGGCGGCGTAAGCGATGCAGTGCAGATGCCCCTTTCTTCGAGTTCAGCGGCTGCGGGTCAAAAGTCGCTGCTACTGAGTTCGGCGAACGGGTTGATGCGTCGTCCTTTTGTCCAGACCACAACCCTCAGAAGCTGTGGAGTGCGCGACTCCCCAGAGTTCGTCTGAGAGGGGCCCCGTCTTGCGATTACTATGAATGGACAATGTAATAAGCTTTGAAAATTGTTTTCTAGTTTTTCGTAAGCCATTCAGTAACAAATGTGTTTGAATTTTTGTGTTTTACTTTCCTTCTCATATAGAAGCAGGCATTGATATGTTTGATTAATTTTGTTTTGTACAACGCACGCAAGTTTCAGTCTTTCATTCTTATTTCATTCTTATTTCATAATTTTTATTCTTACTGTCTGACTTTTCAAGCGTGTTTTATCTTGTTTTGATCATATTGGCTGCGCGCATTGAAAAGAGAGCTTGTAGGAGGACGAACTTTGTTAAGTTGACAATATGACGCTTGCAGGCGACGCCAATGTGCGTGATTCAGGATTGCTCGGCGTACTAAATTGTAGTTTCGGGGCTAAATTGAGCAATCCTCAGAAGCTTCGATCGTCCAGACTCTGCCTAAATCACAATTGAGAATCGCTTGAAAACAAAAAAAAAATTCTGTTTGGTTTAGCGGTGTCATGCACTGACACTTAGCTAAAGGTGTGTCCGCATTATGTATTCCTCCCGAGATTCGTTGCTCGTGATGCTATTTGTTAGCCCAGCGTCATCTCGAGGAAACACTTGGTTTCTGCTGGTCTGGCGACTTGATCAGCATTTGGAGGGTGCTTGCTCTGACCAGAGTGGTTCGGCTTTGTGTTCGACTCCGTCGTTCCAGTGAACCTCTGCAGGCCTATGGAAGTCTCAACGGGCGGAGAGAGCGGAACGGCTACCGACGGTTCACCAGCATCCCTCCTTCTGAGCCGCGCTGACGGCTCAAAACTCCGGATGCATTGTCTGGCGGCGGGGGTGCTGTTGTGCCACAGACATGTTCCTCGTTCGGGAGCACGTCTCACAAGATCGAGCCCTGTTTCGACGAACTGTCTCCCCCCTCCCAGCGCCGCCTTTCGTGCAGAAGAACCGTGCAGTTCCGGGGATAATGTCGCTTCCTCCGCCGAACCACTTTGCAGTTCCGGGTATGGCTACGTCTCCCCCTCCGAGCCCGAGAACTGGTCTGAGAGAATGGACCAAAGACACTATTTAAGGCCGAGCCGTCCCGATGTTAGGAGATTTTGCCCCAGCCGACGTTGTCGTGCTGGCCGGCTTTGTACAAACGACAACCTGCTACAGTAAACGCTACTTTTGTTGCTGTTTTCCAAACGGATTGCCTCCCTGTTTCACCTTCGGGCTAAGGCTTCATCGAAGTCCGCTCGACGGCTCACCACTATTCGCCACCGCTACCATCGCGACAGAGCCAAATTCATAACAACGCTGAAGAAGGCGAGGCCAGGTGAGGAACGCTCAAAGGGGAGAAACTTTGGAAGTCAGCTTTGTACAAGCCGCGTTTTTTAGAAATTACAGCATGACGCATGATCCAATAATACTTAATCCCTGAAAATCACCAAAATTCATGCTTCCGCGCATAAGTTTGTTTGTTCTCGTGGCCAACTACATGTTAGAAAATTCGTAGTACCTTGGAAAACTATCGCGAAAGTCTGGAACCAATTATGCTTGCCGAAAGGCCGAAAGAATCTTTCTTAGTGGGACGAAAAGGACGTACGAACGTTTTTATTAAGGTACTTCAATATTGTGTATTCGGCTGAAATACAGAAAATCCGCGATTCCAAAAGATAGCATGAAAAAGCTTTTTTTAAGAGCAGAGCCCCTACAGGTCGAGATAGGTTATCTCGAGATGAGATAAATTATCTAACAGGCAACCTGTGACCATGACCACGTGGTCTTGCCGTTCCTTTATATGTGTGTTTCTCTCAAAATGAACTTCAGTTGTTAGTCTGCGTCTGTCTGTGCTCTCTTCATTTTTGTGTTTCTTTTGCGCATAATGCCATCCACAAAGGAATACCAACTCGCGCGAAGCTCAGTTCTTCTGAGGTGTTCCTTTGTAATAATAATAATAATAATAATATTAATATTAATAGTATATTAATAATAATAATAATAATAATATCTAGTGTAACATTCCAAAACCACGATATCATTAGAGGACGCCGTACTTACTGGAAGACTTGGGAAATTTTGCACAGTTGGGGTTCTTTAACGCGCACCTAAATCTAAGTAAACATGCCTCAAACGTTTTCACCTCCATTGCAAATGCCGCCGCCGTAGCTGGCCGGCATTCGATCCTGCGATCTTCGGGTTAGCAGTCCAGTGTCCAGACTCGACACTCGACTATACACTCGAGTCCAGACTGGACCTCTAGACCATTGCGGCAGGACGATGTTTCTTCATAAAAAAAACGTGCGCCTGTGCATTCTAGCCGTGGCTGGGAATGGGCGCATGACCGACGGGTGAAGGCTCTAGCTTTCAGACTGGAGTTACACGGTTTCGAACTCCAGTCCTGAAAAAAACTCGTATTGTTTTAGATACGAAGGAGCTCTTTGACTCACTTGTCTAAGAATGTACGAACGCGCCGCGACGCGTCCCCCTCGGCGCAGGTGTTGGAGTGGTGTCAAGTAGGTCCTGCCGCCGCTGCGCGTTGATGTGACGCTCCCCTCGCACCCTTTCTTCACGGGTACGCGCTGACGTTCCTCTCTCCTTCACTCGCAGCATGCTCGCCACAGCGCCCGCTTGCAACCGACTTCTCTCGCTACACCCTTTCCAACGTCAGCAACGTTTGACCGCACGTGTAGTGAGAACACCCTTTTGGCTTGTTTATATGCAATACAACTTACATACCACCCATCCCGCCTGTCGTGTCTCTGCGCTTAAAACGTTTACCCTACACTGAGTTTCGCTTCAAACCGTTTTTCTAGGCACCCGCGTCGAAGCCCGTGTCAGCCGGTTCAACGCCATGCGCACCGCTTCTGCTTCGCATTCCATCATGATTGCTTTTGGTGAAGTGCTCTATAACGTTTTCGCTTTTTTCAATTGTTTCCACAATTATATTGTTTATCAGGTATGGTAGTTGTTCACTTTTTATTTAATTTATGCGTTACCGTGTGTTTTTTTCTGTCTGACCGCTTTCAAGGGATAAACAACAAGAGGGAAGGCAGGGAGGTTAACCAGGCACATGCCCGGTTTGCTATCCTACGCTGGGGGAATAGAAAGGGGGCATAAAGATGAGAGAGAGAGGAAAGAGAAGAGAAAGAGAGAGAGAGAGAGAAAAAAGGAGGAGTGTCAGTCAATCGGCTGGCGCGTATGCAGCGGTGGCACTACACAAAAGTTAAAGGTGGTCACAAAGGCCTGTAGTCCTCAAAAAGCACAAGACAGTTTTGACTGCTTTTTGAGCTGACGAAAGGCGATGATGGTGTTCCAGTAGCATCTCCACAGAGAGTGGCCAATCGTCCAATTGTCGCAATGCGTCCGAAAGCTTCTGTCTTTCAGAAGCTTTCGGACGCATTGCGTGTCTATCTATCTATCTATCTATCTATCTATCTATCTATCTATCTATCTATCTATCTATCTATCTATCTATCTATCTATCTATCTATCTATCTATCTATCTATCTATCTATCTATCTATCTATCTATCTATCTATCTATCTATCTATCTATCTATCTATCTATCTATCTATCTATCTATCTATCTATCTATCTATCTATCTATCTATCTATCTATCTATCTATCTATCTATCTATCTATCTATCTATCTATCTATCTATCTATCTATCTATCTATCTATCTATCTATCTATCTATCTATCTATCTATCTATCTATCTATCTATCTATCTATCTATCTATCTATCTATCTATCTATCTATCTATCTATCTATCTATCTATCTAGCCGCTTAGGCTGCCGTGCTCTCGTAGTCACCCCCTTAACTTGGCGTGATTCAAAATTAGCATGAGAGGCTAAGGAGGTTTGACGAATATGACGCGCTAGTCAAGACATGAATAATGTCACAATCCCGTCAGGTACATTGTACAACACTTCCTGTCAGACACTGGCACACGCGCGGTACACCCACGGGTGGGTATGTGCTGCCAGTATGCGGGTATGTGCCACAGCTGATTGACACTTAGTAACTACCCAGGAACGACGAGAAGACACATGCGCAATTTTGACGCGCGAGCGTAAATAAATACCCGACATCGGTAGCGTCGACCCAACGAATGCAAGTAATAAATCTCAGGGTCCCAGCTGGACTCCAACCCAAGCATTCTGCGGGGCAATGAAGTGTTTTACCACCGAGCTACGCGAGGTCGAGGAACAACTTTTCAAATAAACGCTCATATTCGTGAAGCGTCAATAGTGGTTGCAGTGCTGCCATCCCAATTTTATAAACAATATATATATGTTCTCCTTTAATATAGCCGTCACCTGGGGTAATGTCAATTGTGGTTAGTTGCCATGCGCTGAAGTTGATTTATGTAGCAGTGTCTAGGACCAGCATCCTCGCGAGAATAAGTGCTTTATATCAGCTTCTGGGGTTGCTAATACGCATGATCGAGGTGGCATCGTTGCGCAAGTTCAAGTAAATGGTTATATAAATATCTGCAACTCTTCAACATATGTCTGTACGTGCAACATTTTTACACATATTTAGCATCATTTCATGACGTGTCGCTCAATAAAAAACTGCAACATGGTCGTCTCCCCCCGCATGCTTCGCATAACGTCGATTCCCAAGTATGTGTGATCAGCAGAATGTTTTTGCTTCCTTTTTTGCTTTACTTGTCAGGTGAACCAGATGGTCCAAATTTCCGAACCTACTACGGCGGCCCTCACCATATCGTGGTTTTGGGACGCAAAACACCAGATACAATTCTTATCATTATTGTAAATATATCTTCTCGGGTTAAAGAAAAAACAAACGCACATGAGCGTTTAGAAAAATATTTTTAAAAAAAGGTTTGCGAAGAAGACATGCAAATTGAGAGAGTTGTGGAGGTTCAATGCTAAAAATGTAAAAAAGCACCTACTTCAAACAGAAGACAAAGGAAAGAAAACAGACACATGGTGCTGAGCTTGCAACTGATTTATTGGAAAAAAAAAAACGTACTTCTTTTCACAAGGCGACTACGCATCCTCATTTTCAAAGATGAATCGCATGTCAAACCGTGAGGCAGTCTCGTATGCGAAAATATCACTCACGAGGTGTTACATTAGAAAACTTTATAATTTAAAGAAGAGGGCCTGTTAAACAGGGGTGGCTAGAGAGCTTGCTCGAGTCTGTGCCTTCCGGTTTGACATGTCATTAATCTTTGACAATGGACATGCGCACTCACTTTGTATAAAAAAATATTGATGTCGTTTTTTCCAACAAAGCAGTTGCGAGTTCAGCGCCATGTGTTTCTTATCTTTCCTTCGTCTTGCGTTCAAAGAAAGTGCTGTTTTATGTTTTTACCAAGATTTGCGACATTGGCTAAACACTGAAAGGCAGGAAAAATTATGCGTGACTTTCAGTATTCAGTATACATATCAGTGAGGGACCAGTTTTTATAAGACAGATATTCTTTTTTTTCGTGCTATGCTTGCAGGATTTTTTGTTCAAGGACCTCTTTTGTTCTGCCAAGAATGGTTGATTGATTGATTGATTTGTGGAGTTTAACGTCCCAAAACCACCATATGATTATGAGAAGCACCGTAGTGGAGGGCTCCGGAAATTTCGACCCCCTGGGGTTCTTTAACGTGCACCCAAATCTGAGCACACGGGCCTACAGCATTTCCGCCTCCATTGCAAATGCAGCCGCCGAAGCCGGGAATCAATCCCGCGACCTCCGGGTCAGCAGGAGAGTCCCTAGCCACTAGACCACCACGGCGGGGCAATGAATATTCTTGATAGAAATATCATGTTCTTTCGCTCAATCCTGAATACATTTTCCCTTGAAAAGCTTGCGGGGCCCTACGTCACCTGTTGGTGTGAAGTTGTGTACAAACCTCTTTTCTCCTGTGTGAAGGTTTACATCGGCCAGACTGGATTACTTTTAGCATATCTTTGGAAAAATGGTTCAGATATAGAAGAATGCGCGCACTACTGGCGCTTATTTCTCAGAGTAAAAGCATCTTTAACCACGCCTTCCTGCCACCACCGTTACTAGAGGATGCATACGAACGTACCCTGCGAATTAGCTGCATTCCGGCCCACCCAGCCGATCCTTCTTTTTCCGAGGCTCTCACATAACACAAGCGAATTGCGGTGAGACTGTAGAAAGACGATTTTTGCGTGCATGGTTCACGTCAGCGGCGTATCTACACACGGCTTTCAGAAATGACATCTCGTTGCGGTCTGAATGGCCGCTGCCGCCACTCGCTTTCACCTTCGCTCCTGCCGAATCACAGACATCGTCGCCACTGTGGAAGCCTAGAAAGAAAAAAAAAACATCCCGTGGTATACCAATGCTGCCTTCATTTCGGGAGAGTAAAAAGAAAAAAGAAAAGACTCACGGAGTTGTACTTGCCACTTTCCCAGTCTTCTACCTTATGAGCGAGAAGATTCTGAGCGTGATGTAGCCACTCGGTCTCGCTTTTATTGCTTGGGTCATGTCCCATTCGCATGTTCTCCGATGGTCGGTGTGTCAAAGGAGGGAATGCCAAAGAGTCAACAGTAGGAGTCCACTGGCTTCCATCGTGTTGTGTTCTGTTGATGAATAAGAGGTTGGAAGTTCGATTTTGGATAGCATCGGTCTCGTTGCACCATCGCAAAAATCTGAATATATATAGTACTGCCGAATTTTGGAAGCATTACAGATCACCAATCTAGTCATTCCGTTTTTCATGAAGGCTCGGGGCAGTCAATTATCACTAGATCTTAATTTGCTGAAAACATGTCAGGCTATTGAGGTACGCTGTAGTAGAGAGCTCTAGAAATTTTCATCTTCGGGTGTTTCTTAACCAGCACCGGCATCTCACAGTATACGGGCATCTGGATTTTCGCATCCATTAAAGTGCGACCGGGGAGAACGAAATCGAAGAACCCGCGACTTTTCGGTCGGCATATGAACACTGTAACCACATCACTACCACGAGCACTAGACCCAAGATGGACTTAAGGTTCATCAAAGAGGATGGGATACCGAAGAGGATGGATACCCTTGGGACAACGCGGCCTCCAATGCGCTTGAGATTACGCGGCGTTGCTGTGCCTACACCAGTCAGTGACTGATGGAAGATAAGAAAATAACACAGAATGAACGCCAAGCATGAAGCATAGTGATAGGTGTGGCCGTATTTAGAAATTGTATGGTCCTAAATACAGTTAGTCTTTTCTATTTCCTAATGATGTCGTGTATTACCACTTGCTAAGCTTTTGTGTACAATATTTAGCATAAAGGTTGATTTTAGAATACGTGTACAGTTCTGCTGTATCTGCCCACGTTGTTCGTTTGAGCGAAGGTCATCCGTATCACTTATTTGCTTTCGCAAATACCACTGAATCTCTTTCAGAATTTCGCTAATCTTTTTGAAAAGAAAAAAAAAAGTGTCTTTCAGCCTCGTTGAACAAAAACATACAGCGCACGAGGCGCACCGCGCACGAAGGTGACGCATTATCTCCGAATCAAGGCAGCATTGACGCCTCAGAATTATCACCACAAGTGAAAAGTGATAACGCTTTAATTGATATACGAATTGTTCACCATCGCAAGCCAGGATAAACGGATAAACATGGCCGATCGGGCGAATCCAGCAGGAAGAAGCATAGGTTATCCATGTGTAAGAACACCACTTGCCAAGGGCAGAAAAAATGAGGTGCCAGCCAGCTTTTTAAGCGTATGTTCCTTAACTCGTCGTCCGGGAAAAACCTGGCGTCATAAAACTTGCAGAAGTGCTACTCATGAAGGCCCGCCAGTAATACGCGCATTTGAATGCGCTGATATATATGCCCCCCCTCCCCCCCAAAGGGGTATTGATGTCACCAGCGCCATTGTCACAGTTTCTTCCTCTAGTTGATTATCATCGATGGCTAGGCGATGGGAGGAGTGTGTGTGTGCATGTAGTGTAACAAGACCGAACACAATAAAGCTTCAAAAAAGTGTCAGCGTAGGCCGAAGCTACAACGGGATAAAAGCTACGCACGTTCCGGTGGAGTTGATATGCGTCGACTTTGCTTAGCTTCGTAGTGGGCAAGAAGCACCCTTGCTTGATGCCTATATGACATTAATAATAAAATAGTTTGGGTAGTGGGCCAGCATTCGCTTTACTATTTTTCTATGTCATTCTTCTGAGAAGCGTGATGTCCGCTAAATACTTCAAGAAATTTTGTGCCATTTTGATTCAGTGGCTGACCACAATGAGGAATCATGGCTGAAGTGGGTATGCGCCCCAGTTCATAGGGGAAAAAGAACAAGTTTTTGTAAAAGGGTTGAAGGATTGGACGACCCACTCGTTACGTTATTAGCATTGTGCTACGATGGGCTGGTCTTTCGCTTCTTCAAAACGATTTATATGTCGTATTAACGCGATTGCTTTCCCGACATCAAGCCTGCCTAAGGCAAGTTTGCCAGCAAGCCCCAAGCACTGGTGGGGCTCAGTGTGTGAATGCTTGGCTGGATTTCTCCCCAGCGGGCCTAAATTAGAGCCCCACTGTGTCATTGGTGCTAGGTTTTTCTTCTAATTTTGTGCCATGTGGTTACGAACACCGGCAATGGTGGCGGCGGACAACTGCGTGTGACCCGAGTTGTGATCTCATAACATCTTTCGCTGTAAAACGCTGAAACTGTGCGCCTTACATGACCAGCTCTACCTATAAGTAATCATATTGAATGCACGAATGGTTGAGCGCCTGTCGCACTAGAGGTCTTTGCAGAACCTTTCGCCGAAATCGGCTCATGTTGGGGTACAGTATTTGCATGTTGTTCTGCAACCTAATAGCTCGTCTTTTTTTCTTGCGGCTGAAGACTTTTTATGCAACCACACATACAACCGAGCTCACCTCCTTTAGGTGAAGTTGGGGCCAGACAGGCAAATGGGGTGGAATGTCTTGTGTCGTTTTCACGCCGCTGAACTGGCTCAAAGTTTTATTTTTATTTTTTAGGGACGAAGCCCTTTGAGGCGTGGGCTGGTCGTCACCTGTATGTATGCATGCGTGTGGTAATCTACAGTCACTACATACATGTCCTGCAGGGGACGTAGTCAGGCTGATGGTGATGATTATGCAGTAACCACCTCACAGCATATCCATGGAAATTACAATGATGAGTGGGGCGAAGCTTCGGAGGACTATATAGGGGAAACCGTGAATCATTCGCTGGCCGCGTCCGTCCGTCATCTGTCTGTCTGTTTGACATACGGACAGACGCATGGATGGACGGACGCGGATGGACGAACGCACGGATGGACGAACAGTTATACATACGGACGATTGAACGGAAGCACGGACGGACGGAAGCAAGAACGAACGCACGGATGGAAGCGTGGACGAACTGACGGGCGCTTCGCCCCACTCATTATTATTCAGCTCGTGGATATGCTGGAATTTTTTCAACAGTACTCGTGGGTACAAACACATCTTCATGCCGCTAGTTAGAAATAAGAATGCTTGAATGTGCTGGCAGATTTGTTGAAATGCAGACATTGGTGCGTAGTCATGAGTCACATTTTACGTACAAACTACCTTAGTTCTTGAATGCAGTGCCAGGACATGGATGCAGCCGAGAGCATGCGTTGGTAGCGACCGTTGGCACCACAGCGCCCATAGTGGGCTTCGTCCAAACCATTGATTGATTGATTGATTTGTGGGGTTTAACGTCCCAAAACCACCATATGATTATGAGAGACGCCGTAGTGGAGTGCTCCGGAAATTTCGACCACCTGGGGTTCTTTAACGTGCGCTCAAATCTGAGGCTTCGTCCAAACCATGTCTACGGAAAAGAGGGGAAGGAGGGACAAAGCTTGACCGAAAAATTCTTCGCCCCTACAACATATATGTCGCATTCGATAGTTTCAGGCAAATCCATAATTGTCAGTGACAAATTTCATGTCTAAGTTCAGGCCGCAACCCACCCTTCCTTCTTAGTCATGAGCGAAAACGGGTTTTCGCCAAGCCATTATCTTGTACGGCTCATTGTCTTCGCAATATTACTTTGCACGTCTGCTCGCATGAAGAATTGTGTTAAAAAGCGGACGCCCAACGTATAATTACGTTTCTAAGTGGTTCTCGCATTCTGTTGATACCAATTTTTCCTACAGAAAATTTCGGTGAAAAATTCATCCGTGGCCGGAACACACTCGGTGGTTGCAAAACAAACCATAGGTTTCACGTGCTTTTCCGAACACGTAGGAACTCTCAAAGCACGTAGGTCCTGTCGGTGACTTTTTTCTTGTGTTCTTTTAGTGGGACGGCTCAGTGCTCTCCCATAGTTGAGTACGAAGTACTCGAAATTGTTAAACATTTTTTCTAAACACACTTTTTTCAGATTTTAGGGACGGCTAACTGCTCTCCCAGTATTGAGTACGATGTATGCTAAATCATTTAGCACGCTTTCTAAACACCTTCGCAGCTACCGCTTTACCGAGAAAGGTCAAAGCTCTCCCATAGTGGCGTAAACCATACCATGAATCGTGGAACGTTCCTTCTGAACAAAATAATATATTTGCTGGTTAATCCTAGTCTTACATCTGTTTCACCGATACAGCTGGCCACGTTCCTTCGTATTTCAGGTATTTTATACAACCACTACAGCATTTGTGAAACCGTTTGGTTAAACTTTCTCGATGAACTAAGGCAAAAATTTGAGGACGCATGGGATTTCAACTTTCCGCTTTTTGAGTGAAGATACCTTGTGCAGAGTACTATTCGCGGTCGTGCTTGATTCTTTGCACACGTCGTCAGACCACCTTTGCGTATCACGCGATCGTTGTAGTCAGCTTTGTGTATCTCTTTTCGTCTAGTGGCACTGAGCTTATCTTGCGTGTGGCACTATAGGAAGCATCGTTCTCAGGAAGGCACTGCTTTCTCTTCCGTGTCCATATGATGGCGGCTACTTGCCCTGCTCTTTCATCCCATACCAAGGGATGAATTATTCGTGCAAACTGTTGCATATTACTTTCTCGGCGCTCACTTCCAGCATGCGATGACCAATGTGCATCTTAACACAGAACCGCAGTCAGTAACACCTCCTCCATTTTATGCAACAACGGTTCGATTTTTTTTCTATGCCCATCTCACCTGTCCTGGAACAGACGTTCTTAGTATGCCTATTGTTAGAACAAAAGCTATTTTTGTGCTCTCGTGAGCTCCTCCGGCTCGACATGCTGCCTCTAATCGTGTATCTGGCCCTGCCACGGTGGTCTAGTGGCTGCTCGGCTGCTGACCCGCAGGTCGCGGGATCGAATCACGGCTGCGGCGGCTCCATTTTCGATGGAGGCAAAAATACTGTAGGCCTGTGTGCTCAAATTTGGGTGGGAAATTTCCGGAACCCTCCACTGCAGCGTCTTTCATAATCATATGGTAGTTTCGGCACGTTAAACCCCTAATATCAATCAATCTTTAGTCCTGTATTGGGGAGTCCGCTGATAGCATGTTTACTTCTTGGACACCTCCGGCACTTCATGTGGATCCTATGATCGGAAATTCTTCTCATTTCCCCTGATCAAGTAATCTGCGCTCCCCTTTGATTACACGATCTAATGATGTCATGACATCAAAACGAGAGATACTCGTTGCCTCTCCACGTGAATCTCATTCGTAGCTCACGTAGAACTGTACTAATCCATTCGTCGGCCGTGTTTTGCAGAAATTCCGGCGTGTGCGTCATTTGTTTTGAGCGAAAAATTGTCATTTTGACCATGACTAAAACATCAAGGAAGATACCGATAAATTAAAAAAAAGTGGCCCCACATCTGCACGTTTCAATGCAAAAGTCAGCGAAAGACGATAATCTTGCGATAGTGAACAAAACGTTCATTTGGTGTTCTGCACGAGAAAATTGGTGAATTGTATTCTGGAGGCGCTAAGTTACAGAGTCTTCATTCGTGCAGCGAACGCGAATGAGCGCATTGAGGCACGTTAGACATGAGCGCTATCTGGCAGTTATCTTTGAAAAAGAAGGAAGGCGTGCACGCCTGCCTGTCTTGGTGGCGATAACGTATACAACGCAAAGCGACGGGCACGTGCCACCACCGTCTCATCTTAGCCATGACCTACTCTACTCCTGACCTGCCCAGAAAACCCCTCTCCAGCGCCCACGTTCTAGTTCATACCTTCTGCCACTAGGGCTGTAACCTAGGAACGGCGTGGCGGAAGTCAGCACCTGCTCACTGATTTCACCTTCAGCATTTGTGCTCATATTTTGGCCAACAGAGCACTTATAGTACGTAATTATTATGCTCAAATAAAAAATATTTCAGGAGTCGATATGCTGAAGGTCATTCAGATTTTTTTTAGAAATTAAAAGGATGCGACACCACACAGGCTGTCGTATACCATCTACGTCTACGGGTTCCCACGTTTGTCGACCAGTGTGCAATAAATAGTTAAGCGCACAGAACAGCTTACTTGACCAGCCATCTAAGGGAAGAAATAGTCCCATATATGCTAGCAGTTCACCACAAAAGGCTGACATTCTTACCCCAGCGTCATAAAAACAACCATAAAGTAGCAGGTGAACAGGTTATAGGTTGTGCCGCCAATAATGAGTGGTTGAACGAGGGCGGGGACATGCGCTTCCATAGGAACCTTGCCATCTAGGCAGGTCAGGAGTACAGTAGGTCGTGATCGTAGAAAAGCGTTGGAAACACTTGCCTTTTTGAGCATCACGTTGCATCGTCAGCGCAGCGTGATACACGCTACGGTCCTTAGAATTACTTATGTATGCCTTCTCCAGTATAAAGCCACACATACAAAATATTGGTGTTTTGACGTCAGCGCATATCTGAGGCACCAGATATGCGCGATAGTTGCTTTTTAATTGACAATCGCAGAAGTGTCAATGCTGAAACTTCAGCAATATTGGTGGGCGCGGCGGATGGGGTTGGCCGTTTGGGGTATCGTTTGGTGCCGTTTATGGTATCATTAGGGTCAACGAACAGACAAGTGTACAGACAGACAAACCAAACGTTTTGCGTCGAAGCACCCCAAGAAAGGCTATCGTCTTTAATAACAAAAGGAAGTTTGAGAATAACGTTTGCAAGCTCTGCGGGCGTCGCGGGCGTAGTGGGCGCCATATGAGGTTTAGAATAGCGTTTGCCCTGCTGCAAGCCGCAATGCACGATCGCAGCGACATCGTAGCCTCGAATCCAGTGTTTGCGGGCCACATGCGGGCTATGATCGCCGCATGCTGTTTCGTATTTTTTACGCGCGGGCTGCGAACGCGAACGCCGACTCGCGTTACGACGCATGCGCAGTAGAAGTGACCGCACCGCAAGAGCTCGGGGTGCGCTATTCTAAAACTCCCTAAACATTTCTGCATATGCCTAAGCTTCTAACGCAGGCATTTTGCGTGGCAAGCAGGTGTTCTACCACACAGCCAAGCGTCTGCTTGGAAAAACATTGAAAATATCTTTGTCTACTTGGAAATGCGGTGACAATAACGTCAGGCTTTAGAAACACATGTATCTTGTATACCGGCTTCACAATACAAGTAATATCGCTGACATTAGAATAGTAAGGTTTGCGTGTAAGTATTTTTGACTGTGTGAACTGCGCGAAGAAAACTGTGTATTGGCATGATATTTGAACTGGTTTCAGTGTGCTATTATGTTTTTTCTTCGTATTGTTAACTTTGGGGTGCCGTTCTGTATTATTATTTTATTTTTCGCTGCAGAACTTTGTGATATGGAGTAGCCGAGGCAATAGGCACCTCAACCTCTCCACAGCAAAATAGTTAAAACAGAACGGAACAGAACAGGTAATATCGCAGCAATAATGCTGGTACAGGCGTACATTGCCATTAGGTATCAGAACATGGGATTATTATAAAGACTTCGTGGTTTAAAGCAGGTTTTCATTACAAAAGACACACGCGTTACTGCACGTATACCCTTAAAACGCCGTAGTGTGTTCATTTAAATATCGTAAACACTTCACCACATATTTTCTCGTGGTTTAGAGCATGTTACCATCTACACAAAAAGCAGCCAAAACGCCAAAGCTTTACTCACACAAGCAACTTTCAAATTTATCAATTACATTGTCATCTACAATATAAGCTTGCACAGTAATATCACGCACGAAAAAGTGTGCATGGAGTGGTTGAAGTACACACTAGATACATGATATCGCTGTCACATATGCACCGCTTCCGAATTGTTGATTTTCAGGAATGCGTGGTACAGTAGAGAAAATTGAGAAAAAGTATTTTGTGTCCAAAAAAATTAAAACCCGTAAAAACGTGGGGTCATAACCTACCGTGCGAGCGCCTTCAAGACACCACTATAACTTCACCACAAACCTTGGTGAGGAAGGAAGCGAGACGTTTTGGAAACGTCGGGCTTTTACGTATTTTACGTGTTTTACATTGGTTGAAGATAAAGAAGTTTTTCTCAGCTTACTTACCAACCAGACAGACCTGCATCTAATGCTTATCTTTAAGTACAGGAAATGATCAAGACACAAGAAAGAGCCCAGTTCATTAGTATATTCACCACGCGATCAGAAAAGCAAGTTCCTAAACTGATTGGTAAAAAGTTTCCGCGATATATAACGATATATAACCCATGGGAGGGACTCGCCGTCTATAATGTTAGACACAGAACTGCCATTAAATCAAAAGAAGCAGCGTCTTTTTCACATTATCTTTCTTTAACCTTTATTCTCATCATCTCCTTCCCCAGTGCAAGGGCCCCGCCGCGGTGGTCTAGTGGCTAAGGTACTCGACTGCTCACCCGCAGGTCACGGGATCAGATTTCGGTTGCGGCTGCTGCATTTTCGATGGAGGCGAGAATGCTGTAGGCCAGTGTGCACAGATTTGGGTCCAGGTTAAAGAACCCCAGGTGGTCTAAATTTCCAGAGCCCTCCACTAAGGCGTCTTTGATAATCATATGGTGGTCTTGGGACGTGAAACCTCACATATCAATAAAATCAGTGTTCCCCAGTGCAAGGTAGCCTATCAGGCTCAGCCATTAATAAATTTCCTGCCTTTCTTTCATTCTTTTTTTTCTCTCTCTCTTCAAGATTGTTTTTTGTTGGCGTTCAGTTTAGGCTTCCCTTTGTGCGAAAAATGTGGTTTGGCCTTCCAAAAATATTTTGACAGTCTACAAACTGTCTAAAATGTGTTTAGAATGTCTTAGACTGTCAACACCAATTAATGTGAAGGGCGGCCGATTTCCTCGTCGTGAGAACGAGAAATGTTTGCTATTCTGAAAGCGCACACCAACATAGGCTTTGGAATTTAGTAATGTCTCATGACCTTTTTTCTCCATATCTCATTGTTAGAAACGCAAGCAAGACGTATCGCCTGGGAGACATCAACGACATGCATCCCCCTGGCGTAACAAAAAAAGATCCAATTTCGCTTTCACTTTAT
This sequence comes from Rhipicephalus microplus, assembly GCF_043290135.1. Lineage (NCBI taxonomy): Eukaryota > Metazoa > Arthropoda > Arachnida > Ixodida > Ixodidae > Rhipicephalus > Rhipicephalus microplus. Next base: position 59,610,797 of record NC_134708.1, read on the forward strand.
CAGATTTGATCTGTACTATATTTAGTTTCTCATGAATAGCTGCATCTCCGGCCCAATGGTATTAACAGACCAAAAGGAAGTTCGATGTGTGTACTTTGAATAGTTCACCCTGAGGACCTTGATACTTCCGTAATCGCTTTATTTCTTTTTCGTTATTCTGTTTTTTTTGAGCTCACCTAAGATGGTACTTGCTTCAGTGGATGAAATAAAGAAATGTATACTTGAAGAACTATAAATCAAAAAAACAAAGTCCTCTGCTGGAAAGTAAGGCAGCGAACCATCACAATTGAAGCCCACACGTTTACGCAGCCGAAACGGGACACAACGATATCTAATTGTGCCCTCTGTTTTTATTTGGCTGTCTGTTGGGAATACCAGACAGGTGTCACTATTGTACTTTTCATGTTGGTTCAGTTATCTTCGTTTAGATTGTGCACTACTGAGCTCCTTTAATATGATCAGCCTTCCAAGCCCCGTAAGCCTCGTGGGGCCTTTCAGCGTAACTAAACACTTGCGTGTCCTTCGGCTATGCTTCCGTAGAAGAGCCTTCTGTCACTTAATTTGTTGATATAGTCCTGGCTAGCCAAAAATGTGCACTATCACAACTTGTGCACGTGAAGTGTCAAGTCGCATTTCGTCTTTTGACGCACTCGTACAGCATACACAAGGAATTGTGCTTCCCTAAAGAGTTGTCTACGCGACGATGGCCTTTACCATTAACCCGTTGAAAAGGGCGCTGTGAGCATAGCAGTTGACAGCGCCAGCCTCACCTAGTGCTAGACGCAGCACAATACAGTGGTAACACGAACGCGTAAGCAGACAACATACTAGAGGCAGAGTTACACTAACGAATGGTCTTTTGACTGCATGAAAGAACCTTAAATTTTATAATCAAGTTCACAAGCACTGAAATTTGGGCGAGTTAGTACTTGAACATCGTAGTAAAAAGAGGCATAAGCAGGCATGAAAATGAGAGAAAAACACGATTTTCAAGTACAAACTCGGCCAAATTTCAGTGCTTTTAAACCTGATTTTCAGCACAATCTATTGAGTCAGCAACAATTGCGTTGGGTTCAACCCTGAGCACGAGCCGATCCTGCAATATAAGTTATAGTTGTGCAATGCCTTCCCGTTAGGCTCCTCGCTGAGATCGCTGTAGCTGTGTGTGAGGCAATCAAAGCTGCCAACAAGAAAGAAGGCTCAATGTATTTGAACTTCAATTTGTCATTCGAACATGCGACCTGCGAACATGTGATCCAACATGCGACCCGGATAGAACGTTCGACATTTGGGTCAGCAGCTGAGCACCGCCACGACTGGTTCACCGCGAGGGACATAGAATACTGTGTTAAATTTACATCATACAACCAAATCACGAGAGAGCGCATGACGCATGGCAGGATCTAGAACGTAGATAAATATTTTCGCCGACCATAACAAAAATGTTGATTATGTAAAATCTTCGCGTACTCGAATATTTATGAAAATCAAGGCTTTCGCATGTAATATTGCATAAATATACCCAAAAGTACCGATAGCGGCAATGCTTCACCCTTTCCTATCACGGAAGCTGGATCAAAGGATTCCTTAAGAGACAACCAAGAGCCAAGTGCATTGTCCTGTGTTTTTTTTTCGTATATTTTAATACACTCTGCGTCACACGAATGCATGATATATACAAACTTGTCAACCGAATCTTCCGTCACTGCTCCATATGAAAGAGAGCAGAGTAATGCAATTCATGGTGGAAAATATACCGATATTGAACAGATGCACACATTAGAACCTTGCTCAGTAGGACCACACTGTTGGGATTCTCGAACGCACTCGGGGAGATCAAAAGGAACAGATGATTCCGGAAGTTGCTATCGAAGCAGGCGTACGGATGAACAATCAGTATGATCTGTTAATATTTACTCTCGAACGGCCTGTAGGGGCCCCGCATTCCTCACAGTGTTCCTGCGGGTTTGTCTATAGACGTGTGGCACTGTGCGAGGGTAATCGAAGCAAATTAAACGGGACGTCTTTACACAAAGACAAGTTATGAGAAGGAGGAAAAAAAAAGTGGCCCCGTATCTGCATGTTATGCTGCAAATTTCATCGAAAGGCGATAGTCTGACATCTGGAAAGAATAAAAAAAAACGTGTATTGATGTTCTGGGCACGAAAACTGGTGAATGGTATTCTGGAGGCGCTGCGTCAGAGTGCCTCGAGCATGCAGCGGAGGTGACCGAGAGCATCGGGTCACGTCACACGTGAGACATGAGCGCTATCTGGCAGTTATCTTAGAAAACGAAGAGCGCGGTGTGCGTGCCAGTCTTGGCGGCGATAAGGTGCAGAACACAAGACGACGGGTATGTGCCACCACCGTGTGGTCTTAGCAAGGCGTTGGAAACACTTGCCTTTTTGAGTATCGTGTTGCACTGTCATCGCAGCGTGGTAAACGCTACGGTCTTTAGAATTACTTAAGTATGTCTTCTCTAGTATTAAGCCTCACATGAAAATATTGACGTGTTGTTATGGTGCCTCAGATATGCGCAATGATTGGTTTTGGATCGACAATCACACAAGTATGAACGCTAAAGCTTGAGCAATATTAGTGGGCGCTGCGGATAGGGTCCGCCGTTTGGGGGTATTATTTGATGTCATTTGGGGTACCGTTTAGCGCGGACGAACAGACAATTGTACCGACAGACAGACCAACAATTTTACGTTGGTAGTCCCCAAAAATAAAAAAAAAACGAAGCGCTGCGTTGCCTGCGATGTGTCGGAGTACGCGTGGGATGAGCACCATCTGATGGTTATCGATAAGCAGCTTTAGGCCCCAACATTCACCCTCGAGTAGTTTGGCTCGAATAAATCGAGGCAAATTGCAACGAATGGATTTAGGGTAAGGTCATTGGTTACCACTCAAATGACAGAAAAAAAAAGACTCGTAGGGTTCCTTGTGCATTTGCTGAAGACGACAGGCAGATAATGACGATGATGATGATGATAATGATGATGGTGCCTCAACCATGACTCATATACACTCAGGGGGATTGACCAAGAATTGGTTATATGAGTTTTGAGTCCTTTCAAATGTTAGATAGGTGAAAGCCGTCTTATTTTCCTTCGCCTCCCGGAGAGGTTTTCAAACCTAACGTTCTTTAACACTGCTTTCAGTAGCGGAGGTATTGCAAGACTACAGGTAAGATAAACCTCTTTTGCACAACGTCCAGGATAGGCCCACCATTTACTGAGCGACGATGTGATTGGATGAAGTCATGTGACGTCAAATTATGTGGTGTCAGCGATGTCCCAATGAATGTAGTCAAGGCAAGGTTCAAATTTTAAGAAAAACTGTATTGTGCTAAGTTACATGTGAATCGCAAGTGGTTACATGTATAAGGAATCTGGACTCGGTGCAGGAGCTTGATCGGATACGTCTGACGCCACTCGCGTCTCGGCTCACTCTGCGATGCGTTGCTCTGCGGTCCCGGCTCGAATCCCGGATCGTTCTCCTCCCTCTGGCGATGCGTTGCTATGCGGTCCCGGCTCGAAGGCTCACTTTTGTTTTTTGAATGTTCGTTGAACCAATGGGCAACCGCGTCGAGTGGACGCGCTCAGGGCTCGGAGTCCACGTTAACGCAGTGCAGCGTTTCCCGAGCAAGCATGGAGACGCTGCCGGAGATTGAGACGCTGCCGGAGAATTCAGCTGTGCGAACTCGAGTGCCGCTGACACGGCCCTCCCGAAAATTGCGCCTGTCCTCAGGCATGCGTGTCGTTAGATGCCGATGGTTCCGTAACTTCTAGGAGCGGCTCCTTATATCTACGAAGCTGCTCCACGTTGATGAATTTTTGGTTGATCATGCCCGGTGTGTGGGGTACTCTTTGGATCTCGGCCCTGTTTCCTTCGACGAGGGCCGTTATCTCGAACGGACCTTCACAGCGAGGGTCTAATGTGCCTCGAGCACTCAACTCAAGCAGGACGAGGTCCCCCGTTATGAACCTCGGAGTTCGCCGCTTCTCGTCGTATGGGACCGTTGTTTTGCGCTGACTCTGCAGTAGCCTCTCTCTTGTCTCCGCACGTCCCCTTGCCAAGTCGTGTAGTCTATGAGACTCGTCGATGTCTCCCTCGACTGAGGCGAGGCTGAGCTCTCCTGGCAGTTTTGAGTCGTAGCCGTGCATGAGTCGAAATGGGCTGTGGCCACTGTGATGATGCTTCGTGGCGTTGATTGCTAGCGTTGCTCGGGGTAGTTCCTTCTGCCATTTGTCCTTGTTTAGCATTTTGCGTAGCACCTGTTTCAACGTTTCTACCATTCGCTCAATCAGTCCGTTTGATTGTGGCCAGTACGTTGGGGAGTTCTGATGAGCAATTCCCAGTATGTGATGGAATTGGTTGGTTCTCTTGTTCACGAATTCCTTGGCTTGGTCCGTAATAATGACGCTGGGAACTCCAAATCGCGGAATCCACCGGTTTGTCATGAAGTCAAGGTAGTGCGTCGACGAAGTGCTCGGTACGGTCACGGCGTCCATGTATCTCGTGGCGTGGTCGATACACACGAGGATGTGGTCTCCCTTCTCGTTTAGCGGACCCATGTGATCCAGGGATATCACCGCGTTTGGCTCAGTAGGAATATCGCGTGGGATGAGGCAACCTTCATTCCGTGTCGTGTGGGCGTTGATAGTCTGGCACGTGTGGCAGGAGTCAACATACTCGCGTATGTCCTTTCTCATCGATGGCCACCAGTACTTTCGCTGGATCAGGTCTCTTGTCTTCTCGACGCCTAGGTGGCCGTTGTTGTCGTGGAAAACGATAATCACACTGCTTCGGAGGACATCGGGAATGATCACCCTCCGACGGACCCGTCCTCCCTCGAGAGATTTCTTCACCAGTATATCGTTTTCGATCTCGTAGTCTGAAAATTTGTGCTTGGCCTCCTCCCGAAATCTTTTGCAGTCAGTATCCTTCTCCTGAAACTCGCGTAGGTGACTGTGTTTGCCGACCACTACTGCGTAGCAGTGGAGGTCTCGGGCCGAAACGCCCTGGTCGAAAGCCTCTGCAGATTCCGACTGCCTCGAGAATGCGTCAGCAGCGGAGTTCTGGCGTCCTGGCTTGTGCTTGACGTCGAAGGTGTACTCTGCTAAGTCGAGCGTCCACCTCGCAAATCTGCGGTTGCTGGCTCCCTTCTGGACGAGGTATGACAAGCTGAAGTTGTTCGCGAACACTGTAAAACGAGGGCCTCCTCTCAGGTAGACCGAAAACGTCTCAGTGGTCACCCAGTGGAGCGCCATGCACTCGAGCATATTAAAGTGTAGACCACAATCGTGCTCATTTAATGATCTGCTTGCGTACTCTATGATTCGCTCCTTTCCGTCTTGAGTTTGAGAAAGCACTGCACCCAGCCCGGTTTGCGAAGCATCGACGTGAACGTTAGTCGGGCAGTCTGGGCGGAAGCTCGCCAAAATCGGCGGGTTCTTCAAGGCGTGTTTTATGGCGTTGACGGTTGCTTCATAAGCGTCAGTCCATACGAAAGGAACGTCCTTCGCCAGAAGGTGCCGTAGCTTGTGCGTGACCTTTGCAAACTCCGGTATGAACTTTCGGTAGTGGTTAGCGAACTGCAGGAAGGAGTACAGCTTCTTTGCGTTGCAATGTGGCTCGAACTTCTCGACAGCGGCAACTCTGGATTCGTCCAGTGTTCGTCCTTCGGCGAAGATCACGTAACCCAGGAAAGAGACTTTGTCTTTAATCAACTGGCATTTCCGGAGATCCATAGTCAAGCCGTTCATCACGACTCTCCTGAGTGCTTCGTTCAGCAAATCCAAAGCCTCCCTCACTGTTGTAGCTCCTTGTCCGACATCGTCCATGTACGTAGCTGTCCTAGGTAAGCCATCGAACGTGCGACGCATGACTCTTTGCATGGTCTGAGGGGCCCTGCAAAACCCAAAGGCCATTCGAAGGTATTCGTACTTTCCGTCTGGAGTGACGAATGCGGTCTTGTGTACGTCGTCTGGCTTCATTCGTGTAGTCAGAAATGCCGTCTTCACGTCCAACACAGTGAAGTAAGCCGATCCGTCGCGCATGACATCGTCAATAACGTCTTCCATGACGGGCATTGGATAAGAAGGGTTGATGGTTTTCTCGTTGAGCTTGCGATAGTCGTGTACCATTATTCGTGGAGTCGTCGGGTGGTGCGGCTGGTCGACGACTATCGTTGGGGCACCGTACTCTCTTTCGCTCGGCCTTAAGATGCCCTTGGAGAGGTAGTCATTCACCTGTTCTCAGATGAACTTGCGATCAGCCGGTGAGCACCTGTACGGCCTCGATGACACTGGTATATTGTCTCTGAGTTCGATGCTGTGTTCGGTGTGAGGAGACACGCCCAAAGTGTCGTTTTTGGAGGTGAACGCTTCGTGATGCCTTAACAGAATTGCGTGAAGTTGTTCCCTCTCTGCCTCAGTGGCACCCTTCGTTATCTTCCGTGTGGCGTCTTCGACTAGACTCGTGAAGTCTTCGTCGGGTGCGGGACATTTCGTGTTGAGGCGCACGTACCCTTCGTCTTTAGAAACACTCTCGTCCGATTGCCGGCAGAACGTCGCAATAAGCGTTTCCCCGGTGCGGAGTGGTGTGCTTTGTTTCGGGGGTGGCACTTCGGACGATGAAAATTTTCTGGAGGGCTCGACTGGAACGATAGTCTCATCGTTTGACGTGTGAAACGTTACGTCGACGTTCGCGACTCGTCGCCAGCCTGATCCCAAAATCAGGTCGATGCCGCTGGGAAGTTCCGTTACCACGACGTCTTCGAGTCGCACATTCGTGGTGCCTAGTGTCACATCGAGCGTTGCAGCGAGAGTTGGGCATATGCTGCGGTTGAGAACTTCAATGTTCTCGCGCGATACCCATGCGTGCGTGGGAATTTCGTCCGTCAAGGCATTGGCACTCATGATGAATAAGTTGGTGCCACTGTCAATGCACACGCGGACGGGTCGGTTGTTAGCAGTACCGGACACTATTGGTAATGTGCCGCCCGTGGAATGCAAAAAACATTTCGTTTGCCTAGGTGACGTAGTGCCTATTTCGTGGCTGGTATTGTCCCTCTTCGCTCGTTTCTCGTCCGCTCTGATCGTTGCTGGCATTTTCGGCTTTCTACAGTCACGAAACCACGAAACAGGTGACCGATGTCGCCGCAGTTGAAGCACGAACGAGCAGAGATGGGCCGCGGGTGTGGAGCTCCCGAGAAATCGCTGCGCGGGTTGGCCTTCGGCAAGTTGGCAGAGCTGCTGGCTAGCACCCGCTGGTTCGAACACTGACCACGGCTCGCTGTAGACGATGACGGTTTCTTGTCGTTCTCGGCACACACGGTCGTGCGACGCCTCGCGTCGAGCAAAGCCGCTCTGTCAATGAGTTCGGTTACTGTGCCACACAGCTGCGCTGCGAGTGGGTTGGCCCATGTGTCGTCCTTGATGCCACTGAGAATGAGGGAAATACGTTCTTCCTCTGCTAAACGGTACGACGCCTTGTTCAGAATGGCGTTCTTCGAGTACATGTACTGCACGATGGTCTCGTGGCTCTGTAGGCGTCGCTTCGTCTGCAGTTCGAGGAACTCCTGCATTGTGAGCTTTCGTTTGAATCTGAGAATGAGCGCTTCCTTCCATTGCTCCCAGGTGTCATACTGTGAGCCGTAGGCGCTGTGCCAATTCTTGGCAGATCCTGTCAAGCGGCTTGCTGCTGTCACCAACGTCAGCGATGGCGTCCAGTGAGCGAGCGCTGCGATTCTCTCCACTTGCGTAATCCATTCGTGAGCACTTTGTTGCGGCGTCCCATCGAACAAGGGGATTGAGGATGACGTGTCGCTTGTGGAATGAATCTGGATCGGGCTCATCGTCGGTGGACCTCTCGACAGCGTGTTGGCGAGCAGGGCTTGTGTGTTCACGAGCGCGGCGAGGACCTGGGCCATGGAAGGTTCTCCCTCGTGCGTTGAAACGGTCGGTGGGGCGTGCCGCGTCTTGGTTGGTGCCGTCGTTCCGTGACGGTGGCCGCGTCGAACCCGAGGACATCGTTACGTCAGCAGGGACGGAATGGTGCGGCCCGAGGGTTGTAGTCGTCACCCGTTCCGTTGGCAGTGAAGCGTTCTGATGGGCTTCGTGATATGTCTCACGTTCACTCGTGGCCGCACGGTTGAGCTGGGCTCGCAGGCTGCTCAGTTCGGCGCAGAGCCTTGAGTTGTCGGCGGACAGTGTCTCCAGGTGCGCCTGCCTGTCGTCGTCGTAGGCAGCCTGGTCCTTCGTTGACGAGTCTGTCGGCTCTAGGGCTTGGCGAGTGATGTTGTCGCGGATGAGTCTTGCGATGACCTCGTCCTTTCGCCCGGAGCACCATAGACCTCGGGCTCTCAGCTCGTCGACGAGTTGCTTTTTCGTTGCATTGGCCATCGTGCTGTGGTCGAGGGTCGTGAACACGCTTTCGACGATGGTCGTTTCGGAGTCCCGAGACGATGTACGGCGTGGCGTCGCTCCTTCTCGTGGCGTCGTTTCCTCCTCCGCATGCAGCTCGGTCGATTCACATCCTGTCGGCTGCGCCATGTCAGCGATGTCCGAATGAAGGTAGTCAAGGAAACAAGGAAAGGTTCAACTTTTGAGAAAAACTGTATTGTGCTAAGTTACAGGTGAACCGGCAGTGGTTACATGCATAAGGAAACTGGACTCGGTGCAGGAGCTCGATCGGATACGTCCGACGCCACTCGCGTCTCGGCTCGCTCTGCGATGCGTTGCTCTGCGGTCCCGGCTCGAATCTCGGCTCGTTCTCCTCTCTCTGGCGATGCGTTGCTATGCGGTCCCGGCTCGAAGGCTCACTTCTGTTTTTTGAATGTTCGTTAAACAAATGGGAAACTGCGTCGAGTGGACGCGCTCAGGGCTCGGAATCCACGTTAACGCAGGGCAGCGTTTCTCGAGCAAGCACGGAGACGCTGCCGGAGAATGAGACGCTGCCGGAGAATTCAGCTGTGCGAACTCGAGTGCCGCTGACAGTGGCATCGAGACGTCACGTGACCGTCACAAATTTTTCAGTATGTGACGTCATGATCACGTGGTTTGCTGCCGTCATTTTGTGATGATGACTTTTGGCATCATTCGCGCTGACGTCGTAGGACGACGGTCGACATTAGTGTTCCACAATGCATATATTGTATTTGCCACAAAAAAAGAGTTGTTTGCTTGTTTTCGTTTGCAATATATATATATTATCCCACGTTTTATATATATGTATATATAAGGGAAAGAAGTGTATACCTAAGGGCTCGTTTTTCCGTGTTTTAACACAATATTAATGAGATCTAACAGACAGTAATGCAAAGGAATGTACAGGGGAAGTTATTAGAACCAATGGAATGTAAATAAGAAATAAAACTGGAATTAAAATAACCAGCCGTGAGCAGGAATCGAGCCTACGACCTTCGAATAACGCGTTATATATATATATATATATATATATATATATATATATATATATATATATATATATAGTGCCGCGCGCTTGAGCTGCCAGCGCAAAAGAGGCAGACGAAGTGGCAGTTCCCCTCGTGCCATTGTTCTGTTTTTGGCTGCGCTGAGCCGACCGCTCTTCGGACTTTTGTGAGGACGCCTTAAAAACGTCTCCTGTCTCTTTAACGTGACATTTTAATGGTGGAGGTGCGGGGTAACCTCCCCTATGCAACAGACTCCTTCTAGCAGCCGGAACGTGACCCAAAACCCAGAGCTTACGCCGGTACACCGTTTCAGTCGGAGGATTCGAGGACTGTCCCCCGAGTTTGTGCCTCACAGTACAAGTACGTCGACTGGTATGGAGAATACTGTTGCTGTCACCGCTTCCCCTACCGCTGGAGCCGCCGCTGCTCCAACCGCTGCACCCGCAGCTGCACCCACTCATTACACGCTACAAAAACCACGTGTTCCGAGTCCCTTTCGTGGTGGCCTCTATGAAGATGTGGAAGATTGGCTGGCTGAGTACGAGTACGTAGCGGATTTCAACGGGTGGGACGAAGTAGCGAAGCTCAAGAATGTGTACTTTAGTCTTTTGGATGGTGCTCGCACATGGTTCCAGAACCGCAAGGGCCTCCTAACGTCGTGGCATGAGTTCTGTCACAGGCTCCGCGAAACGTACTCGAGTCTCGATCGTCGAGAGCGCGCTGAAAGGGCCCTCCAGTCCCGCATGCAGATGCCTAATGAAGGTGTGGCTACATACGTGGAGGATATGGTTCATCTGTTCACTCGCGCCGATCCAACCATGCCGGAAGACAAGAAGCTGCGACACTTGATGCGAGGTGTGAAAGAGCAGCTCTTCGCTGGACTCATTCGTAGTCCGCCTAGAACGGTCGCGGAGTTCCTCACTGAAGCCGTCGCCATGGAAAAGGCGCTGCAGCAGCGGAACCAGTACGATCGGCAAGTGAATGCTACCTATACCACCGGGCTAGGCTCGTTCCCGACCGACGTGGGAGCGCTTCGCGAGCTGATACGTTCGGTTGTTCGTGACGAGCTACAACAGCTGCAACAGCTGAACCAGGCGCAGCAGCAGCCTTCCACGAATTGCATCGCCACCATCATACGTGACGAAGTTCAGCATGCGCTCGGCACACCTCGCCGCGAGACACCAACGCAGGTTGCTGCACCACTTCAGGCGTTCGCAACTTCAAGTGAACCTCTAGGGGTGACCTACGCAGACGTATTGAGACGCACCGTTCCGTCGTCCACGACACCATCCCCAGTGAGTGGTTTCCAGCGCACCACTTATACCGACACGTTCGAACACAACGCACCTGCACCAGTCCCACTACCAGCCGCAACCCCGTACGCCACACTGCAGTCCGCACAGGTGGTCCCTTATTTTGCAGACACTCGACCCGTCATGCGTAAATCCGACATATGGCGCATGCCCGACCGACGACCGCTTTGCTACCACTGCGGTGAAGCGGGTCACCTCTACCGAGACTGCCAGTACCGCCGACTTGGGCTGCAGGGTTTTCCTGCCAATTCACCCCGCCCCCGGTTTGGACAGAGACCACCAGAAATTGAAGATTTTATCGCTCGGCAGAACGTCCCACTCAGGCGTCAGTCGCGCTCACCGTCACCGCGGTCGTCATCTTATTCAGGCAACGGAAATCGAAGGCCGCAAGGACGGTCTCCGAGCCCTCGCCTGGAAAACTAACGCCAGCGACCTTTCGAGGCGAGGCCGCTGATTCTCGACGTGATGAAGACCTCGCCCTCCAATCGACGCGACATCGGACCAACGGAAATTCGACTACGCCGGCGCCTGTATCCCAGCTGAGCGACTTTTCAATGGACATACCTGTGCTGCTCGACGGTCGCAATTTAACTGCCTTAATAGACACTGGTGCTGACTACTCGATTATTAGCGGACAATTGGCACGTACCTTGAAGAAAGTGATAATGCCTTGGACAGGATCGCATGTACGTACAGCTGGCGGACATGTTGTAACGCCGGTTGGTTTGTGCACGTCCAGGCTACAAATACGAGGCTGCACGTTTTTGGTCAGCTCCATCGTGCTACGTGACTGCTCCCGCGAATTAATTCTCGGCCTCGATTTTCTTCGGGAATATGGCGCCGTAATCGACCTACGGCGACGCTGCATTTCCTTTTCGACAGTCAACGCTACGTCAAGGGACTCCAACCGCCGTACAACCGCTCTCCGTGTTTCCGACGACAGTGTCACAATACCACCTCGTGCAAGTATCCTAATTCAGGTGACTTCCGAAGGAACCAGTGACGGTGAAACAGTGGCAGAGTGCAACGTCTCCCTGCTGCTGGCGCTTGGAATTTCTGTGGCACGAGGCATCATTGACATTCGGAACGGTACAGCCGAGGTCATGATTACAAATTTCACCAATGAGCATCGTCACCTTTTCCGGGGCACTGCGGTCGCCTACGCTGAAGCCTTGGAGGACGTCATTGAGTGTTTTGCCTGTGAAGACAGTAGCCGCAATGGACAAACCGTAATAGATGTTGACATGAACAGTGCACTGCCAGAAGAGAACCAGAGGGCCTTGCGAGAGCTATTGTTTGAATTCAGGGCGTGCTTTGCTCAGTCGTCTAAAGTGAGTCAGACGCCAATTACACAGCACAGGATAATCACTTACGACGACGCAAGACCTATTCACCAACAGCCATACCGCGTCTCGCCGACAGAACGCGCAGCTATCAAGCAGCAAGTGAAAGAAATGATCGACGACGGCGTTATCCAGCCTTCGAACAGTCCCTGGTCCTCACCGGTCGTTCTGGTTAAGAAGAAGGACGGTACGCTTCGCTTCTGTGTAGATTACAGAAAGCTCAACAACGTCACAAAAAAAGATGTTTATCCGCTGCCGCGTATTGATGACTCGCTTGACCGACTACGACGAGCGAAGTATTTTTCTTCCCTGGATTTAAAGAGTGGCTACTGGCAAATTGAGGTTGATGAGCGCGACCGCGAAAAAACCGCCTTTGTCACGCCGGATGGCCTCTACGAATTTCGGGTGCTACCGTTCGGACTCTGCTCTGCGCCAGCTACCTTCCAACGCATGATGGACACTGTGTTGACTGACTTAAAATGGCAAAGCTGCCTTGTGTACTTGGATGATGTGGTCGTGTTTTCAACCAGCTTCTCCGAACATCTGAAGCGACTACGACAAGTACTTGAGGCGATTCGGACGGCTAACCTTACGTTAAAGCCGCAAAAATGCCATTTCGGTTACGAAGAACTAAAGTTCCTTGGACATGTCGTAAGTGCAGAAGGCGTCCGTCCTGACCCTGAGAAAACCGCCGCTGTCGCAGCCTTCCCGACTCCTGCCGATAAGAAAAGTGTGCGGCGGTTTCTTGGTCTATGCGCGTACTACCGGCGCTTTATAGGCAATTTTTCGAAAATTGCCGAACCATTAACTAGACTCACTAGAGACGATACGCCGTTCGTTTGGAGTGCTGAACAAGAATCAGCATTCACAGAGCTTCGGCTTCGCCTGGCATCACCACCTGTTCTTGGACATTTCGACGAGGAAGCCGAAACAGAAATTCATACCGACGCCAGTAACGTCGGTCTGGGCGCGGTACTCGTCCAACGGCAGGAGGGAATTGAAAAGGTCATCGCCTACGCAAGCCGAACCCTAACACGCCCGGAGTCAAACTACAGTACCACGGAGAAGGAGTGCCTTGCTGTCGTGTGGGCAATTGCTAAGTTTCGACCTTACCTTTACGGCCGTCCATTCAGAGTAGTGACGGATCATCACTCGCTGTGCTGGCTTACGAACCTCAGAGACCCCTCCGGACGACTGGCAAGGTGGAGCCTACGTCTGCAGGAGTACGACGTCACTATCGTGTACAAGTCCGGTCGTGCACACGAAGATGCGGACACGTTGTCACGCGCGCCAGTTGAGCCTGCCGCTCAGAGCTTCGAAGAGGACTGCCCTTTCCTTGGCTCCGTAAGCGTAACAGACTTGGCTTTACGGCAGCGAGCAGATGCTCAATTGCGACCTATCATTGAACATCTAGAGGGCCGCAACGTATCACTGCCCCAGCATATAACTCGCGGATTGTCATCCTTCTGCTTACGACAGGGCGTGTTGTACAAGAAGAACGCAGCCGCCAGCAACAAAACTTACCTGTTGGTCGTCCCCGCAGAGCTGCGTGAGGAAATTCTATTTGCCTGCCACAACGAGCCTCCATCGGGCCATCTGGGCATCACCCGAACCATCGCTAGGGTACGAAAGTCTTACTACTGGCCGAAACTTGCCGCTTGCGTTAAACAGTACGTTCAAGCCTGCCGCGAATGCCAGCGCCGAAAATCCCCATCTGTTAAGCCTGCGGGATTACTTCACCCTATCGAGCCACCCAGAACACCCTTCGATCAAGTCGGCATGGACCTCCTGGGTCCGTTTCCCTTGTCATCTTCCGGCAACAAGTGGATAATCGTCGCTACAGATTATCTAACCCGCTATGCTGAAACTAAGGCGCTTCCTAAAAGCACGGCTTGTGAAGTTGCTCAGTTTTTCATCGAGAGAATTGTATTACGCCACGGTGCTCCATCCTGTGTCATCACAGACCGAGGAACAGCGTTTACAGCAAGGCTCCTTGAACAAGTTTTTCAGTTAAGTTACTCCACGCATCGCAAGACAACAGCGTATCACCCTCAGACAAATGGACTGACCGAGCGGCTTAACAAAACGATGACTGATATGCTGTCTATGTACATAGACGTACAGCACAAGACGTGGGATGAAATACTGCCTTACGTAACATTCGCGTATAATACCGCTACGCAAGAGACCACACGATTCACTCCGTTTCGTCTTCTATACGGTCGGGACGTTCAGACGATGTTGGACGCAATGCTCCCATGCGACATTGACAACATCGAGAATCTCGACGAAGATGCTGAGTGTTTCGTGCAACGAGCCGAGGAAGCACGTCAACTAGCCCGCGTAAACATCAAGAAACAACAAGGCGTCGATGCACAGCGCTACAACCGCTGCCACAGACAAGTCGATTATAAACCAGGTGACCAGGTGTTGGTTTGGACCCCTGTGCGCTGCAAAGGTCTCTCTGAGAAGCTTCTCAGTCGGTATTTTGGCCCGTACAAAGTGCTACGACAAGTGAGCGACGTCAATTACGAAGTCCTTCCGGACGGAAGCCAACCACCCCGACGCCGACAGCTACGACCCGAGATTGTGCACGTGGTGCGGTTAAAACCGTACCACACACTGTGACAATGTTTTTTTTTTACGATACACGCTTCGTTTAGCATCGAGGCGATGCTCTTCAGGGAGGAGGGGCAGTGCCGCGCGCTTGAGCTGCCAGCGCAAAAGAGGCAGACGAAGTGGCAGTTCCCCTCGTGCCATTGTTCTGTTTTTGGCTGCGCTGAGCCGACCGCTCTTCGGACTTTTGTGAGGACGCCTTAAAAACGTCTCCTGTCTCTTTAACGTGACAATATATATATATATTTATTTATATATTTATATATATGGGTTACTCTATTGCAAGCGTACCCGATCAATTTTTGACAATCTCTGATCATGCCGAGATATATGTTACAGGGTTACAGGAAGAAGTTGTAAATAGGGCGTTACAGTTCCCAAAAAATTAGTGTGGCCTAGAGGGCGCTTCAAACTTTTCGCACTCCAGTGATACTGTGTCGCGCTTAATATTTTTCCATAGTATGACTGGTTAGAGTATTTATTACGAAACATTTTTTTCGTTCATCTCAAGGTAGCTATACTTATTCATGACTATGATAGTTTATTATTCTTAGTTTTAATTTGCTTTTTTTTCGCTTTGGTGAAGTATTCACATATGCTGCACGTGTAGCATAGTTCATAACTATGAAACAACACCAACTCACCCAACTGTCAGTGCTATTGCATGTGTAGTGTTTTTTAGAGAAATCACACATTGTTTAGTCAGTAATATATAATCCTTTCCTTCTTTCTGTGTTTCTATATTAACTGACTAAAACGCTACAGAGCAAATGAAGCAAGAATAGCCGAAAGATTGCGTCAAATTTCGAAATAATAACAGCATTTACACTCATATTTCACCCTAATTTCGGCAATGCAGCGGTCCAAGTAAAATAATGCCTTTGACATTGTTGAATAGTACCGACTGTAGGTAAGATAATGAGTGAGTTTTGAAAGAATAGTTTTTGTTCCAACAGAGAAATAAAATTTCCAACTGAACAGCCAAAAGAAGTACTACGCCTGTCTTTGCCTAACCTTCACAGCACAGCAAGTCAGGTTCCAACGGCAGCTTTTCGGTAGTGATTAATGCATATTGTACAACTCCTTGTCATTTGTTTCAGTAATACTGCTTTATATAACGTGAAAATGGACAGTAGCGCTTTCTTTATGAAACAGTATTCCCCCCCCCCCCCCTGTACCACCAGAGTGCAGGTTACATTGAACCTCTTCTTAGTCCCAAGGGGCCGAATTATAGGGCTGTCAGTGTCCTGCTAAGCAGCATTGAGGTGGCGTGTTCGCCTTGTGATAATCATTAGACATGACCGTAATATTATTTACCAGCACAAGTAAATTACACTTCATTTAAGCTGTTGTTTGAATGTCTCAGGTATAGGCTGATGCGGGACCACTTACCACTGGTGTGCATGATGATATATTTTAGACATTACAGAGATGACTTGATATCGTGCGCATAAATGATACTTCAGTCACCATGTATAATAGGGTGTTTGAATATACGGCAGATAATGATGTGTTAATGATGCAAAAATACAGAAGGCAAGTGAGTTTTGGTAACAAGAATTTAGTAGCCATTGCTTCACTTTACTGGGAACACGATATGCAACACGTTATCTTGGTCTAACGCTGGTGATCTTTTTTTAATCCTGCTGAGTAATGATTTGCATAATAATGGCAAGGCCCTTTATATATATATATATATATATATATATATATATATATATATATATATATATATATATATATATATAGAGAGAGAGAGAGAGAGAGAGAGAGAGAGAGAATAGATAGACAGAGAGATAGATAGATAGATATGCCGACGTTATTGTAGTTCAAAATGGCACATCAGCATACAGTCACTAAATTTCTCCCCTTCAAATGATCCTGGGAAAACATATTCAACAGAAAAAGAGAGAAATAATAACGTCTTACCCGAGAAATAAGTAACGTGAGCGCTTAAAAAACTCGTTAGGGTATAGTGGTGAAAAAGGAAAAAAAAAATGTCAAGCTTCGTCCTGACAGTGTTCCGCGAACTGCGGCCCATGCAACAAGCATCGAGCTAGTTTTTTTTCCGACGTAGATGGAGCACCACTCGTATTAGCTCGAGTCTTTCCGGCTCTTTGTCTCTGACGTCAGCGACACTTCCTGCCTTGTGTTGGTGTGAGCATGCGAGCCGCTGACGTCATATACGTTGACGACACTACCACCACCGACCACTGCGGCGCCACGTTGCTCTCCTGTGAGCACCGGCGTGCAGAAACAGGCGCGCAGAAGCAGGAACCGGCGTTCTGTCGTTTCTCTTCGGATGAACGGTGTTGATGGCGGAAGAGCAGGCGGACGGCATGGAGTCCGAGACAGACACCCGATACGGGCCCGCAATCGCAAACACAATGAGTAATGCGACATACCTGACTGCCTTTGCCTAAGTGGTCGCGATCTGACCCCATGCGAGACAAGCCGGGAGTTCGGGTGTCATAGCGAATTCACTTTTCGGCACATCCACCCGGCGTGCGTATGCTTCCTTGATTTTTTTGTAGTCCTGGCCTATACGTAGATTTTACACCGCAATTCTGACGACGCTGTCCTCTTTTTTTCTGTTTACTACCCGCATTTGTGGTCGCGAAACAGGAGCACTTTTGCAGAATATGTGTTGTTTTTTTGTTGCATGCGAACTTCAAAGTGCCGATCCTGTGACGGTACCGATTCATATTTATAGCGCGGAGCGATCGCAGACGCGGAAAAGATGTACTTTCGCCCAAAAATATTGAGCTATTTTGCACAGCAATCAATTCGCTCTGCGTTAGCGCCTCATGATTGAATGCAGTTGCCAAAAAAAATTGTTTTGTAACAGGATCATTTTATATCAGCTGCACTTGCGCTAACTTTATTTTTTTTATTATTTATTCAATACTGCCAGCCACCCTTTGGCAGCCAGGGCAGGAGTGGTACAGTGCAGAGTTTGAACACAAAGTTTACACGCGACCACAGGGAAGCAATAATGCAGTAAGCTTACAGATTGTCACGACACACAAGCGCACGCAATCAGTAACACGGCCCACGATTCGCAAAGCAGCAGCAATTCTCGTTACAAATAGCTACATGAATATACAATAAAATCGGCAATGCTAGTCTAATGCAAAACACACAAAGTACACTACGCGCATTGACCAGGAAGCGTGAAAAAAAAATTAATCGGATGTTGCCATGTGAAGATAAAAGATATTGCACAAACAAACAAACAAACGAAAAAGACAAGCAGTGTGCGTTGTGGCATGGTAGCAAGATAACGCGTGAAATACGTTAGTTCAATAGGACAGGGGAACAAAACCAGCACTTCCAATCAAACACAATTTTGAATAGCCGTTGAAAAAGCATTTTGATTAGTTAAGTTAGTAACGTCGCGTGGCAAAGTGTTCCATTCTGCTATCGTTCTCGGAAAAAAGGATAGACGGTGAGCGTTTGTTCTCGTGAAAGGCATTAGCATTGTTTTGTTGTGCTTGTTCCGGGTGGCGCGTGACATGTTGAATTCGAATTTGGAACCTAATTGAGTCTTGAGGTGATAATACATAAAAGATTAGCACTTAGGAGTGTTACTAGGATTTGGGGGACTGTACAACTCGTAAAATGTTGCACGTTAGGACGTTGTTGGCTCGTGCGTTACGTTCAAG
This sequence comes from Rhipicephalus microplus, assembly GCF_043290135.1. NCBI lineage: Eukaryota > Metazoa > Arthropoda > Arachnida > Ixodida > Ixodidae > Rhipicephalus > Rhipicephalus microplus. Next base: position 59,629,176 of record NC_134708.1, read on the forward strand.
ACATCCGACAGATAAGCCTATAGCTGTCAGATGGGTGGTGCCTTCCCGTCACTTGACGAGATACAGCAACAAAGAATTCTGGCTAAAGTGGTCCGTCAAACATTGTGCTTGTTCATTGAAATAGTGCGTGCAAATAGGTGCACCACACCCTGTGTGTATACTACGCCGATGGCATGTAGTTACCTTGTTAGCTGTATACGTGCAAACACACTAGATGATCAAGGCCGACTCAGCATCTCAGTAAAGTCAAAGGGCTTAGCTGCGGCCTAGATGACGTGTGTTCGACCTCTGCCGCGACGGCCACCTTTCGAAGCGCGTGAAACGCTTGAGTAGGATGTACTGTTGAATGTCAGCGCACGCTCAATAACTGAAAACGGGTGGTATTTTCTGCAGTCTTCTACGACGGTATCTCTGACATAGCCTTTTTATTGTATTTTTTTATAGTTTTGTAATTTTTTGTAATTTTTTGTAACTTTTTGTAATTTCTCTCTTTCTCTTCACAACATTTATTTTTATCATCTTTTCCCCTCACCCCTTTCCTCAGCACAGGGTAGCCAGCCGGTCTGAGAACTGGCTAACTTCCCTGTGATTCCGCTTAAACGTTCTTCCTCCTCCTCCTTCCTGATATAGCCTTACTTACTTTCACACGATATCTATCAATCAACCAAAACACACACGAGAACTTGGTTGGCTCACGGTGGTACTACGAGCATTACACCTTCCGCTGCAGAGTGGCGCGACAACATTGCCCCCATGTGTTCTAGTTTTTGGACACTAAGGCGAGCGCCTTAGACGCCTCATCGAACGTGGAACTCCAACCATCCGCGTTGGCGTTTCACGGCGTCCAGAATGAGTGACGCGAAAATTCATCATCGTCGCGTTATGGCGTAACCATTCAACGTCATGATACGTCACAGCTCAACAGAATTTGTGAGGTCATTATGACGTTATTGTGAGTTTACGTTACGTGCAGCCACATGACGGTATCACCACGTGACATCGTCGCCTGGTCGAAGGTGGCCCGGTCACGGGGGCAATGATGAACTAGCTGAGGTGCCTTTGATCTTGGAAGCGGGGGTGGGGAGGAGGTGAACAACAAGATGGAAGGCAGGGAGGTTAACAAGGCACAGTACTAAAACACCTTAGGAGATAGAAAGGCATTGGGTGACGGCGGAACACAATCAATACATCGGCTGAATGATGACATATGACTTTCGTCATTACTGACCACACACCGTCTCAGTACAAATGATTGTGACTCGAATAAGTGCAAACCCAATGAAACTATGAAATATTGCAACTTGAAAGCCCCGCTTATCCCTTGCCCCTCCAGAGGACATGTGCCTCCCTCTTTTTCAATAAAGGAGTTTTCATTCATCCATCCTTAGAATATAAGTGATTACATAAGGGGCACTGAGAGATTTTTGTTCTTCAATGCGTCGGTCGATATGTACCTTATAAAACAGGTCCCCTAAAATGTGTGTTGACCGCATGTGCGGTGGTGGGGGGGGGGGGGGGGTATATGAGTAAACTAGATATATTGTAAAAGTTCGCTGCCGTAAATGATTTCTAAGTGGAACTGTACTACTGTAAACGGACGCGGAAAAACTCTTTAGGGCATGTTAATATTGTGGGACTTCAGCAGAACTAGTGAACAGGTTGGACTGTGCGCAGCTTTCGCGTTCACTAAAAAAGAAGCCCTGGATTTCTCGCCAAACAAAAAAAACTTTACTCCAACTCAAACTAGAACATTCAATGGCCACGACTAACGAAAAAAACAACATCATCATCGCCCTTGATGACGTCAGTTGTGACGTAATCACGGCGTTTCCAATGAGAGGCGCCACTACTTGGACACAATTCGTCAAAACAGTCAATCAACGCGTACGGAAAACGATTTATAAGTGATATGTCGACAACCGATTGTCTCAGAATACGGGGAACCAGGTATTTATTTGAAAATATGACTTCGTCGGGCTATAGCGCAGGAATGACCACATAGTCAACTTTTAACCTTCGGATTTTATATCCAGCAGAACTTTGAACACTAACGAGCTCCTTCTTCATTCAGTGCTTGAGCTTCTTCTCCTACGCCGCTCCCATAATGTTATACTGTATGGTACGAACATGACGAAATACTGCTTTCAACACAATCAGCGCGCAGTTTCTTCATCAAGCTTAGTGCCAGCTTGTTCAAAATGTTTTTTTCTTTCTTCCTGTGGTTTAATTCAAGGGTTCTTCTATTCTTGCCTATGAATCACAATGCCTGAACCAACAAACTCACTCAAGCCGTGGAAAACGAGGTCTTACGTAGGGGTGTTTAGGTTTCTAGGATCCCCCACCCCCCATCTTATGAGTCATTTCTTTTACTAGCCGCATACATTCTTTATTTAACACATCTTAGATTTTCAAGCACGTCAGAGCTCTCGTGGGTGATGGCTTACAAAATATCGCTGTATCCCACTATAAACGCTTTCCTGTTTTTTTGGCATACAAGTTCCACGTCGCACCACATACATCCGGTCATTTTCTCTTCGTCAATGAAGCCACGTTATTTATCATCCCAACACACACCGTGAAGCAGGACTTCGGATTAATTTTTGATGAGCCGTACTAAGTTGAAAGTGCGCCATAATGCAAGCGCATGGGTGACTAACGTCTCACGCCAACATTAAAAAATTGTCCACCACTTGAATCAAGGATCGAATGCATGACCGCTTGTGCACGGCCACTTAGGCAATCGCTGCAACTTTTCCTGTGTATCTGTGTCACGAGTAAGTAAACTCGAATGAGAGATCACTTTGCAATAGTGTTTCAACGAGGTGGAACTTCATCAAAACGTTTGAGTGATAATTCGATGATATCTTTCAACGCGTGTGTAGAGATTTCACATGATTTCAAAGAAGCCGAGATTAGACAGCCAAGTCATGCTTTTAGTATTCGGCAGACAACAGCCTGTTTAGTAAACACCGCAAAAATTATGAGACTTAGTACGATGTCCTTGTTACACGTTCCGTGAAGGCGGTTGCGAATATCCATAAAAAATGCGTGGCGAAAAACGCAATGATATTGGTGAATGAATATTTGGCTGTTCCATTAGACGTATAAACTTTTCGTTGAATAAGCAGTAGAGGAACTTAGTATATCTACTTGTTTGTATTACATGGTAGAAAAAGTTACATATCGCGAGAGGCGTACAGAGAACTGACAAAGTTTCAGAGAGAGAGAGAGAGAGAGAAAAAAAAAGCCAGGCCTGCGTGAGAGGCGCAGCACAGTCACAGCGAAAAGAAGAAGAGGTGTCTTTCAGAGGCTTTTCTAAGCAGTCTTCGGTTAAATGCTACAAGCACACTTGCTGGGTACCCACTACGCCTTTATAATGATAATTTATGCATAGTAGGCGGCCATTTGTTAGGCTACCCTTCGCCATTTTTCAGAGAAGCGTGGTATTCGCTAAACACACGTAACGAATTTTCTGTTCCATTTAGTGGCTATTGACGATGAAGAATTACGCCTGAAGAGAATATTTAAGTATCCTGCCACCCGGTTCTTGGCCCATCCCCCTCTGTGGGTGAGCGCCATCCATCTGAGGTCATCGGCATCAGAATCAGCATGTGCCACAGTTATTAGGTGATGAAGAACAAGCTTTTGTAATAAGTTGGAGAATCGGACGATCCACTCGTTACGCGATTCGCATTGTGTGATGCCTGATTTCTTTGCTGTTCGAAAACACGTTATTATTCATATTAACACGATTCCTTTCCCGACATCAAGCCTGCCTAAGGGAAGCTTGCGAACGAATCCCAAGCACCGGCATGGCTCAGTGGCAGAGTACTGGGCTGGCACGCAGTGGACCCGGGCTCTAATCTCAGTATGTCACCAAATGTCCTTAGGGTTTCTTATTTGGTGGCAATGTCAGGTATTGTCATTCGCTCTTAATGTCATTCGTTCGCTGTGATTTTGTGTGATAGTGGTTACGGACACCGGCGGCGGCGGCCAACTACGGCGCTGATGACGCGTGTTGTGTTAACAGCTGCAAAAAAAAAAAGCTGATTATGACTGCTGCATCGGTAAGCAGCAGCCTTGATTTCCTATGTTCATCTTTTTGTAAAGTGCACTGATAGCATTACGTGGCAGTTAGGCCGCACACATTCGCGAATGTCTGGAGAAATCAGTTTTCCCGAAACCTATACCTGTGTCACACGTTGAATCTGACGCCATTTACAGCGAGTGTCATTTGTTCTCGAGGTAGTTCGTTTGGTGGGGCTCGGGAAAACTAATGTCATTGTATTAAAACGACATAACCTTTCTGATGAGTTCGCGAAGCACATTCGCACTCAATTTTGCGTAGTCTGGATGCCAGGAGCCTTTTAATGAGAATTTTTGATTGACTTGTGGGATTTAACGCATCAAAATCACCATATCGTTATGAATGACGCCATGTGGAGGACTCTGGAAATTTAGACCAGCTGGGGTTCTTTAACATGCACTCAAACCCGTTAAAAAGATGGTTATTGACTAGCACACAAGTAACTTATATTTTGCGCCTACATTTTTTATGCTAGAATAATTAAACTATTGATTTGACGACGATTGCAACAAATTTTGAAATTTATGAGCGATAGATTCTAAAAGAATTCTGATCTGAAGTTCTGAACTACAGCGGCTGAAACGGTGGCCGAACGCCAGCTTTGTTTCAGTTGTACTCAGTTGTCGTCATTGCCTATATCGCAGGTGTTGATGATGTGATTTCACGTGTAATGGGGGTAAAAATGTTAACTAAATGAATTAGCACCCACCATCTCCTTTCTGGAAAAAGGTAGGTGTAACCTCAAGAGACAAGAAGAGAACAGTGTGGACTAGGGAACAAACTGGGGTTGAGGATATCAAAGCTGAAATCAAGAAGAAGAAATGGGCATGGGCCGGGCATGTAGCGCGTAGATAGGATAACCGCTGGTCATCCAGGGTAACTGACTGGATTCTCAGAGGAGGCAAGCGGTTTAGAAGGGAGACAGAAGGCTAGGTGGGCAAATGAGATTCAGATGTTTGCAGGTATAAATTGGCAGCAGCAAGCACAGGACCGACTTGACTGGGGAAACATGGCAGAGGCCATTGTCTTGCAGTGGACGTAGTCAGGATGATGATGATGATGATGATGATGATGATGATGATGATCTTTTTTTGTAGCCGTTGTGTCAGCCATGCACCACCTCTCCACGATTGATTTTGGATTTAATTGGCTCCTTGCTTGATCTCACTTAGGTCGAGCAGCTACGTCAACTCATGCAAAACAACTGCGTTTATAATCTTAGAGCAGCTTTTTAGTGGTGAAAGTTTATTTTCGATACTAGTATCATGTTACAAGCAATGTTTGATAGATTCTCATTTCTCCCCGAGTAACGGCTCCCGAAGGCTAAGGTTTTGGTCATCCTTCTAAAATGATGTGTTTTCGTTCTTTGGCAGCAGGCAGGCGAAATGACCTTCTGTTCAGCTATTGTTATTCGCTGTAAATGATGATAGATTGGCAGTGTGAGAGAGGCCCTAGTCGTGCCTAGATTTGGGCACAGAATATACGGCTACTGGCCACCTCTGTACCGTTAGAAGCCTTCCACCAACTAGCTAATTTACAGAAGCACCAATCACCAAATGCATTGTTTTCCCCTTTCACTACATGAGGACTGTCACGGTACGTATTTCGACGATTTACAATGGAGGGAGAAAAACTTACGGTGCTTTAAAAGGAGCACCTTGACGCTTATTCAGCATGAAAATAAAAGGCTTGCGATTGGTACACGAAGCTCACAAGTGCAGGCGAGACGACTATCACTAAGCACGAAACGTTATGTTTAAAATTATTTTAAAGTTTATTTCGGAATTGTTCTCTCTTATCTCTACAAATGATGGTATTGACAAAATTGACCGCGCCACAGCTTCGTAGTCTACAGCCATTAGCTAGTTTGAGCGTCGTGAGATGCATTGTTATCGAGGCCACCATAAGATCCCAGCACGTGCTGAATGCTCACTTGTGATCATAATTAAAGCAAGCCGTGCACTAAGAAAAACAAAAAAAGAAACAAAAGCAAGAAACAAAAAAATAGAGTGCTCGCGTTTACGATGGGCACCTCCTTTCTACTCTGGTCATTTCTGCTCTGCGTAGATTTCAGTGCTCTGGCAAATACGTCAGGGTAGAGAATGTGCTAGGAACGTGCGACGAATTCCCGTGACACCACCTTACTCGACCGAAACTGAAATATTTTGTGACAGTCTATTTGTGAGGCTATATCCTTTTTTGATGGAGTCATTACATTATTGTTCACAAAGATGTCGCGAGACCCCTTGAAATCGTAATATTGACTTTGAAAGTTACAATTTTACAAGCTCGGTGCAACAGCTACGAAAAAAAAGTAATCAGACCACAGTGGCTGTTCTCAGAAGCTGCGGTTCTCGCCTTTTTATGAAACCTAAAAAGCATGGTAATCAGTTGAATACCAAGTAACAAGAACGGTTCAGTTTAGTGTTCGCGTTAGTAGTGGAAGGTTAAAGTAGAGGCGCCGACTGAATGCGTACGATAAAACGACAGCTGTACTCTACAAATTGGAGTGGTTACTGTAGTTATGCTCCACGCTGCAAGAAATAGAAAGAGAAAACGACACTGCTGTAGAGATCTTGAAGCCTTAACTAGTGGTCTGCGCACTCTAGCGACAGTATTGAAACTCGCTGAAGACAAGGAGAAGAAGAAGACAAGGGGCACCAAAAAGCGCGCGCTCGCATATCTCTCTGCGGTGTTCCCGTAAGAATCAGGGCTTGAGCAACTGTCGCTGAACGCACGACGTGAGCGTGCAACTACTCTGTAACCTTTTCGCTTCGTGGGAGGGTGCCTCATTCTCGAGAACCGAGTGCCGCAATACCATCGATCGCCATTGAAATGGGACCTCCATCCGTAGGCAGCAACCTGGCGGCCGTCTTGGTGCGCGATCTGAGGCTCTGCTACAGCCGCAACTCGCCGCCTGTCATCGACGGGGCCAATATGACCATCCTCAAGGGAGCCATTTACGGCTTGTTGGGTGCCAGTGGCTGCGGCAAGACGTCACTCCTCAAGTGCCTGGTCGGTCTGTGCAAGCCGGACTCGGGCAAGGTGCTCATTTTCGGTCAGCAGCTGCACCGAGGACTGGTGCCTGGTCCGGGCGTCGGATTCATGCCACAGGAGCTAGCGCTTCACTCTGACTTCACAATAGCCGAGAACATGTACTTCTTCGGCCAGCTGCTCGGTATGCCCTTGGAGAAGATCTATGAGCGGATCAGCTTCCTCTGCTCTTTCTTCCAGCTGTTGCCCGCCAACAGATTTGTCGAGCACCTCAGCGGCGGCCAGCAGCGGCGCGTGTCCCTGGCTGTGGCACTGATGCACCAGCCTCCATTCCTCATCCTGGACGAGCCCACCGTGGGTCTGGACCCGGTGCTGCGCGAGGCCATCTGGCGCTACTTCCTAGTGATATCTAAGGTGGACGGCGTGACCCTGCTCGTCACCACGCATTTCATCGAGGAAATCGCCGAGGCTGCCACGGTGGGTGTGATGAAGAATGGCAAAATTTGGTGTGAGCGGCCACCAGACGAACTCATGCAGACGTATGGCACGGCTACCCTGGCAGAGTCCTACCTAAAGGTGTGCCAAGCACTGGACTTTACTCTGCCGCCCACTGAAAAACAGGCGCTGACGAACGCTGATAAGAAGGTCAAGAAGACGCGGCCAGTGCTCGAAAAGCCGAACTCGATGAGGCGCCCTCGGCTGGCCCCTGCGTCACCCGTGAAGCCGTGTCCTATACCGGAATCACTGCTCACGTGGACCAACTGGGGACCAGTGCGAAGCTGCCTTCGTGTGAGGGCGCTGGTAGTCAAGAACTTGCTCAAGATCATGCGCAAGGTTATCACGGTGTTGTTCCAGCTGGTGGTGCCGTCTTTTGTGGGCGTCGTGTTCTGCCTCTTCGTGGGAGGCAAGCCTTCCTATCTACCGGTGGGTGTCGTCAACGAAGACAAGAACGGCTCATTCAGCAAAGCCTTCCTCGCCGAGATCTCCAATGAGACCGTAACGCAGAAGCCGTTTCCTGATATCCGCCAGGCCTTTGATGCGGTGCTTGGTGAAGAGGCCTGGGGCGCCATCCACATACCACCAAACTACACGAAGGAGTTGAATTCCAGGGTGCACTCGAAATCGCTCAGGGGATACACCAAGGGGTTCTTGGTCAACTTCTTCCTTGACGCGACCGATTACACCATCCGGAACACGTTGCAATTAGAGATCTTGGAAGCACACACCAGGTATCTGAAGGTGCTCTCCCACAACTTGACCAGCCTGAATTTCTCCCTTCAAACAATACGGTTTACGGATCCTTTCTACCAGGCCTTCGACTTCACCTTCCGAGAGTTCATGAGCCCTGGCCTCATAGTCGCTACGCTCTTTGCCTTGTCCATGTCTTTGACGGCGCTGTTGCTCGTAGCCGAGAACCAGGAAGGAATCCGTGGACGATCCATCGTAGCCGGCGTGACACCGGTGGAGGTGATCACAAGCCATGCGGTGGTTCAGATGTCCATGGCGTACATGCAGACGGTACTCATGCTCGTGGTGTTCGTCAGCGTCTTCGACACTCCTGTGCGTGGAAGCCTTTGCGCGGCCTTCTTTATACCGGTGCTGATGGCACTCTGCGGCATGAACTTCGGGTTTTTGACTTCGTCGATATCTAAGGACGAGGCGACGGCCCTGCTGCTCTCGATGGCCGCCCTCTATCCAGCACTTCTCATGGGAGGTGTGCTATGGCCCGTCGAAGGCGCCCCGGAGGTACTGCGTCCCTTCAGCTGGGCCGTACCGCAGGCCCTTCCGGCACATGCCATGCGCGGCGTCATGCTGAGGAACTATACGTACGACAACGTGCATGTTGTGCGGGCTGCGGGAGTGATGACCGGCTGGACGCTGGCCTTCATGGCTTTCGCCATGATCATGTACTCGCTTTCAAAGTGAAATAAATTATATCAAAATTTGAAATAAAAATATATAAAGAAAGATTCTTGCTGTTTGTTCTCATCAAACGCAGTCCACGCTTGCTTCGTCTTGTTTCTGCGACATGGTGCCGTGACTAAGATAGCGGCTTCTCCTCTTCTCACTGGCCACGGAATACCAGGACGAAAGACAGGCCACACAGGATGGACGACGAGGAGGCGCAGTGCGAACCGACGGCAGCGAGACAGGACATCGAAATCTGAGAGAGCGGCACAGACACGGAAGACAACACAGCCACGGGTGAAGATTCGCCGCTGAAATCTGTGAGCGACCAGCCATTTTCTCAATTCTTCAAAATGAACAGGGAAGTAATTTCGGAGAAAAGAAAAACGCCGAGAACGCAAATAACCCACCTAGTAATAGAAGCAGAAAATAAGCTTCATGAGAATGAAGACCCTATGGAAATATCACTGATAGCCAGCCAGATTAGAGGCATCGCCGACATGTTAAATACAGTTAACGAACAAATGAAACACTTCATAACGCCGAAAACAGCCGATGTTGAGTTTACGAGGACCACTGAGTACAAGCTAAGGACGATTAGCATTCTGCTTAACATGAATGCCTACCTTTGTCGACAAGAACGGCGCGAGCCAGTAAGGTTACAGGTCCCTTCAAATGAAAATGCCAGGCAAGCGCCGCAAGCAAATCCAGTAAAGCTACCAAAGGTAGAATTAATGAAGTTCGATGGTGACATGTGGAAATGGTAGAGATTCTGGCATCAGTTCGAATCGGCCGTTCACGAAAGAACAGAATGAAACGAGAATCAAAAGTTCACGAACCTTCTGTCATCACTAACCGGATGAGCGGCAGCTGTCGTGGAGGTACTTCAATATTCAGACAGTAATTATGTGAAAGCTATCGACATGCTCAAGCAGCGATACCGAAAAGATGAAGCACTTATAGAAATGCACATGAAAGATCTAACTAACTTGAGTACAGTAGCAAGCTGCAGTGGCTATGAAGGAGTAAGAAGACTGTCAGACAAGGTACAAGTGCATAGACGTGGGCTAGAATACTTAGGCGTGAAAACCGAGTCATATGCATCGATGCTACTACCAGTATTGAAAAGATCATTATCTGCGGAGATGCACGTGGGGCTCCAGCCGAAACAAAGAGAATCGGCCGGCAGGTTTTCAGATCAAGATGAGAATGCAACTAAACATCATGGAGAAACTCTGAAGCGCTTGATGAGGTATATAGAAGACCAAGTGGAGTGCAGAGGGTAATTCGTAGAGCGCAAGGAAAGCCATGGTGACAAATTTCACAGTAGGCAACGTAAAAGAACGGTAATGATGATGATAATAATGATGACCTCTGATGGATGGCGCTCACCCACAGAGGGGGATGAGCTATGAACCGGGTGGCAGGATACTTAAAAGAAACTAAAACAAAAAAAGTCAATCTGAAAAGTAGTTTAGAAATATTACTACCAATAAATAAAAATGTTTGCTGAGGAAGAGGTCAAACCATCTCTTGTTTTTGGCAGACGTAGCTACGAATTATAACCTAAAGGTTTGAAAAGGTTAGGGTTCACTAGCTTGGTAATCTTTTAGTTGCGTTGATGTAATCTAACACAGTGGAGCATATATGCCTGTGGCAGTAACCAAATGAAGTTCCGCCAAGTGATAAATTAATGGTAGATTTACTTGAATTCCTAGCTTTTGTAATGGGGCTGCTAAAATATTTTTCTCTGATAAGCATAACGATGACAGAATAAAAAGAAATGTTCAATTGTTTCTATTTAGTTGCACCAAATGCATAGGGGTGACGCCTTGAGTCGAGCTTTGTTAAAGTAATAATTTAGTTGTGGAACTGCACAGCGCAATCTGGTATAAGTGACCTTTAACTGGCGCGATACATACCACTGTTTATTGCAGCAATACCTCAAATGCTCGAAATCTTGGAATTTATCCAAATTACCCTTCACCTTTGCAGACAAGCATTTCGGAACCTTAGCGCTGTCACGTAAGCCATATCTGGCAAAACTGGGATGGTGTGCCCTCTCAGGGATACTGCTGCTAAAGAGTCCGCCATTTCGTTCAAGTATAATCTGCGGTGGCCGAGTACCCATAGTAAATGCAGTTTTTTTACGTTTTTCGGTACTAAATGCCGAAACGTATTCATCAGCTCTGAATTTACTGCCGCAGAAAGTGCATTACAAACTGATAACGAATCTGTAATGATAACTGCTAATAATTCGCTTGAGGGCAATTTGCGTAGGACAAGAACAATAGCCAGTAATTCTGCAATGAATACAGGGGTATAATCTAGGAGTCGAATCGAAAAGGACCAGTCAAAAGAAGGAGAGAAGGTGCCAAACCCAGCCTTTTCTTTTGACACAGATGCACAGTCTCGATGATATTGCTTATCTCTATGTGAGCTAGATAATATGCTAACTGGTCATTTAGGTACCTATGTGCCAATTGTTTCGCGTTATGAGGAAATATATCATCAAATTGTACGCTAAGCATTGACTTTAGATTGTGTATTGGACCAATATGTTTAATTTTTACATTCATTTGCTGTAGTAGCGCTTGTGCAAATATTATTTGCGGGGTGTGTAGTCGCGACCAATGTGTTTCGAAAAATAAAGCCGGTTCTTGAATGAAAGCGTAAAATGAGAGTCTTTGGTGTGAACTGTATTTCTTTAAGATTGCTTGCACAGTAAGAATTTTGAACCTATTTAGCAGAGAAGGTAGGCGAGCTTCCAAATACAACACTTTATTTGCAACAAATTTTGGTAGACCCAGACACAAACGCAACGCTTCTCTTTCCAGCAGTATTAGGGGTCTCATTTTATAAGCTGCATTGCCAGAAAATGATACACATCCGAATTCCATGATGGGCCGCACATAAAGTTGATATATCATTATTAGCACATCTCTTCTTAAACCCCCTTTTTTCCGAGCTTCCGTAGCCACCCCATGGCCCTTGTTGCCTCGGAGTACACATCATCAATGTGACTTCTCCAATTTATTGCGTCATTATATAGGATGCCCAAATATATAACGGTTAATTTCCAAAGCACCATGACAAAGTTTGGCAATTTTTGTGAGACTAATATCCACTATTCTGATGACTGCAGAAAAAATATGGCATATGAAGAGAAGAAATTGAAGCTAAAAGTGTTTCAAAGATGCTAGCGTTGCACGAGGCCCCGACATGCTGCCAAAATATGCAAGGCAATCATAAGATGCAAGATATGCGGGAAGAGGCACGTAACGTCTATGTGCAAGGGAAAAGAACTCAAAGCGCAGGGCACAGCAACCATTCAAGGTAAAAATAAAAATCAGGAAGAACAAGGGTCAATCCGCCAATGTATGAATATATTGTCGAGCATTTTTCTGTAGACTGCAATGGAAATGGCAGAAGGTAGAAACAAGTCGTGCTATTGTCGGGTTCTGATGGACACTGGTAGCCAAAGAAAATATATCTTTAGGAGCTTGTCAAAGAAGCCTGGTTGCATGGTCAACAGAAAAGAAAGACTGACCATAGGCTCTTTCGGAGAAGGACAAGAGGAAAAGACTATGCATTCAGTTGAAGTCAAACTTAGAAGCGCATATAGTGGCGAAGAGGTTTTGTTGGAAGCACTCGAGGTTGACGTTGTATCAAAAGAAAGAATACCGCTCTTGCCAGTTTCACTGAAGGAGAAGTATGAAGACGACGGATTAAAGTTGGCTGACGGTTTATGTACAAGCATAAACTGCAGAAAAATAAGAATCCTTGTTAAATCAGACCAGTACTTGCAAATAATGACCGGAATCATCCGAAAACTGTAAGAGAAGCTGACAGCAACCGATACCATATTCGGTTGTACGGTGCATGGTAAAGCTAAGTTAGCGGCAACGTTAGTGAAAGGGTCAATCGTTATGGTACTTCAGGATAAAGTGGACAAGTACGACATAGAGACCAAGCTAAGGCATTTCTGGGACATAGAAACCATCGGCATAAAGGGCACTGAGCAAGACGCAATGAAAGAAGAGAGTGTGATGGAGTATTTTAGCAAGAACCTAAAGTGTGAAGAGAAAAGATACTCAGTACGACTTCCATGGAAAGATACTGTGGAGCTCGATGAAAACAAGGGTAATGCAATGACCAGATTGAAGCAACTCACTCGAAGGTTACAGAAAGACGAAAGTGTATTGCGATGTTACGAGAATGCCATCAGAGAGTACTTGACTAGTGGAGTGGCAGAAGTGGCCGAAGAAAAGGGCACCGATGACACACTGCTATTACATGCCGAATCAAGCCGTCATCAAGGACGATTGTCAAACAACAAAGATAAGAATAGTATTTGATCTGTCATCATCATCCACAAAGAGTAATCTCTAAATGATAACTTCAAAACGGGACCAAATGTCAATTGTGATCTCGTGCACATGCTGATGATCTTCCGACACCATCGCATTGAAATGACAGCTAATATTGGGAAGGCATTCTTACAGATTTCAGTAATTGAGGAAGACAGATACGCACTGCAGTCTCCTTTGGTGGGATAGAATTCAGAGTGGAAGCGATGCGAAGATTGTAACATGAAAAATGTCAAAAGTGACGTTTGGCTCATCCTCCAGTATTTATTCCTCGCATCAACAGTACAGCACCACCTGAGCAAGTTGGACGAGAAATTTCCGGAGACGATTAAACAAAACAGCTGAGGAGAAACATTTATCTCGATCACATAATAATGGAAGCCGAATCACCCATGGAAGCCGAAAAAGTTTACTTGAAATGGAAGAATATTTCTCAAGAGGCGTCAATGACTCTCAAATGTTCAACACAAATGAGCCTGGATTACAACAAAACTTAAAGAAAGAGGAAAACGCAAGCTTCGGGGCTTCTACCGAAATAAAGGTACTTGGCATCAGATGGAACTTCAAGGAAAGTAGGCTGTACCTACCATCGTTTGACAAAAAAGCATCAATACCAGGGGTGCGCTAATGAAAAGCCAACTGTTACAGCTCACTGCTAGATTGTACAATCTTCTGGGACTCTTTACTCCATTTACAGTAACAGCCAAGCGAGCAATACAAAACATGTGGAGGAAAGGGACGTCTTGGGACAACTCACTGCCAGATGATGAAACGGAGACTTGGAGAAGATAGATTAAAGAGCTGGAATCGATTTAAAAGTTCAGTGTATCACGATGGTTTGATGTAAGACAAAACAGGAAGCATATTCAAACTTCACTTGTTTTCAGATACAAGTTCATATGTATATGGAACAGTGGCCTATTTGATAAATCGCTACGAGAAAGAAAAGGAGGCTGAAATACTAATTGCAGAAGAAAGAGTTGTACCGATGAATTAAATCTCGTTACCACGGCTTGAGTTGATGGCTGCGTTGCTGTCTGCACCCATTTCGAAATACATCAGAAGCGGATTTGTAAGGAATATAAATGCTACAAGATAGTGGACGAACTCGATCATTGTTCCTAGTTGGCTACACGGAAAGAAAAAACCAGACACATGTGTAGAGAATAGGGTGAAGGAGATAAAAAAGAAAACGAAGCTATGAGAATGGAAATACATTGCAAGTGAAGAGAACCAAGCTGATCTTATGACCAGACGTGTAAGCACAAAGGCTTTGATACAGTCGGACCTACGGTGGCTTGGTCCAAAGTCACTTGTTACGGAAAACAAGACCACAGAGAGACGGAAACGGAAGAAGACACTGGGAGTTGTGAATACTATGCAACTAACACATACACGTCAATTCTGGTCGTGATCAACGCAGAGAAGTATGAAACCTACATAAGATTGCTCAGAGTAACAGCTTGGGTTCTGAGATACATACAGATTATAAAAAAAGCTGTTAATCGGTGGTCTAAGTTTTGATGAACTAAAAAAATGCAGAGACGGCAATAATAAAATTGGAGCAACGAAAGATACGGGAACATATTATACTCAACTAGATCAATTCGACGAAGACAACAAGGATGTTTGTTTGTGGTAGGGAAGTCTTTGAAGATGAACAAGGACTAATAAGGCACAAGGGTCGTCTGTCTCAAAGTTGACTGACATACAATGAAAAACATCCCATTGTGCTACCAAAGTGGACGGCTGCTACAAAGCTGCTAGTGCGACATGTGCAACAACTCGCGCTGCATGGAGGAGTTAGTGCAACACTGTCGCAGCTTAGAACGAAATATTAGATAATCGAAGGAAGTCAGCTGGTGAAAAAGATTACTCATGGATGTTTAAAGTGCCAATGATTTGACGCTAAATCAATTAAGCAAGACACAGCACTCCTGCCTGCTGACAGAGTAAAACACCGACAACCATTTGAAGTGACTGGTGTAGATTTTACAGGCCCGATGCTTATAAAAGACTCCGTGCAAGGCATGACAAAACTGTACATCGCAGTATTCGTGTGTACAAGAACAAGAGCTGTACATCTCGAAGTTGTCGACAACTGTAAAACAGAGTCATTCTTACATACATTCAAAATATTTACAGCGAGAAGAGGCTTATGTCACACAATATATAGTGACAACGCAAGGACTTTAAGAAAGCCAACAGAGAAATCTATCGTATGCTGAAGGAGTTAGAAGAAGTCTCTAAATGAACTAACCAAGGAGATAAATAAAGCGGTAGTTTATCGCCAAACAAGCGCCTTGTTGGCGAGGCTTCTATGAAAGAATAATACGAAGCATGAAATCATCAATGAGAAAAGTAATCAGAAAGAGACTGCTAACCAGGGAAGAGATGGAGACAATAGCCACTGAAGTTGAAGCGGTGCTTAACAACAGGCCGTTAACCTATGTACACAGAGTACCAGATGAGCCGCTACCTATTGCAGCGGCTGCCATAATAGGTGGAAAACATAGAATTACCGGCAATGATGGAGATCAATTCGAAGTCAACATTGAAGAAATCTGGAGAAAGCGGCAAAACATCATGAAAGATTGGTGGAAAAGATAGAACAAGGAATATCTGAAGGAATTCAGAGAGCAAGCTTACCTTATGTAAGTAAACAAGAAACGAGAGTGAACCTAGGAGGCATCGTATTGCTTGGTTCACGCACTTCTAGATCACTTCAGAACCTGGCCAAAGTCATGGAAGTTTATTCGGGAGTCGACAAGAAAATACGCTCCTGCCTTTTGAAAACAAATGGAAAACTCATCGGAGACCTGTACAACATATCTACCAACTTGAAGGTTGTTTCCAATGAGGAGAACAAAACTTTATGTGGGCCAGAAGCTATTGAAACTCACCGAAGAGAAAGAGAAGAAAAAAACAAGAGACGAAAGAGCGCGCGTGTGAATAAGCAAAATAAAAAAAGGAAGATTTCTGCTGTTAATTCTCATTGAACGCAGTCCACGCCTGTCTCGTCTCGTTTCTGCAACCGACAGTGATGTTGCGTTTCGCTTCGCGAGGACAGTGATGTCTGCGGTGATTGCGGGATATTATGGAGGCACGCGTGCACATCATTACCGGGTTTTTGCACAAATGGACGATGTACTTAGGGTTTAGAGAAACGGACACGTCAGCATTGGGCAAGGAGAAAAGACAGATAACACTTTTGCACAGCGAAAGCGTCAGTGGGCAGACTTGGCAGTTTGTCATAGCAATTCATTGGCTACGCTATAGCACGGTAACGCCTCGTTTTTCTTGACTATTAGAGGCAGCTATAAGTAACTCCGGGCTCCACTGTCACAAGGGTTGCGAAAGAGGGTGGTGTTAGGGTGGTTATGGATGAGAGCGCCTGAGCTTATTTTGACTGCACCAACGTTGTCAAAAAGAACTGTGCGTACAAACTGTGCATGCAGAGTAGTCATGCAAACTGTCGTAATGTGGCGTAAACTCGTGGCGCAAGCATGTCGTAGTTTTAGTGTTGAACAATGGTAGTGATAGTGTTTTATTGTGCGCACATCATTTCGTAATCATGAACTGAGTGGTTTTGTTGCCATGAGCAGACGCTATATGAATTGATCGACTTTTTTTAACGAACTTCTTGACCCAACATATGAGTTTTCTTTTATTTCACGACAATATATCCCGAGTATTCAGAATGCCATCATCATCAAGACTGTGAAGTGTGGCAGCGCCACGTAACGTGGAGGCACCTTAAAATGCAAACAATCTCTTGCTCCTTTGCAGGCATTTTGGTATGCACAGAGTTAGTCGTGACGTCCGCACGGGATTCAACTTTTGTCAGTAGCAGAAATAACCTACTTGTCTGCCTGAGGCTAAGTACACTTCCAGTTTTTTTTTCTCATTCAGTGGTAAAATAAAATAAAAAATAGATTTGATGTTAGAGTGAAATGAGAGAATGACACATTTCGATTATTAAACTCGTTTATCTCCGCCATTGCGGCACCATTTCGAGAAGCTCTAGCTGTGAAAAGCTTCAGGACGATAGGCTTGAGAAGATACCGTTATCAAGGACCGACGCTGCTCACCAACTTCGAGTAACCGCACAAGAAATTACTTTTCCCGCTTTGAATGCAACAAGTTGACTGCGCAATCAGCACCATCTCAGCCCGAACACTTTACTTCTACAGACACCTACTGGATATCACCGCAGTGATGCCTCTCTGCTTTGCTGTTTATGACTCAGAGGTGAGTCATTTCGCGAAGTGCATAGGCGTACTAGCCAGGGAGGCAAAAGAGGCACAAGCCACCCCCCCCCCCCCCCCACACACACACTAAGAAAAGTTAGAGGGGCTGAGCCCTCCCACCCCACTTTCGACAGTGGTCACTGTTAGTTGCATGCTGGGGAAAGCAAACACTAAGGCTAAGTTTTCATTTACCCAGTGACCGTAAACACTTATGGTTTTACGAGGAAATATTACAATATAGTGAAATTTCTCCAACACTTTGGCGGTGACGATTTTCCTTGTGGGCTTTTGCGGTGTGGGGCGCATATGCGGCGCGTTCGCACTTTGTGCAGTAGCATTGCAGAGCATGCCAGCGCTCAACAGGGGCCCAAGAACATTGCATAACTTGTACACGCTTGATTTCTGCAGTGACTGGCTGATGCAGTTAAGGATGCGAACGAGCAAACTTTTTATGGAGTGGCCAAATGATCTCCTGCTTCAGGAAAATTATTTTCTTTGATCAAAACATTATTATCATCGCTGATTTGTCGGAGCTGCTGTGAGCTGATGAATGTTACGAATATTCTTCAATGTTCTAGTCTTACCTGGAAGCGGGAAAAAAGGGGGCCGCTTTTGTCTCTGATAAACCTGATCCGCCTTGCTTATGGTAATTTGGAGCGATAGTGATAGCTTTCAAAGTGGTGACGAATAAAGCGGTGGACTCTAGCACAGTGGGAAGCTCAACTTTTAAGCTTGCCCCTTAGCTTGATTCACCGGACCAAGGAGAAGGTGACGGACTATGGTTTTTAGCACTATGTAGGCTTAACTGAGAGTGGGGCTCATAGGTTCTCATTGAACTTGAATTATGTTTTGCAGCTCAAAGTACAACTTGGACAGCAAAGAACTACGCACACGCAGCGCTGCTTATTTCTATCTATTCCCTCTTTCTTTCTCTCTCAACAAGGACGAGCTCAGAGATGTGTGCACGCACCAGCTGCTAAATGCCTTGATTCTTCAAGTGAATATATTTTGTTATGCTTATATTGTTTCATCTCGCCAGCTGCGATAAGTAGCCGCTGATAATGTGGCCAGCGGCTAGTCTACTTAAATAATATTTAGAAGAAGATTCTCTCCGACTACCCCAAAAAAGTTTTAGATATTCTTCAGCGCACGAATGCCTTGTTTATTATGCATGCGCTATAATGAACACCACGACATTTCACGGATTCGGGACGTCATGTAAGAAGCAGACGATTTTATGGCACACAGACAATTTTAAATGCTGAAGAACCAATGGCAAACAACAATATGCCGTATCGAAAATACTCGATTGTCTTATGTTTTACGTGATTTATAAGTAGTCAATATATATATATATATATATATATATATATATATATATATATATATATATATATATATAGAGGCTGGCGAGTGACTTAGATTTGCCCCCCCCCCCCCACAACTCGCGCAAAGGTTGGTACGCCCTTGACGAAGCTATCCTTCTTTTGTATCTAAATGACTTACAACCATTTTTGTGACAACTGTGATAAGAAAGAGACACTACAGCTCATATTCTGCAACTTTGCTCACTACAATGCATAGAGGAAATCACTTCCTTTGCGGTGACGGCCGAAACAATTCTTCAGTGTCGTCCTGAGAAGTCATTGTGGGTGAAGGTGAGGAAGGCAATGCTAAATTTGCTGCAGTCATCAGACTTGCACTGGTGATTATAGACCGATGGCGTTTTAATTTGTGAGTTGTGAGAATTAGTGTGTGCTCTCTCTCTCCCTCTTTCTTCATCTTTAAAACTGCCTCATTCCTTTCTCCTGTGTAGGGTAGCATACTGGTTCATCTAATTAACATCCCTGCCTATCCTCTCTGTCCTCTTCTTTACTTCCTTTAGCGAATACGTGTTCGTTATAAACTCCTGCCCGACGCCAACACCATTAATAATTTTCGCCTTTGAGTAGTTTGATGGCCCATTGAGACAAGGGTAGCAATGTTTTAATAAATTAACTTAAAAGTAACGTGAAAAAATGAGTATTTCGTGTTTCTTTTTTATTTTATTAGCCTGATTGTTTGTATAATCTCGCGGTATCAATAATACACAGACAAATTTGCTTCACGTGTAAGGTGCAACAGGTGGAAAGGTCCGAAGATCCAGTGGTCGAAGCGGGTTGTATTTAGAAGGTGCAACAAAAGAGAGTTTAATAACAGTCTAACGCAAGGTGTTGCGTTTGCGTTGCGCGTGCATCGGACGCTAACCTCTTGCGGGCTGCCGTTGAGTGACGAACGCTAACGCTACATCCACAATCTTTGCGTGGGGTATTCTAAAGCTCTCTAATATCCTGCCTTTTAAATAATTGAATTTACTAGTAACCAACATCTCAATAAACGATGTTAGCCCATTTAAGTATCCAGGAAGGTTATGCGATAACAACCTGCACTGACAAAAGTGAGTAAGCGCTGTTTGCGCAGAGCTCGCATCTGGGCGTTGCGCTCTCACAAACACGTGGTTATCTGGATACCACTATGTATTTGTATTTTAGGTTACATATTGTGATTAATCATGGGGTTGCAGCTTACAAAACCTCTTTTTATCCAGTCCGTCAACACCAGAAAAGAGCACTAAGAACATTTTTTTATTCAGGACGCGATTGACGAACACTGGCTTTCATGAACATCATAAACGTTTTTCCTAGCCTGTAAGAGTTGGAGCTCGGGTGAATGGGTAACGATTCATTAACAGCAATTCAACAGCGCATCGATGACAGGGAAGAGAGACCGTAAAGGCAAAGAGCGCAGCTTGCGTCTCGCCATCCTCTCCTTTTTCTTATTGTCTTTGTGCTGTTGATGCCATCCTAATAATTGCGTCTTAATACGTTATGACTGGAGGCATGTTAGACTAATTAAATGATAATCGTTCATAATACATCGGTTACTTATTGGATAATATTTAAAACTGATAAGTGAGTAAGCAGCCTACGAGAAGTCACCCCAGCTCTGGACGAAGCGAGATATAGAGAATCAACGTTTATTCCTGCAGCAACCAAGGGGAGCGGACAGCTTTCATTTTCCTTGCTTACGATTGAGATCATTTTGGTCTAAGTATCTGTCTCGACAAGAAGAGTATCGCTCAGGCTTGGTCTTGCTGGTACGAGAAAAAACACACGTTTACTTATGCGCTAAAATGAGACCACCAGAAAAAGTAAGCCTTCTTCCTGATCTTTTGAGTTGATGTATTGATCCTCTCGCAACGACTTCTCAAAGCTTCTTGCTTCTAACGTGGTTTTGTATTGCCTCCGAAATCGTACACCCCTTCCTGGCTTTTACACTCCCTCAGTGATATGCCCCCTTTTTTACCAAGCGACGGTGTCTTGTGAAGCCGCCGCCATACGATGGTGCGGCATGGGACACAATAGTGACCTAATGATGATGTCAGAAATATTGGTATTCTGTGGTGCTATGATTACATCATATGGTTACCTTATCACATGACTGCGACAATTTATTTCCGCGCTTGTTGAGGCATCTAAGTCTTCCACCTGAAAAAAAATTACTTTACCAGTGTATTCACTAGTTAACACGCCACGCCACGAATACAAGTTTTTCACACAGACAAAAATAAAATGTCTGTAATTGCTTTCGTGTGTAGCTACCCTTCATGAAACTACATGGCTTTTTGCGCAATATGGACGGTACGCATAAGGGAGGACTGATGGAGTAATCTCTTTCCCACATGTCGGATCAATTTTGCGAAATACGCCCTTCCTATACGCCGCGCCAACACGCGCGGTCCTGAACGCTGTGATGTCTTTGAGGGATGTCCAAAACCGCATTTCAACCACAGTTAGGATCTGGATAAAACAAGAGCACAGGAATTTCTCCGCAAATAGGAAGTCCATTACTGCCGTTGTATACGAGAAATCACAACGATAATTTCGTGCACGAAAGGCATTCTGGAGCGTATTCACGATATATTTTGTTGGTATACTGGCTTCCAAAGCAACGTAAAGCTGCGCAACTGCTCTTATCACAACTGGGAATATCTACGGCAATCCTTTATTGATTGATTGATTGATTGATTTGTGGGGTTTGACGTCCCAAAACCACCATATGATTATGAGAGACGCCGTAGTGGAGGGCTCCGGAAATTTAGACCACCTGGGGTTCTTTAACGTGCACCCAAATATGAGTACACGGGCGTACAACATTTCCGCCTCCATCGGAAATGCAGCCGCCGCAGCCGGGATTCAATCCCGCGACCTGCGGGTTAGCAGCCGAATACCATCGCCACTAGACCACCGCGGCGGGGCCTACGGCACTCTTTTAGCCACAACGCTGCCACACACACTTGCGAGCACGCGCTGAGCTCTCGCGTGAAATCTGCAAACTGCGTCACACTGTAACTGTTGATGGCTAGCAGTGATCCAGACCGAATGAACATGGCATGCGCGCACGTTGCCTTGTTGACGCCGCCCGCAAATATCTGGTGCCAAGCCACCTTCGTAAACTGAGGGTGGCTTGGCGCCACACGTTTGCTGGCGGCGGGGCAAGTTGGTACTTGCCACAGAGTCAACTCTTTTGAAAGCCGCATTCGCTGGCCGCATATATTCCCGGCAACGCCCAGCTTTGCCGCGCGAGCGTGGCGCCAAAATTGTGGAGCTTGAATTGACTAAATTCTTGTACCTTGCTGTTGTAGTTCTGATGTCGAGACACGGAGTGCCGATACCCATGCTGAGATTGACATACCCTGCACTCGTGCTTTTTCTTTCCTTTCCCGTTCACTTGGTGGTCTTCGAAAGAATTCCTACGGGAACATTGAAGCTTACTTCATGCGTTAGTACACATGACATCATGAAAGATGTAATTGGTTTAATAAGGATAGAATTCTATAAAGAGGTCTCTTCATCAGCCGAAGCAGCCACGACACTAATGTACGAACTTGCAGTAACGCAAATTACATCCCGCCAGTAATTGCAGAAGCCAAGAGAGCCTTGGAGGGAGTGAATTGAGGTCAAGTTGGTGGAAGATCAGGTACCTTCAGATCTGCTCAAAGACGGAGGACAGATTGTGTGAGAAAACTTAGCCACCCTGTTTATGAAGTGCCTCATGACGGGGTGTGTAGCAGGATCTTGGAAGAATGTTAAAATTATCTTAATTCTTAAGAATCCGGACAAGGACTTAAAAAATCACAGGCCCATCAGCTTGCTCTCCGTCGTATACAAGCTTTTACATAGGTAATTACTCACAGAATTGAGACAACATTACGATTCAATCAACCAAAACATCAAGCTGGATTTCGAGCAGGCTACTCAACAATCGACGACATTCACATTGACAATCAGGTGATAGTAAAATGCTCGAAATACACCAAACCACTATTTATTACGAGCAGGCATTTGTTTCAGTAGAGATATCAGCAGTCATGCAAAAACCGTAGAATGAGGGCGTCGACAAAACATGTAAAACGTCCTGGAAGAATTTACAGATCAACTGCCACCATGCTGCTCCCTAAAAAAAGCGACATATTACCAAGAAAGAGGACAGCGAGAGATAAAAATGTTTATTCTTACAGAAAAGCAGAGACGTCAGCCTGAATCTATGTTCTTGCCTGCTACTTAGGGTTAAGAAAGGCGAGGGGCGGAAAAGAGAGTATAGAGAGACGATGTTGTTGACGATGATCAGGAACGTAACGATGAGTGACTGTGAGCTTGTTTGCGCATTCAACCGACAAATGCCTTTCAAGAGCAAATCTTGATATTTCTGCTAAGGAAGCGTAATTTACGGTTTTCTCGCTTTAGTTCCATAGTTATAACTTGCGCGTGTGAAGCTGAGGCACGAAAAATTCGAGTTTATTCAAGATCACTTTAGTGTTGTTTTCCCCTCGTTACCTCGGGTACCCGCGAGACGACTGCACGCATGCGCACATTAACCAGAAGCCCCTCTTCCATCATACAAACGACACCTAAAACTTTATTTCCTACTTCGTCACCGTTGAACTCAAAGCATCTTTTGAAAGTGGCTGACAGCACTATTGCAACGTCATCACGACCCGGTCTGTCGCATCACTGCATTCATCGGCCATAAAAAGGGCACAAAATATCAGCCATATTGATCCCTCCCACCCTCCCGTCCTCTTCCACCCATCCCTAGCAAGAACTCGGACGTTTCTTATTTCACGCTACAAAGAGCGCATAATTGACGAGGCGGGGTGTGGACGAGGAGGAGTCGTGCAGTTCGATGAGCATCGCATTATATTTTTTTTCGTGTACACGTCTGTGGTCTGTATATTAAGTGAAGAAACACACGGAGTTTACGGTTGATGGGAGATCGATGCAGACAAGAGAAACAAAGTACGAAGAAATCAGTGGCGATTGTTTTCGACACAATGACACTTGGAAAAGTTATTTCATCCCCCCCCCCTCCCTCCCTTTCCCACAATGTTGCTCGTGATACGTGACGGTGTCGTACTTTCATTACTATTACCTTTCCTGACACTCGTAACTCATTGCATAGCAAGGAATACTATACGGACACTTCTGGCGCGTTTTTTTCTTTTTGTTTAGATTGATAAAGCATGTTCTATCTGAAAAGGAAAGCCCGCGAGGGCTGCTGACAATGACGATTCAAGCAGAGAGGACACGCGCTGGCCTTTCAGGGGCCAAGCTCCTAAAGCCGTGAATAATTGTCTCTTGGCTCGTCGTGGTTTGTGACCGCCTAGTTCAATGCCTCACTGAGCAGGGAGAGACAGACAGACAGACAGACAGACAGACAGACAGACAGACAGACAGACAGACAGACAGACAGACAGACAGACAGACAGACAGACAGACAGACAGACAGACAGATGGACGGACGGACGGACGGACGGACGTACAGACAGACAGACAGACAGACAGACAGACAGACAGATGGACGGACGGACGGACGTACAGACAGACAGACAGACAAGCAGACAGACAGGCGGACGGACGGACGGACGTACAGACAGACAGACAGACGGACGGACGGACGTACAGACAGACAGACAGGCAGACAGACGGACAGATGGACGGACGGACAGACAGACAGACAGAGAGACAGACGGACGGACGGACGGACGGACGGACGGACAGACAGACAGACAAAGAGACAGGAGATGCGAGATGGCGGTACTTGGCGTGTTCACCAGATGGACGCACGGACGGGCGCATGGACGGACGGACAGACAGACTAGCAGACTGACAGACTAATGGATGGACGCGCGGACGTAAAGATGAATGGACGCACGAACGAACGGATGGACGGACTCACGCATGGATGCATGGACAGACGAATGGATGCGTTGATGGACGCATGGATGTATATCTTATGACTATATGAAACCAACCACGATCCGAGGAACATGCATTGACCTAGTATTTGCAAAGTTTTCACTGCAACCTACACAGGAACCGTTCACCCTTCATTTCACAGAACATGAAGTCGTCATATATGAAGGGAAATCACAATCCATCCATCGTCTCGAAGAAGAAATAAAAGTTGCTTTCTATATTACACATACAGTATTTCTCATGATGTCTTTACACGATGTTCGACTTGGCGAATTACACACGGAAGATTCGTGGTTCTACCGATGATTCCTTTGACAAAGTCACGTGATTACGTTGTCATGTGACGTCGGGATATACAAGTCACAATCTGGACTCTGGCGCTGCAATCGTTCATCTATACCATGAGAAAAATGGGTAGTTGCCTAGTCCTCGTGCTTGCAGGCTTCGAATGAACGTGTATCTGTGTTTTTTATTTTGTTTCGGTTTTTTTTAAATAAATTAATTGACCGTAGTAAACTTCGTGCACCGATTATAATTGCTGAGCATAAAAAGGCGAAAGTGGTGAAGCGTAACGGCTTAACTTTTGGAGAACTTCGTCTAGCGGCAAAGCAAATTCAGACTCAAGAAGCCGAAAATTCTATCAGTTATGTTTATCATACTCTCTTCTCATATCATACCGAGATTATTGGACAATAAATATTGCTATACACCACTAATCGGTGTGATAACGTACGGGAAAAGAAAGAAACAAATGTTCAGCGACTTTAGAGAGAAGGCGGCGTGATTTCCACGAGTGGTGACACCATCCGGAACTGTGAACTTTCTCTGCTGTCATCAATTCATCGTTAAGGGCAAGGTAAATCGAAATGTAGAGCCAGAGCTCGCTCTCAGGACAAGAACTCTGCACGTCAACAAGGTGCGGGGAGGGGGAAAGATCAAAACACCTAGCGCTGTACACTATGCACGCACCGTTGGTGCATTTATACCAGTTCTATGCACGTGCTCGTTATCCTAGCTGCTGTCGCGGGAGCAGTTTAATAAATGTGGTGGCTCGAATGCCCCGAGACCCCGGGTTTCTCTTTCCCTAGCATATTCACCGAAGCGTGACAGGTGTGAGAGAGTGAGATAGAGGGAGAAAAGCGACGGAGAGTATAGCCTGTTGGTGAACGAAGCCGAGCTGCTGCGGAACTCTGTGGCCCCCCGCTTGCTGTTTGCTGTCAACATAAGCAAACACTGCATGACCCAGTAGCACTTTCCCCGAAGCACCCATCGGAGACCATTCCCACCTTGCTGACAATGTGCGTGCTTCTTCTACCTATATCGACCCTGCTGCAACAGACCGTTCGGACGGCTACAACGCGCTCACGGGCGCTCTACGCTGTGCTAGCCTGAATGAAAGGGCGGCGAGTGAGCCTCTATAGAAAGACAGCTTGCAGGGTTAGTCACGCTATAGAGAGGTACGCGTACATTGACTGAGGTTGGTTACATGGAAGTATGTTGATTAATAATAGACGCATGCGCACATGTGCTACCGGGGGTGTGTACAGGTATATTTTCTACAGCATTCTTTGCCTGCATGGCTGAGATAGATAGATAGATGAATAAATAGATAGATAAATAGATAGATAGATAGATAGATAGATAGATAGATAGATAGATACTAAGATTAGCTATTGAGCACCCCATCCAGCTGCGCCTTTCGGGACGTTTCTCCCTTGCATAGGCCCACGACTCTAGAAATTTCTAAAAAGAGCGTTGCAGTAAAACAACGAAAACCATGAAAAAGTATACAGGAGAGATCTATTTTTTTTCGGTTCGTTTTTTTCTTCTCTTCTTTCTTATTTTATTTGGCGCGAGCTTCGATGAGCGAGGGTAACCACCAACTCGCTTGTCAAACGTGAATTTGGGAATGACCTGTCCTAAATGTCACATCCGCGCCAAAACATAATAAGTAGAAAGTCAGGCAGGTTAACCAGATGAGCGTTCGTTTCTCTACCATGCACTGGAGATAAGAGAATGGAGATTAAAAGAGAAAGAGGGGAGAGAAGGAGAGCACTGCAAGTACAAAGGAGTACAGTCAGTCAGTCACTAAGGCCAGAATTTCTCTGACCAACAAGACCCAAGCGTCCAGACATGCGACCGAGAAACTGCGGCCTTGGAGAGGGTCATGGGCGATCCATTAGGACCAGTGAAGTGCTGAAAATACTGGATTGAGAACCTCCAGCAGTTTACATGCTTTTTAATAAATACTTCGTCAGTCCAAACAGCTATTCTTCGAGTAATTGTAGAAGTTTACAACGTGGACTTTGCGTACTGCTTGGCACCAAGAGAAAACAAAACGATCTTCATGAGGAGATGAGCAGAATAATTTTTCGGTGCAGGCATGCGAGCTCCAATTAAAGCCTGTTCCACACAGTAAGCCGTGGAAATTCAGTGACAGTTCCACAGTGAACATATGCACTTTCAGCAGGCCTGATAATGGGGCGAGTTTGCATGGGCGCCATATAAGGGTAATGGCATGGCAAGTAGAATCTTGTTAGGCAGATACATAAATATGGTGTGCCACATGTCTGCCACATTTCGCTGAGTTTTATAGACTGCCCCCATGTTACTGTAGTTGAGTTAGGCATTGTTGTCAGCGAAAACCATAGACTTGCTTCCTCTACCAGTTGCTGCCACGTAGTGACGCAGCGCCGACGCAGAGGCGGCGCAGAGGGAGGGGCAATCGCTCACTTAGCGGGGTGGTGGCGCCCTCTGCGGAGCTACTTTTCAACAATTATAAGAATGCATTACGATTACCTCTTGAATAAACCTGCTACTGATGATAACTTGAACCTTGTTCATTAAATTTACCCTAGTCTGAGCATTGCCAGCCTTGTGAAGGGCTGTACCGACCACTCAACTGTCAGTGGGATCTCGGCACAAGATGTTGATGAACGAGATGCCATCATCTGAATTGCTGCACACATAAACCAAGCTTTCAAGCAACGTAATGGGCACAAATGTTAAAACAAAGCAATGAGGTTCTTCTCAGCGGTCTGTATTTGGTCCTGTACTCCGCACTGACGTAGCTGTTACGGTGCTCGACTGCTTAACCGAAGTTTGCGGGTTCGATTCCAGTCATATTGATTGATTTCTGAAGGACGTGGAGCACTTGAGGCCAGTGCACCATGTGATGCCAGTGTTCGCTAAGGCGTAAGCAGCGTACGCGTCGAAATGCTTGACACCCTACCCTTCAGCATGCCTCGCCAACTATCATTCTTTCTACATGTAAAACGCGAAATATTCTTAATATTGTTACGTGGAAATAAGAGTATACAGTCCGCAGTCACAACACAGCTCACCAACAATGTCAACCTTTTCACCTTCAGTTTGGGGTCTCAAACTAGATGAGTCTCGTGGGTCTCAAACCAGATGCGAGGGGTCTTGTAAAGACATATTATGACATTCGCAAGCTTAACGGTTGGGCCCCAGTCATATCGCTTGCTGGCGCGCTCGTACATAGTGAGCCACTTGTCCACTTTGGCGTTGTTCTGTCCAGTAAAGGTACCGGGATCACGGGGTTGCGGTAAAGAGACGTACCGGGCCACTGTCGTTGCCGAGATAGGTGGCGAAGGCGTGTCTTCCCCCACAGCCATAGTGGCAGACTTAAGGGGACGTTCACTGCGTAGCCGCGTCGTCAAAAGAGCATCAAGCAAAAGAGCATCAAGCATCAGGTCACCGGATTGAATCCCGGTGTCAGCGCTGTATTTTCGATGGAGGCGAAAATGCTGTAGGCCGTGTGCTCAGATTTCGGTGCACGTTAAAGAACCCCAGGTGGTCGAATTTACGGAGCCCTCCAATACGGCGTCTCTCATATTCATATGGTGATTTTGGGACGTTAATTCTACATGTCAATCAATCAATCACTCGGCAATTGTGCGTGTAACTTTTAAACAAGGACTGTGAATGCAAGGCCCTGAAAGGCCACTCTTTCAGTTTTCACTGTGTCCGTGCGCGCTGGCTTGGCGCTTTTTATTTATGTATTTATTTTTACCAATGCTTTTTTGTGTAATATTCATACGCAAGAGCAATAGCGACAAAAGAAATAGTTCTTTAAGTTCGCTTTGACTTCTCATTTCTAAGTTGCAAGGATGTCGCGTGCCACCGTTTTCATAAAAAGAAAAGAAAGGTGTAGGAACGTCTCCACCTTTTAAACCCCGCACAAATTCATTGCGCTGCGTTCCCAGCTCCATTAAGGGGTCATTATAATGAGCCTTCAAGCAGGTGCGCCATGCACATTTAATTCAGCTCTTAGCAAGTACACATGCAGGTGATTAAGAATGCAACGCATGACCGCCGAACGCGCAGCTACTGCCACCATTCTAAGAACGATAGCATTTATTCCTTTCGTTTCAGAAAAAGCAAATAACAAAAATAACAAAAGCTCTCCGTGATCTGTTTTCACTGAAATCACAACTCTTTTTCCCACCTTTTCATCCTTACGCAAAGTACATCATGCAGTTCAGTGAATGCTCTTTTAGTGCGGGTAATAAAAGGAGAAGCTAGCACCTCCGAATAACGAAGTTACGAGAGTGACCTTGTTAAGGCAGCTCCTTTGGCCTCTGACAACAGGAGAATCGCGCAGCTCGTTTTCTGTGTTAAACGGACCCTCTCTCAATCTCTCTCTCTCACACACACACACTCGTGCGTACGTACGTGTGTTTGTATTTTACGCACCTGATGCTATCGTGGTAGCTGGATATTCTTGACACGTATTCACAGCTAGATATCAACTTGTAGCTGGTATGCTGGTAGCTGGATAACTTAGGCACCGGCTGGTATTCGTATCAACAAAACAAAACGTGCCTGATTTGCCGATATATTGGAATTGGTATTTCGTGAAAGTGAAACATGTCTTTACAGAGATAGTGGAGCGTTTATTGTGCCTTCTTTCAGCAACAGCAAGAAATTACAAAGTAACGTTACACACGGCAAGCAGCTCCAAACTTGCAGCGTGCACCTCAAGAAGAGAGCACGCACAAAATTAGCAAACACAGGACAAGCGCAGACTAACAACTCTCACAGCTCAACCCTTGAAGCCCGCTGTCCAAAAACAGAAAAAAAACGCATAAAACGAGTGCACAAGTATACCCAGGGCAAGCGCAAACAACTGTCACTATACTTCCTGCGTCGCGTGACAGTAGCGGGCTTCTTTTGTAAACGCTGCCTTGGCAGCGTGTGAAGTGACCTTCATACTGTCCTGAATTACGAGTCTGGTAAACGCGCGCCGGACAGACCAAGCTGTGTGGAGATCTGGCGTTTCCTGGAATTGTGGCAGCTTGGGCTAGTTAATATGACATGATGATAGTTTTAGCACGAGAACAGAACGACGACAAAGAGACAAGCAGGACCTTCTTGTTCTTCGTGTCCTTCTTGTCTCTTTGTCCTCGTTCGGTTCTCGCGCTATAACTATCGGCTTCTTGGAAGCAATGACGTTTAGACCGAACCCAACACAAGCCTGCCGCACCACCTTACCTCTGATAACGGAAACGGGCGAAAGTTTTGAAGCTCTGAGGACGACTGCAAAATCTCATACAATGTATATAAATAGCTTGCTGTTAGTGTCACGGACAGTGAACGCTCAGGGGCGTATAGTGGTTAGCACCTCACACTGAGAATCGAGAGGTTGTTGGTTTGATTATACGCGACAGATGCTTGCCTGATGGCTTTTTTTGCGCTTTCTTAGTACATATTATTCAACGTCACTTCCGTGACGGAAGTACCTCATCTGAATCGTGGTGGAACCCGGCATAAAACACTTTTATGTAAAAACAATTGCGCAAGCTTTCGCAAATCAGTGACACGTGCACTAATTTTCAGGCAACCATGCGTAAAAAGGTGGCTGTGATTCCATACCTGCGTGACATATGGCACAATCCAGAAACGATTGGTTGAAGAAAAGGAGTCTCAGTGGTGTTTCTTGCGTCCAATAACTTGTAGTTATGTGCCAGAAGCATTCCTCTAGTAATACCTTCAAAGAGCGGAAGAATTGAGCAACAAAATGAAATGGTAGAGTGTGTGAAAAGCGTAGTGTAAACGTACCTTTGTCGTGTGGTCGAAGTTATGTTGGACAGACAGACAGATTCTTGAATGTGCTATTGCAGGAGCACAATGAAAAAGTGAAAAGAAAAGGCTGTGATGATTTCCTCGTGACTTATTGCACGGAATGTAAAAGCGTGCCGTTGTATCAGGAAGCCAGTGTGTCGGCTACTCATCCTAACGCAAGCACTAGGATCAACATTGAAGTGGTGGCGATAGCAAATAGAAGCCGTTTTAGCAATCCATAGATCGCACCTAAACAAATTACCCGATTACTTAAATTCACAGACACCTGTTTTTTCAGCGTAGTTTCACTGCTGTTTGGTTTTTAGTTTGTTTTATCACCCTGATGGCTTTGAGTGGTATAGTTGGAAGTAAGCGATTGTTCTCATCGTTTTTTGTCCGCTATGTACATTTTGCACTTTACTTACAACCTTTTTTATGAAATACAAGCTAGTTCGCTTCCTAACCTTGCTCCTGGCTCTTCCCTATTAGTCGAACTTTTGTCGAAATATCCATTTCAAGAGGAATCGGTTGAAGCACAAACTCGACAACTCAACCTTTGTTCGGTGTTGAGGCATTTCTATACTTGAGGGGGTGTGGGTCTCGAAAAATAAACATTACCGGTATTGTTGCTGATAACACTTCATATGTCGTCTTTTTTTCTTTTTTTTCCTGTTGTCGAGTTCGCTTTTTGATGGAGGCGAAATCGCTGTAGGCCCGTGTGCTTAGATTCGGGTGCAGGTTAAGGAACCCCTGGTGGTCAAATATTATCGGAGCCCTCCACTACGATATCTCTCATAATCATATGGTGGGTTTGGGGCGTTAAACTGCACATATTGATCAATCAATGTTGTCGAGTTTGCGCTGCACCGGATTCCTCAATACTTACCAACAAGTGCACTTTTCGACCTTTGTTATTACTTTAAAGACGCAAATGTATGGGATCCTAGGAGTGACCTAGAGGAAAGTCGGCACACTGCCTAGGTGAAGAACCGACTTGCATAAAACGGACATGGAACGGGCCGCACGGCGAACAATGGAGAAGGAGGAGGGTGCAGAAAACGAGGAAAAAGGTTAATTAACAATAACGACGCCTTAGGCCAGATTAGATATCACGGTAATATAACTGCGCATATAACTAAGTTGTAATATATGAAGATAGGTTACAAAAAGAAATGTGAGCGTCACTTTCGGCCCTGAATATTGATAGACGACTCGCATATGTCTACATCGAGGTCTACATTGAGTCACATTCATCGCTTAGTCGAGAGTTGTTCGTCGTTTATTGATGGGGTGTGGTTGGGTGAAAGTGCAATTTTGTGCCTAAGGCCGCGATCAGCCCGCGAGCTTACGAGTGTGCTCGTTGGTTCTAGAGCATCGTCCTCCAAGGCGTGAAGGAGTGACTTCGACTCCAGTGTTTCTACGAGCGCCGACAGCTGTTGATTCAAATGAAAAGGGGGTTATCATGGCCTAGCGCACGTTGTATGGGTATAGTCATTTTTCCAGAAGGGTCACCTGTTCTCTTCTTTCACTCCACTCCCCCTTCTCACCCACCTACAAAGCAGAAGTAATTTCCTTGCCTATCCTCAAGTGACTACTACCTGTTCTACCACAAATGTATGGTGTTGGGGGCATGACTCCTCTCGCAAATTTTGCTGCGATAATGATTATGAAGACTCTGGGCAGGATTTTTGTTTTAGTCTACATGCTTGGCGGTCCGATGGCGGTGGCTGCTCAGTGTATGCTTGTTCCTTCGGCCGATTTTGTGTATGCGAACGTACACTAGCTTGAGCTGCGGGATGCTTTAGATCACAGTGGCATTGTGGGGTGTGGACCTGTAATACACATATTTCGTAACGTCTCTTTCACGATGTCTGGCTCAATTCAACTATTGCATTCATTACCGTACTACCAGCCCTAAAAAATGTTGGCAACGTTATTTGCGTTAACGATAACAATTGTATCTGGTGTTTTACGTGCCAAAAAAACAATATGATTGCGGGGCATGCCGTGTCGGAGGGCTCCGGCAATCTCAGTCATTTTGGTTTCTTTGACATGCACTGACATCACACAATACCCGGGCCCCTAGCTTTCCAGCTCTCTAAAAACACGAAAACCGTCAACAGCATTGAACGCGTTAACTTCGAGTCAACAGTAAAGTACTTTGACCACTGTGGCTCGTTCAGTGGGGGGCGTAAACAACAAGAGGGAAGGCAGGGAGGTTAACCAGGCACATGCCCGGTTTGCTACCCTACGCTGGGGGAATAGGAAGGGGGCATAAAGATGAGAGAGAGAGGAAAGAGAAGAGAAAGAGAGAGAGAGAAAAAAGGAGGATTGTCAGTCAATTGGCTGGCGCGTATGCAGCGGTGGCACTACACAAAAGCTAAAGGTGGTCAATAGGCCTGTAGTCCTCAAAAAGCACAAGACAGCTTTGACTGCTTTTTGAGCCGACGAAAGGTGATGACGGTGTTCCAGTAGCATCTCCACAGAGAGTGGCCAATCGTCCAATTGTCGCAATGCGTCCGAAAGCTTCTGTCTTTCAGAGGCAAATTGAGGGCAATGGCATATCAGATGGCCGATGTCTTCTTTGGTGCAGCAGACGTCGCATTCCGCATTGTCGGTCAATCCGATGAGGGTTCTATATGCTTTTGTGAAGGAAACCCCCAACCAAAGGCGACAAAGAAGTGAAGCTTCACGTCGACGAAGTCCGGATGGAGGTCGAAGTTCCAGTCGAGGGTTTACTTGGTATAGTCTCGTAAGTCTTATGCTTGGGGTGTTCCACTCCTGCAAACTCAGACTACGTGCCAGGTGACAAAGTTGCTTTGCAGCGTCAGTCCTTGACAAAGGAATCGGAAGGATGTGTTGTTCTTGGTGCGATGTGCGAGCTGCGTTGTCTGCGGAATCATTGCCACTGATCCCACAATGGCCAGGAAGCCACTGATACTTGACCTCGTGGCCTGTTTCTGTGACGTGGTGAACGAGCTTGACAACTTCGTAAGTTAATTGTTCATGGCAACTTCGTCGAAGGACTGACTGCATGCTCTGTAGGGCTGGTTTTGAGTCGGAAAACGCAGCCCATTTACTCGGTCTTTCGGATTTGATGTACTCTATGGCGCCACTCAAAGCCGCAAGTTCTGCCGTTGTGGACGTAGTGACATGTGACAGTTTGATTCGCAGAGTGATTCCTCTAGCTGGAATCACCACCACACCACCAGAACCAGACGCTGTGGTTGAACCATCGGTGTATATGTGCACGTGGTTGTTGTACATTTCGTGCAGATGGCTCAAGCTTAATTGTTTTAGGGTTGATGAAGGCAAATTTGATTTTTTCTGTATTCCTGGAATTGAAACACGTACGTGTGGAAGTCTCAGGCACGACTGAGGATACACCAGTTTCTCAGCAGGCGTGAAACCTGACGTAAACGACGCACGATGAGCTCAGACAATTGCACTAAATTTCGTGCGGGGCCTCTCAGTAGCGAGGGTTGCCAAGTGGTGGGAAGGATTCTTAGCATGTTGCCTCAGGTACGTACGCATCGTTTCAATGGTGATGTGCGTCACGATCGAGTAGTCTTGTGCAATGGCAATTGTTTCAGCTGTCGATGCGCAGCGGCATAAACCAAGGCATATCCTAAGCGCTTGGGCTTGAATATTCTGGATTGTGCGCAGGTTCGTTTTGCACGTGTTCGATATAACAGGTAGGCTATACCGCAGGAATCCAGTAAATAATGCCTTGTACAGCTGTAACATAGACTCGACAGACATTCCCCAACTTTTCCCAGCAAGAAACCTGAATAAGTGACAAATGGCAGTCAGCCGCTTTTTCACGTAGCTTACGTGGGGTGTCCAAGACAGGTTTCTGTCGATTATGATTCCCAAGAACCTGTGACTCCGGCTGCATGACACCGACTGCCCGTTAATTGATATGCCGTAAGCGGACATTGGTTTTCTGGTGAAGGCCACGACTGCACACTTTTCACTTGCAATTTCAAGCCCTTGTTTGCGTAAGTGGTACGATGTCACTGATGCTGCCTTCTGAAGTCGAGCGCGAAGTTGAAGTCGAGTGACACCTGATGTCCACACACAGATGTCATCAGCATAAATGGAAAGTCGTACACTGCTTGGTTGCTTGCCAACTAGTTCAATGAGTGTTAGGTTGAACAGCGTCGGGCTTAGCACTTCGCCTTGTGGGACTCCTCGGCTGCAGTAATACTCGGGTGTTGGGCCATTCTCTGTCTGCACGTGAAATGATCTATTCTGTAGGTAGCTCTGAACCCACGTATATATCCTGCCACCGAGTCCCACTCCTTCTAGTGCGCTGAGAATGGCTTCGTGGGTGACATTGTCGTAGGCCCCTTTAACGTCAAGAAACAGAGCAGCAGATAACCGTTTGCAAGCCTTCTGGTGTTCTACATATGTCACCAAGTCAACTACATTATCAATTGGCGAGCGGCCTCGTCTGAACCCGGACATGGCATCTGGATATATTTCGTAGTACTCTAAGTACCATTCCAGACACGTTAAAATCATCTTTTCCATAACTTTTCCCACACAGCTCGCGAGGGCAATCGGGCGGTAAGAGGAAATGCCCAAGGGTGACTTGCCGGATTTGAGAAGTGGAATCAGGCGACTCGACTTCCATTCCTGTGGAACCATGCGAGTTTGCCAGGAGTCATTGTACAGCTGCAAGAGTGCCTGCCGAGCTTGATCTCCTAGGTGACACAGAGCGCGGTAAGAGATGCCGTCAGGTCCTGGCGCTGAAGAACGTCTACACAAAGCAAGCGCAGCCTTTAGTTCGTCCATTGAAAACAAAATCTCCATTCGGGGATCACGTGATGATACAGAAAAAGTCGGGCGTCTTTGTCCCAGTTGAATTTGAGCCGCAGGCAATCCTTCGACAGAAGGAATCTGCAACATCAATCTCTTTGCAGCGTAAGTGAAGTGCCAGAGATTTTAATGGGCAGCGCTGAGTAATGGTTGCACGAAGACCCTGGACAGTTCTCCAGATTAGTGACAGAGGCTTTCTGAGATCCAAAGACTCGCAAAAAGATACCCATTGTTGCTTGTCCAGCTTGTCCATGTGACGCTGTATTTTCTTTTGTGTGCGTCTGGCCACTCTGAGATCATCAAGTGACCTCGTGCGTCTATAACGTCGTTCTGCACGACGACGAATCGCTCGGAGTTTCTCGGGATCAATGTCCATATCAGTGCGAGATGAGCTCACCGGAAGCGAACGCGTCGTTGACGGTAGGGCACTCTTTATTGCATCCTCTAGGTTGAAAGGTGAGGCGCCAACATATTCTTCCATGATTAACTTGTATTTTTTGCCAATCGATGCGCTGGACGGCTCTGGAGGACTTGAGACCTGGAAAGCCGTTAATCTTCAGGTATGTTGGGATGTGGTCACTACCCCTTGTTTCCAAATCCGAAAACCAGTGCACTCTGCGTGTGAACGAGCGTGAGATGAAAGTGAGGTCCAGGCAACTGCTATAGGCCGATCCGCGCAGATAAGTAGGGCTGCCGTCATTCACGAGGATAAGTTCACATTCAGAAGCGAAAGACACTAACTGTCTACCTCCAGTGTTGACCCTGGAGCTTCCCCATAAGTAGTGGTGGGCATTGAAGTCACCAGTTATCACCCATGGCTGGAGAGTCGAATTCGAAATTCGGCGCAAGCATTCTCGGTCTAGACGACTTGATGGATGTAAGTAGGCTCCGATGATGGTGAATGTGGTCTTCTTGTTTTTTACTGTTCGGCAAACGTACTGGTTTTCTTCGTCAGGGGATACAGGGTGATGAACATAAGTTAACTCGCGCCGTATGAACACAATGACCTTGCTGCACTCTCCGTGGGTAGAAGACATAAAGTACTCATATCCAGACAGTCTCATCTGGGCTGACAGGTTCGGTTCACAAATCAGAATTATGGAGAACTGGTTCGTGAATACATATTGCCGGAACTCGGACATACGCGCCCTAAGTCGTCTGGCATTCCACTGAAGGACAGATGCGTTCTTGACCTCATCGCAAAAGGATAACATGTTGCGGGCCATTGCTTTACCTTAGAGTGGCAAGCACCGGACTCAAAGTGTCCAGCACTTGAAATGCGCTCTGTGCTTATGGGGTGTTCAAGTTGCTTAGGAGCATGCGCATTGCACTCATAAGGGTCTGCAACATGTTGATGACCTGGCGATCCTCAGTTGTCTTTTCATCAGTGGTTCGTGATGGCGTGGAGGTTGGCGGGGATCGATGCACCTCTGAAACAGGCTGTGTTCGTGGAAGTGATGGCCACTCTTCACGAGGTGGGTGTCGTAACCCTGATTCCGTTTCCGGTGTATCCGTCTTCGCAGAGCTTGACGACGGGGGGCCAGTTCTTCTTGCTTGAGATGACGGGTCTCTATCGACAGATGCCACGTTGCGTGATGATCTTCTGTGGTGGCGCCGACATCGCCTGACAGAAGCAGCGGCTTCCCTGTGCGTTCAATTGTCGCGCACCATGCGTTTCAGCACCGCGCGTTCATTTCTCACTCGTGGGCAATCTTTATACGACGCTTTTTGAGCGCCGTGGCAATTGGAACATTTGAACGCAGTTGCGTGGCAGGTGTCTTCTGAATGAGGTTCGGCACACCGCGGGCACACGACATTGCTAGTACATACTCCTTTGACATGTCCCATCTTGAAGCATCTGAAGCATTGTAGGGGCTTCGGTATGTATGGACGAACCTGATGGCGAACGTGGCCAACTTTGACGTGGGGGGGAAGACTGTCTCCTTCAAAAACAATCTTCAGGCATCGTGACTGACCAAGCTTTGTGATGTGCTTGGTGAAGATGTCGTCTGTAGTTGTCTTTATCAAGATTGGAAAATCGTCAGCGGGAATGGAAATGTCCACGTCATAAATGACGCCAACACTGCCCTTACAGTCAGTGGGGATCACTGATTTAACTGTGGCTCTGTCGATTTCCGAGATGTTTTGTAGGCTTTGCAGTGCACTACGGTGTAGAACATCAACTGCCAGATGATTCTTCCGTGAGTTGATCCTGACGTCTTTAATTTCATTTGGAGCGAGTTCTTCGAGGTATGCAGAGAGGACTTGCCTGTTAAGCCGTTGTAGGTTGGCTGAAGGGTCCACAGCCATAAAGAATATAGTGTGTGGCCAACGCTGCGCGGTAGCGTGCACGGTGGATATACTCGTCATCGACGACGTTCGTAGCAGTCTTCGTTTTGCATTGCGGCTCATGACGACTGTGTAGTAGTCATCCGATGACTCGAAACCGTCGGAATAGAGCTCGTTGCCTCGCTGTCTGTGCCACTTGAGGTGGTCCCACGTTTCCTAGCCGCTGCCAGACGTAGCGGTTGTCCACCTCGAAAATCCTGAGAGGCTTCTTCATCCATTCTTGCAAAGAGGGAGCAGCAGCTCCCAGAATTCGCGGATAAACAAATAGAAAATTTGAGACAAGGGTACAAGCGTTCTATGAAATAGACACTTCTTCGTCGTACAGTAGAGTGGCCAGTAAACTATGGCTGATGCTGGCTAACATTGGTTGACCTTTTACTCATTTCGGCTTATTATGATTATCCTCCGTTGAGCAGCGTTGTGTTTATTCACTTTCAATACAAGAATTTTATCAACCAAAGCTTTTTTATATGCTTGAGGTATTTCTAGTAGGAATGCGCTCATTCAACCACATTACCTTTATCGAAATATACAGAATGCTTATTCGACGGTCTCTTCAAGGCCACACAATGTGCAGTTTGTATTGTGCGTAGCGCGGAGGTCGCAATCATCCCGCTTTCCTCGTATATGTTCGTTTTCTTAGAGCAGTTCGCAGAATCGCCGACCAGGCAAGCCAGTGCCTCGAGGGGCCAAGCCCAAATCATTGGGCCTGTCGAGGACAGACTCGTCAACCCGCGAAGGACAAGGAGCGCTTTCTTGCCCCA
This sequence comes from Rhipicephalus microplus, assembly GCF_043290135.1. Classification (NCBI taxonomy): domain Eukaryota; kingdom Metazoa; phylum Arthropoda; class Arachnida; order Ixodida; family Ixodidae; genus Rhipicephalus; species Rhipicephalus microplus. The sequence goes on from NC_134708.1 coordinate 59,668,107, forward strand.
ATGTTATAGACTGGCGTTAATAAAGGCGGAAGTTTTCCGGTCGCGTGGGCTTCGGCGTTGCCTAGTACGTCGGATGCCATATTTGGTTCTGTATTCTCTGCCGCGGTCACTGAGTGCACTTCTACATATTGTCGTCTATTCGCTCGTCTCGTGAGACGCGTTTCTCGGCTATTGTATTTCGCATTCACGCCCACATTCACACGAAGATGTTAAGCTCTTCTGCTATTTTTTTTTCATTTATGTAGTGCGCCAGAGAAGAAAGTCTCGAAATGCCGCCTGCCATAGCTTATGCGCTCGATGCAGTAGAGTACAGCAAATGCAACAGGAGCGCCAGATAGTATTCCTCAAAAGTGGGCGAAAAAAACATTAAATTTTTGCCACTCCATGACAACGCGTAGGACGCACACATGCCGCTTCCTTGTATAACGACTGAGAATCAAGTTATTGTTACCGATGTGGGGTAAATTAAGGTAGCAATGCAGACACGGACACGGCATTGGCATTGTCGTAATATCTCCTCTGGTGTCAGTTTGTACGCGCCAGCCGTAGGAGTGTATGGCTGTTTTGGTAGAGGTTGAACATTTGGTTTCAGTATTAGCAGTGCAACATTCAAATACGGTTATCAGAACTTGGTTTAGGTGCGGAGCACTTCACGGGTCCGGGTTTGGATTCGTTCATGCACTTCATGTGGCTTTTTCATCCTCAGAATAAAGCGCTCAATGCAGGCAGTAAGAAGGCAAGAACTTTTCAACACCGGGTTAACGGAAAGGTTCTTAAATACATAGTAAAAGAAATAATCATGAACTAATGGCAATAATCAACTGATATCGCTAAAGCGTGGGTATGTGCTACAGTTACTAGGTGAACAAGCACAACCTTTTGGAATGGGCTGGAACATTAGACGACCTACTCGTTACGCTATCCGCATCGTGTGATGCCTGGTTGTTCCTTAGTTGTTATAAACACTTTATTACTCCTACTAACTTGATTCCTTTCCCGACATCAAGTCTGTCTAAGGCAAGTTTTCGAACAAATCGCAAGCACCAGCATGGCTCAGTAGTACAATACTGGGCTGGCACGCAGCGGACCCACGCTTGAGTATCCCGCTGTGTCCTTGGTGCTTTTTACTTACCCAGTTTTTTTTTATTTCGTGCGATAGTAATCACGGACACCGGCGGTGGCGGCGGACAACTACGGTGTCACGCGCGACCTGAATTGTGATCCCATAACAGCTTTCGCTGTAATATTATATGACCAATATTGTGTGCACTACACAAAGCCTTCACAAAAGCACGTCACAAAATTTCCTTTGTCCTTACGGAGTGGGAAAAGAAACTTTCTCTCGTGCTTATTCCTCGTTCAGTAACACATTGCAAACAGCTTTTCGGTTTTATTGTCAATGGATTCTACAGTTCGCGAATGCTATGTGCCGTTTACTAACCATGTTATTGCGACATACCGAAGAAAACAATTGCTATTCACGATTGCGATGGATTTATAATATTTGTTGCACTTTTCTAAACAAAGATATATCTCATTTTTCAAGAAAATGGAAATTACTTGCGATAGCAGCGTTTGCTCAAGTAAGAGTCCGGCACGCTGCGGCGCGCTTCTGCACGAGTTGACATTAGGGATTTTTTAAAAAAAGTTTTCGTCTCCGCTAACGCAATTCTTCACAAATCACGTGCCTCGTATTTTGCTGCAAATGAAAAAAAGTTCCGATTGAAATGCGGCAAGATAGAATTCGGCAGCGCCTTTTCTGCACCGTCGAAAAAACTTTCGTTTTATATTCACCCAATATTCTACACAAAGGACTGCGCTCCTTGATTAAACTTCTTTGAATGGTAACTGCGGTTTGGTCTATAGCACTCTGGTCAGTCGCAAGCCGCTATAGAAACACGTGAAGGCGTCGTAAAATCTAAGACATTCACCGCGAAATCGTTTTGCGGAGTGGTCTGACAATAAAGAACTTCTTTTTGCTCACAAAGTGGATTTCGAACAGTTCGGTGGCCAGAGCTTTTTATTTTTTGCTATTTCTGCGTATATTTTGCTATCACTGGAAGTTAAGCGGGTGATAAATAAAAGGTACTTTTCATTGAAGACAAAGTAGTGATCCCGGAATCAAATCCCGGCTGTGGCGGCTGCGTTTTCGATGGAAGCAGAAAAGCTTTAGGCTCGTCGTCTCAAAGTTGGGTGGACGTAAAAACAACATATGGAGGTCGAAATTTGCGAAGCCCTTCAATACGGTATCTTTGATAATAATACGGTAGTTTTGGGACAATAAATCTCACATATCATTCAATCAAATCGAAATAGTCGTCCATTGATGGACCTTTTGATCAATTGGTGGGGAGATTGATTATATATTTGATTGATTTCAAAGCTACTTGTGTATGAAATTTAGGGTCTGTAGTGAAAGCAAGCTATTCATGTTTTTTTCTGCATGACCACGGCTTACAAAAGTACTAAATATATGTGTTTTTGAAAGATAATGAACCATTCCTATATCTGTATTGCTTATGAGATCATGACGTACATCCTTTTTTCTTTAAAGAGTAGTCACATTACCTTTTGTCACAAATTGTCCTACACTTTCGGATCGTCCCGAAAGTGTACGACTTTTGAACACATTCGAAAAGAGGCCCTGCAACACTTTTTTCAAATAATAATCGAATGATTTTATTGAAAGAGCCTATTGGCTCATCATGAGACTGCCGCGAAAACTTTCAAAATCTCTGAAGCACGAGTTGTGTGAGTGGGATTAGTCGCAGGCTTCGCGCGTTTTGCTGTTTCGTACCACTGAGTCCACTGAAAGCTCCGCACGGGCGGTGGGAGAAGGGTGGTGGGAGAGGGAATAAGAAAAGGGCAGAAATATGTGCTTGTGCCACAGTGTGATTCATGACTGAGCTATTAGGGGCGAAGCTCCTTAAGCCGTGGGTCGTGTGTCCGCGATATATGTAGTAACAGTAGTCATAGTAGTAAGTAGCCACCTTCATGGCCGGACTAGAAAAGTGGTATGCGCGCACTCTTTTGAATTGAGGAAGAATCCTGTGCACGTTAATCATAAATGAAAAATTAATTGTTGTTTCTGATGAAGAAACGTACAGAGACAAATATAGGTGACTTACTCTCTAAAGAAATTGGCCTTGAGTTTGATGCTTACTAAACAAAGCTTCCATCAGAAGGACGCACTGTGAGCACTATCTGACCAGAAAGGGCTGTCATGTTTACTCGCAGGGCTTAACCTCCTTGGTTTTAGCACGGTTTAGCAATGGTTGGGCCACAGTGCCATGAACTAGTGGTGGTGAAAGGTGGGAACTAGACACGAAGCGCAGGCCGTAAGCGGTTGTCTCTAGTCTGGCCGTGCCACCTTTCATTTAGTACTTGGAATGTTTACTGGATGGCGGTACTTGTATAAGATGAAGAGATGCTAGATGGTGGTACTTGTCACTAGATAGATGTATTATAAAGAACGGAGACAGTCAAAACTGTTATCCGAGACCAGGTAGGAGTGTAGGCCTAGCTAGCGAAATCAGCGACAGTCCGGGCCGAGCGTCTCGTGCTTAGCACTGACAATGTGTTTTCCGAGATTTGCATGACCCACTACATTCATCATTACATATTCCCCCCTCGCTGAAGATGGTGCCAAGTAAGTGTTCTAAGGTGTCGTGAGGACAAGTGGTTCGTGATATGGTTTGAGGCGATCCATATGTACGATTTCGCGGCCTCGGCGACGCAGGTCCACAGTGGCCGTGAGGGGTTCGATGAGGTAGTGAACAGCGGAAGTTTGTTCTATGACGCGATAAGGTCCATGGTGCCTGCTGACAAACTTTGTAGAGGTACCAGGAGCAGCACTGGGGGGCACCCACAGCCAAACAAGAGAGTTGGGCGAAAATTGGTAGTTGGACCATCCATCGTCGTGACGAAATTTCTGTAGCCCTTGTTTTTGTGTTGTAAGGGTGCGAGCTAATTGCCGACATTCTTCCGCATACCGTGTGGCTTCGGAAACTGGTGTGCCTTCGGATGAGTCGGGTCGGTATGGGAAAATAGTGTCAATTGGAGATGATGGTTCTCGACCATAAAGCAAAAAGAATGTAGAAAAGCCTGTCGGCGCTTGAGGTGCCGTGTTGTAAGCGTACGTTACGTAAGGAAGGATAAGATCCTAGTTGGTGTGGTCGGAGGCGACATACACAGAAAGCACGCCACCAAGAGTACGGTTGAAACGCTCGGTCAAGCCATTTGTTTGTGGGCGATATGCGGTAGTACAGCGGTGAATCACATGGCATTCTGCAAGAAGTTGTCGAATAACATCCGCGAGAAAAACGCGGCCTCGGTCGCTCAAAAGTTCACGTGGAGCGCCGTGACGCAGAACAAAACGTTGCAGCAGGAAAGACGCAACGTCATGTGCCGTCGCGGCTGGTAGAGCGGCCGTTTCTGCATATCTCGTGAGATGGTCGATCGCTACAATAATCCAGCGATTCCCAGCTGATGTATATGGTAGAGGACCATAAAGGTCTATTCCAACCCGGTCGAATGGTCGCACTGGGCACGGTAACGGCTGCATTGGTGCAGGAGGACGGCTAGGATCGTGCTTGCGGCATTGGCACTCTGTGCAAGATCAAATGTACTTTTGAACGAATGTGTACATGCCGCGCCAATAAAACCAAAAACGTAGCCTGGCGTAGGTTTTAAACAAACCGGCGTGCGCACACTGCGGATCGGCATGAAAAGCAGCACATATGCTGGCGCGGAGATGCCTGGGTATGACGAGTAGCCATTTGCGACCGTCAGGGTAGTAGTTGCGGTGATAAAGTATTCCATCACGGATGGCCAAGTGAGAGGCTTGTCGGTGTAGCGCTCGAGATGGCGGGTGGGTGAGTGTTTCAGATAGGTAATCCATCAGAGACGCAATACACGAATCTTTGCGCTGCTCCGCAGCCATGTTGATGGGTCCTGATAGTGGAAGGAAGTTGTCTTGGATAGAGATACTCGCAATATCAGTAGAAACAGGCGAACGCGAAAGAGCGTCGGCATCGGCGTGCTTCTGGCCTGAGCCATAAATGACGCGGATGTCGTACTCTTGGAGCCGTGAAGCCCATCGTGCCAAGCGTCCTGAGGGATCTTTGAAGGAGGATAACCAGCAGAGCGCGTGGTGGTCGGTAACAACATCGAAAGGGCGGCCGTACAGATAAGGCCGAAATTTTGTAATGTCCCAGATAATCGCTAGGCATTCTTTCTCAGTTGCCGAATAATTTGCTTCTGTCTTGTAAGAGTGCGGCTCGGGTACGCAACAGCATATTCTTGGTAACTAGGCTTTCGTTGGGCGAGTACAGCGCCAAGACAGACACCACTAGCATCTGTGTGAATTTCAGTGGGAGCGCTTGAATCGAAATGACGCAGTATGGGTGGTGTTGTAAGCAGTTCACGGAGCTTCGCAAAGGCACTGTCGCAAGCTGGAGACCACGCAGATATATTGCGGTCTCCCGGAAGTAGGTCTGTCGGAGGCGCCATGATCGAGGCGAAATCCCGGACGAAGCGGCGGAAGTATGAGCAAAGCCCAATGAAACTACGCAGCTGCTTGAGAGACACGGGCCTCGGGAACTCGCGAACAGCACGTAGCTTAGCGGGGTCAGGAAGAACGCCATCCTTCGACACGACGTGTCCGAGAATGGTGAGCTTGCGCGCTCTAAAGTGACACTTCTTCAAGTTGAGTTGGAGGCCTGCTGCAGAGAGGCAGCGTGGAACCTGTTCCAAGCGACGAAGGTGCGTGGGAAAATCGGGCGAGAATACCACTACATCGTCTAAGTAGCACAAACTCGTGTTCCATTTGAGGCCTCGTAGGATAGTGTTCATCATGCGCTCAAATGTTGCCGGCGCATTGCATAGCCCGAATGGCATCACGTTAAGTTCGTATAAGCCGTCTGGTGTAACAAAGGCAGTTTTTGGCCTATCATCTGGATTCATGGGCACTTGCCAGTACCCAGAGCGTATATCAAGGGAGGAAAAGAACTCTGCCCCTTGTAAAGAGTCAAGGGCGTCATCGATTCGAGGCAAAGGATAAACATCCTTTTGTGTTATTTTGTTTAGGCGACGATAATCTACGCAAAAGCGTATCTTGCCATCCTTCTTTTTAACTAAAACAACCGGCGACGCCCAAGGACTGTTTCACAGTTGAACGACGCCTCGCTTCAGCATGTCACCTACTTGTTCATCGATGATACGGCGTTCAGTCAGCGAAACACGGCCCTAGTGGTGGGTGATTACCTGTGTCGATCTGGTGGCATACGACCTAAAGTAGCGCTGTGACTATCCAAAAGATGGTCGAAACTTGTCAAGGAGGCTCAAAAGCTCACACCTCTGTTGTGGGTTTAGGCCTTCGTCGATGACACGGTTGAAAATGTCGGTAGTGGAAGGGTGATTCACGGAACTACAGGAGAGGGCGCTGACTTCCGATGATTCATCAGGAACGTCAAGTGTAGCGATGGTTTCGAATGATTCAATCGAACAAATACATTCGCCTCGAAGTAGCGTAATCGTGAATGGGAATAGATTTTTCACAGGCACGTTGGTCGCACCACCTTGAAGAATAACGAGAGCGGTTGGGAGCGGTGATAGGTGGCGATGAACGAAAGCAGCGGAAGGCGTGAAGAATGCGGTAGCGTCGACGACGGTGGAACACGACACAGGTGCGAAGACAGTAGCGCGTGGAGGGATTTGGGTGTCGTCACTAATGACCAACTTCGCGTCGGAAGGGCAATTGTGCACTGGTAGCGCATCACCAAGGGGACAAAAGGCGACTTCGGCACGGGCGCAATCAACGACGGCTTGGTGATGGGAGAGAAAATCCCAACCTAAAATGATGTCGTGAGAACAGTGCGGGAGTACTACGAACTGCACTGTGTAGGGCACTCCTTGAATTACAAGTCTGGCAGTACACGCAGCCACAGGCTGCACAGGCTGTGCAGTTGCAGTATGAAGACATGAACCCAAGTAAGGCGTTGTCACTTTTCAAATTGAACGGCAAACTTTTTCGGCGATGACAGAAATTGCGGCACCAGTATCAATAAGGGCAAGTACGGGTACACCTTCAAGAACGGCATTATTTACATTCGGCTGCGAACGAAGAGGGCTTGTGCTTTGCGACGAGGACGCAGTTCTTGCCTCGGGAACTGCGTCATTTAGTTTTACGCGTCGATGGTAGGGGGGCGTCGGCGCATCTGGGAGGGCGAGCGTCGACGTGTAGAAGGAGATCGGCGATCAGGAGCTGGTCGGTGGCTTGGACAAGGAGCGTACAATTCGGGGTCTGGGGTGTATTGAGTGTACGTGTAATCGTTCTCATACGGACGTAGGTTTTCACGTGAGTGGAGTGGGCGGCGGCGGCACAGACGTGCGACGTGCCCAGGTAGACCACATGAAAAGCAGATCGGGCGGTTGTCGGCAGTGCGCCATGGATTAGGGACTCGGCGAACTGGAGGTCGTGGCAGCTGGGCGGCATAAACAGGAGCAGGCAGTGGAGGCGGCGCTTGGAACGTCTGTGGTCGTGGTCGTGCTGCTTCTTCGGCGTACGACAATGGTGCATTGACTGGTGGCCCCAGCTGCGGATGAAGGACCTCCGACACTTGATCTCGTATAATAGTCCGTAGAGTAGGGCTAAGCGGTGCACTGCGCTCCGGTAGGCCAGAGATGAGCGAGAGTTGGCGGGCAACTTCTTCGAGCACGAAATCTTTGATCTGCGAGAGGAGGACGGGGTCTTGCGAGGAAGTTAAGCCGTACATCGATTCCTGGTGTGGGACAGCACGGCGGGTGACGAGACGTTGCCGGCGGAGCTCATCATAGCTTTGGCAGAGCTCGGTAACTTGGGCGACAGTAGCAGGGCTTTCTGAAATGAGCATCTGGAAAGCGTCCTCGTCAATACCCTTAAAAATATGCTTGATGCGGTCCACCTCTGTAATGTTCACATCGACGCATTTGCACAAGTCAATGACGTCTTCTATGTAACTTGTAAAGTTCTCACCAGGCAGTTGAGATCTCGACTCAAGGCGCTGCTCCGCACGAAGTTTGCGGACAGAAGGACGACCAAAGACTTCGCTGAACTTTGCCTTGAATGCTGTCCAGGTGGGAACGTCGGTCTCATGGTTCCGAAGCCATAAGTGGGCGACGCCACTGAGGTAAATGCCGACAGTGGCCAGTCTCGTGGCTTCGTCCCATTTGTTCAAGACACTCAGGAGTTCGTAAGTAGCCAGCCAGTCGTCGACGTCGTGATCGTCAGTGCCGCTGATAATGGGAGGATCCCGCTGACGGACCGCGTCGGAGCACACGATGGCCTGGGAAGCCTTAGGAGGAGAGCTTGTGGCAGATGCAGTGGTCATGACAGCAGGTAGAATCCGGCTTCGCAACTCCAGGATTGTAAGAAGACCCCGCACCTCCACCAATTATAATAAAGAATGGAGACAGTCAAAACTGTTATCCGAGACCAGGTAGGAGCGTAGGCCTAGCTAGCGAAATCAGCGACAGTCCGGGCCAAGGGTCTCGTGCTTAGCACTGACAATGTTTTTTCCGAGATTTGCATTACCCACTATATTCATCATTACAGACGGACGGTTGGACAGATGCACAGATGGAAAGACAGACAGAAGTACGGGTGGGCAGTACGGGTGGACGGGTGGCACGGATGGACAGACGCGCAGATGGATGCACAGACGGACGCACGAACGAACGCACGAAAGAATGGACGGACGGACGGGAGCCCAGACGGACTGACGGACGCTTAGCCCCACTCATCCTAATGCACTCCGTGGATATGCTCTGACTTTTTTTTTCGTTTCTCAGCGAAAGCTGTTATGATATCACGACAATGGTCCCGTGCGTTGTAGTTGTCTGCCGCCGCCACCGCTCTCCGTAATCATTACCGCACAAAATAGAAGAAAAAACAGTAAATAAAACACACCAACTACAGAATGGGATTCTAATTCCGGCCCCCTGCGTGCCAGCCTAGTGTTTTACCACTAAGCCACGCCAACGCTTTTTATTTCTTCAATTCATTGAATCAGCACCAGTAATTGTGAACCATGCAATTGTGAACCATGCGATCCATGAAACCAGTAATTGTGAACGAGTGTGTATATTACATGCATCATTCGTCTGAATGCAGGCAAACACACAGAGCGTCCGGGAAAAAAAAGCCACTTTGATGCAACGTTACTTAGAAGTCTGTTGCAAACTGGCTTTAGGCAGGCTGGATGTCGGGAAAAGGATCGCGTTAATATGAGTAATAAGGCCTTTTAGAACAGAAAAAGAACAACCTGGTGTCACATAATAGCAATTGCGCAAGGAGTGGGTTGTCGAACGCCCCAATCCCTTACAAAAACTTGATCTTATTCACATAATAACTTTGGCACATACCCACTGGGGGGATTGTTGGAGAATTACAGAAGCTTCAGGCAAAATTCTTCATCGTCGTCAGCGACAGCATAAAAAGATTGCGCTGATTTCTTTGCAGGGTGTGCAGCGGGTACCGTGATTTTCTGAAGAATGACGAAGGATTACGTATTGAATACCTGCCTAATTCATAAGTATTGATTGATTGATATGTGGGGTTTAACGTCCCAAAGCCACCTAATGATTATGAGAGACGCCTTAGTGAAGGGCTCCGGAAATTTCGACCACCTGGGGTTCTTTAACGTGCACCCAAATCTGAGCACACGGGCCTACAACATTTCCGCCTCCATCGGAAATGCAGCTGCCGCAGCCTGGATTCGAACCTGCGACCTGCGGGTCAGCAGCCGAGTACCTCAGCCACTAGACCATCGCGGCGGGGCATAATTATTGATTGCATAATGCGTACTCTGCAAGTATGCTTGTAGCAGCTACCTAGAAAGCGTTAAAAAAGGCTCTGTAAGGGTTTTCTGCCAGTTTCCGCGGTGACAGTGTTGTTGTCGTCTTTCTCTGCAATTCGCTTGTACCCAATGTAGGAGATAAGCCGATTGTAAGGAGAATTTTTTTTTATACTTTCCGCATTGCTTCATTCCTAGGAACTCTAATTAGTATTATGATTAGAAGTGCCGAATGCAAATTTAAAAATATGTAGTGAGCCCGCAATTTAACAATAGGATCGTTTAGTCGGAGTGATGTATCCCTCCACGGCGAATAAAACATCTGTGTGGCTTTACCCAAGTGAAGAGGATCCAAAAGAGAGAAGAACAGGTTCGGATAATTGAAGGCCCAGGTTTTGAAACGGTGGTGCTAGTAAGCTTTTCGTGAACAAATTGACACGTTAAAAATGTCATGAAAAAGGACTAATCGTTTCCTCTTGATTATAGTAAATGCACACAGGGGATTTCAATAAACCTGATCTATGCAAGAAAAAATTGAGTGACAGATCTGCGCAGTTCGCGCAGGCCTGGCAGTTTCTTGATTTTTTGCTGCAAGTGTGTCTAGTTACCTTGGCGAAAGCGCGCGCTGTCACGCTTTGGCCAAGGTAACTAGACATCTAACGGCCCTCAAACCAGCCATCGCCTGAGGACGTCAGGTTCACGGTACGGTCATTTGCGTTAATGACATAATTTTTTCACAGAAGATTGAACAAATTTTGGCTGAGTTAGAAAATTATATGTAAATTACAAGCGGCGTGCCGAGTTCGACTGTCTGACTTACGTGTTTTTGGCAGTCTCGACTCACGATGGCCAGTGTTTTCCGGCCATTTTCAAGAGGTGTTGCAGGCTCCTTTCACATTTGAGTAAATCCAGTTATGAAAAAAAAAAACATTTTGGTCAGTCTAAGTCGGAGTGAGCCCGAATCGCAAAATATACTTTTTGAGTAAAAATGATTGCGCTCGACATTCATTGAGGACCTGTGATCACCAACGATTTAGTAAGACCACGCTGCTAGCAGGTGAAGTGCCGCGCTGGTAAGTTCGCGGAGGTGGTTTCGATTCGCAGCTGCTGCAGCCGCATATTGAAAGGGTCGCAATCCAACAACACCCTTTTGCTTAGATTCAGGTGTGCTTGGTGTAAACGAAACACCAGACACCCATGTACTGCGCGGGCACATTAAAGAACACCTGATGGTCGAAATTTAAGGGCGTGCTTCATAATCTTATCGTGGTTTTGACATGTACATCAGATAATAATATTAGAGGTATTTTATTAAAATATTATTAGTGTTATATTATTATTATTATTATTATTATTATTATTATTATTGTTGTTGTTGTTGTTGTTATTTAGAGCACACTTAAGAACACCAGGTTAACAACATTAAGTTGGATGAACGGATGCTGTATGAGAAGAATATTGAGTTATGTCACCTTCGTCGCCTTCCCGTGTGCCCTTCTTGAATTTGGGAAATAAATCCTCCTGCGTCTATTTCTACGCCAAAAGCTACGTCAGCAGTCAACAGTGGGGGAAAATGATGTTTCGCATGAGAACCCCTGTTTATTTCTAAAAACAATTGGCAGAGAGAGAGAGAGAGTGGTGGAGAGATGCAAGAAATTCAGTGGGCAAAAATAATTCACACTATCAACTGACAAGTGAAAACCTACGAGACAGCGCATAGAGAAGTATGACTCGAAAATAGCGCCAAACTCAACAGCATTAGCGCTAAAAAAAGGGTCGATCACTATGCATGGCATATTGAATTAGGTGTATCGCAATTAATATATCATGCATTGCAGCCAATAAGCTTTGCCCCTTTTACGCAACCACAGGATATATACATCCTATGGTTGCGTGATTATATTCCTTCAACGCAATGTTCTCAATCGACATGACGTAAACTCATCCCTGTAATTCCCCGTCTCACCCTTCATTACATAACCGATTGTGATGATATGTCATTGCAGGGAACGTGTATACATATATAACTTCTCCTTTCATTGTTCACCACAAAAAAAATTAAGAGAAAGGAGCCGCATCCGCCGAAACAGGAATCGAAAAACGAGTGGGATAGAAGACCGGTTATATGCACTTCTGAAAACGTCGGAGAATGGTGCTCTTGGTTTGATCCGGGTACTTAAAATACGGTATTGTCGTGCAGACCCTCCATCGTGTAAAAGGAGATCATTGCAGTTTATCCTCTATATTGTCACAGAAAATTTTCGGTCACATTTATCTCTCCAGAGCTTCCAGGAAACCTTTATCATTTTGATACAATTTACCTCAGCGCTACCACAATGTGCCTAACGCTGTTTTCTATGAAACGGGAACAACCTGAAATGGGAACAAACTTTCATCTTTGCTGATGCCGCGTTTAGTTCTTTTTCTTTACCAAATCGCGTCACATCCCTGCCCTGATACACAGGAATCGTTCGTCCTTGAAATTGTAAAAAAAAACTACGCGTTTTGCAAACAATTCACAAGATACAAAAGGAACTTATGAAGTGGCTTTACTTTCTTATGAGAAAAAGGTTTGTAAAAAAAAGGTAACTATGGCTGCGGGCCAACATTGGGAGCACGATCAATCTTCACCGGCTCTCGTGAAAGGAGAATGGCGTTCGCTTTTTCTCGAGACGGAAACTAAGGGATGGTTTCTAAATGTCAGATAAAGAAGACGTTATGTCAACATTTACTTCCCGCTCACTTCCTCAAACCAAGCAAAGCAGAGCTTGTCGTCGTCCTTTATTTTCGACAACGCTCTACGAGCGAGCTATTGCGATACCGTACGTCTGGCCGTACCATGTTTTGTAGGTGACCCTTACCTTACAAGGATAGGGATCTCGCCTGCAGAAAATACGGCCTGCTCAGGTTGTTACGAAATAAATATCCACTATTTTATATCCACATTATCACTCGCACAATTTTTTTCTTTTTTTTCTTACACTGTGCACTTGTCACGTCGTATTGTCACCACACCTGTATACTATACAAAGTGTATGGCCCAAAGCAAATGTGGCAGCCGCCAGATGGAAACAGAAAGTGTAGAATGGTGAACGATCAAGAGAAAATGCTTCAGACAAGATGGCTGGCGGTTAGATTACAGGCCCTACCTCTGTCAATGGCGCCATGTCAGCATTGGCGAGTTAGTTCTGAGTAGGTTGGCGTTGCCGTCACGTGTGGTGGTGGCACTTGTTGCTGTTGGTAATCACTGTCCGAAAAGAGGAAAGTGGGAAGCTAATGAGTATGACCCTTTCTCTATGTCAAGAAAAAAATGTGACGTTGACTATTACTGTGCAGCCATATTCTAAAAAAGGGTGCGATGCTCATTTAGGTCGATTTAGGCAGCTTCCTAAACGCGCATACTTCATGACGTGCCTGGCTTTGTCATGCATCCATAAATCTCATGTGGGGTGATCACTTTTATTATCAAGTGGTAAATCCGACCTAACACAAGCTTGCCCATTTGACAAACCCAATTCTTGTGTAAGAACAAGATCTCAAATACTCTTATTATCAAAAATAACCAAGAAGTCACTGCAACAATTACCATGAAATTTCCGAAAACAATTCTAAAGCCTGCGGCTGACTTTCACGTCACTGAAGAGGTGGGAGGCCACTGTTTCGCTAAGCGCACGATTACTCCTCTTATGGGCACAATGCTCCTGCGCTACATCTGAAAGGAAAACAGCCTGATGGAACTACCTGCAAACAACGTTCAACTGCGTATCTCAGTAGCGCACACGTTACACACCAAGTTTGCCAATCTATATAACCTGATTCAACTTCTTACGGGAAAACCCTACATGTTTACCTCCGACACACTGACGTCATCTACAATATGGTAAATACAGCAGTGGTAACTCGACGAAAGTAAATCGCTGCTGACCGTGTTACGTATTTTCTCAAGTTTAACTGTGGTGGATCTACATTTAGCGCACGGTTCAGAACTACACCAAAAAGTACATTCTTTTTTCCCTTATGTATCTTCATCTACAACTCTCTCGGGAATATGTGTGTAAATAGAAGGGACTAAAATCTATCTATCTATCTATCTATCTATCTATCTATCTATCTATCTATCTATCTATCTATCTATCTATCTATCTATCTATCTATCTATCTATCTATCTATCTATCTATCTATCTATCTATCTATCTATCTATCTATCTATCTATCTATCTATCTATCTATCTATCTATCTATCTATCTATCTATCTATCTATCTATCTATCTATCTATCTATCTATCTATCTATCTATCTATCTGTCTGTCTGTCTGTCTGTCTGTCTGTCTGTCTGTCTGTCTGTCTGTCTGTCTGTCTGTCTGTCTGTCTGTCTGTCTGCCTGTCTGTCTGTCTGTCTGTCTGTCTGTCTGTCTGTCTGTCTGTCTGTCTGTCTGTCTGTCTGTCTGTCTGTCTGTCTGTCTGTCTGTCTGTCTGTCTGTCTATCTATCTATCTATCTATCTATCTATCTATCTATCTATCTATCTATCTATCTATCTATCTATCTATCTATCTATCTATCTATCTATCTATCTATCTATCTATCTATCTATCTATCTATCTATCTATCTATCTATCTATCTATCTATCTATCTATCTATCTATCTATCTATCTATCTATCTATCTATCTATCTATCTATCTATCTATCTATCTATCTATCTATCTATCTATCTATCTATCTATCTATCTATCTATACGTATACATGCACTGTGAGTGACAGGGATACCGACACCGGCGACAATATCTAGCTGAGAGTGTCCATTTAATAGCTATAGCAATAAAAATGGCTTTCCAAGAAGAGACCATTGCGCGCACGTAGTGTGTAAGCACTATGCCGTACCGGTCGGTACTCTCGAAAACCGGGCTTGTGTAGCGGCTTCTTTTGCAGCTGAATGTGAAGGAGGATCCCCTGCTTTGTACTCCGATTTATCAATGTCGGCACCTTTTTGCGCAAGCGGGACGCCACCGGGTGAACGGTGCGATAAAATAAGCTTGTGGAGAAAAAGGAACCTTAAGAGCGTGGTTAACAAGGATGAAGTGTTTTTTACAAACAACTTTAAAAAGTGTACGTGGGTGGTTGTGCTCGCTAGGGTGACATTGTTTCGGTCAGGTCAAGTTCTTTTCTTTTTATCTTGATTTGTTATTGCACGTGCATTCTAACTTTTTTGGAACTTTGGACACAATTTGAGAGAGGGTGTTTGTTATAAAGCGGCATGAACAGCTATCCACTGAGTAAACATTCGGTAACTTTCCCAGTGTTACTTATTGCTGCGAAAGCTTTAGATGCCTCTTGAAACTCGAATAGGGGCCGTATTTGTTTATTTATGAGGTACACTTTCAGAGCCCGATGAAATTACTCAAAGTAGTGGTTAATATATATGTGCGAATATGCAATGATATATTGCACAGGAATACAAATTACGAAAACACCGTGTCCTGAACGACACTTTGCAGTTGGCACCAGTAATAGTTGTGGTCGAGGCGAAACGTGGTTCCATTCTCTACTGGTTTGGGGGATAACAGAGTGGCTACATAGCTTGCTACGACACAATGGGACACCAACCTAAAGCTTTGGTCCACGCGTGATGAAATGTACCCCGGCTGCCGTGAATTTGCGCAGGTTAAAAAAAACTTGTTTTTTAAGTCTTCATTTTGATGATAAATATTGTGTAAGAGAGAAAGACTAAAAAAATTACTACGTAAAGACAGATCAGGCAATTGTAGTGCATTCTTCATTGTAGATGCAGAAGCGTAACGGGAGTAGCTGGGCAAAATTAATCGGGCCGTGGGGTTATGAACAGATTAAAATGTGAAAAAAGTGCGGTTTTATTGGGGTCCCAGATGCTGCATGCATATTATAGATTCCCTCGCACAAAAGTTTTATAGAAGAATAATTTAAAGAAGGTTCTTTAGAAAATTGACAACGCAAATAGCCAAGAATACAGTTGGCGTTGCAGGTTACGCAATCAACGAGCATGTTCCAGGAGAGATGGTTAGTGACATTGATTCCGATGTACTTGGAAAAGTTAACAAAACTGAAGGGACTCCTGTGAGGGAGTGCTGTGAAGGCGTCTGGTCACTATTGTGACCTTACGTTTACTAATGTTTAATTGCATAGGCCTTTTGTCACATCATAGAAATATAGTATGACAATCGCATTGCTTAAGGTAGATTAGGATATTTATTGAATCCGATCAATTGATTATTTTGTGATAAATACCAGAATCGTCAGCAAAAAGCTTAAATGATGAAAAAAAGGACAGTGTTAGGGAAGTCGTAGGTATATACCAATTAAAATGAGCCCAACACAGACACCAGTGTTATAGAGTTTCCTAACTATACACTTAAGGGACCTCTGGCTCTAGTGTCTATGGAAGCTGCAACGCACGACGCTTCAGTGAGCATGGGAGTGATGGGCAGTACAAAGATTTGTCTAATCTTCGTACTTGTGGCTCCGTGTGTGTTTGTGTGGCTTAGAGCTCTTTTCTTACAAAACTAAAATCACTAATTGTTCACCGATTGCACTTCGCCGTGTTATCCTTCTAGGCTTAGCATTTCAAATCGTTTCACGAAGTTCAAAAGGTTCATTCTCTCCTTCGAAACAAAACCGAAATACAGCATTAAACGAAGCCACAAGTACAATTCGCCACCCGCAATTACGAACACTAGGCAAATCTATGTACGACCCATCATTCCCACGGTCGATGAATGATCGCAGCGCCAGTGTCTCTTCTAGTCATTTTTGGGAAACTCTATGTCCTGTGGTACACCGGACGTAACAGAGGACATTGTGGAGGAATGATCGTTAGCAGTGACATATTGGGTTTGGGTGTGAGAGGAAATCTCTAATGCAATGAAGTACGTCAGGATCGATATAGTTTACTTAGTTTGCAGAAAAGTAGGTTTGGGTGCACGTTAAAAAACCCAAGTGGTCCAAATTTCTCGATCTCTCGACTACGGCGTCTCTCATAATCATATGGTTGTTTTGGGACGTTAAACCCCACATATCATCATCATCATTGCAGAATGCAAATCATGTGATACAAAATCAAATGCTTTTGCGAATTGCAGTAAAATGCAGCCCATATCAAGAACAAGATCAGTAGCTGTAAACAGGTCGTCAGTTTACGTTAGTAGTTGAGTTTCACAAGAATAATTTTTTCTAAATCTATGTTGGGAGTCATTAAAACGAAATCATTTTTAAAAATACCACTAAATGCCAGTATGTGATGCGTTCGAAGATTTTGCACGGTATGCTTGTTAATGAGGTGGGTCGATAGTTATGAGCTAACTGAGCATCACCCAATTTAAATACAGGGACTTCTTTCCCCACCTTCTAGTCATTGAGCAATACCGGACACTGTAAAGATTGTTGAAAAAGTCTTTAGAGAAATATTTCGGGGTACACCTAAGTTATTCTCCACATCATGGTGTTCGGTAGGTCAGCACTAGAGGAAAAAGACGTCTCCAGATTATCAATGAGCTTGGAACCACCAACCCAATCTATAACAATAAAATCCATAAGAAAAATGTTTCTGTCACGTAACCATGGCAATGATGCGGTGGTTGTTGTACGACGCAAGGACACCGTAACAAAGTATCGCACAGAATAGGGCATTGTACAACTTCTTCTTCAGTCACTGAGGCACGAGGAATCCAACTCTTTACAGGCATCCAGCCATTCCCGCAAGTTAAAACTAAATGATTTATGTGGATGTTCTATGTCAAGTCTTCAGTGAATGATACCTGAAGAATTTTTGTTATATTTTACTAGTTTCATGGTGTTCCCGTCAAAGCTTATGTGTATGTCATATTTTCATTTTATTTATTGGCAAAATATAACACATGTCGTCTTTAGGCACTTAACTGAAGCCTGTTTTGTTAACTGTAGCTCGTTTTGTTAATTGTAGCTTGTTCTAAACGAGTTTGAAAGTGACGTCATATGCTTATTTACATCTTTTTATTGTTTCATAGTGATTTGGGGTAAAAAATACGTTTGTATCATCTGCATACATAATAAGCTGTGGTAACATGGGTATATATAGAATCTATTTCACATAAAGCAAAAAGAGTAAAGGATGCAGTATAGAGCCCTGCGGAAATCTTTGGGTCAACTGAAGCTGATTTGACGTAGCGGTCGTTATTTGTCCTAGTTGGGGCCGTTCATGCAAATAGTTTTATAAGAGATTAAGGGTGATGCCACGTGTGCCGTACCACGATAGTTTATGTAATGATAGGTTATAATGTATTGAATGAAAGGCTTTTTGGAGTCTGAAAGCAAACTGAGCGTAATTTTTTTTTGTTTTCCCATTTCCAAATATTTGATCTACAATAATTGTTAATGCTTGTTCAGTAGACCTATTTTTCTGAAGACTTTATTGACATGTTTTGATGGTGTCATACATGTTTAAAAACACAACAACCTGTCGGGCACAACACCTTAAAATCTTTGATAAGTACTAAAACGGGCCTAAAATTTGACAAATTATCAATGCCACCACCTCTACAGATTGAGGTTACCCTTGCAATTTTCAATTGCACCGGAAACACGCCTGTCGTCAGTAGACGATTTGCTATGAGAGCAAGCACCTCGGATATTAGCGCACGATACACTGCAGCTCAGCTGCGGTGATTTCGTCAATACGTGACTACACGTTGCTTTTAAGCCTATTTATTAGGTTAGCTATCTCAGTACTGTCTGTAGAAAACACAATAAAATAAATTCTGCATAGCTATAGCTTCTTCGAAGGACGGGTAATCTTCGCTTTCAGAACAGCCACTTTATTTACTTATTTACATTTCACCTACATCGCCGTAAGGCATTACGTAGGGGAGGTACACATAAAAAATTTGACTACATAGTTTCAAGCGAAACAATAGATACAGCAAATACAACAGCACTCAAGATATTTTAAGAGAAGAGAATAAACACTCGAGTATTGGTGAGCGAAAACAACGTCATAGTCATGCATTTGTAAACAACCACACGCTTCGAGACAACAAACCATTCTTAGTGGCAGTGACATTGTAGGCGTTGTTATAAGAAAGAAAAAAAGGCTGGGGTAAATGGCTGTGTAAGAGGCGGTAGTCTTTCCCCCCTTATACTCTCAGCCGCCATGTGTTGGCGTCGGGCAACGAGATTTTGCGGAGGTTCAATGAGCACACATGCGCCCGCGTGGCGTGTTCCAGCAAGAGTTCGGGACGAGTAACTATAACAGAAACTATAGCGAATTCACCAAATGCTCCACTTGCAAGGACGCGTTAGCATCGGGCAAGGCTTCCGTGCGGCGCTGCTTCGCATGCTACTCATGGTTCCCTTACATGTTAGATGGTGTATTTTTTTCTTTGTCATCGGATGTGGCCAAGTTTTCAACGTCATTTCCGTGTGAGAAATACGTCACTAAAGTCCTGGTGGGCACAAGGAAAAAAAAGTTTTTTGTTAAAATACACTGGGCGTACCAACGGTTCGCTTGCTCAAGCTTCTAAATAGAAGTTGCTCTCGAGACAACGCACTTGAGTTAAACATAGATAACAAGATAGTAAAGGGTCAAGAACTTGCTAATAAATTTAACGTGTACTTCACAACGCTGGTGCCCTCTGATTTATCGAACCCTTCTTGTGTCTGTAATAGTGATTACAGGGACTTTCTAGGTGTGCCAAACATGAGCACTGCATATTTTTTAAACACAACTCCTGAAGAAGTACTGTCTATATTTATGTCACTAAAGAACACTACTGCTCGGGACATAGATGACCTACAAATTAGACCTATTAAAGCAGCACTTGATCTTTTGTTACCTGTTCTTACCCATCTGTTTAATATCTGCTTATCCACGGGAGTTTTCCCAGAAAAAATGAAGCATGCGAGAGTTAGTGTCTTATACAAATCTGGTGACCGAAATATTTTTTCTAATTATCGTCCGATCTCGATACTTCCTGTTATATCTAAAGGGCTAGAGAAAATAATATATCAACGTGTCATGTCTTTTTGTGAAAAGTACTCTATATTATCACCGCATCAATTTGGCTTCCGACGGGGCATGTCCACGAAACTGGCTCTCCTCACACAAAAAGAACTCATACTTAACTCATTTGAAAAGAAACTGTTAACATTGGGTGTTTTTATTGACTATTCCAAAGCGTTCGATAGAATCAACCACGAAGTACTCTATGCAAAATTGCGTCATTATGGTTTTCGGGGAACCCCACTTGACTTTCTGAAATCTTATTTATCACAAAGAAAGCAATCTGTAGTTATAAATGACAGCCAATCCTCCCTACTAACCATAACGTCAGGTGTACCTCAGGGCAGCATATTAGGGCCCCTACTGTTTAATATTTATATAAACGACATAACAAGTGTCAGCAAATATGTGGACTTTATAATTTATGCAGATGA
Source organism: Rhipicephalus microplus (assembly GCF_043290135.1). NCBI lineage: Eukaryota > Metazoa > Arthropoda > Arachnida > Ixodida > Ixodidae > Rhipicephalus > Rhipicephalus microplus. The sequence goes on from NC_134708.1 coordinate 59,688,384, forward strand.
CACTAGTATATTTTTTCATGGTAATGATTTAGGTAACCTTGCACACTCGGCCAACAACATTCTTAACGACATCTTCATTTGGAGTACTGCAAATTATTTAACGATCAACACAAAAAAATCCAAAGCTGTGGTATTCGCACCGGTTCAGAAGGCTGTCTGTCGTGGTTTGGATATATATCTCGGGCCCGAAAAAATTGAGGTTGTCAAAGAAGTTTCATCCTTAGGAGTAATTTTTAATGAAAATCTTAATTGGGATGAACACGTTAATAAAGTAACTAGAAATATAGCTAGGACGTGTGGTGCTCTCTCTAAACTTCGACAGATACTTCCAGCAAACATTAAACTTTTACTCTATAATACGTTGTTTTCATCTCACATAAACTATTGTAGTCTAGTGTGGGCAGATACATCTAAAGCAAATCGGAACAAAATATTTTTACTGCAGAAAAAAGCGATTCGTCATATTGCAAACGTACCATACGACGCACATACAAGTCATTTATTCAGAGAATATAAGATTTTACCGATCGATCACATACACAGTTTCAACCTTATTATGAAATACAAACAAAGCTTGCTATCAAACAACGCTTGTTTTCTTAAACTGTGTAACCTCAGGAAAAATACACAATCCTATTATGACATTCGGAAAAGGCCTTCCTGGTTTGTTCCTCATTCGCGAACTAATCACGGTTTGAGAAGACTTGAACACTGTATTCCAGCTTGTTTTAACATGTTTGAAAATAAAAACATCGACATCTTTAATATACATAAAAAACAACTTAAGAACCTTCTCATCCAAAATGGCGGCGTGTAGTTTAGCATCTTCTAGTTGTCCGGCTACAGTACTATATGTAAAAGAAACACCCTATAATAGTGCTTGTGTAACATGGCATCCTATAATGTTTGCTTTCTTTGACATTTTTTTTCGTTGCTTTTTTTTACGAGTAAAACATACAACATTTCACTCGTCAGTGTTTCCCTTGTGCATTAAAACTCGTGCTTTTCGCATACCCAGTGTTGTAAACGTTGTATAATCATTTTGTAATACTTTGGTAGCCGTTTAGCAACGTGTGCATTGTTTCATGATTGACCGCACGCTGTTTTCTTTTGTTTTTTGTTGTTTTTCTCTCTATGTGGTTTGCTTATTTTATGTAAACCTGAAACTGATGTAATTTTGATGCATTTTCTTTTTATTTCCTAATTTATTGAAGTTTTGAAAATCGACGTCAAATTGTTTTTTCATGTTTTGTGCTCTGCTGATTTTGTAATGCCAAGTGAAAAGGGGTAGGAGCCTCGTCAAGCTGCTAATATAGCAGCTTTTTGCTCCTATCCTTGCGTTTTCTTTTTCGCAACTGTGTGAAGAAAATGCTCAATAAAACTGAAACTGAAACTGAAACTGAAACACAGTGGGGGTCTCTCCTTTCGAGGAAGAAGGCTCGCGTGGTCATCGCCCATTTCGATCACCCAAGTCTGAGAAATATAGACCGAAGTGAAGCACAGTTGGAGATGGCTCGTTTTTTTTTTCTTTGTGCGTGATAAACATGAGAATCTATCTTAGATAATATTTCTAGCCTCTGTCGGAACCGCACGCATTACCCGCGATATGAACGAAAGGAGCATTCACACGATCGAGGCCTGTTTGTCGATTCACTCTGAGCCCGTTTCGTTGCCGGCTACATACAGTCCACATCGATCACTTCGTGTGACTTCGCTGCTGGTCGAAGCTAGTATAATGTGTTTCCATTTTGCTAGAGCTTTCGCACGTCGATTCATTTTTCTGTCATTGTCTATACCTACGCGTTCAGCTACCAGTAACTGTACCCCACTTTCAGAACTTCCATTACGTTAGAAAAGCATCTGCATCAGACTCCAAGGACCACTAAAAAGTAGTTCCGGCCGATATATGAATTTTCGACCATTATGTCCCGACGTTTTAGTCGACGCGCAAACATTCAAAAGCGTCACATGCGAGCGACGCGGTAGGTACTGAAGTAATGAATTTTTTTTTCTACGGAAACCTCTCGGGCTACTTTGAGCGATAACAATTTGCAAGAACATGTTCGGTATATGTGATTTCCTTTCATAATTTGTTCTGTATATGTGATTTCCTTTCATAAAGACAAGCCTGGCTTACCTTCTTATCTCGCTTCATTCATCCGTGGGTAGCCTTTTTTTTTGTGCCGATACATCTCAAACAACGACCTTACCCAGAGGAATTTCGTTCGATTTAGTTGGATGCACCGTTGGCCACGTGGCAGGTGTGAAGGCCCTTGATTGATATGTGGGGTTCAACCTCCCAGAACTACCGTATGATTATGAGTTACGCCATAGTGGAGGGCTGCAGAAATTTCGACTACCTGGGGTTCTTTAACGTGCGCCCAAATCTGAGAACACGGGCTCACAGCATTTTCGCCTTCATTGAAAATGCAGTCGCCGCAGGTGGGATTCCATCCCGTGACCGGCGGGTCAGCAACTGAGTGCCTTATTCGATTGGCCACTGTGGCGGGGTAATTGTGAATGCCAACCACAAGCATTAAGGATGCTTTAGTTATATCAGAGCAACAGCGTTGTCAGAAACAAGTAAAGTTTTGTTTTGTTGCGTTTTAAATCACGAAAGTTTTGAATTTTTCGTGTTCAATGGCAATTCTCGATTTAACTGCCAATAAATAGAGTTGAATCTATTTATTATTGTCGCCAGAAGTACGCAACATGCATGAATATCTAGGATGATGGCATAAAATCAGTGCAGTCGCTGCTTGAATACTCCCACCTCCCCGAGAAACACAAGCAGCAACATTCCAACAATGTTCAAAACATACACTTAGAGCAGCACTTAAAAAAAAGAGAAATGCATACTGGTAAATAAAACAGGAACAGAAATTTTAGCCATTTCAAGTGGCACACAATGTATTTGTCAAAATTCACATAGAAAAGGCCGCATTCAGAACAGTTTCAGAGGGGTGAGTTTAGGACAACACTTGTGTTTTCTTTCGAAAGTGTGTATTCATTTACCCCGAAACGTATACGTTATCAAAGCGTTTGAAGTGAACAGTTAACACGTGAGCGTGGAAGTGCTCAATGTTCAGTGTAGTACGTTGTTACAACACTTTGCGTTCATGCTCTCTTTTGACGCCATGTGTAGCCATCTTACTAAGATGTGCCGACGTGCCACAGTTTTTCAATCATAAAAAAAAAAACGCCAGGCCTGCGAGGAACGCTCGCCACGGTCATAGTGAAAGCTGGAGGAGTGGCCTTGCTTGAAACCATTGTAAGCTTACCTGGGTCACTTATACAAATAGACTTGCAGGGTATCAAGTACACCATAAATCATCATAAGTTTTGTGAATTTTTAGAGTGCCCAGTCTGCCATTATTCGACATTCTATCGAAAAGGGAGTTACCTGCTGCACATTTGCATGGGTTACCTTCACCTCGTTTATGTTGTGGCTAATGAGAACGAAAGATTATGGTGGATGCCTTCGTAACAAGTTCGAAGCGTTAAATGACCCTTTGAGCTCTTAATTAGGTCTTTATAAATGCCTAATATATACAGGAAAGAAGTCAAAAAAAAAAGATTGGTATTCCTGCTATATTTAGTAGCTGAGCTGGACATAATTAGGAGTGCAGCTACAGTCTACATTGTGAGATGCCTGCTGCTCATTTTACTCTTCTGCCACGATGTATTACAAAAGTGAACATGACTTCCTTTCAGCCAAGACAGATTCATAGGATATTTTTGCCCAGTCGTTTCAAGAACTGACATGGCTTTGTGCAATAATACCCATCTGCCTCGCACAGGACCTGGGTTCAAACACCTGCTTATATATTTTTTTCCTTATCTTGTTTTTTTTCTCACTAACTTCGCCCAACAGCGGCTACATACACCGAAGATGCTGGTGGCGGACAATTTCAATAGCTAATTAGATTGATGTTTTGATGTCATAAAAGCTTTTACTGTAAAAATATAGCATTACGCATGGTGCTTTCAAGGAAGGTGTACACTTAACAAAACTCGTTCGTTTCGGTTGATCCAAGTGCGTAATTTGAAAGCTCCTTCCATGAAATGATGTACATTTTGCAAGCTGCGTTGAAGTGACAGCCAGCTTCATTCAGGATGCCTGAATTCGTTCAGTACAAAAATATTGAAACGTAAATGCGCTGTTAATCACTATAAAAATTGCTATAGTTCGCTTAGTCTCCGAATTCTGTACGTGGTAGTGAAATGATGCCATTAAACAATTGTTTAGTCATACCTTTTATACCAAAATGTACATTTGTAACTAGTAAAAAGTTTTAGGGCAGGGAAGGCATTTGTGCTCCATAGAATAAAGTTGTTTTTGAGCAGAAGCAAAAGACACTTCCACGAAAATGCTATTCTGGTAGCCACGAATCAAACTTGGGACCCAGAAACAAACGGAAAAGAACTTCCTTCAAACATTCTCATCAGCAAAAACGCTATTTCGGTAGGCGACCACTGTTCATGCTGCCTGTCTTGCCCAGCAGTTTTAGTGGGCCTGCAGATCGACCGCAAAGAAACTCGACGCGTTATGTGGAGTCGCGTCGATTCAAAAACTTCATCCGCGACAAGCGAGATTTCGCAAACACGTTCCTTCGCAACTCTCTTTAGAGGGCAAACACACCGGGCACACCACCAAAGAAAACGTCACGCAAAGAAAGTGGCCCACGAGGATTAAATGGCGTCGAGTATGTCGTGCTCTCCAAGGGGAAGTCTTTCACGGACACCGTTTGTAAGATCTCCCTTCGCCGTCCATGGAGCAGAGATTCAAAGGGAACGCCAACACCTACGAGCAGCCACGTACAGCTGAATTGCTATGGGCTGCAAGGAGAGCATTGCCTATGGTCTGTATACAATATGCACATTGTGATTGTCATGTTTCAGGGTAGTTTAGATTCGGAACTACTCCTCGAACTCCTCCGCACCCTGTATGCCCAGAATAAATCGATACGGCGTTTAACTTCGCCCGGTCACCCCCCAGTGATATGAATCTTTAATCCTAAATGTATATAACGTAAGTTAATTCCCTGCTCATCCGAAAGTTTGAAACTAGTTACAGTGTCCGCCCCTGTTTCGAGATATTGTTCCATTACCGTTAGTGTGCTTTGTAAGAGTTCAATTTCAAGTGGTTAAATGTCATTGCCACTTAGTTTTCGCTCGTGTTTTCAATCCTATTGTGTTTTTAGAGGGGTCAATAACACGGCTGCGAGGAGTAATTAGGCTCATTCTTTTGATGAAAAAAATGGCCCCGTATATGCATGTTACACTGCAAATGTAGTCGAAATGCGATAGTCTTGCGCCTGGAAAGAGTGAACAAAACGTTTATTTGATGTTCTGCGCAAAAAAAAAAAAAAGTCGGTGAATGGTACTCTGGAGGCGCTGCGTTGGAGTGCCTTGAAAGTGCAGCGGAGGCGAACGAGTGCATCAAGTCATGTCACACGTGAGACATGAGCGCTATCTGGCAGTGATCTTGAAAACGAAGCGCGCGCGCCCTGCGCGCCTGTCTCGGAGCTCATAGGTGTAGAACGCAAGGCGACGAGTAGGTGCCACCACCGTGTCGTCTTAGCAAAGCGTTAGAAACATTTGCCGTTTCGTGCAAGGGTTGCATAGCCAGTGCAGCGTTATAAAGGCTACGATCCTTATAATTACTTATGCATGCTTTTTCTAGCAAGAGACGCACATACAGTATATTGACGTGTTGTTGTGGTATCTGAGATATGCGCAATAATTGCTTTTTAAAAGACAATCACACAAGTGTGAACGCTTAATCTTGAGCAATATTGGCGAGTGCTCCGGATAGGGTCGTCCATTTGGAGTATCGTTTAGCCGCTTTGGTGCCAGTTAGGGTCCCGTTAAGAGCGGACAAACAGACACATGTACAGACGGACCAAAATGGTTACGTCGAATGTTCCCAAGAAAGACTATTGTCTTTAAAAACTGGCTATCTGGAACAAGGAACCGTATAAAGAAGCAATAGCAAGGTGATACACCTGCTGCACGCCCACAACCAAACTCTGTTAAACTTGATAAATGTAAAACTTTGTTAGCGAGTTCGATAGACACGGTGTCGCAGCCTTGTCGCGCTATAATTTTGCGAGCTTTGAAAAACGGGGTGAAGGACTCATTAAGGACTGCTGCGTCTCCATTTGCATGTATGATTTGGTTTCCAATCCCTCCGCAAACCTTATAATTAGTACTGATGGTTTAAAAGAAGTGACAATCATTTGAATTGAAGTAAAAAAATGAAAACATGTTTCTTAGCCTTAATCACAAAAACATGTACGTACAAGCCCGTTGGCCGTAATGGTGACGGGAGTGCTTCCAAAACGTTAGGTTTGTTTTTGTGTGTGACCTTCGTTAGCCTGACTTACGCAGTAATGAATACTCATCGATTTTTTAGCTTATAGCTGTTCGCTGTCCTTTGTCGACTACTTCTCAACTTTTTGCGTTATGAATACTTATCTGGCTTTGTAGGCTACCCGATCCACTAATTGTATTATGGATAGTCAATAATTTCTCGTTTTATGACTACTCACTGCCCCTTGTTAGCTATTTATCAACTTCCTGCCTTATGGCTACTTATATCAACCTTTGTTAGCTCGTTATCGACCTTTCGTATTATGGCTATTAGCAGTCATTGCTGGCTTCCCATCGACTAATTGTATTATGGCTTTTACAACCTTTGTGGGCCTCTTGACACTCACGGCTACAATCAATTCAAAGTGGGCTTTTACGCGGTATCTTTGTTCTTCAATGAAGGGGGGCTTCTACGGGTGGATTCCAGCAAAAAAAAAAAACGCTTCGGTGATGTGTTAGCTATAGAAGTGGAAATAACACGCCATTTCGAGTTGATCGTGCAGCATGGAATTGCAATATAAAATAGCAAAATGAAACTAAGCATCCCGCGTGTCTAAAGGATGGACCGACTCGGCAAGTCTCAGAGGGCACGCTCATAACGCGGAAGTTCATCACGGCTAAGTTTCTTTGCTTTTAATTGTTACGATCGATGTGACTCTCATCTCAAGGTATTTAAGGTAGAATGGTGTATAAAAAGACCGTTGGATTGAATCTCGGCTGCGGCAGCTGCGTTTTTTGATGGAGGCGAATATGCTGTAGTGCCGTGTGCTATGATTTATGCACACTTAAATAACCCCAAGTGGTCGAAATTTGCGCAGCCCTCCACTACGGCGTCTCTCATAAACCTATGATGATTTTGGAACGTTGTACCCCACGTATCGAACAACCATATAAAAAGACGTGCAGTACACAGTGCTGCGTGGATACATAAGTAAATGTGCGTTATTGTCAATGAAATCTCATAAGTCTAATTTCCCACCTGAATTACTGATCAAGACATCGACGTCGTCTGCTCGTTGAAGATATTCCATGTAAGCATATAAGGAGACTCTCGGATGTTATTATTGCAAAATTGGAAACCAGGTTTGATTAAGGGCTACAAGACCGTGTGATTGCACATCTTTTTCGGAAAAGTGATGTGGGAGAATTGGTCTGTGGAGTGCGGGCATTAGGAGCCGCAAACAAATGAAACACACACTCTTAAGAAAAAGAAAATCCCCGGGCCTGCACGGAACTGACAGCACCGCCAAAACGAAAAGCTGGAAGAGCGGCCTGTTTGGAATAGAGGCTTTTTTTTTAACTCTCTAAGAGCTATACACGCACATTTGCATGGCACCAACTACGCCTTAAATCACCATGTTGTTTAGTGAGGAAGCATCCACCAAGGCTTTAAGCCATTGTTCACCATTGTTGGGCAAAGCACGGCACTGGCTCTACACTTGTAAAGCTCTATGTGCATTGTGTTGATGGTGTGGTTGATGACGATGAAGAATGTTGTCTTAAACGTTTGAAATGGCTCGGAGAATGCAGTGGCCCACTCGTTACGCAATTCGCGTTGTTTGACGCCTGATTGTTACTTTGCTTCTCTAAACTGCTTTATTATGCATGTTAACGTCATTCCTTTCTCGACGTGAACGTCGTTGCGTACGGTCAGTTCGCAATGTAGTTTTAACCAACGGCGTGGCGCAGGGCTAGAGGGCTCGGATTCAATTAACCCGTGGGGCTGGCAGCAGCGGTGGACAACTACGGAGCCTGAATCTTCTCTTATTCTGATGTTATAGATGCTTTGGCGGTAGAAAGGCACAGCTTCGGATGAACATGCTAATGGTGGACGAAGAAGTGATTGTTTTGTACAATAACACAATAGGTCTGTGCCTGGTCTAATGCTCTTCAGACAGTCTATAAAGACCCTGGGAGCGCTTACTGATGCTATCTGGTCGGACACTGCGGCCAATAGGCTAGTTTCCCCGAGAGAGTATTCAAGTTTCAAGTTTCAAGTTTTATGTTTTATTATTTCCAAAAACAAGGTACAAAATCTAGGATACACAGAGGAGGGTCCCAGAGCCAGAGACTTTAGTGGGACCCTCGGTTTGTCGATACGATGCGGTGTTTGCCAAGGTTGAAGCCAGCCTATTCCGTTGGGACACGTCTAGAGGGCAGTCGCACGACAATTTGCTGAAGTCTAATCCACTTGGCATTGCTCACAGTTAGGGATATTCACATGCCACATAGGGTGCAGATAGCGCCGAGTGAAGGTGACGCCCAGTGAAACACGGCCTACCAAACTGGCGTAGGTGCGCTTTGTTGTAGTCGCCAGGGGAAGTCTTGCTACGGCCTTCTACAAACGAATATACAGAGCCTGTGGTATGATAAACTTTTTCGTCAATTATATTTAATGGAAAGTTAGTGTTAATATGTGGTGTCATCTACTCTTTTTCTATTACTCGTACCAGATGTGTAATGGTCATAGCGATAAAAGAAATTAGAAGTAAAGCTAGCTAAATAAGGCCTAAAACACTATTGATTGATTAATTGATTGATTGATTGATTGATACGTGGGGTTTAAACTATCAATACCAACATATGATTATGAGAGACGCCATAGTGGAGGACTCTGGAAATTTTGACCACCTGGCGTTCTGTAACATGCACCCAAATCTGAGCACACGGGCGTATGCAGCATTTTCACCTCCATCGAAAATGCAGCGGCCGCAGCCGGGATTCGATACCGCGACCTGCGGGTCAGCAGCCGAGTACCTTAGCCACTAGATCACCGCGGCGGGAGAAAAGCGCTAATGAAGAACTGCTTTGAAAGTTTAGTACCAAGCGCAGCTCCAAAGAAGCAACAGGGGGAGATTGACTGATTGATTGATTTATTGATTGATTGATATGTGGGGTTCAACGTCCCAAAACCAACATATGATATGAATAGGGGGAAAAGAAAGAAAGGAATGTTAGCGACTCTAGGATGATTGGTATACTACCCTACGATGAGGCAAGGGATAAGGGAGTTTGGCAAGGTGTCCGGGAGAGAAATACAGAAAAAAAATAGCTGAAGGTTACTGAGCTGCCTAATGGGAATATCTGAGCTCAGCTTTTTAATGCTGCGCGCACAACTTGGTTCAATGCTGATGTCTCGAACCAAGCTCCGATCAAGGGTGCAGTGCCCGTAACGGGTAGTCAAACACTACGCCATTATTCATCTTTGTACGGATAAGCCCGGTACCCGCTACATATATTTAAAGTATTATGAACATTTTGGTAATGCTGCATGTGACTGTCGACAATCGAGGACTGTGGCTGAGCAGTCTGCATTGAATGGAAAGCTTTAAGCCACACTGTCATTGCACTTTTAGCATTGTGTGACGCCTGGTTCTTATTTTACTCTTCGGCCACGCTATGCAAGATAAGTTATAGCGATTTCTTGCCCGGAATGACACCGTTTTTAATGTTTTTTCTAAATAAGTTTCAAGTGCCAGCGTCGCTTCGTTGCCAAATACTCGACTGACGTGCAGGAAGCCCGGGTTAGACACCCATTCGTGCCACACATTCTTTCCTCATTTCATTTTCCCATGTTTATTGGTTACGCCGACGCCAACTGCAGCACAAAGGTGCGGACATCTCTATCCACTCTGTAAAGAAGACATGCGCGAATCGCTGTGCTCATGTTCACATGACTATTACATCACTATTGGTCCATAAGTAGACGTGTTGGTATGGTGCCTTGAAGAATATATACGCCTGTAGTTTAGTATGTATGTATGTATGTATGTATGTATGTATGTATGTATGTATGTATGTATGTATGTATGTATGTATGTATGTATGTATGTATGTATGTATGTATGTATGTATGTATGTATGTATGTATGTATGTATGTATGTATGTATGTATGTATGTATGTATGTATGTATGTATGTATGTATGCGTGCATTTATGTATGCATGCACTTTGAGAGCGTAAAATTCCTCGCGCGAACATTCCCCCCTCTCACCCTGCGTACAAGAGCTATCTTCACTTATTGTACAAAGGAACCTTCCACATCATTAATTTTCACTACACCGTGGAGCTCGTACACCAGAATCTTGAATGGGAGAACATAAGCAGCCTAGGTGCACGTTACTTTCACGAACCCAAGCCACAACGACAGCGCCTCTTTGCTCACTGGTCCTGCCCAACTCTGCTTGTAAGGCTTCTTCCAAGCACACGCTTGTCTTACAGGTAAAACACGCTTTACAGGACAGTGAAATTATTGCGTTCATGGTTTTTCAATTTATGCGTATCATTTGGCTATATAAGGTGTAACAGGTTTCACGGACCTGCAAAAGGAGCACGAAATTATGGCTAATCTTTTAATACAATTTATCTTCAGCGGTTCCCGTGGTGAAATAGATTAAACCATTTCGGTTTATAATTTTTAACCATTCTCCGGCAATAAGCCTCCAGAATATGGCAGTGCCTATTTCAGCATGCTTTAAGCCTCATACATGAGCTGTGTTTTTTCCCAATGTTCCGTCCATCTGAACGTACTGAACCACCTCAATCTATTTCGTGGAACAATGGGATCTCGCGCACCCATAAAAAAGAAAGCAATTTAACACTCCCTCGGCCTAAATCTTTCGATGCAGCATTGCTTTTTGTATTGCTTATTTTATTATGCCATCAGCGGCTGTGAACCCTAAAAAAAACAATACATATTGAGAGTACAGAAAGTGCTTTGATAGTAAAAGAATTTTTTCAATAAAGATGCATTGTGTGGTTTAAGAGGGCTGCTCGGAAACCAATCTCGCACTATTGTTTTCTATGGTCGCGAGTCACAGCTCTGAATTATTCCGGGTGATTGTTAAGCTGCTGCTAAGAAAACTCGCTTGGGAAGCGTTCAATGAAATGATAAGAAGAATTCTGGAAGACGGACTAAGTACTGCTTACCCTGTAATGCTTGTGCTGTACCCGGAAGCGATTACAGGAACTCCACCATTCTTTGGCAAATTTCTGTATTGTATTGCAACAGAAATCGTACCCACTGAAGTGTTGAACCTTGCTGCGGTTTCTCCGGACAGTGGAGAAAAATTTTTCAAAGCAGAATTGTTCAATGAGCGTTGCGTTTTTTTTTCGTTGATGTAATCACGCCCAGAACAATGGTCGGGGGAAGTGATTATGATTGTACGGCTTGTGAAAGTCGGTGGCTGGAACCATCGCTAGTTTTTGCATACTTCAATGCATTTTGTTTTTTAAGGAAAACAAAAGAGTAGTAATGATTTTCTGAGGATTCGGGCAGTCGACTTAATTATTCTTCTGATTAAACTCACTTACATCTTTCCAGGCAATAGACTCTCACCAACGTATTGATCTCTTGGCGACACCGTATTGTCACGGATGTGACGGCTGGCTGGCGTACAGACAGGCGGGAGAAAACAGACAATGACAGCAGTAAAACAGAAGATCGTTTATTGGGCCCGAAAGATACTCGAACGTACCGTTCCACAACCGCCAGCAAAAAAAACCAAAAAAACAGGATGGGGCGTATTTCTTCTCGGCGAATGACAAAAGCCCCGAGGGGCGTATACAGTGATTTCTTATCTACCCTCGCATCACAACACAAGTGGCCATCAGACTTGGGCACGAATGCACTTGAACACAAGAAAGAAAGATAAGCAAATATCACAGTTCGCCTCTTTTTCTAAATGAGCTTGGCAATATAGTCTGTGACAGCAGAGATTCGCATGAATTTTCGCAACACATTCGTTATCACCAGCTTTTCGTGTATATTAATCACTGTAATTAGACACCCTCAGCAAAATTAACGAAAGTTGCATGACGGCGCATTAAGTGTAAGATAGAATACTTTTTTGCATTAAAATCGCCCCTCTCATCAAAAGCACTTGAAACAATACCGACGACATAGGAGATTTTGTGGTTACGTAAGGAACCACCACGCTTTGCGGGCCGCGCGTTCCGTTTGCTGGCAGCTGTTGCATACGCACGGGGCAACAACCCCTCACAACTGTTAATCTCGCTGTCGTCGTTTGTCACGCAACGCAAGGATCTACTTCCACCACTAGCGCTAAATAGGGCATTGTCTGAAAGCCCAATTCGGCTGCAGATATGACTTGTTTTTCCATTTAGTTTGCTTGTACTAACAGACTGGAGCGTACAGCTTTCACTTGCACATGAAGCAGGCTGTTGTCGGTTTGGCTACGTGCGCTGTGGAGCTCTGAAGCGCGCATTCAGAACGCCTTGTGCAACGAGAAAATCACGCAATCACATTGCGAAGCAAGGTATTACTGATGCAGATGAGGAGGAGTTATTCTACTATAATAAGTCATGATTATCATTACGTAGCTCTCAATTTTTTATGACACACTTATAACACGATGCTACTCAAAATGGGCACGCAGTTATCGCTTTTTTAATGCAATGAATAGTATGGCATTCAAGTTGAAGTCTCGCAAAATGGTTTTGCAAAAGAATAAGCTGCATGTTTGCCGAGATAAATTGATTGATATGTGGGGTTTAACACCCCCAAACCATCATATGATTATGAAAGACGCCGTAGTGGAGGGCTTCGGAAATATTGACCACCTGGGGTTCTTTAACGTACACCTAAATCTGAGCAGACAGGCCTACAGCTTTCCCGCCTTCATCGGAAATGCAGCCGCCACAGCCAGGATTCAATCCCGCGACCTGCGGGTCAGCAGCCGAGTACCTTAGCCACTAGACCACCTGGCGGGGCCAGGTCGAACTAAATTCACAAATGGAAGCTCCAGATATTTATGCAAGGAACGCTATTTTTTATATGAAGCCACAGTACGCCCGGATTGTGTTGGATAACGTCAAATAATATTGAAAAGACGAGGATGAAGAATAAGACAAACTGGACAGGGGCTGCATTTTATCTAAGTTGACGAGTTCCGCTAAAGAGAAATATACAGGGTGCTCCAGCTATCTTTAGTCAGAGTTTAAATATACGCTGACACACGCAATGACGATGCCATCAAATGCATTTCGCTGACTGTTGCCTGGATTTCTTCGAGACAATTTAGGACAATTTTTTGAGTTCTGATCAATCGCCTAGTCAGGTTTACCTTTAGTAACTAACTTTTTAAGCAACAAAAATAGACTAGATATTCCATTCAGAAAGCTGTTGATGGGTTTGCATAGCGTCTGATTAGACAGTTTCTAGCCTTATATCTGTTAATTTTCATTGTTTTCATACTAACCGCAATCGCTGTCGAAATTGAAAAATATTACGTGACAAGCCCGTTTGTGCGCCAGTGCGCACGATGATTCTAGTGCTCGTTAACGTTCCGTGTACTAACGACAATAGCATTTGCCCGATTGTGCTGTCTCGATAGGGCCGCAGCGATGGCGGTAGCTTTGCGATGAACATGTTTCGCTATCGGCCACGAAAGCGATAACCCCTGTAGCTGCTTATCACCGTCGTGAACCGCTACGAAGAAAGCATATGGTTCGTGCGTGAAACGTTAGAGAGCACCATAATCATGGCGCACGTAGGCACGCCAGTGGGTTTGTCACGCGGGTAATTTTCTGTGTTTTGTGGGCATTTGTAGTTCACAAAAGATAATTAACAGATATGAAATTTGAAACTGTCTAACTGGATGTCTTGCACAGCAATATACAGCTTTTTCATTGAAATATTTTACCCATCTTTGTCTCGTCAGAAGCTAGTTAAAAGAGTCTAATTAAACACATAATCTAAACACGAAAAATAGCCTGATTTACTTCAGACAGCGGTCGCCAACACGCATTTGGTCACAGCGTAATTGTTTGTGTCAGCATATTTCTAAACTCTATCTAAAATATCTGGGGCACCCTAAATAAGAAATGTTTTTCAATGAGGCTACGCAATGAATACCTAACGAGGCTAACAGTGCTGCAGTAGTTCAACGCCTACAAGGAGTAGGCTGATGGAATGGCTTCATAGTGACCACGCTTCATGCCCTTGGTTTGAACATGTCAATGGTACTGGTCCTGAAAACAGGCACGGAAACACTGGCCCCTGAAGGAGACTAGAATACTACCTGTCTTTGGCTTGACGTTGTATAAGCGGCACGATGCATCGGAAGCCACACCAGCATAGCCCAACATCTGAGCTGTACTTCTAATCTCTCTGCTTCATACTGGAGCACGAAATTGTCAACTGACAATCGCACGTCAGTTGCATAAAGCATCAATAAAATCCGTTCAGATTTTTCAAAAAGACAAGCTTCATCTCGAAGAAACTTCTGTCCTGGTCAAGGAATTGAACCAGGGCCCAATTGCTTTCCTGGACGCACGTTCTACCAACTCATCTACTTAGGACGCTGATAATTGGCCGCACAAAGGCTAATCAATCAACAGTGCCTGGTTATGTTCAATCTTCTTCAAATGATGACTTGTTATATTATATTACTTAATATTGATGTTCATCGAACTTTCTCATGCCCTTTTATGTATTGTATTGCCCGATTTCTGCGATAGCCCTTCGGAGCTTTAGGATGTTGAAATAATTAAATAATAAATAAACAACATGCTCATGAACAGACGTCAGGAGACAAAATACAGCAGGACACTAATATAGTGCCAGGAACGTGATTTACGAGTGTGGACGTTAACTCAATCACAACCGAGTCTAACCGAATTATATAGCTTCAGCAGGGCAAGGAATCGAAAAGCGGGGGTGTACATAGGTGGGCTGTGGTAGCGCTGCTTTAGCCACCTTCACCATTTTACTTTTTTTATTTTGAGCCGATGGCTTGAACAACTCGTGGGACGTCTTTCGTGGGTGACAATGAGTACATGTACCGAAGCTTCAATTTATTTATTGCCAGCAGAGCGGTGCGAGTGACTGTAAGCGCTCCTTCACATAACTGCCACAAGGCGTCACTCACGATAACCAGATGAAAACATTTGTGTGAAGCGAGGCATTCCCTAAAAGGACCTTCTTTGCTGCGTATTGATCGGCTCTGGAAAAAAAAATCATTCCATGACCTGTGAATGATACAGACCGTCACCTGACGTTGTTTACCGCGTCTTGAGGCAAGCGCTTCAGCGGCGGAGGGTTCATATGTCTGCGTTTTTCATCCGATCATTCCAATTAGAAGTCTCCGTTGCACGTGCATTTAGCAATAACCACTGTTTCCAGTTTTGTTTTGTTGGAGTAGCAGTAATGCTCTTGCATGGCTTTTAATGCATCGCGTTGCTTTTTGTTTCTTTTGTTTCTCGTTATGGGATCAGAGTCGCAAGCTCATAAAGCCCGCTGTAATTCACTGACACCAATACAGTGTATAGACAACAGCGAATAGAAAAAATGACTTTCTGGCGTATATTTCTTTTTTTTTCTCTGTTTCGGAGCAGCTAGCGTGAGTGGCGGCTTCTATAAAAAGGCAAGGGAAAGAGTCATGATGAAACAAGCACCATATGCACGAATACTTTGAAAAGACACATGGTGGAGAACTTACTAGCAACTGAAAGTTTTTTTTTTGCTTAGAGAAATAGTGCAAGGTTTTTGAAATAGGAGGTAATAATATTATTGGCCTGCACGACTGTGCACTCTGTACTGCGTTAGCTAGACCCGTTGTTGGCTAATAAATTTTCCCTGTAACAAAATCACCAGGTCACCGATGTCACCAGGTCTCTATGGAACACGCCCGGATTTTTCCACACCGGTCTTCACCGTCTGGACCCATACCAACAACTTTCCATTTCATCTGGGTTATCCAGATCTGAGACAATCGTTCTCTGTCACATGTGGCTTGAGGTGTCTTTTAATAACGCCTTTGCTTGCCGCACCAGATGAGCAGACAGTGCTGCGTGTGGTCACTGCGGCGCTGACGAAACCGTCGAACATATTTTGTGTCAGTGCTCTCATTACAACTGTGAGAGACAGCCCCTGTCAGCAGTGTTTGCACGTCTCGACGACCAGCCGATTTCCGAAAAATTAATTTTGGAATACCAGAAAAATCTAGCTTCACGCCAAAAAGTGATGAAGGCCCTCTCAAAGTTTCTGCGATCGACCCACCTCGTTGAACGTTTGTGACGTTTTAGTGTGTTTGTGTGTTTTCTCTTCCATCCCGCTCTCTTTCTCTCATTCAATTTTCCTTACTTTTCTGTCTCCAATTTCCCATTACCCAGTCAGGGTAGCAAACCCGACACTTGCTTTCTCGTTAACCTCCCTGTTTTTCTTCATACCATATATATATATATATATACATATATATATATATATATAAATATATATATATATATATATATATATATATATATATATATATATATATATATATATATATATATATATATATATATATATATATATATATATATATATATATATTTATACATTTATATATATTCTGCTGTATGCATTCATTTATAATAGCAGGCTTTCGCATACAAACTCTGTGATAATAAAGCTGGCTTGTGGGGACGTGCATTCATGTGATGCATGTAAAAGAACCTTCTTTCCGACTCTAAATAATTTCATTTGCTAATACCATCAT
This sequence comes from Rhipicephalus microplus, assembly GCF_043290135.1. Taxonomy (NCBI): domain Eukaryota; kingdom Metazoa; phylum Arthropoda; class Arachnida; order Ixodida; family Ixodidae; genus Rhipicephalus; species Rhipicephalus microplus. The sequence continues at coordinate 59,705,262 of NC_134708.1, forward strand.
GTGTCGGAAGTCTTCGAGCATACTGTGCTTGTTTCGTCATGAACCTCTAACAACGTGCCCAACTCACAGTCATCCGAAAGAGTCAGTATTACGAAGGTCTGCCAGGGACTAAATTCGCAACTATCGGGTCAACAGGCAAGGGCCGTAACAACGCGCTGGTCCGCAGAAAACGAAGCGAGCGCTGCGTGGCGTCAAGGGTTGCGGTTTGGGGGAGATGAAAGGGCACCACAGCTCAAGTAAAATATTGGCAAGTAGCTATGTTATTTAAAACTTGTCACTAAATAGAACAAGATTGGTACTATGAACGGAGCTTTTACTATTGATGAATAAATAAAGTCGTTTTAAAAAGTAGAACAAGAACTTTAGAAATGTCAAGTAATTATCCAAGCTTCCAACTGGAAATATTTGTGTGCAAACGGGTCAAAAAATAGCCAACTTAGCACAAAGTTGCCAACAATCGCAACCCCACCTATGTCGGTGAACTTTACGCAATGCGTTGTTTTTGCTTCTCGTAACCAGTTCACGCGCAATCCAACCCAGAATAGGCAAGACGAAACTCCGTGTGCGATGCTTCTCGTTTCGCTGAACGCCGTGGCGTCGAGGGACAAGGCTGTCTTCGTTCTTCCGCTTGTCCGAGTGTTGTAGCATACACGTACCGCGCTTCGACGGCTAGAGAAGAAGGCTGTCCAGCTAACGAAGGCAGCCGTAGCGTTTCTCCCTATACGTGGCGCCATCAATCAATTACAGGGCCGGCCTACGTTGACGCGTGGCCCTGACTGCGTGCTCGACGAATACGAGACGACACGGAGACGGAAACTGCGGGCGGAAGCACGTTGGGATCTGACTATGAGAAGATAGGTGCAACGGAAGGAACTGGACACAGGTAGTGGTGTGTATGGGACCGTAATGAAACTGCGGCGATATGTCGCGGATAGGCGGGGTTGTCTTGTTGTGTGTGTATTTATGACATTTCTGATCAGCGTCGCCTTACTGCGAGTGCAGAGCGATGACGCGCTTCTCTGTCTTAACATCGTCAGCTGGAGCAGTCCACCGTATCGTGCCATGGTCTTGAAGTGAACAATAAATCCTTCAGTAAAGACGGGTCGTTTTTCCGGCACTTTGTAACGTGTCGGTTCTGTGATTTTTGCTGATATATGGGGTTAACAACCCAAAGCCACCATATGATTACGAGAGACGCCGTAGTGGAGTGCTCCGGAAATTTTGACCACCTGGGGTTCTTTAACGTGCTTTCACATGTGAGCACATTGGCCTACAGCATTTCCGCCTCCATCGGAAATGCAGCCGCCGCAGCCGGGATTCGATCCCGCGACCTGTGGGTCAGCAGCCGAGTACGTTAGCCACTAGACCACCGCGGCGGGGTACGTGCCGGTTCTGTACAAGTCACAGTACTCTGGGTGGTACATTGAAAAAAAAAAGGAAGACAACGAGAAGGCCATAATGAGCTCTAAAATAGAAGACCAGTTCAAAGCAGTCCAGAGGGCCCTTGAGAGAGCCGAGAGGCATCGCTTTCCGGCTCCAACATGTGACTAACTTACAGCAAGCCAGCAGTCATCAGTAGGACCTCACTGGCTGCAGTTCCTCGGGGCCTTAATTAAGTTTTTGTCTGTCTGTCTGTCTGTCTGTCTGTCTGTCTGTCTGTCTGTCTGTCTGTCTGTCTGTCTGTCTGTCTGTCTGTCTGTCTGTCCGTCCGTCCGCCCGTCCGTCCGTCAATGATCTTTGTGCATTCACTTCGAAAGTGAAGTCAAACCCATCTCTTCCCAGTCAATGCATTATTTATACGCCTCCCTAACTTCTTGCACCTAACGTAGCTTTGCACAGTCTCGAGAAGCTCAGACATTGCAGGCTTTCTGAATAGATAGTTTTGCAGTGCCTCCATGATGGGTCCACCTTTGCCCAGGCGGTGGTGCCCTGGGATAACGTCACCATATATATCTTGATTATTTAATGAATATTGGCGGTGTGAGACGACGTGATGATGTAATGATTACATACTCAAGTGATGACAATTTATGCCTCACTCATGTCGACGCAGTCCCAGGTGATGATGAAAACATTTTATTATAAGAATTCAAAAAATAAACCGGGAAGGTCCCTATTCCAGGACTCCTATGGTAACCTCTGCGACAGCCCAGGCCTTGAGAATGAACCGGAGACGAGGCGTGGCGGACCTCGTCTCCGGTGGTGAACTGCCGCGTACGGTGAGTCACCAAATGCTTTAGACTTCACAGAGAATGTTTATAATGATGGAGTACCTTGACGGAGAAGTATTTAACAGTGGCGTGTTCCACACTGCAACCTCTATTAGAAATTTGAAAATTATACAAACACATGAACGCAGTGCATCCAACCTAAGCACAGAAAGCGATAGTGCAGGTAGCTATAGACACGTATGTTTTTTTTTTTGTAAGCGCTAATATGTCACGTATTTGACTCTTTAAACGGACGCGTTAATTCTCGTTTGCGTCTCTAGACTATTCGACCACACTGCAGTGTGATGATCTAGAAAGTGAGCTGCCCAGTCTCTTTAAAGAAAATTATTTACTTGGCAAGAAAGTATTCTTTAAACATAGTCATAGGGCTCCTTTTTTTTAGAGAGAGTAGTGTAATGATGCTAAGCTAGGGGGCATAGCTTGTATTTCTATCGATGGCAGCAGCAGTTCTTTTAAAGGGACAATAGTACCAAATAACAATTTGTGTCATAGAGAAAGCTCAATGTATGACAACGTCTAAAACGGCAATATCATCAACAGCAGTGCTCTACTTACCGAGAAATTAGGGTAAGTGCACGAGAACACATGCGCCGCGACTAGAGCATTGGCGAAATGATCCCGATGACGTCAGGCATACCGACCACAATTAATCTTTTGTTTTTGAACTAGCTGCACTAAATAAAGATTCTCTCATGCAACGAGGCACGTAATAAAATGCCGCTTTTTTGTTTCTGTTTGATTCCTGAAAAAAAAAAGAACCGCCAGACGTTACTATGGAAAATGGCACGAGTGGTTCTAAAGTTCGATTTTTGCCTGGTTGAACTGGACAGGTCGGCCATCTGAGTAGTATGCCTGAGTAGTATGCCCAGTTGAACAAAGCGCATCTGCTTTCTCAAAGCCAACGGCAGAAAATTGTTCAATGGCTGTTGTTGCTGCTGTGGATCCCGCTGCTTTCGTTCCGTTGCTACTAGTGTCGATGGTCGCGCAGTAAAGCCTCACAACGTAGTGCGCGGCTGCAGTGACGGGACACGTTCCGCTTGAGGCGGGTAACTTGAAGCGCGCTAACCAAATGCGGACCATTAAAACGTGATTTTATTTTAAAGTAAGCACTTCCTTGGCGCAAAAGTGAAACTACGCGGTTTTTGGATCGCTATTTCAGCATTCAACGTCGCCTTAATAGATGTGGGGGAACTGCGTAGACACCCGTTTAGTACACTTAAATATTGTTGCACCGTAACGAAGCCTGTGTGACAGAAATCAATTGGAAGACTTTGAATATGGCATCGCTCGTAATTATGTCATGCTTTTAGCACATAAAACTACGAAATGCTGGCCCGTAGCCTCTACAGCTCTGGTCACGCATTGCCAAACAAAAAAAAGCAAAATATCGCTCCCATGCGAAACGTCACTTGATATTGAAGTTGGCTTAACGTGAAAGCGCTGAATTTTACTATCACTTTTTTATTAAGAATAATTTCTCGCCCTGCGGTTGAGATAACACTTTGAGCTTAGTTGCTGCATACAGCTCAGTCGACTGTGAGGTGCTTAAAATCTTCCAGCCAGAGGCGCAGATGTTCATTCACCGCGAGATGACTAGAGAGATGAATTCGTGAGTGTCCATACTCCGACTGCACCTGCGATACACTAATTCTGAATATTTTAGAGATATGAAAGTGTCGGTTTTACTATAACCGCTTCACGCGTCACTCCTTACAAGCTGCGAAATACTGCCGAGAGTGCTTTAATACGAACAGGGCAGTACGGCAGATGTACTCTGGTTTAGGTAAACATTTTTATGTTCTCATTTGGGTTCGCTCTTAGTGAGCGTCTCATTCGAATGTTTTCAGAGGTGTTTGACACCGGCTTATACACGTTTGCACCATAGCTTTACATCACTCTAAGAGGTACGCAAATGTGCGTAACTGTATTGGAGAATGTTTTTATATAAGTAATGCTGTAGTTAAAAGTTCTACGTGTAATTAAGCAGAACATGATATATGCATAACCAGTTATAAGATTGACCAGTAATAGGCCTAATGGTTCATGCCTAACCAGTTGTTTTTGCGACTGCCTAGGCGTAATCTCTGGTGTGCAGTACCGGCTGTAAGCGTGCCCAGTTTTACGTGTAGCCTGTTATATAGGAGAAACGAGTTAACGGTTAGACAGTCTAGAAGTAACCAGTTATAGGTGTAAACTTATAGTAACCAGTGATAGATTTACTCAGTTGAAGGCCTCCATTTGAAAGGCGCCACTAGTTACAGGGAAGACCAGTTGAGTCCTCTAGGCCCCAACTGCGTCGTGGATACGAAATGATATGTGATAACCAGAGCGACATCGAATGCGGTGTTCAAGCTCGCTGATTACGCTTCCACATTCTGAATCTCATTCTACTTGATCTCGTTTACTAGAATAACGGAAATCTATTGCTAATATTGTTTATCTTCTGTGTGGCTGACGAAGCTTTGACGTAGCACTTATGTGAGCCCGCCCTATCCAACTTCTTGTTCCGAAACCCGAAGGCCCCTTATTGAATGTGTTCTTGCCACCCCACCGTGGTAGTCGAGGGGCTATAAGGTACTCGGCTGCTGACCCGCAGGTCAGGGTATCAAATCCCGGCTGCGGCAGCTGCATTTTCGATGGAGGCGGTAATAATGTCGGCCCATTTGCTCAGATTTGGGAGTACGCTAAAGAACACCAGGTGGTCGAAATTTCCGGAGGCTTCTACTACGGTGTCTCTCATAATCATATGGTGGTTTTGGGACGTTAAACTCCACATATCAATCAATCAATGAATGTGTTCTTGCCGTACAACAGGCCATCTCACACACAGCCTCTGATAAAGGAGGTCGTGGCAGTTGGTTTTCAGGGTGCTTTTGCTATCTGGAAATCACGTTCGCAGCTGCGTGTAAACAACTAAGAAAACGATTTTGAATGGTCATGAGAATAACCTATATTTTCTTCCTCGTTTTTTTAAAGAAGCAATATTTTGGCTGTTGGTCGTTTTTTGCGATCCCCGGCATAGCTCCCATAAAATTTAGCGCAGTGTGAACCCCGCTCTTACGTTGCAATACGGTACCGTTGCAATAGCTACATCGTGCAGTGCGCCCCAAGCAGGCCAAGCGATCACGGAAGAGAGTGGCGTTGTTGACTCTTCATGCATCTTAGTTTGGCGTGACTGTAACAATAACCGCATGAGTGGTGCAAGTGACACGCTTAACAAGGTTTAGGTTGCTATGAACAGATGTATAACCTCCGCTTTTATTTAGGTTGGGGGGCATCGCCTGATTGGTGAAGCTTGTTTTACAATTGTTAATTAGCCGCTGCCAAACGAAGGCCTTCGAGATTAGCGTTCGTTTCCACCGTCGCATTGGTGTGGGTTCCTCATGACTATTTGTCGGAGGAGTTCGCGTCATTCGTGGTCGGTCTTCTCACGCTGGTCGCGTTGAATTTGCTTGGTTATTTCATGCCTGCAAGTATTAGTGCCTAAACAATCACATAATGCGGTGTATTCAACAGTTACAGTCGTGGAAAGAACGCAGCCTAGAACTTTAGGTACCAGAGAACTTAGGGGCTTAATACTGACAGTAGAACTACATGCTGTGGATCATCCCGGATAAGCGATGCCCGGATGTGGTCTTGCAGCTTCTTATATGCCGCTGTGTAATTGGCGTAGCGAGTGACCATGGTGGCTCGACGATGCGTTCAGATAACGCTAAGGTCAGCCAAACATGACACATACGCTGAATACGTTTCCGTGAATGACATCACGCTCAGTTGCGTGGTTTTATCTATCGGCGAGATTGTGACGGGGTGCCGCCACTATGTGCACCACTGGTGACGTTCGCGAGGCGGAGGTAATTTTCTTCAACAATTTTTTTTAGCGGTGCTTTCACTTTCGCGAGGCATTCAGCCACTATGACGAGTCACAGTGGTAAGGCATTATGCCCAGATTGCTACATTATCCCTCGAAACTGCCCATTCATCCAGTGATAATCTCGCGTAGGAATTCTCAAATAATGACTTGCCAGGTGTTGACCGTGTTATCACTTTATATACTAAGGAGGTTATAACACCGCGGATACTTGAAAAGAGTTTCGTACAGCACAGGCATGAACAAACGTACGATGCAACGCTGCACCGTTTTTTGAAGTGTTGATTGATATGCGGGGTTTAACGTCCCAAAACCACCATATGATTATGAGAGACACCGTAGTAGAGGGTTCCGGAGATTTATACTAACTGGGGTTCTTTAACATGCGCCCAAATCTGAGCACACAGGCCTACAGCATTTCTGCCTCCATCGGAAATGCAGCCGCCGCCGCCGGGATTTGATCCCGCCACATGCGGGTCAGTAGCCGAGTACCTTAGCCACCAGACCACCATGGCGGGGCGGTTTTTTGAAGTCTAAGCACTGAAATAACCACTCAATTATTTTGTCTTCTCTATTTCTCAAATTTCGGGCCTCTCGAATGTGTTGCCAAGCTCTTAAGTTCATAACTTACGGTACCTTAAAAGACGCATTAGCGAAACTCTAATGTATTATTTATGTACACTTAAAATTGATGCAATCCTCTTACCAGACCCAGGACCTTTAATTTGTGGGGAAACTCCGTAATGAGAGCGTTAGCCAAAATAATACGTTAATATTTAATTCATTTTCATCAAATGCACTGAGTTCAATGCCGTATACTTACGTTCCTTATAAGAACACAAACGAAACGCAAGCAAAACAGTGGCAGTCAATCCCCAAAATTATCGCATTCGTAGCCGTGCTTCTATATAATCGAAGCCACGTGGTCACGCGTCTGTTCACAAGGCAAAAATTCTAACATGAAGACAAATGCTGCACAACAACGCTTCCTAAATATCTGCGCGTCCCTCATCCATCCATAACCAGTCTGGTCTCGTTCACAGAGCGCATCGTTTCTTGACAGCGCATCCTTGCCTATATAACACATTTTTGTTAGGTTGTGGCCGGGCTGAAAGGGGACGTGTTTGTCATCTAACGCGGCCTTAAATTCGTATTGTTTGTTTCTATCCTGTCACGTCCGCAGGTCGCGGGATTGAATCCTGGCTGCGGCGGCAGCATTTCCGATGGAGGCGGAAATGTTGTAGGCCTGTGTGCTCAAGTTTGGGTGCACGTTAAAGAACCCCAGTTGGTCGAAATTTTCGGAGCCCTCCACTACGACGTCTTTCATAATCATGTGGTGGTTTTGGGACGTTAAACCCCACATATCAATCAAATCTCCTGTCAAGTGAACATGCAGTGACTTCGTTGAGAAAGCAAGACAAAGAAGCTAGCTGAACATAGATAACATTCACGAGTTGCAAGCTAAGTAGGCCGAAAAAGCGAAAGCAAATAAAACAAACAAGAGTGGCCAGGGGCATGGTGCATGCGTTGTAGTTCGGAATAGTTTTTAAGGTAACAGTTATCGCCGTTTAACCTCCACTGAGTGTAAAGCAGGGAAAGCTTTGGAAGCAGACTACCGGAACGCGTTTAAAGTCGTCTGACAACCCTTTATTTTGTTGTCGTAAAAGTTTTATAGAAAATTAGTTTGACATGTAGAAATATGCCTATTTGTGGATCATTGTTTTTTTTATTGCGAGATCAATTATAGGCACACTCCTGGCTAGATTTTGCCGCTGGCGTCGGCGTCAATGTCATGTACCGTATATGCATACGTATCGATATATATGCAAACGCAAGAAAAAAAAAATCCAGATAGGAATACTCCGGCGCACGGAATTGAACATGGGACCTCTGCGTAGTGAAAGTGAGGCGTTAACCACTGAGGCACCCCAGAGCACATCCTTCACTGTTTAAACGGCAAGCTACTTATATCTACCACTTACCGCTGCTCACGAGCATCTCGGAGGGAATTGTGTTTTCAGCATTACCAGCAAGATGGTGCACTAAGCGCGCATCGCCACATCACGCGGCGGTGCCCGCTCTAATCTCGTACGCGTACTTCTCCTGGCTTTGACAAGGGGAGCGACGCTTCCTCACGCACCCTTATCTCGCGGCGGCGAGGAGGGGAAGGTCGTACGCCTTGGCTGGCCTCGCGCTATACCTGAAATGATTCTGCTGTAGTTACAGGGTGCACAAAGGTCACTTCAATCATTGCAGTCTCCGTTTGCGAAAAGCACGCGTTTTTCAGACACTGCAAAGTAACGAATGAGACGCGTATTCGCGTGCATCCGTAACCGTGAGCTCGTTTTGTGCGTCATTTGTGCGTGAGGAACGCGGGGCATGTTTCGATATGCTTTTTATTCTGCACGTGACCTCTCAATTTGTTGCTATCGCATTCATTGATTCTTCTTTTCGGCAAAGCTGTGACTTTTTAGATGCGGAGCATCTAATACTCGAGGCTTGTAGTGCGGCGCCGTCCGCAAGCTTCCTCCTCCTTCTTCCACCATCTGTGGATCCCTTCCTCCTCTACACACCGCGCGCGCTTCACTCCTCCACCATCTGTGCACCCTTCCTCCTCTACACACCGCGTGCGCTTCTACTCTTCACGAACATTCGCTAGCTGTATAATGTAGCGCGCATGCGCCGTCACGCTTCGAGAACATCGGCAGCTGACGCGCGCGCATGCGCCGTCGCGCTTCGAGAACATCGGCAGCTGACGCGCGCGCATGCGCCGTTGCGCTTCTCCCCCTTCTCGAACATTCGACAGCTGACAGTGCATGCGCCGTCGCGCTGTATATATACTCAAGGTCGGCGCTCGCTCGCTCAGTTGCCGCTCGTCGGTTGGTTTGTACGGCGCGTCGACGTCCAAGGTCGCGGTGAAATGAATTCCAACGAATCCACAAACACAATGATCGACGTCCCTTCGACCAGCGCCGCCCTTTCGCATACGTGTGTACGTGTTCACTCATTTAACACCCCCTCTTACAACCACGTTAACCAATTTAGCCATCGACCCAAATAAGTCGCAATTTAACACCCCATTTCACAACCACGTTAACCAATTTAGCCATCGACCCAAGTAAGTCACACTTTAACACCCCGTTAACCAATTATATGCTCCGCATCCTCCTCAGTGTTCCCCCGAGGGAAGCTGCAGGCAATTTTTTTTCCCCAGTAGCGGCCGTTGACGAGGAGCTATCTGATGCAGACGGAGGTGTTGTGAGGTGACCTTGGTAAAACACACCGCGTAGAGTTGAAAGGCCAGACAGTACTTTCTTTCACGCCTTGACTACCTATGCTGATATCTTCTTCTTGCCACTTATTTCTTCGGAATACACCAAGATTGTCTGCACTAAGCGTTAAGCCAGTAAGATTGTCGCAATTTTCGACTACATGCTGCTAGTCGATTCTGAATGAAAACGAGATCAGCAGTTGGTGGTTCCGGCTTGTTGCCTGGATTAAGCTGATAGGTGAACGCTTCTTTAATTGGAACGTTAGGAGTCTTTGATTGCCACTGCCCTAAAACGCGTACGTGTCACCTGCACAACTCGCAAGAGAGAATTCGTGTGACAGTCTGACCTCTTTGGCATGTTTCTTTTTTTTTTCCATTTTTGTACTGATAGTTTTTGAAGCCAACACAGCAGGACGTTTTTCCTATTATTTATAAATGGGATGGTGATGAAACAGAAGTAGAATAAAATCATTGGTAGGTATGGATGCAGTGATATAGAAACGTTGAAAAGAAGAAAAAGAGGAAAAGACAGATGGGAAAGAGAGGTGCAGCGCTCTATTATTTACATCCATTCCCAGTGTGCAAGCAGTAACCAATCTTCTCGTCATGCCTAAACATAAAAAAACAAAAAAAGAGAGAAGACCATCCTTCAAGCATTGTGCATCGCCAAGTTTTCATTCCTATCTGAGAGCATGACTCACAGCTCCAGCTTCCTGGCGAATGCTCTCTTACACGCACCAACTGACGCACCAGCACAGTCTTCTTCTTTTTTTCCTTTTCTCTTGCCCAGACTTTTTTCGGAACCCTACAATTACGCAACGTTGCCACGGTTGCCAGCGGACGTCGTAAGACGTGTGGGTCATCAAGGAGAAAGCGTGCGTGAAGCGTACGCACGAATAAATCTCTGGAAACCGGCAAAAAGTGAAATAAATTTCTACCGCCAACCACGGCACGACCGTTAAGCAATGAATTTACACGAAGCGGGCTCTCATTCACTTAACTGCCGCGTACTGCGCAAACACACTGTCCCGCAACGCACGCCAGTGCATGCCTTTGCTCTCGAAAAAGACCCCCTCAGTAAAAAAGATAACACCCCTGAGTGCTGTTCGTCACACGAGAAAAAAAGTAAATGTACATACGAAAAAAAAGCTGCTGCTAAAATTCTCTGCTTAGACGTTGCGTGAGAAACCAAGCTTGTTGTATGCACTAGGGAAGAATTTTTCATCACTCTCCACTGCCTTGATTTTTACTTGAAGGGAACAGAGCCTGAACGCTCTGAAGATTTATTTTTAATTACGTACAGCGTCATGCGACTAGCACTGTGTGCAGTGAATTCCCAAAGCTATTACAACACCTCATTCGCAGCATCCACTGAAAACAGCGCGAGCTCCTTACACAATACCAGGAAAAAAAGATTTATTTAGCATTAGAAAGCGTGCATTGAATATTAATGAACTCTTTAGAGTGAAAGCAAAAGAAGTAACACCGTCCTTGGTACCTGTTATGAATTTTATGATACTGCAATCATAGGTTTTATTCCACGCAATTTTTTTTGTATTTTGCGTCTTTTCATGGGTATGTCAGGCCACATAGTGCATCTGACATTGCACGTGTACTGTTAACTAGTTTTGCTTACCTATGAAGGAAGGAAGAAAGCAAAGAAAGGGAGAAGGCAGGGAGGTTAGCCAGAAAGACATTCGGTTGGCTACCCTACTCTGGGAGATCAGAAAAGGGGACAAGAAAGATGAGAAAGAGGGAAGAGAAGGAAAAAAGGAGAGACTGGCATTAACTTCACTGCAGCGTGTAGAAGTTCACCGCAAGTCAGAGGCATTCACACAAACCCGTCTTTCTCAAGAAACACAGCAGGGCTTTCACTGCCTTGTGCGCAGTCGAAGGATGTGGACGCTGCTGTAATAGCACCTGCACAGAAAGAGGCCAATCATCCAGTCGCCGCATTGCGTTGGCAAGTACTTGTCTGTCTGAGGCAAATTGATGACAGTGGCACAGCAGGTTTTCGATATTTTCATCGGTGCCTAGATTTTGTTTGAAGTACTTGTGGCTGGTGTACTATTTGATTGTGCTCTGCGTGCACACCTCGTGTTGGCTCCCCTTTAATCTTTTCATGGTGCTGCGCATGTTGTTTCTACGCAGAGTGTAGCGGCCGTCACCGTCAAATATTCAAGAACTTTCCTGTTCATTTGTTTCGAAAACTCAAGACTGTTCAGTTGGCATTCGCCACAGTCCAGTGTATGGTGAAACCCAACGCCATTGTTATGCTCAGCCAGTGCATTAAAACACCGCAGAACCCCTCCGAAGGGCTTCTGCTCCTTTTGATATATTGCACATCTTCCGAGATTGGATGTGTTGCAAGCTTTGGGCATTTGAACTGATTCACTGTACCTTCGTGATTGATTACGTTTGTCCAACCGTGCCCCGCCACGGTGGTCAAGTGGCTAAGGTACTCGGCTGCTGACCCGCAGGTCGCGGGATCAAATCCCGGCTGTGGCGGCTGTATTTCCGATAGAGGCGGAAATGTTATAGGCCCGTGTACTGAGATTTGGGTGCACGTTAAAGAACCCCAGGTGGTCAAAATTGCCGGAGCCCTCCACTACGGCGTCTCTCATAATCAATTAGTGGTTTTGAGACGTTAAACCCCACCAAATCAATCAAAAAAGTTTGTCCAAGCGACGATTTCTTAGGATGACGTGCTCACGAGGTGATTTTTGGCGTCAGTCGGTTTTATGGCTACGCCGACAGTCATTTTTCGTGTTTCATCAACAATCTAGAACTTTGGATAAAGGAAAAAAAGAAAGATGACCACAATATGTATTCTTTTTTTTTTCAGTAAGAATTTGGAAACACGGCAGAACCAAAAGTAGATAACAGGCAAACCTTGGGCCGAAACTTCAAGGCTTGCTTTTTTTTTTGCTTACCGTGAAATTGCTCCAGGGATGAAGCTTCACGCGTTTGCCGCATTGGGTTGCGGACGGCGACGCTGTGGTGAAGCCGAAGTGCGCAGAAGACAGCCTCAGCTGGCACAACGGGACGCTTGTCATAGGATGCGTTTTGGTTTCAAGAGAAAGCATAAAAAGCAATGCTTCCATTTCAGTTATGCCTTCTCGTCTCGTCTTTTTTGTACCACGACTGTACTGCCAACACTCCTTTTTCTCTTCACCATGTCGAAGTAAAGAAAGAACAAACACTGGGCACTTTCACGTGTTGTATGCTTGTGAGATCTGGAAAGCGGAAGTCAGCCTTAACCGTCATATTACGGATATATCTTATTTGACCGTCACTTGCTGGAAACTTCAATGGGTCTTTGAGTAAAAAAAATGACGGCAGGCTGCGATTGTTTGTTCAGGCACGATTATACGTTTCCTCCACTCGCAATAACAACGTAAACAATGTTAGCAACTGTTCGTGAAGAACATCAGACTGGGAAAAGAAAAAAAAAAGCACATTGATCGTCGTGTCTTGGACTGCTTTTGCTGAGAATAAAGAAAAAGCGCAAGCTTTTTAATCTCGAGAACAACCACTGTAATTAACGCATTAGAAAATGTATTTAACCGCTCATTACACTCCTCAATGACCTTGATCATGCAAGTCACAATATGCGGCATGTGAAACAGTTATTGTGGTAAACTCACGACAAACGTGTGAAGCAGGAACATGTAACCAGTAATTGTGAAGGGCTTCATTGTAGCACCGGGTTGAACTAACTGCTAAGCAGCGGGGCCGCACGTTTCAGCTTTCGCTGGTTAACCATTTCTGCAAAATCCTTGGGCAGTGTTCTTTATTGGCCGTCTTATTTCGTGCTTTTTGCTTACGCATTTCTTAGACGCTTCTCCTTCAGGGAAATGCGCCACAAAAGTGTAGGTGAAGCATCGCTTGAAACTATTGTGTTGAAAACCTCAGCCAGTTGCATTCCACGAAAGCCGTTGGGAAACGAAGGTTCGTGAGTATAGACTTAGCACAGTTGCGCGCTTGCTACTGCTGTTAACAACAACAACAACAACAACAACAACAACAACAACAACAACAACAACAACAACAACAACAACAACAACAACAACAACAACAACAACAACAACAACAACAACAACAACAACAACAACAACAACAACAATAATAATAATAATAATAATAATAATAATAATAATAATAATAGGATTATTATTATAATAATAATGCTTTATTATTATTATTACTATTATTATTATTATTATTATTATTATTATTATTATTATTATTATTATTATTATTATTATTATTATTATTAATTTTCATAGCATTAGCCGGTGTTTTATGTCACAAAATACAATGTTACTATGATGAACACCATTCGGGAGGGCTCCAGAAGTTCTCACAAACTTGACTTTTCTTTAGCGTGTGTATTTTTATAAGTACACATGTCTTTACAATTTTCGCACCGGGATTCAATCCTGGTAACCGCGGGTCAGTCGTCAAGCCCTGTAGCCGCTAGACCATCGGGGCAAGTTGTTATCATCACCATCAACATCATCATCATCGTCATCACAATTTAGCATCGTTGTCTGTTAGCATCATCAGTACTGTTTAGCATAGTCAAAATCATATTTCGGACATCATTGTTGCTTCGTCTGATTTATTGATTTATTCACTTCCTTCACCATTCATGGCCCCTATAAGAAACCTGGAAGCACGCTGTAGGCGCAAGTGTGTTTCGAAAATGTTTTATTGCAACGCAGAAGGCTGTGAACACATGGAAACAGAGTGTATACAACAAGATCAGTAACATACAGAAGTTACTAAGTGCAATATAACTGAAACTTATTAACAAGAACTTCCATGTCCGCAGGGTGTCTCTAACGGATGTTTCAACGACTAACACACCTACACATATCGTTAAAACTATAATGTACATGGTGATTTATCGACAAAATGTGCAATGCTTTGGTGAAAACGGGAAAAAATATGTACATCGGATATCTTGGTGGGTGTAATTTATCAAATTTACAGAGTTCGTATAAAGTGCACCTTTATACGTGGGTGTGTGCGTGCGTGCGTGCGTGCGTGCACACACACACACACGCTCACACACGCACGCACGCACACACACACACAAAGAGAGAGATAGAAAGAGAGAAATATTAAGCAGATGCTGATTATATGCGCTAATAAGTCACTATCTGATGATCTGGCTATAAGAACTAAGCCAGATGGAAAGCTAGTCGTGCACATCTATCAACTACCGACAGGAAGCGGCACGACCATTGTCGTAGAAGTTCTTCCTCCCCAAGGAAGAACACTTTCTTCGTCAGGAACGATACAAGTTCGGAGTATAAGCGCTGTATAATCAGAAAAAGAGCACGATGGCGATGACCTGCGGCAATAGCTTTGCACCTGGTAAGCCACAAACAAAAACGTTCCGCAGCAATTAGAAGGCGTGCAAAGTGACAGCGCCAGCAACGAACGTCCTGAAAATACGATTAACGCCTGCGCCACGTAAACCAGTGTTAATAGCTTTCCAAAATATATTTGTAATGACACAATGCTGCAGCACGTGCTGGCTGTAATTCGGTAGGTGACAGGACAGTTGGAAAATTGGACAGTGCCCCACTTCTCCAGTCTGTCCCGTGTTGGGAGTATTTTCACGCTAGGCGCGGAGATGGCAGGGCAACAATGGTGCAGTTATCGGGCTCCACGAGACACGCCTCGATTGTGATAGACGAGCTGGAGGAGCCAGAGGGAGCAAGACAGCCGCCGTTGTATCTACATGATTTTCCAGAATGTCCACATAAAAGAAAACAAAAAAAAAACATGCTGAGCGTGGAGGTAAAATGCTACTGCCATGAAGTAAAATGCAGGCACGTAAAGTAATTGCGGGGCAGATTTAAGCCGTGTACCCGGTAGCAGGTGGCATATTTTGGTTCCTAGGAAGCAGGCAAGATGACGCACGGAACACTGATCGTCATGTAACAAGCCAGAATCACAGGACAAGCAACCGCCAGACACGTATTGGAAGGAAATCCTGTGCATTTGCGCGGCTACGTAAGTGCTTCTCGGAAAACTACCTCTCTTTCATTTAGATGGAACAGAGGTAGTTAGCCAGGAGAATGAGCCAAAGAGGCATTGAAATGATCCAGTTATTTGTACTGGGGGCTGTACTACAAGAAATATGTACCATACACGGCTGCAAAGCAGTCTTTGCTAAGTACCTTCTTTCTAACGTCAGTGAATCATATTCTTGCGCTTCCCGAAAGTGTCATTTTATACCTTCGAGCACTGAAACCAAGTGATTAATTGATTGATTAGTAAGGTTGAGCATCCCAAAGTCACCTTATAATTATGCGATACACCGTACTGGAAGGCTCCGGAAATTTTGACTTCCTGGGGTCCTTTAACTTGCACCCAAATCTGAGCACACGGGCATACAGCATTTTTGCCTCCATTGAAAAAGCAGCAGCCAAAGCCAGGATTTGATCCCGCGACCTGCAGGTCAGCAGTCTTTAGTCAATACACCACCACATCAGGGCAGCGCTGAAGCTGAGACAGAATCATTTGTGCATAATAAAGCGCCAGAATGAGAGGAGTCACTGTTTTGAAGACCTAAAGGCAAGGAGCTGAGGAACCAATGAATGAATTTCAGCCCTTGCAAATATTCAACGAAGCAGTTAAAATTATCCCATACTGAGCGAAAATCCGTAAGCTACGGGATAAGCTGTCCCCCTTCTTCAAATGTAATGTGATGTACACGGAAAATGCTGTCATCCTCATGATGCCACTACCTCGTATTGGAAGACCCCGAACGTATGGGTGCACGAATGTTTAGATGCTAATTGAAAAGAAGGCGTTCAGAAGGTATGTTCAATGATTCAGAGCACGATGTTCTCTACAATATACGGGAGAGCAAGAAGCAGTCGCAATATACTTAGTGCGTCTGGAACTAATATTTTACGATTAAGAGTACAATATGGACAAGCTGTCTTGATTTTAATGTGTTAAGAACAAGTGTTTAATAATTTGGAATACTTTCTTCTCAAATATGGGATAGCAGGAAGCCGCCGCAAGTCTCAATTAGTTATCCTGCGACGCAGGCAATAAGTAGGGGGCGGTGTGTTTATAAAAAGTGGGCAACGATTGAGAGGACTATGTACTCTACTTTCATGAAACCGTCCCGTGGGCCCCAGAGATATACACCACATAGCGTGAATGGAGTGTTTGGAAAACGTGTTTAACGTCTGTGTAGAGTGCTCAAGCAGCCGGGTTTTGCTCTGCGGGTCGAAACCTTGAGGCAGTTTCGGGCGTATCAGGAGCATGCACGGCCTAGTTGTCGGGCTGACCATGACATAGCCTGATACTGACCCATGTATGGCTTCGCACTGCAGAGCGAAAACCGGCTGTTCGCGTGCTCTACACAAACGTGGCCGCTGTTGTACAATGTACTCCATAATGGGAGAGCATAAAGCCGCCCCGACAACATTGGCAAAGCAATCCGCTGGTTATGTTCAGAATGAGCGGGTAACGTTTTAGAGCACTGGGCACTCTACTATAGGGGAGCGTATAGCCATCCCGTTGGCCTCACACTTGTCGAAATCCTGTGTTTAGAAAAAACGGGTGAACGATTTCGAGTACTTGGTACTCTACAATGGGAGAGTACGAGGCCGTCCAGTGGGTCTCGAGACTCAGAGGACGAGGAACACCGCAAACATGGACTGCCCACGCTACAAAGTCATACCTGCGTAGCTTTTGTGGGCGCCTTGGTTTAAGAGAATTTTATTTCCAGATATATCTTACATAGCTTATGTGCACACAGAAAGATGGACAATGTTGATCATGCGTGTGTACAGTGCAAGCTGTTATATACAGCGAAAATAGCTTATTTGCGTATGCAGTGATGTACAATGCAAAAATGGTACAAGGACAGGACATTCATGAACATCAAGATGATTAAACTTATATAAACAGTCAGGCTATATGCGCAAGCAAGGGGACCATTCACAGTGTAAGGTGATGTTTTTGCCTTCACTTGTGACGAGAGTTTGCTCTAGTGCTCAAGAATAACTTTGCACAACAAAGACATGTTTCTAATGAGGAAAATTAAAATACACACTGCAGTTTCACAATGGTACAAGCTCTAGCCCACCTCCTCAGTAGGGGAGGAAAGGCATGGTCACTCTGTTGTTCTTTACAATAATGAATCGCGTAAACCAGCGTCGGAGGAAAGCCTCCATTCCCAGCATAACCAGTTCTTCATTGAGATGCATAAGCATTACGTTTCTTAAACGATGTAGCAGAGGAAACATGGCTCTCTGAGGGCGTCCCCTCAGGCGGGCCAGTCCCCTCCGCTTCCATAAGACGAAGGCTCCGATAGTCATTAGGAGTTCCACAAAGTTATCCCTGTGGCGAGACTTTCACTACATACTTATTTGGAACATACTGGTAACCATGCGCCAAAATGTGCTGCTACTATACATTCATAAAAGACATGGTTCAGCGTTTCGACGCGGCCGCATTGCGGACATGTGGCGGAGGGCGCCATGCCCCGCGCCGCAAGGTAGTCGGCCGTTGGTAAAGCCTCCCATTCCCTAAGCCAATGCAGATCATGGACTTCGGAGGGGAGGGGCGTGTTTGCAAGAGTCCGACGTCTTTTCACGTGGCATTTCCGGCACTGTTCCTCAGTCAGATTTTTAAATGCTATATTTGTTCACTCATGTCGATAGGAGACATTTCCATCAGTTTTTAAACTGGAAAATCGTTTCACCATTGTTGCCATGATTTTATCACATGCGTGTAAAACGCTGGTGGCTCTTCAGCAACTTAGCCCGTTTAAGAGAATTTTATTTCCGGTTATATCTTACACAGCTTATGGGCACACAGAAAAATGGACAATGGTGAACATTGCGTATGTACAATGCAAGCTGTTATATACAGCGAAAAGAACTTATTGCATATGCAGTGACGCACAATGCAAAATTAAACAACAGAGACAGGTCATTCATGACATCGAGATGATTAAACCTAAATAAATAGTAAGGCTATGTGTACAAACAAGGCGGGGTCATTCGCAATGTATACGGTAATGTTTAGCATTCACCTGTGGCGACAGTTTGCTCTCGCACTTAATAACAATATTTCACAAAAAGGACATGTTTTTAAGAAAGAAAAGGAAAATACACACTGTAATGTCACAGTGGTACAAGCTCTAGCCTACCGCCTCAATAGGGGAAGAAAGGCATGGACGCTCTGTTGTTTTTAACAATAAGAAATCGCGTAGACCAGCGTCGGAAGAAAGCCTCCTCTCCCAGTATGACTAGTTCTGCATTAGGATGCATAAGCATTATGTTTCTTAGCCGATGTAGTAGGGTAAACATGGCTCTCTGGGGGCGTCCCCTATGGCAGGCCAGTCTCTTTCGTTTCCATAAGACAAAGGCTCCGATAGCCATTAAGAGTACGACGAAGTTATCCCTGTGACTAGACGTCCACTGCATACTTATTTGGAACATTGAAACCAAGCAGCCTAATGAAGATCTAAAGTTAGCTTACTCAAACATCAGACAGATCAAATTACTTTAGGCATGTGACTTGTTTGTATAAATACGTGTTTGGTTTGCTGGTTATCGGTCAAATAATTTGACTTCTTGGCAATTTTCGTCACAAATTCTGGCTTCACTGCTCAGCCAAACATGGCGTTTTGACAAAGGGCGACACAATTTTAAGTTATCAGATGCGTACTATTTGGATTAGCAGCAATATTTGCTTATGGTTAGAATCGAATTCGCCAATTATTGCTTTGTTGCACAGGGGCATGACAGGTGTGCTGTGGTGCTGAGCGCGGAGCGTGAATTTACTCCTAGGCTGTGAGCGGCTACTGGTGCTTCAAAGATTCTTTTCTACATTCCCGGTTTCAGTTCGCAACAGCTTTTAGGAAAGGGTGCTTGAGCTCCACCAACGTCGTCGGCTATTTGTTTGGATATTCTGCTGCCTTCTTTATGTTTAGCGGAGCGGTGATTAGTGAAGCACCATCACTATGCCATTGTTTCAAGAAATGTTGTTTCCAATAAATCACTTTACTGTAGAGATCAACGTATGTGTCCCTGATCTTCGATAAAAGACTTGAGCGTCGTGGCAAGTTTCGTCAAGGATGCTCACACAACTGCTAAGTCAAACAACGTTTCAGGTGGTAACGGCAAACCTTGAACTCATATTACGCCGAATGCGCACTGGTGGAAATCGGTGGGATTTACCTAGCTTTTGTTGTGCATGCCCTCTTTGTATGACACGCAGACACTCAAGACCCTAAGTGACTTGGCTTCGAAAGATAAAGAAAAGTGAAATCTGGGGATCTGGGGATCTGGGGGCGACCGTTGGTAAGAGGTTTCCTGAATGCGAGTACGAGTGTGCTCGCGACCAATAAGAGCTAAAAAAAGAGAGGCGAAACAACTACACGGAGAGAAAATGGCGACATAGCAAGAGTCGGGGCTCCACCACCCGGGTTCGGGGACGACAACCTAAGCACAAGCCCATATGACAGAGTACTTACTTAAGTCACACATTTATGGAACTCGGCCGCAAATTGAAGCAATCAGCTATTTAACCAAGCGGCACATAAATCACTGAGATTCTGGTTTACTTTGGCATTTGTAAAATTACGAATATTCAAAACAAGATTCAGTAACGTTTTTTTTAGTTTTCTTTATTTCTGTCCTTTAGTAATCACGCTTTATTGTACGCTGCGCGTTGCTCTCTATTGCAATAAGTTTTTAACTACTTTTCCCTTCCAAATTTTATGACCGATAATAATTCAACCTTGCAAACTCTGCCTTCATCGAATGGACAGGTGAAGGATAGTTACTGATTTGTCTCATCGGCCGCCCCTTGCAAGTAAGCCGAAAAGTGTCCCCTGAACAAAGTGTTCCTTTATTGTTTACGTATGTTATGAAAATAAATAGATGAAATGAAGTTTATATTACAAAGTGTTCTGAAGTGCTGCATTCCTGATTGAAATGATGAAAACAGGCGCATTCCAGACATTGTTCAGCTTTAGCTGCGTCTTTACTCGAGAAGTGTAACGACTGTTGCCAGTCAGTTCAAGGTAATAAACCGGCGTGTTCATGTAAACGTTTGTGCGGCCGTAGCGTTTAGGTACAGCGACGTTTAGATATAACGTAACGGCACTGTGAGTATTAGTATAGTGGGAAACAGCAACCTCAAGAGTTCAGCGTTAGCTTTAGGGTTGCGTGTTTCAAACTGAGCATGTGCAAAACGTTAACATAGCCCGCGCTCTTACGCACGAACGCTGTTTCTGTAATTTCGTGTTCAACACTAACCCACGCAGAGATCCCGAACAGAGGAGAAGATGGCGGTGATTGTCAAAATGAGAGCCGTTCATTTGGAATATTTGTAGTCGTCAGGTTGCATTGGTAAACTGCTTCACTCGCAAATACCGGGTGTAGTTGTTTTAGGTTGAAGTAATGAGGCCTAGCCAGCTGTAGAACTGCATGCTACGCTCATGATGCGCTCACGGCCGTTTCGATAGATTCACTTGTACCAAACTCGATATTATGCGATGCGAATGGACGAAATAGGTAAATGACACCTACAAACATGATAATCACTACATGCGGGTCATGTAACAAGATGACTTATACATGCTACACTCATGATGCGCTCGCGGCCGTTTCGCTAGCTCCACTTATGCTAAATTTGGTATTACGGGACGTCAATGAATGACGAAGGTGACTGGTGCAAACATGATTATCATGAGATGCATGTCATGTGAAAACATGGCTACATACCACAGTCAAGGCGCCAAAACATTTTGACGTGACGCGGTTCGCGTGCTCAACGGCGTTCATTTCGTCGCGTCACGCCGGCGTTGCACGACAGGCGCCGGTCTTGCCATATACTCGCAGGCGCGCGCCGCGCAGCGTTGCTTTGACGCATGCGCGTCCCAGTGTGTCCGGGATACCTCCATCACAATAAGAGGGAGAAAATTAATGCCATCCAGAAAATTAAGGCTTGCTTTTGTTCCCAGCATCCTCAACTAGACCCTGTATTTACGTTAAGGGAGCTGCATTGCGCTATAGCATCATGTCGTCAAAACTCGGCCTCTGGACCGGATGGCATTACGTACAATATGCTAAAGAATCTTGAGCCCACAGGCACAACTATTCTTTTAGATATTTACAATAATCTATGGACGCAAGAAATTGTACCCGAGTCTTGGAAGTCTGCTCGCATCATTCCGATCTTAAAACCGGCTAAGACGCCCTTGAACCTTGAATCCTTCCGCCCAATCAGTCTTACAAGCTGTCTATGTAAGGTAATGGAAAAAATGATTGATGCGCGACTTCAGTGGTGGTGCAACAGAACTGGCGTATTCTCCAACTACTTGACAGGTTTTAGGAAACAGAGATGCTCAATGGATGCAATACTGGACTTAGTAAAGCATGTAGAGCATGAACGCGCCTGTGGTAGTTTGACGGTCGCAGTGTTCTTGGACATCACAAGGGCACTTGACACAGTCAGTCACACTCATGTTCTGCTGAGTATGTTGGAACTTGGACTGTCCGGCAGGTCTTTGCGGTGGGTATCCAAATTTTTATCAGGTCGTAAAATATTCATTCAGACCAGCGAAGGAAAAAGTGCAGAACATGACGTCAGACAGGGAGTGCCGCAAGGAAGTGTACTCAGCCCTTTTCTTTTCAACTGTGTTATGGCTGATTTAGCTAAAAGACTGCCTTCCAGGTTGAAATACTCCTTATATGCAGATGATGTGTGAATTTCGGCATCTGGCACGGACATACGGTTAATTCAGATTGCATTGCAAGACGAAACAAATATTTTCAACAACTCTTTAAAAGAAAGAGGGATGATTCTATCGCACGCAAAGACAGCTGTATTGCCCTTCACTCGTAAGAAGTTAAAAAACTTCAATCTCAATTTAGAAGACGAACCACTAATGATTGTGACACAGCATTGGTTTTTCGGAGTAATACTTGATAGGCAGCTATCATAGGCACCTCACATAAAAAAACTCAAAAACGAGGTGAATACGCTAGTGAATATACTCCGAAAATTGCTCGGACATCATGAGGCGAATATGTATCATCCATGCTCGCGGTTCACAATGCTCAATACGACAAAAAGTTGCATATTCTGCAGCAGAGTTACACGGCCTTTCCCGCACTTCAGAGGAGCGACTTCAAAGACTATTAGCTAGGGGACTGCGCGTCTGCATAGGTGTTCCATGAGCGACTTCCAGCAGCCTTGTCATAGCAGAGACTCGGCAACCACTCTTTCCACTCATGAGAACAATTGAAACATGCCACCATTTTTTTCGCTTACAGACGCAACACAGGGACCACCCATTGGCACTGGAGATTTCACAAAGAAATAAAAGCAATGCTCATAACGATGTACATAGTACTGTACATATATTACCCAGAAATGAATTTTGGAGCTCTGAAATGGGCTATCCTCCATGGCTGCTTGTAATACCAAGCATTGAATTCTCAGTGGATGACATTATCAGAAAGAGAGACATGTTCATCCAAGCTGCTCAACAACTAGCGCTTTATCAGATACACATGCGGTATCCAGGGTATATACATATTTACACAGATGGCTCAAGTACTACAACGTCGTCAACATCGGCATTTATCATACCACAGCTCAATATTAAGGAATCGTTTAAATTATGTCGCATGACGTCATCTACTACATCGGAACTCTTCGCTATTCTGTGTGCTCTAAAGTTTATAAACTCGGTAGCAGACGCTAGATAATGGGTACTTTTCAGTGACTCACAGGCCACATTAAGATCACTCTTCAGTACAAACAGGACAGTAATAACTGATAGTATGACATACGAAACGCTGAAGGAGCTCACCAAAACAAAGAAGGCGCAACATGAGATCAAATTCCAGTGGATACCTGGCCATTGCAACATTCCTGGAAACGCAGCTGCCGATGAAGCAGCACGACAAGCACATCATAAAGACGTTACTGTTTCTTTACCAATTTCGAAAAATGAATTGCGTAGTATTATAAAGAATACAACTTTCAAAATGAGCAAAACTGCTTGGTTTGACAAAAGTACAAAGAGCTGCGATTTATATCACATCGATCCATTTATTGAATTCAAATTTACGCTGGCATTAGATAGAAGGATGGAAACTCTAATTCACTGATGGAGGCTAGGCACCGCATACACAAAACATTTTTTGCCCAGAATCGGCAGAGCTGAAACTCCCGAATGCGAATGTGGATTTATAGATAAAGACGTCTGTCACCTTCTCATAGACTGTCCACATCATGACACGCCGAGACGCCGTCTTAAGTCCGAATTGTTCGCATTGGATCGCAGACCATTTAGAATGAAAAAACTTCTGGGCCCATGGCCAACTGGAGTTTTACAGTCTCACGCTTTAAAAGCATTAACACGTTTTTTACAAGACAGCGGGATTGCTGATATTCACAAAGAACAAACTTTCATTTGTAACACATGTACTTATTATGTACAGTATCATGTGACACCCATCACGTGTGTGTTGTGAAATGAATGACGTGTCGACTTTTAAGTACACATGAGCGAATGCATCTTTATAAGGACCAGACGTGTGCTTTGCTGTGTTGTGCTGGTGGACCGAATATTAACGAGTGACATTTTCAGAGACTTCTTACATTGACTTTCGAACATTTACTTACCATTGTGATATGTGCGTATAAGTGTGTCTTTGCATATCTGTGCCCGAGTTTTCTATTTTCCATGCACTGCTTTGTATGTTTTGCTTCAAGATACGTGTTCAAGTTTCAATCAACGGCTAAGGAGTAGCCGGCGCCATAATGGTGCGCCAACATCTCCTTATATATCATATCAATAAAAAAAAAAAGAGGGAGACGCAGCGCTGTCTGGATAACGCATCGGTGCGAAATGCAGCATGTAGATAGATAGATAGATAGATAGATAGATAGATAGATAGATAGATAGATAGATAGATAGATAGATAGATAGATAGATAGATAGATAGATAGATAGATAGATAGATCATGTAAGTTCATGCATTACAAAAAATGCTTCACACATAATAACGCGTCCTAACAGTATTAATTTTTTTCTTAACGTTTCATTGTAATCACTTCTAATAATACCCCTATACTTTCCCTGGCGTGAATATCTGTTAGTTATCAATAATATTATATATAGGTGGAATCACTAGCAAGCAATGCAAAATATTGTTATGCACTGAATCATTCCCGCTTTGTCTGATGCGGCGTCGTGGTATGCGCGCCATGTTAAAGTATTGAAACATTTTGTTGAATTCAAGCTTCCTAGACACTGAAGCGATTAATTCTTGTCGACTTCATTAGTAAATGAATACAGCATTTATTGCAAAAGGGACATGCTGCAATTAGTTCAAGAGAGGACTAGGCGGGTCTTAATATCGAGACTCCGTTGGATTGCGGTGTCGTTCGCGCCCGCTTCACGAGGCTCTTTTGGTCCTCGAGAGCTGTGCTCAGAAAAGCCTCCCTATTAAGTTTGCTGCATAGTTTTCGCGATGCTTCTGTTAGACTCGCAGGCCCAAAGCAAGGGAAAGAGGTCAGCGCTGCTGTCATAGAACTTGGTTGTTGCCGACTTCTTGAACATATAACGGCGGTGATGACTTTTCAAGAAGTGATCTCGCTGTCTCGACTCTATCTCGGTCCCATGTTAAGGAATGCAGCAGATACCGCATACCTTCGTCGGAAGAACTCAGGTTGTATTTGTTTGAGACGCGGCGAAGTAAAAGAAGCGTACCGTAGAGGTAACAGAGTAATGAAAGTGTAAAGGAACCCCACTCACCAAATATTGCTATTCTTCAAATATTCTCTGTTTACACTTATAATTAGACCAGCAACGACACCCCAAATACAAGAAATGGTCCCCCAGCAGTAAGTATAACTACTAATTATCGTCATCATCATGATCACCCTGTCTACGCCCAAGGCAAACGCATCTCACATGATCCACCAATCAACCCGGTCTTGCGCCTCCTGTTGCATGCGACGTTATACCGGCGAACTTTTAATTCTTATCGGCCCACATAATTTTCTGTCTCCCCTTCGCGCGTGTGCCTTCTCTGGGAATCTAGTCAGTAACGCTTAATGACCAGCGGTTATCCTGCCTGTGTGATACGTGCCCGGCGCACTACTGATTACTACACCTTATTGAAATAACAAGAACTGTCTAACGTCCCCGTTCTTCCTCTTTTAACCCTCCTCCTCCTTTATTGAAATGAAGTTACTTCTAGATGCCTTGCAGTGAGGCTCTCAGAACCTCAATTAGCGGCCGCTATAGGACAAAAAAAGTCATTCGTGGCGCCTGTGAAACGACGTATACTATAGAATTTTTGTTAACGCTTAGAGGTAATTGGTGCTCGCAGTTCTCGTGGGATGTGAAGCAGAGATATAATTAGCAGCCATTGAATGTGCTAATTAGTAGTTGCACGGGAGTGTGCCTTACAACCCCCTACTTGCCGAGTCAGGTGACCCTTGTGATCTCATGTGCACATTTCGAGCGACACGCACTGTACGCGAAAATGCGCGTTATATGTGGTTGATGTCAACATATGCAAATATTAGTGGCTTAAATATTAGTGGCTTAAATATTAGTGGCTTAAATTAACCTAAATATTGTGGCGGTTGTAAAGAGCATACTTATGCGATGAACGTGTGCTCAATAATTGTAATCATCATGCACTGCCTTGTGGAGCACTGGGGCAAGAATGAAGTTTGGTTAACGTAACGAATAGGAATATAAAACAAGGACAGGAGAAAAAGTGGCTTGATAGGTGCGTTTGTAGGTGAGTTGACGCATTGATGGTGGGAAACAACTCGTAAACAACAGAAGAGCTGGCTCTTGCACCCGTTCACATTTACGTAAGGCACTGTCGTCTTTCATGATGCCTCTGTTCACATTTTGTAAAGAGGGCATGGTAAGAGCTGTTTGCGTTCTGACAAATATGTGTCAAAAACACTGTGAACAAAAAAATGAAAGAATACAAGTGCTATAAAATGACAAAATGAAAAGAACAGCAATGTGTTAAAAAAATCAAATACGATACCACTGCCAATACATACAAAAAATCTATAACAAATCCTGCACTTCCCTTGTGTCTCAATCTCATGCCTATATTTAATGAAATATATTATTATATAGCCTGTATGTGATCCTAAAACGGCTGTTGTTTCGTTGAACGGCAGTTGCACCTTTGCTATAACGTGCATGGTGTGAATCATGAAGCACAATGCACCGACTGAAGTAGCCGTTGATCGCCGTGATGGTGTTTTATGTGTCAAGTGCACGATATGATTTGGAGACATGGTGCAGTGGTCAACACCACAATATTTCGACTACCTGAGGGGCTACCTGCCCCGAAGCCTGAGCACATGGGTATTCTTTGAATTTCCTCCTAATCGAAATTGCGCCCCTTTTCCCCGGTCTCGAATCGAACGCAAGCAGGCGAGGATAGCAGTGTGGCACTTTACGTGCTAAGCTACCCCGACGAGTTACGCAATAAATGAACGAGGCTGAACCACCTGTCGCCTACACAAAAAAAAGCCTGCAAATCTGTGCCTCATATCGGAGTAGGAATTGGTGAATGTGTTGCACTTGAAAGGAATTCAGAGAAAGTCAACCAAACTTTAGGTATTCTTTTTCGTAAATAGTGTTACTTATCCACTTGTATAATCATGCAGTTGTTTTTTTATGATTTAATCGTTGTGAACCAAAAAATGTTAAATCTATTATGTTCTGTACACCACTATGTCTTGTGTGATTAAGCCCACTTTATTCAAACTTACTTTTATATGTTGTTATTTTTCTTTTTTGTTGTTGTTCACTTCCATTTTGGCTCCTTCCGAGCAATCTGTTCCCCGCCTCTTCTCAGCAGCGAACATTGGTCAATATTGTTCCTCTCGCGTACTCTGTACTTCGTCTTGCTATTGGGATTTGTTCTATGCATGTGCTCAATTATGCCTTCATTGATCTCCGTAACCCTCGCTAATGTAATGACCGGTTTAGAGTTTTTAAGTGTCAATCAATTATTATCACGATGATAATACCAGTACGCGAAAAGGAGCTGTCTGGAGGTATTTTTAGTAAAAAGCACGTGTGTTGGACTTCAAACAGTCTTCTATTTTTCTCCCAGGCAGCAAGCAACGATGCCACCTGTTCATGTCGAGGCATCGCGCTGGTCGCAAAATCTGTGTTGGGAAATGTTTACGCTTGTGCCATCCACCGTTCTTACGGTACGACGAAAATTAATGCGCCTGATCACTACAAGGTGGGCGATCATTGCTATGTTTACAAAACGAGTGTGCTGTCTCGTGTTTGTATGGAGGCGAGCGTACCAGAAACTCAGACTTGACATGCATGCGTGACACGCATAAAAATACATTTGCACATTCTGATGACCCCCTGTGTCACTTAGGCGCATACTTTTGCCTGCTATAATTGGTGGAGAGGGGATGCATAGTCAGCAAAGCAGGAGTGCGGCAAAGAAAAATTTAACAAAATATCGGCAGATACCAAGTACATTGGGAATCGATGCTTTATGCAAAGCATGCGGAGCAGAGATGTCTGTGTTGTATTTTTTTTATTGAGAGAATCGTGACGAAATGACGCTAAAGATACGTGCAAATGCTGTACGTACTGTTTACTGTCGCGTAATAATGCAAACAGGGACATGGATATTAGCAACACTAGAAGCGGTTATAAGCTGATATGTAGCGCTTGTGGCGGTGAAAAGGGCGGCTTTGGACACTGCTATTTTAAATGAAGTTCAGTGAACGGCGCTTCACTAGAATTGTCCCCAACCCGACCTCATGGGTGTATGATAGGAGTACGTATACACAGTGCATAAGATTGGATAGTCAGCACTGTAACCATAACTGACGTTTCACGAACACTATAGTCTACTAAAAAGCAGATATGAGACTTGGCGTGGCTCTGTGGAAGAGTACTTGATTGCCACGCAAAATGCTGAGGCTCAGTTCTTGCAGAGGCCATGATATTTTATTATATGCCTTGGTTGGGTCAACACAGGTGGTGCCAGTTTTTAGAGGCGAAGCTTCTTAAGACTGACCCTAGTTGGCGTTTATCACGCGCCACAAAACCGAAACCGAAACTGAACAGCGGCACAACAAAAAAAAAAAAGAGAAAAAAATGTGCAAACAACCTACTTCATGTGAAACCAACTATAAGACAGCACAGTACATGATCACTCGGTCACCCCAGCTGTCGGTTCGTTCATCCAGCAATCTGTCCGTCCACCCGTTCGAAAATCCATCCGTGCGTCCTACCGCCTGTGCAGTCATGAATACGTTCACCAGAGTATTCATCCGTGCGTCCATTCATTCAACAATCTATTCATCCTTTCTCGTAGTCGGCGACTTCAACGTCCACATTATGAGCCTTAGGACCTACACCTTCACCCACTCACCATCATTTACTTCGAAGAAATGCACTGATTTTTTTATCTTTACGCTCTCCAAATAAAATTACGAATGTCTGTTCGCGCCACTCATTGGTTGATATAAATTGTCGATCTCCTTCAGTGTATTCCGCCTAACTACAGTTTACTTTGCCCCGCCGTGGTGTTCCAGTGGCTAGGGAATTGAAAGATGTAACCTTAAGAGGCGCGAAGAGAGCAGCGTTGATCAGGGAACAAACCGGGGTTGAGGATATCAAAGTTGATATCAAGAAGAGGAAATGGACATGGGACGGGCACGTAGCGCGTAGGCAGGATAACCGCCGGTTATTAAGGGTAACTGGCTGGATTCCCAGAAAAGACAAGCGAGTAAGGAGGAGACAAAGTTGGGTGGGTGGATGAGATTAGTAAACTTGCGGGTATAGGTCGCCGCAGCAAGCACAGGACCTAGTTCACTGGTGGATCATGGTGATGGGAGAGGCCTTTGTCCTGCAGTGGATGTAATCAGGATGATGATGATGATGATGATGATGACGATTATGATAATGTCGAAGAGGATGATGATGATGATGATAATGTTGATGATGGGGGTGGTGGGGGTGGTGGTGATGATGATATACGAGATGCAGTCGGTTGGCCTTTGTCCTCTAGAGATAACACTGAGCCAGTATTACGTGCAAACGCATGATTCGGCATTTAATGCTCGATTATGCAGCATAAAAAATTCTCAATACATACTGCTCTAATTCATCATCTGGAATGATTTTATTCCCTAAGGAATCCGTATGAAGTTTTCTGCACTGCCGCGATGTCTTGTTAATCTAATGACGCCTTGTTACTCTAAACTAGAGAAATGGGCTGACCACCCGCATATGTTCAATGAGCCAAACAATCTGGTCATTATATGTTGGGAGTAACCGCGAAAACTATCACCATATTTCAGAACTGACTGCTACATTGGAGTTATTTTGAATATCGCCCGCAACATGTTGCTCGAATCCCGACGCCCAATTATTCTTCCGAAATAATTCGTGCATCAAGCAGAACAAATAGGTTCTTGAAAATGGAAGTGTTAAGTAACATAAGTAACATATTGTTAGCCCCCTTCCTCCCACACCCTCGTTTCATAATATTGATTTTCCCGGCCTCTGTAGGACTAACTTGCAATACTGCGCCCAGTTAGCTTTTGACAGGTTGAGAACCCTGACGTGCTTGAATGATGTTTCTTCATTGAGAAGGCGCACCTGAAAGCGGGCTTCGAATAGCCATTGGTTTTAGCGTGCTAAGCTAAAAAATAAAAAAAACAATAAAGAGGCTTTGCGGTTGTTGTAAAAATTACTCTAGCTGGATGCTACGAGTCTAGAGGCTCAAATAACAATGCATTTACGATGAATTCATGGAGTCAGGCTTTCTAAAGTTTAGCGCAGCTACACCCCCACATTTTCCACTTTTGTTTGATTAACCAGATGACCAGGAACAGTTAGATCAATAAAACGTATTGACTTATTGATTGATTTGTCGGTATGGGCCTTTAGTATTTGCATTACACCAGAAGGATGCGCCTTGCAACGACACGACAATTGCCAACTATAAGAAGTTTCTTGTGCGTAGCATCATTATATTTTTCAACGCATTGCTTAGATTGCCAATCAACATGAGGAATCTTTAGATCATGGAACCTTGTTTGAACCCAACAATACTAGCGTAGCCCAGGCTCTGTAGGCGAACATTCTTCCATAGGTTTTGTTCACTAAATATTATCGTCATCTATGGGCTTACGCTACCGTGCACGTGCATCTGCGCTGCAGTTTTCCGATAACCACCTGATAAAAATCATGAATTGGACGCATCACAAGACTAATATAGTGCCGAATCAACAAATTGTCAGCTTATACAAAGGTGGCATGGAATATTGCAATAACACCTTGTTTCTACCCGTTACAAAATGTGACTAACGGGGATGGGAAGAGAATATTTTCTTTGTTTCTAACGTTTTTTTTACTTTGCTAAGAAAGACAACTAGACTAGTTGACTTAAGGCTACTGCAAGCGCGATAATAAAAAAAAAGTTGCTAACTCATTTGTTTTTTTTAGAAAGCGGGTCCTAAAAGCCAAGGCTGTGTTCTGGTAGACTGTCATTTGTTCTTCGTTTTTTTTTGTGTCATTTGATACGTTCTTCCTTTCCTCTTCTAGTTTAGAAAATGGGAGCCACATAAACACCGCGAATACAGCGCGCAAACTGCAAATCTTTTTCTATTTTGTGTTTTTTCTAGCAGTACTTGTTTATACGCGGTCCTGGTTCTATCACTCTCATTGTGTGCCCGTGTGCCGGTCCAGCAATCGCGTAGCCGCCGGGATGAAGGGTTTTTGCGATCACCTGCTTCGTTTGAGCTTTATTTCTTTTTTTTTCTTCCTTCTGGCGTCTTCACAGCGAAACCGCGGGAAAAAACGCGAATAATAAATAAAAAAGTTATATACGAGGTTGGTTCTCTAGGCGGACAATATGTTTTTTCCGAGTGAAAGTACACCCGTTGCCCGTCAGCGAATGGTTGGCGCCGACAAAAGCACGAGCACTGAGCAAACAGTCCCCAGAACTTCGTCCGTATTTCGGGCAGCTCCTTCAAAGGCAGCTCCTCTGAAAAAGATAGACGGGAATGCAGGAAGAGGTTAAGTTGGAAATATGGGGAACAGAAAAAAGGCACGTGCACGACTGCTGAAAGTGCTGGTAGATTTATTGAATCGAGACATTTGGAGCCACGTGCGTGCGCTGTTTAACTTCCTGTGCTTTGCGAGACATACTGCTTGTGGAATTATAATGTTTGTCACATTACGCACCCATGACTGAATATATGAGAGGACATTTTATAGCATTGTTTTCTTTTGCTACTTTATTTTTTGAAAGTACAGTACAGTCCGCAAATGTTTGACTCGGTAAAAAAAGAAGACGGAAATTAGATCAATACATTGAATAATCTCACGGAATACGTTTGCATAATTTGCGTGCTTACAATGGCCCACCTCGGTGTATAAGTGATTACGCCACTCTACTGCTGATTGATAAGACGAACTAGCTGGTTCGGTGTGTCATCGTTCTCCTAATTAGAAGCACTCCATTACAAAATAGATCACGCTTTAGTCGAAGAGCGCACGACTTTAGTCGACAGTTTTGGACGTGCTTAGCGGCGCCACAGAGATGGCGGACTTCATGGAGTTAAGTATCTCGTCTGCTATGGGTAGAACGTTTGAGGCAGGACAGCTTAGACCAGATAGAGCTGACATAAACGAGCATTACATATAGGAGCAAGTTTAATTTGACAGGCTAGATTCAGTGGTTACAAGCACATCCCCGTTTTTCGCGTCTCGCCACCTATCTTACGGAGTGCGCATCACGGACGATGCAAAGGTGCTAAACATATGTATGCACAATCAAGATAGCGTGCAAAGCATGCATGTGGTTAAAAAAGTAAAAGGCCACAGCACCTTATAGACACCGACATTTAACCACACTTCATTCAAATGATACTACACATCAAAGGTTAACAAGAACGATACAAAAGACACTTGCCTAGAACAAAATAGCAGACCGCGGTTCCCGATCCACTGCACATTGGTTCGCCCCATTATCAGCACTCACTTCGTTGATCTGCCTTAAACTTCTTATTTCTTCGGCTTACGTGGCTTTGTTCATTTATAAAAATTGAGCTTAGTTGTGAGTGTGACATAACTAGGACTATGTAGAAAAAAATATCAACGAACGTTACGAAATTAGTTGCACTAAACTCAAAGCCAGTTCCTCTTGGAGCTACAACAGATATGGTGCTCGGCTGCTGACCAGCCAGTCAATGATTCGGTTCCAGAAACGGTGGTCGCATTAAGGTAGAGGCGAGAAATGCAGCTCTACCAGCTTTTTCTGTGGTCGTGCAGTGCTTTACGCACAGGCCTGGAGTTATTACTGGTCATCATTTTTTCTGCTCTTTTTACGGGATGTATATTAGGCTACTCCGCAAATGTAAAACAGATATATTCTTATTTTAGTAATTGCTTTATCCGGCGCATACTAAAATATGGTTGTCACTTTTGATTAGCTTGCTGTTTGTTCTTTATTCTAAATACATCCAGTATTCAATATTCGTCGCATATTCAATTTACGTCGCGTTTCGCTCGCGTGAAAATTTCAGCTAAAAGACAGCGATAATGCCGTACTTTTTTTCTTTACGTTTTATTCCTTACTTTTGCGTCTACCTGTGTTCCCCCACCATCTTAATATGTCTGAATACGGCCGTATTGCCGTTCTTGTGCAATGGAGTATGATGGGTTATTCACTTGCCATAAACAACGGGTCCTCGAGGGAGATCACGAATATTGTTTTAGCTTGGGAACTGATGGCAGCGTTCTTTGAACTTTATTTATTTCAACATTCGGGATGCTGAGGGCCGTGGTCAAAAAGCCTCTAATGGGCTTGACTGGGACCACGACCCCTTACAAATGGGCAGCATAGGCAACACTTTTATTGCAGTGACAATGTACAAAAATTTGAGCAAGCATAAAGCATAAAGTATAATAAGCATAAGCATAATAAAGCATAAGCATAATAAAGCATGAAGATTGAAAAGTAATAAACTCAAAAAAATGACCGTAATTATTTCCTTACACAAACGATATCAATAAGAGAGTGTAACGATGCAAGAAAAGAAGATCGCAAGATTAGCACCAAAGTAAAAAAATAAAAATAAAAATAAAAAAAATTGGGGCATGTGCCCATACGCTTACTACACATACAATCAGAACAGTCACTCAAATGGAAGACGATATGGCATTCAAGTGAAACGGCAGGAGGAAGCACAGCATTTCTCTGCCGTAGTTAGTGCGCGTGCGTGGGATAAGCCATGTGTGATTGAAACGCGTGTTATAAAGAACTTTGCGGTGGTTTAGGTTGGCAATGGTTCCTAAAAGGTTGTCGCCTTTTAATCCTGCATGGTAGCGTTTCACAAGCATTGCGCGGTAGTATTCAGGTAGAGGTAGCAGCTTCATGTCGTGAAATATGGGAGTGGTGTGACTGCGATATGGAGCATTTGCAACGGCACGAACAGCCCTTTTCTGTATGACGTGCAGTTTGCGGATATTTGTTAGAGTTGTCGTACCCCAAACCAGATGACAGTAGTTGACGTGAGATAAAAACAGGGATTTATAGATGAGAAGTTTAACTGCCTTAGGTAGCGAGAAACGCACCCGGGATAATATGCCCGAAATCCTTGATATAGTGCCACATAGTTTTTCAGTGTGTGCGTTCCAAGACATGTGTTGATCGAAAACTATTCCCAGACACTTAATACGCTGTACTATCTCAAGTTCTGAACTGCCAAGTTTTAATGGGACACGACAAGGGGTTTGTTTATTTTTCGGCCTGAAATATACAGCTTTTGTTTTTGATGTGTTAAGTTTTAAACAGTTAACGCATGTCCACGTGGCCAACTTCGCCGGTACCTCATTTGCGTCATTAATTAAGTTTGTATAATTTTCAGCAGTAAGAAGTAAGGTTGTATCATCAGCGTATATAATACATTTTACAGACGTGTCAATTTTTACAATATCATTTATGTATATGCAAAAAAGCAGAGGCCCTAATATGCTACCTTGTGGTACACCCGCTGAAATTTTTAGTAAATTGGAGGTACAATTGCCGACGACTACCTCCTGCTGCCGGTACATTAGGTATGATTCAATGAGTTGTAAGAAAACACCTCGAAATCCATAGTGTGCACATTTCTTTAGCAGCGTAATGTGATTTATTGTGTCGAACGCCTTTGAATAGTCTACGAAGATGCCTAAAGTGTGTAGTTCGCGTTCAAAAGCATTTAGTATAAATTCTTTCTGTTCTAAAAGAGCATGTTCAGTCGTACGGCCTTTCATAAAACCAAACTGCGAAGGAGTGATGATGTGGTGCTTATCTAGGAAAGAAACCATACGCTTTTGAATTAGTTTTTCCAGACCTTTTGAAATTACTGGAAGTATAGATATCGGTCGGTAATTGTTTAGTGCATTTTTATCTCCTCCTTTGTACAGCACAACCACTTTTGCAACTTGTAACTTTTGTGGAAAATTTCCGGTGGAAAAAGCAAGATTAAAGATATGCTCTAATAATTCAGCAATGATATCTAATACGTGTTTGATGGGCTTAATCTGTATGTCATATGCGTCACAACACGTGCTGTTTTTCACAGACGAAAAAGCATGTGAAAGTTCACCAGCTGTTGTTGGCGCCAAAAACGCGCTCTCAGATATACTGTCAGACAAATATGTGGTACAAGCTGAATTGTACTGTTCCTTCGCTAGCGATACAAAATAGTCATTGAATAAGTTTGCTAAATCATCCTTACAAATAACGTCACCGTCTATCACAAGCTCAGTAGGCCTGAAGTCATCACCGTTACGGCCAAGAAATTCGTTTAGTCTAGACCAAGCCAAGTCTTGTTTATTCATTACATCTTTGTTGAAGATGCTGTTTAAGTACGTTCTCTTTTTGTAACCCAACAGGCTGTTTACTTTATTTCGCTGGGCTTTGAAACGTTTAAGCGTTTCTTCGTTCTTGTTTTTCAGGAAGTTTTCGAACAATTTATTTTTACGTTTTATTTCATTAAGACAACTTTTAGTCAGCCACGGTTTTTTGGCTTTGCGCGTATGCTTGAGCTGTTTGTACGGAAAGCATTTCTTGTACACCCTTATCAGTTTGTCATGGAAAATATCATAGGCGGCTTCGGGTTCTTGCTCGCAATACACGCCTGACCAATCGGTTAACGATATCTCCTTGCGAAATGCAGCCAGTGTATATTCATTAATATTTTGAATAACTATCGGTTCTCTGAGTTGGGCTGGCGCACAGTTTACGGTTTCGTTTATCAGCATAAATATAGGAAGGTGGTCACTGATGGGTGCGCTTAGTACGCCGGACAAGCATTTCGAAGCTTCTATGTTAGTAATGAACATATCTATTAATGTCGCAGTGTTTTTGTCAATGCGGGTTGGGATGGTGATAACATTAGAAAACCCATTGGATTCAATAACTTGACAAAGTTCTAACTGACTTTCTGATGGCTTTGCAACATCGATATTGAGATCACCTGCAAGAACTAGTGTACTACCAGTGTCTCCAACCCAACGCAAGTATGTATCTAAGAATACTAAGAAGTTCGACTTGTTACCACTAGGAGGGCGGTATAAAACACCATAAACAAAACCGTCACTTTGTACAGTCAATATTTCATAATCATTAGTGACATGCGAAAACTCGTGAACCAGCCTACATTTTACTGAGTTTTTAGCCATCATCAAAACACCACCTCCTATTTTTGTTGGGCGATTCAAAAAGAAGGTTTCATAGCCGGGTGATCTTAGAACCTCAGATTCATCCCTGTACCATGTTTCTGTCATCATAAGAACATGAGGTTCAAAGCGTATAGTTGAAATAAGGGCGGTTATTTGGTCTTCTTTATTTCGCGCAGATTGTGCATTGAGATGAAGGAAGGACAAGCCATTATTTTTCGTGGAAAGTAATGCGCCTAATTTTTCGAGTGTCACGTAATCTTTGTCTTCCATCTTTCTCTTTAGGTAACAGTCGCTTTGGTCATTAACAGTGGCTATTCTCTCATTACTGAGAGGTCCTGCACGCTGGCGATGACGTGAACTCGGCTGTCCTCAGTTTTTCGCACCTTGATGCGACCATTGTCCACCCACAGAAACTTCCATTGCTTTTCTCTCTTTAGTGAGAGCGCTTGTGCAAACAATCTTTTGTTGTTGGGTGTGAGGTGGTCATTAACGTACACATTGGCACCTTGTGACTGAGCAAAACCGAGTGACTCGGTTGTTAGACGTGCCCTGCGTGCTTTACGCAAAAATTCATCCTTCTTGACCCGAGAACAAAACCTCGCGATTATGTTCGTGTCCTTTTTTGCTGGCACGCGATGCACAGCGTCGATATCATCCTTTTTTATGGGACAGTCAATTACATCACCCATTTTCTGAAGAATGGTGGCGCAATCCTCCCCCTTTTTTAATGGCACACCCTTTATCTCAACGTTGTTAAGTCGCGAACGCTGTTCCATGTCAGCCAGTTTAGCAGCCAGTTCATCATTTGATTTTTTAAGAGACTTGTTTTCGGCTGAGGTAAGCTCATGCTTCTTTTTCATTTTTTCATAAAAAGTGCTGATGGCAGAGACACTTTCACGAAGCTGTTCAATTTCGGCTCGAAGCTGTTGCACTTCGCGTGACAGCTCAGCATTTGACGGCATCATATAAACGTAACAGTGACTACAGCACAATAACCACTGGCAGCAGCAGTCGCGACAGCAAGAGTAGAAGCAAAAATCAGCGGTGCAATTAATGCACAACCAACCTGCGCAAAGGAAGAACGTTGCTCAGTGGACTCGACTTCCTGCTGCCACGACCGCCACTGCCAAATTGTGGCTACACGAGCACAGTGTTGAGCCTAAGTAGTGTCTCCGGTAGGTGTCCTCGCAGTCCGTGCTTGCGCAGAAAGTTCGTTCTTTGTGGCTGTAGCGACAGGGTAGTGACGTTGCTTGACCAGATATTCCAAGTAGACGGGTCGAGAAATCCAGAGAAATATCCCGATAGCCCGAAGAGCCGAACCAGACAACTGTCACGATATGCACCAGTCAGCACCTGCGCAAAGGAAGAACGTTGCTCAGTGGACTCGACTTCCTGCTGCCACGACCGCCACTGCCAAAATAATTTTTAGAAGCTCACCAGAGCTTCTAAAAAAGTAATCTTCCCTCTAACTCAAGCCATACTTTAAAAGGCTGATTTAGTAAGCTGTCTTGCGAAATTACAAGGTTGGAGACCCCGCTTCAAAAAATTGAGATACAACATCGTATCATCCCCACTATTTTTCCGCGTTTCCATTCCAAGGTGCATTCTCTCGTCATATTAACACCCATCTTATACGAAAGAATGTAAGCATGTTTTAGTTTTTCTTCTTGACGTTGCTTGCAAGACACGTTTCGGGGTCATTGTAGTTATAAAGGAGCCATTCAAAACATATAAAATTGTCCTTTTAAAGACTTGGAGTCACTAGATGTTAAGATTAAGAGAGATAGATTGTACACACGGGCTTCCACTGCTGCTTTGTAGTCTTGCCCCAATCATGCTAACTGCCTTGACTATAGACTCATTTTTACAGGTAGGCGTAGTGTAGATAATAACGGCAATTCGTCTTAGTTGGTTTTATTCTGGGTAGTTCATAATAAACAGGTGCGCTTCTGTGTTTTTAGCGTTTTTGGAATGACAAGTTAAACTACTCTGTCAGGCGCAAGCCCAGTGTGAAATTTATAAGCTAAAAAGTTATTTTCTATGTGTTATACTCCGCTAAGTTGGCTAATGGCCTATCTGTGGAAGTTCTGAATGTTTTATTATGGCGTTCTTGATTAGCGCCAATTAAACTATTTCAGGTTGTCAGTTTTTATGTTGTAGTTTATTTATTCATAATTTTTATTTTCTGTGTATTACAGTTCATTCTACACTCTTGTAAGAACGTTCAGTACTCCAATGCCGACACGATCTACATTCGCACAGGAAATCAGCCAAAGCTTTATTGCACTTCTTGCATGGTAATGGCTTACTGAATAGGCTATAGCACCCCGGTTTGGTTATTTTTTTCGTGCGTATACTTTTTTGATCGCTTGCTTTCTTTCTAATCTTTTTTTACCCTTTCCTTTGTGCAGAGTAGCAAACCAGAAGTTACAATTTCGGATAACCTCCCTGTTTTCTCTCAATTTGTTCTGTTTCTCTGCAAAATTGGTGTGCAATGAGCATGCTTTTTTATATGCCATTGTTTCTAGAGAGTATGCCCTTCGCTCTGATATTAAATGCCATTAGTTATATTGAATGGGGATTTACATGTTGAAGGTACATGTTACAAATTTGATTGAGTTATGTATATTGCGAAGTATATCATCTATGCATAATTAGGCACTACGTCGTGAACACTAAACACGCACACAAAAAAAAACAATCGAAGGTAAACTTTTGCGAAGCTTTCAAGGGGGATATAGCAAGCCACTACAGGCACTGAGAATAAATTCATTTTTGTCCTAAACAGAAAGATTAAGGTTTATTGGTTTGCCTAAATGTTGTGCTTGCACAGTTACATAGTGACAAGACACTAATAAACTGAGTCCCAGTGTTATTGCCATGTAACAACTCTAGTGAAAAAGTTCTTGAGCTGCTCTTACGTGGAAGATCATTGAGGCGAGCTTACAACTAGTTTTATGAGTTGTTTTATTTAACTGACAGACGTTCGAAACAAAACAGAGTACATTACTCACAAGCTGATAATCCTTTACCTGTAATGTTTTTCTCGCATAAAAATGTGCTGTAGTTAGGCTATAGGGTCCCTCAAAGCCCAAACTTGCGCTAATATCAAAAGTTATAGCGATATGCACATGATGCTGGAATGTAGTCACAAAAGCAACGGTAGCAATGATTCTTAACCTATTTAAAGTATACAAATGAGGGTTCCTGAGCATAAATACTGGGAACGAGATTCTTATAACAAAACGTGCGGCCATAATCGCGCTGAAGCATTGTGAAATGTGTCCACTGTATCCAATGTTATGTTCCTTCACAAGCATTTCTGCCATCACTCACTACTATACCCAAGATCAGGCTTCCATAACTGCCTATGCGTCTTTGTGACATCTGTGCCAAACTCTGTCAGCTTAACGTGTCGAAAAATTGATAGCATTGTATGTTCGTACTTTTAGTACATTGGTAAATCTTACATCAAGCATGAGTACTGCGAAATGTAAGAATTCAGCGAGACACCCAAGTCGACTTCAAGAAGTTTAATTTATAGGCGTGTGAGCCAAGGAGAACCGATCATGGATATAGATATCATGAGGCCGCTGTGACAGCTCCAGCCGACTTCAGACGACGTAAAATGACCATTTTCATTGGCATCGTTTTTCTGTCGAATAGTTTTTTTTTTCAATATTCTGTTCAAATGAGTGGATCAAGACCGAAATGTCAATCATTCTTTCTGTAAGAATTGACATGATATATATGTATCACAGTGCTACCACGGAACCTGAAATGCAATTTCTTCCCTGTCTCCTGGTGACACCGTCCTTTCACTCGGTTGAAGAAGAAAACGATGACTCGCGACGTCGAGCTGACGCATTTTTTTCTATTTAGCAATATCTTGGGAAAGGCCCCACAGTGATAACATGAAAACCGACGCTGAACACTGAGCTGTTTTATTTCGCAGAAGATGCGGGGCGTTGTATAACTATAAATTATAGGAACCAGCGCTTCTTGACACCGAGCAGAATTGACAGGCCACGTAGATACATTACCATCCACCGACAAGGCAATCTGCCTATCAATTTGACCTCGGTGAAATGTATTTTTAGAGGTGCTCTCCACAAATACATAGTGCGTACAGCTGTTACGCTTTCTCGGGTCACAAAATGCCAAGCCTGCGCAAACATCGAAACGGGCCACTGTTCTGGATGGTTTATAAAATTATCGTTCTTGTAATCATCAATGCGAGAAATTCTATTGGCGCTTTGCCGAAATGCTGTTGTTTGAAGTATTTTTTTTTAAGGTACCTTGTCGGCGAAGGCTGTGCCCACATGCCATAACTATATCAACCAAATAGGCTACTATCTAAAGAATTACTAAATATTGGCAGAATACACTTCAGTTCGGCCTATTATTATTTGGGAGACAACTCCATGTTGACCAATGGGGGATAAAAACGTGTCAAAAATGATGGGATCTTTTTTTATTACACACAACTATTGAGAACAAAGAACTGTTAGGCCAAGGCAATGATAGGGACATAATTTGTGGTTTCTGACTATAACCTCGTTGAATTGAAGTGAAAGTCATTACATTAATTGGGCGAATAACTACGCATTCTGTTTATTTGATTAGAACCCACTTCTTTCCAGGCTGTCGGTATTATTTTTCGTTTAATTTCATTCAAGTAATCATCATCACCAGCCTGACGCCCACTTCAGGACAAAGGCCACTCTTATGTTCCGCTAGTCAACTCGGTCGTGTGCTGCCAGTTTATGCCCACAAGCTTAATATCATCTGCCCAACTAACTTTCTGTCTCCCCATAACACGCTTGCCTTCTCTGAGAATTCAGTCAGTTACCCTTAATGACCAGCAGTTATTTTGTCTACGCGCCACATGCCCGGCCCATGTCGATTTCCTCTTCTTGATTTCAACCTCGTCCTTTTTTTTCACTTGAAGCCTTATTGTCTTTATACTTTGCCTTCATACATAGTCACATCACCTATGGCATTACATCATGGGGAAATACATATAACACTCATATTTCGTCTGTACAGCACATTCAGAATCAGGCCATGCGCATTATTACCAACAGTTCATCTAATTCTAATGCTACCCCACTCTTTCAGGCTAACTGTATTCTTACTGTGTCTGGCTTATTTAAATTTCACTTAATCACATTGTTATATAAACAACTTAACAAACAGCTTGTGTTTGATTTAATCGATGCTAGTTTACTCACTAACACCAATAGCACTAGATTCGCCCACAGTCATAACTTCCTTTTACCTAAATGTAACACCAATTATGGCAAAATGACGTCCGCCTTCGCGGTCATCAAATTGTGGAATAACCTGCCCTATACACTAAAATCATCATCATCTTTTCATGCATTCAAACGTGATCTTAAAAACTTCATCTTGCATAACTAGGTTGACAACGATGATTACTAAACGATTCTTGGTATCCGGGCATGAAATGGAAAAGTCTTTGCAAAGTTACGTTATTGCTTTTTGGCGTGATTATGTTTTACTTATATAATCTTATTAATATTGTTCTTGTGTCGCATTCTGACTGCCTGTTTTGTTTACTTGATGTTATTTTATGTAAGTTCACTGTTTATTTTTCTTTGTGTTGCGTATTTTACATGCTGTTTTAATTAATCATTTCATTGTTATATTTAACCGAGGGTCCCCCTGCAGTCGCTTGACTTTGGGACCCTCGTCTGCATACTACACTCTACGAATTTTGTATTTTGAATGATTGAATAAACTGAACTGAACTGAACTATGATACCCTTAACCCCGGTTTGTTTCCTAATCCACTCTGCTCTCTTCTTGTCTCTTAAGGCTACACCTACCATTTTGCTTTCTATTGCTCGCTGCGTCGTCCTCAATTTAAGCTGAACCCTCCTTGTAAGTCTCCGGGTCTCTGCTCCGTAGCTAAGTACCGGCAGGATGCAGCTGTTATATACCTTCCTTTAATAGATAGTGGAAATTCACCAGTCATGATTTCTCAAAGCTTGCTGAATGTGCTCCACTCCGTATTTATTCGTCTAGATACTTCGATCTCGTGGTTTGCCTCCGTGGTTACTACCTATCCTAAGCAGACGTAGTATTCTAAAACTTCAAGTGCACTGCACGCGCTCTTCTCTTCCGAGGTTATTGTATCTTGCTTTCGTTTTTCTGCAGAATAATTATATGAACTACTTTTCTGCTCTTCCTGTCTAATTCAGTAATCATGAATTGCAATTCATCCCCGGAATTACTCGGCAATGCATGGTCACCGGCGAGGCGCAGGTTACTCATGTACCCTCCATTAGTTTTTATCCCTAACTATTCCCATTCTAGGCGGCCCCTCAATACCTACTGCAAGCACGTGGTGAAAAGCATTCGGGAGATTGTGTCCCCTTGCATTACACCCTTTTTTCATTGGTATTCTATCGTTTTCTTTATAGAACACTCTGGTGGGAGGTGACCCTCTATAGATTGCTTTCAAGATGTTAAATATGAATCATCGACGCCCTGATTCCAAAGTGCCTTCATCACTGCTTATATCTCTACTGAATGAAATGTCTTCTCGTAAGTTTATGAAGGTAATGTATTCAAGTAGAAATCACTAAAGTACTGTTCATCAACCAGAAATATTGCTTATTATCTCTCGCCCTCAATTATATTGTGTTATATAGCTAAGTAGAACAAACACCACAGTTCGATAACGTCGCGTGCTGACGCAGATTGAGTAAAATGACACCTTATTTTTTTCTACATTGGGCTACTAGGAATAGCTGATCGTTCGCATCGGCTTACGTTCGCTTGTTATAAGCAAATGACGGCTAGGCGTGGCATATTGAAGTTTATTGTAGTGTATAGAGCGAAGCGTGATGTTGTTACATAACTAAGTGTATTGTAGCGTGTAAAACAAAGTGTGTTTTTTGTATGATGTACGTCATTACGTCTGTGGTATGCGTGACGTGCCCTTCCTGCTTGGACCACTTAGTGTCCGCAGTAGGTATTAAATAAAAATAAATAAAAATATGCTGGCTGAATGATGGTAAAGGTAGGGTAATGAAGGCTGATTTCAGCTAATGAATATGCTATTCGTTGTCATAACGGTTATTGCCTTTATGAAATCGAGAAGTAGTTGTGGTGTTTGAAGCACATAGGCATCCACTGTGGTAGCCTAGATACTATGACATAGCACGTGTAAGCTTGAGGACGTGAGTTCCATTCTCTGTTTCAACTTTCACATTTTGTTGGTATGAAACGCAAAAAACAACAACAGCGGGGTGAGGTGAAAGGTAAAGATCACCAAATATTCACATATATTGCAGCTCCGTCTCTAAAGGGTGCCTCCTAACTAAGTCCTTGTTTTGTCAAGTAAAATTCTTTAATTATATTTAATAATTCTTTACATGAAATGCAATTTTAGTTGTTTTTTCCTGTGTATATTACCAGTGAAAAATTCAAGCGCAACCAAATTCTGAACGCTCACTGACGCTTTTTTTCGCATTGCCTAACGTATTATAAAACAAACTCCACGTATATAGAGACCAAAAGGCGCCACTGTAGCTCTTCCAAAGAAACTTTTCTTATGCAGATGAAATCTTCAAAGAACGAAGCACGCTCGAAGAATCCGTAAAAGCAAAGTTGAAGTTCGATAAAGTTGGGTGCTCATTTTAGAAACGCATAATAAAAATTGAACGCCTTTAGTCGACTGTTTGAGGTTATTCTAGAATTCTTGAGCTGATGGCATGCCTTTTTTTCTATCATGTTAGGCATTCCCTTTAAGTTCGTAGTACATATCGACTACATTTTTTCAGCAATTTTTTTTTCGAAATCCTTTCAAGCTTGTCCGTTTGAAGTTGTACGCAAACTTCACGCACATTGTGATAAGAATACAGACGTTCAACTTTAAGATTGTGGATAAGAAAGGGTGCAGGTCTTGTGAACTTTTTCACAAAAAATGGTAAAACGTTCTGTGTGATGTTGTACGCACTCTGAGTACATAGTGTGAGAAGAATAGTGAAATTGGACATTGAACAACTGTTACTGCTTCGAAATTGCTGAATATTCTCCGAATATTTCTCGAAGGTCAATAATCTCTGGAAAAAATCACAGTATTACCACGGAGGGAAGGATGATGAGTGGGGCGAAGCGTCCGTCAGTCTGCGCGTGCTTCCATCCGTCCGTCTCTGCGTCCACTCGTGGGTCTCTCTGTCCATCCATCCATGTACAGAACACTCCAAGTGCCATCATATCGCATCTTTTTATCATATAGTCATCATATACATTCCAAGGACAAAATTGGAGGTGGCTACCTACTACTACTATTACTACTACTACTACTACTACTACTACTACTACTACTACTACTAAAACTACTACTAATACTACTACTACTACAACTACGACATAAATCGGGGAGGCGCGACCTACGGCTTGAGGAGCTTCGCCCCTAAAATTAGCAGTTTACCTCACTTTACGAATATGGGGTTTTAGCTTGTACATATGCTTGTTAAAGGCGATGGTTTTCTAGGCATACTAGAATGCAAAGCGAGTTGTCTGTCTATTTGTCTCTCTACCCAATGATTCAGCTACCCGGTCAATGTCCAAAGTTTAGGCACTGGCTCAAAACTCAGCCATCTTGATCTGGTGGCTACGTTCATGCATGTGAACATTATCAAAAAAAAAACGAAACAATACGCATTCCTCGGCGCTACATCATTAAGTAAGTAGTGGGTGGTTGTCATTTACTAAAAAAATACATAAATACGGAAAGCTGAA
Organism: Rhipicephalus microplus; assembly: GCF_043290135.1. Taxonomy (NCBI): domain Eukaryota; kingdom Metazoa; phylum Arthropoda; class Arachnida; order Ixodida; family Ixodidae; genus Rhipicephalus; species Rhipicephalus microplus. The sequence continues at coordinate 59,750,189 of NC_134708.1, forward strand.
GACCTTGGTATTTCCGTGACTGTGCTGAAAAGTCGATGCTATAAACGGAAAAGCCTCTGCCAATGATATGGTGTTAATAAATTTCTTATTTGGGGCTTGACGTTCAAAACCACAATATGAATATGAGATACGTCGTAATAAAGGATTCCGGAAATCATGGCCGCCTGGGGTTCTTTATAGTCGACGTAAATTTATGTACATGGGCGTCCACATTTTAACAATATGGTGCTGCCACCTGGTAGTGACCCTGGGTTCTACATAAGCTGTGGCAGAATAATATGATCTTTACACATTTTCTAACATTGCTGCGTTTCCAGAATACGCGACTGCGATCACCGTGTTACCGGAACGAATGTTTAAGCGCAGTTTAAACTCACCATAAGTAAATGTTCACGTAGGTACCTAAAAATATACTTTTGCATTTTTGAAAACCACTAAATTTTGGTCATAGGAGTATTATAGCTATTAGCTATAATTATTTAAGAAACATTGAATAAGCGAATAAGCGCTGTGGTAAATATATCAGAGAGGTTCTCAGCATGCACAGTATCTCGATATAAGCATGGGGCATTAAATTGTGATCAGAAGTGCAAATGAAGTTCCGGAAATTTAGATAGCCACTGCACACACACACACACACACACACACACACACACACACACACACACACACACACACACACACACACACACACACACACACACAAACATGATTGATATGTGGGGTTTAACGTCCCAAAACCACTATATGATTATGAGAGACGCCGTAGTGGAGGGCTCCGGAAATTTAGACCACCTGGGGTTCTTTAACGTGCACCCAAATCTGAGCACACGGGCCTACAACATTTCCGCCTCCATCAGAAATGCAGCCGCCGCAGGCGGGATTCGAACCCGCGCCCTGCGGGTCAGCAGCCGAGTACCTTAGCCACTAGACCACCGCGGCGGGGCCACACACACAAACACGTTATATATATATATATATATATATATATATATATATATATATATATATATATATATATATATATATATATATATAAATCTGACAGTCAATAATGCCAAATGCCAAGGGCAATAGAGGGGCCGTTATTAGACCCAATTGTAGTGTATATGTGAAAAAAAGGGAGTGAAAATATTACTTCCCGTGGGTCGGAAACGAACCTGCAACCTTCGAATAACACGTTAGATGCTCTACCAACTGAGCTACCATAACGGCTATCCCCTCCGCCCCCACTGACACTTTATAGGGCTTTTTAAATATAAATTAAACGTGGATGGATGGATGAATATGGCTGCACCCTTTAGATCGGGCGGTGGCTAGTGCCACCAAGCCGTAATACCTAATGAACCAAAAACTAGATTTATTTTTCTTCCTTAAAATAGCGAGGTTGAGGATTCGTACTTTGCAGCGAAGGGTTCAATTTTCACTCGTGCCTTGACTTTAGCCACCAATCAGATAACCTCCTTCTTGTTATTTCTACCCGCTTAAGGTCTATTTTGCCCTCCCTGTCCCTAAACCCCAGTGCTTTGAAGAACTCTGCGCCATCATCCTGAACTATAGGGTGAATCCCTTTACAGAACATTATCAAGTGTCCGGCTGTTTCTTCTTCCTCTCCACACGCACTGCATACCGTGTCTACCCCTTCGTATTTGGCCCGATATGTCTTTGTTCGCAATACTCCAGTCCTGGCCTCAAACAGTAGAGAACTACCCCGAGTATTATCATAGATCCTTTCCGTGGCAATTTCCTGCTTAAAAGTTCGATAGATCTCTAGTGCGGACTTCTTAATCACGCCAATTCTCCACATGTTGGTCTCAGCTTCCTTCACCTTCTTTTTAACTGATAATTCTTTTTGGTTTGGCCCCCTGCTGTTTTCTAAGTATTTACGAGTCAATTTTCTGGTTCGCTTCCTCCATTTTGTATCTACATTCCTCATGTACAAGTAGCTGAAAACCTTCCCTGCCCAATGCTCCTGCCCCATTTCTCTCAATCGCTTCTCAAATTTTATCTTGCTGCTAGCTTCCCTGCCCTCAAATGATGTCCATCCCATACCACCTTGTACTCCCTGATCTGGTGTATTCCCGCGAGCTCCTAAGGCAAGTCTATATATTCCACGTTGCTTAATTCATAATCTTGCTTGAACTGATGATCTCATGCACAAGACTGCATTGCCGGACGTCAGACCAGGAACCATGACCCCTTTTCATATTCCTCTCACAACATCATACCTATTGTAATTCCACAGGGCCCTGTTTTTCATTACCGCTGCATTCCTGCTACCTTTAGTCGTCACGTATGTTTCGTGTTCCCTTAGGTACTTGGCCCCCTTGCTTATCCATACGCCCAGATATTTGTATTTATCTGCTATCTCTAGCGTGACCTCCTGTATTTTAAGCTCACTAGCTTCATTGTCATTAAAAATCTTGACTGCTGATTTTTTCTTACTGAATCTAAAATCTAACCTATCTCCTTAATTCCCACAGATGTCACCCAATCTCGGCAAATTTTTCTTGTTGTCGGCCATTAGCACTATATCATCTGCGTACATCAATGCTGGTAGTGCCTGTTCAATGAGTTTTCCTTGTTCGACGAAAGAGAGGTTGAAGCCCAGTCCACTTCCCTCTAGTTTGGCTTCCAATTCCCTTAGGTACATTATGAATAATAAGGGTGACAGGGGACACCCCTGCCTAAGCCCCCGTTATACCTCCGCAGGCTTGGATACCTCTTTTTCCTACTTTATAACAACCTTCTTACCTTTATAGATATCCTTTAAAGATTAGTGACTACATCTGCCACGCCTAGTGTGCCCAGTATTCCCCACCATTCCTCCTAAACCACGCTATCGTACGCTCCCTTGATATCCAAAAATGCTAGCCACAGGGAACTGTGTTCCTTTTCTGCTATTTCGATGCACTGCGTCAGTGAGAACAGATTGTCTTCCAACCTCCTGTGTTTCCGAAACCCATTCTGCAGTTCCCCCAGCACCCCCTAATCCTCTATCCATGCCTCCAGTCTTTCCTTTATAATCTGCAACGCCAGCCTGTAGACCACTGATGCCACTGTTATAGGACGGTAGTTGTTTATGTCAGCTTTGCCCCCCTTTCTTTTATAGATCATGCTCATCCTGCTAAGTTTCCATCCATCGGGTACATCACCATCGATTATTATTTTGCTCACTGCCTCTCTCAAAGCCTGCTTAGACTTCGGACCTAATGTCTTTATCAGCATAATTAGAATGCCATCTCGGCCTGTTGATGTATTACTAGGAACCATCTTCTCAGCCCTTTCCCACTCTCGTTGTGAAAATGGAGCCATTTTGCCACTTGATTCATCCTTGCCTATTGTGGTGCATAAAGCATGTCTTTGTTGAATTTTTTCTGTCACCCTTGTTCTTACATATTCAATAGCTTCATCCGCTTCTATCCTAGCACCTTGGGCTATACTTATAAACCTCTGCTCTAGGCTCGTCTCCTTCTTTTTTAGGGAGTTTAGATGGTTCCAAAATTTCGCAGCTGCCTTTCTATCTTTTTTATGTACTTTTGCCAGCCACTGAGCTCCCTTTTTTCTAATCTTTTTATTGATCAGAAGAGATGCATCCCTTCTACAGCTTAGAAAGATTTCCCATTTTCTTTCAACATCTTCTGCCGGTTCACCCCGCTGCTTAGCATGCCTGTGTTTCCTAGAGGCTTCCTGACAATTTGCTATGGCCCTCTTAACTTCCTCATCCCACCAACCTTTGGGTTTGTGTCTTCTTTACCGGGGTAACTTGTCACGTGCCTTAGCAAGCTCTAGCTCAAGCAGTCTAAATATATTCGTGTACGTCCACACTGTTTTATTATCCTTAGTGATTACTTTCTCAATTTGTTTAGTGGCGATTTCAATTTGCCTTTCTGAATAAATTTTTTTCTGTGGTTGCTCATCTTGTCTCCTTCCCACTTTCATTGCTCTTCCAAAACTTAGCTTGATATGTTTGTGATCACTGCCCAGACTTCTTGAGCCACCTTTATCTATGTGCATTCCCTTGAGCTTATCATACATACTATGCGACATCAGTGCGTAATCTATCGTCGACTGCAGCCTTCCTACCTCCCATGTTATTTGGTCTTCACACTTCTCGGTACTGTTGCAAATGATCAAATCAAGCCTTTCACACATATTCATGATCATTTTGCCTGTCGGGTCGGTATACCCATCTATATCTTCTATGTGCGCATTCATATCCCCTAGTATAATTATCTCGCACTCTCCTCCTAACTCCTGAATGTAATTTGATGTACACTCTACCATTGCCTGGTTTTCCTCTCTGGCCTTTGCTCCCGTCCACAAGTACACGAAACCAAGGAGTGTCATTTGCCCTGCCACTTTCCCTTTCAGCCATAAATGTTCCTTGCACTCCTGCTTGACCCTTTGCCAGTCTGTACTTTTATGAATGAATTCCCCAATACCACCCCCTTTCTGCTACCTTCTGTTCTATTACAATATTCCCACGCGTAGTCTGCATTGTTAGGAGGTTGTTTCATGTCCCTGAGACGTATTTCTACAAAACCGTATACCATCGGCCTCTCCTCCCTTAGCTCTTCTTCTATCTCTTCCCACTTCAGCCTGTTCCTACCACCATGCATATTAATATACCCTATGTCTGAAAATGCTCGGCGCTCGTGACTACGTCTATTTCTGCCCCAGACTCCGCCTATCTTAGATACTGGTTCCACTTTGGAATCGTATCTGTCCATACCACCTGTCAAAGAGTCTCCCTGGTTGTTTTCCTCGTTACTAGCTATACTGCAAACCCAAGGGCCCGCTTGCCTCCCAAAAAAGCTACTGCGCGTCCTGCAAGTCACCAACCCACCTCATGACCTAGCCGCCCATCGAAGTGAATTCTGTCTCGTTGAAAACCACCCCACCTATGCACCTCTCTGTTTATTTCTACCACCTCAAAGCCTTTTTCTCGGCTCATCCGCCATATTTCTTGGTTTGCGTTGACAACCGCTCTTTGCAGGTTGCTACCACGCACCGGTACCTCCGGTATCGTGCATATCACTACCTGTACCTGAGGAGAAGTGGCGCGCATTTCATCAATGCCTTTCGCCAGTGTGGTTGCTAGTCCTGCTGTATCTTCATTTAAGACATCGTTTAAACCACCTGAAATTATCACAAGGTTTCGTCTATCAGCTGTAGTTTTGAGTTTCGCGCTCGCTTGCCTCATGACTGCTTTCAGCTTGCGTCCTGGGAACGCCCCTACTGCAACCCTCTTGTCACCTCTTACCCTCTCTTTGATGGCTTCTATGCATGGATTCAAATTCGACTCCCCGGAGATTATCACACGCTGTGACATTTCAGCTGGAGCGTCCTGCACCTGGGGGTTACCTGCACCTGTGACGTCTGCTGCTTTGTCCCCTCCCAGCCCCACCACTACTTCGCTGAAGCTGGGCCTTGCGACAATTGAACTGGCTGAACTAGTTTTTTTCCGAACTTGCTTGATCTTTTTTCTCCGCAGTTCTGGTGTCCGGTTTCCTACTGTTCTCTCCGTAGGCCGCTTCTCTGTTCCCCTTGGCTAGTGCTTCCTCGGCGGACTTCAGCCTTTCTCCCATAGTCGTCGTTTTCTCTTGCTATGTCGCCAACGCAATCTCGAGTTCGGTGATTCTCATCAGCAGGTCACTCTGGACAACCATCATTTTTTCCATTTTTTCCTCAACCTCACATTGCCTACACTTCGCGTCAGCCTCTTCTCCTTCCGCTTCTACACTTGGGTCCACTTTCAAAGCCACCCCACACCCTGAACACTTTACAGTTTTTTTAACCATGTCTTTCCGACACCAATGGTCCCTATGACTTCTCTCACTCGACAATTACAAAACTCGAGCCCTGCTCTACGAAAAAGAGATAGTCTAAGCTCTCCTACAAAAATTTGCGTGTTCGATGCACGGGCACCTCCCTCGCGGGGTGGCAAAAGAAAAAAAAACAAAAAAATCCAACACGCACACACGCACAAACTAATAAATACCTGGTGACTGACCCCCAAAAAGCCGTACAATAAAATAAGTGCTACAGGGATTTTAACTGATGCCTTATAATCATAAAGACAAGCTCAAAACACGCAGAACAACTTATCTGCGCAGTGGATCGGGAGCGCTCAAAAACACGTTCATCCACCGTGACAGTCCGATCCGAACCTTTCGTGGGAGTTTCAGTCAGCGACACCTTTTTCTAAGGCAGCAAGAGTGGCACACTCTTTAAGGGCTTGTCTTGGCGTCACGTAGCGCGTGAACATATTACGAGCTGGCAGCTGACCAACAGTCCCTAGTATACAACCTAAAGGCACCATGTCTGCCAGTACGAGACCCTTGTTAATGAATCAAGCAAAAAAGTGTGTACTTAAGAGCTCTGTTTTCCGTGTTTCACGCAATAATTATAAGATGTAACAGGCAATGATGCCATGGAAAGTATAAGGGAATTGATTAGACCGAATTGTAATGTAAACTTGAAGAAAGAAAAGAGGGTGAAAGTATAACTTGCCGTGTGCAGGAACCAAACCTGTGACCTTCGAATAACGCGTTTGATGCTCTACCAACTGAGCTACAACGGCGGGTTTCCCCTTAGACACTTTATAGGGTTTTTTAGGATTTGATGGACTTTATAGACACCATGGAACTGAACCACGAGATTGAAGTAACTAGAAGAATAAGAATGGGGGAAAATACATTTGGTAAGCACTCTAAAATGATGACAGATAGATTTCCACTATCCCTTCAAAGTAAGGAATATAACAGCTGCATCCTGCTGGTACTTAGCTACAGAGCAGAGACCCGCAGACTTACAAAGAGGGTTCAGCTTAAATTGAGGACGACACAGCGACCAATGGAAAGGAAAATGGTAGGTGTAACCTTAAGAGACAAGAAGAGAGGAGAGTGGGTCAGGGAACAAACTGGGGTAAATATAATATAGATAAAATCAAGAAGAGGAAATGGACAAGGGCCGGGCATATAACACGTAGACAGGATAACCGCTGGTCATTAATGGTAACTAACTAGCTCTTCCTTCTGTCAAACGTTCAACCTATTTAACCCTAGTTCGCCCGAAGCTAGAATACACACGTGCCATCTGGGTTCCCCATCAAATCACCCTGATTAAAACACTTGAATTCATCAAAAATCGCGCAGCCAGATTAACTTATTCGGACTGCTCTTATGACAGTAGCGTCACCGAGCTAAAATTTCGTGGTAACATGGTTACTTAGCTTCGCGCCGCAAAGTTTCAAGTCCGCGTTTGTATCATAAATTTTATCATGCATTGCACCTAAACCATGTTATTGTTCCAGCTCATCATCTTTCATGCCGTATCAGCCATTCGAAAGTGGTTTATCCACCCCGTGTGCATACCACTGCCACCACTCTTCATTTTTGTGCAAACATCAATAGAATGAAACGATCTTCCTGCTGACGTCTTGCACCACTCCAGCATCGTCAATTTCAAAGAAACCATCGAACAAATCATCTGTTTGTGAACTGTCTACCCCCTCATGTAACACGCCTTGAATGGGGTCCTTGAGGTATTATAAATAAATAAATAAATAAATAAATAAATAAATAAATAAATAAATAAATAAATAAATAAATAAATAAATAAATAAATAACTGGACTTTTAGAGAAGGCAAGCGGGTTTGGGGGAGACAGAAGGTTAGGTGGACAGATGAGATTAAGAAGTTTGCGGGTATAAATTGGCAGCAGCAAGCACAGGACCGGGTTAACTGGCGGAACATGGGAGAGGCCTTTGTCCTGCAGTGGGCGTAGTCACTGCCACTTGTTTCTATGCTACAATAATTCTTAGGGGCGAAGCTCCTTAAAGCCGCACCCATTTGTCCCTCGTTGCTGTAGTCGTAGTCGTAGTGTGTAACCAGTGTTACATTTTGACCTGCAAGGTAGTGCCGGTGGGAGATTTCCCCTGTGCTTTGTTGAACAATAAAAAGTTCACGGCGTGCGCGTTAACTAAAAGCCGAATGTTCCTGTCTTTATTCCCATTAGCAGCCATTTGCATGTACACTGAGCACTAGCTGGACAATAAAACGTTGCTATGATATACTCGCTGGGTGTTACCTCCTTAGTTTTAGAAAGGTTTAGCGAGCGTTGAGCCGCAGTGCCATGAATACAATGAACTAGTATATAACATTTACTCGAGGTGGTTAAAGGTGGGAAGTAGATACGAAGCGCAAGCCTAAGAAAGTAAAAGCTGAATTTTCCTGTCCCTCATTTCCCATTAGCAGCCATTGGCATGCACATTGAGCACTATCTGACCGGAAAAGGTTGCTACGTTATACTCGCTGGGCGTAAGCTCCTGGGTTTTAGAAAGATTTAGCGAGCGTTGGCCCGCAGTGCCATGAATACAGTGAACTACTATATACCATGAACTCGAGGTGGTTAAAGGTGGGAAGTAGACCCGAAGCGCAAGCCGTAGGAAAGTGTGCGTGTGCCACCTCTCGTTTAGTCCTTGGAATGTCCGCTGGATGGCGGTGCTTCTATGTGGGAAATATATGATGAAAAGATGTGAGATGGTGGTACTTGGAGTGTTGAATAGATGGACGAACGCACACACAGACAGATGCCTGGATGGACGCATGAACGGACGCAGAGGCAGATGCACGAACAGACGCACGCATGGACGGGCGGATGGACGCATAGACAGTCACACAGACGGACGCATGGATAGATGGAAGCAAGAACGAATGAACGGACGAATGCTTCACCACACTCTCCATCATTCACTCCGTGAATATGCTGCCATTTTTCTTCTTTCTTTTTTTTTTCAAAGGGCACGAAACCCATTTTCTCCCACTATACGAAGAAAAAAGAATGGGTGTCCTGTGAAAAATACTGTGATGTAGATACCCAAGGAAAACAGTATTGTTATTGTACGAGTAGTCTAGCGCTAGTGTGGCAGAATGGATTTTCGCAGAGCGGGCGTGAAAAGGCCGTATAGGGACCGCAGTACAGGTGCACGCGATTTTTCGTGAAAACAGACCGAGTCACTTTTCATCGTTAGCGTAGAGAGGGCACTGACGACGGACACTAAAAAAGAGAAGAACATGACACAAGCACTCACTCTTTAGTACAGAGAAAGAGAGAATAATGATAGGAAAGGTTAAGAGGTTAACTAGATGGTGTCCAGTTTGCTATTCTACTCATAGGAAGAGAATTATGAGAGTAAAATAGAGACAGGAGAGAAATATTGCACGTTCAGTTAAAGTTTTATGAACAAAAAAAATTGACAGATTCCACGAACACGGAAATCGACTTTATGCGAAGCATGCGGAAGAAAGGTAACTGTGTTCCAATTTTTGAATTGAGTGACACCTCATGAGATGACGCTAAAGATATGTACAAATGTTCCACGCACAGACATAAGTTGAAGAGTTGCAGTTGTTTATATAACCACTTGTTTGCACTTGCGCAACAATGTCAACTGGAAGAGGCCTAACCGCAACAGCAGAAGCTGATGTTAAGCGCCGATGCTCGCGAAGATGCTGGCCCTGGACACTGCTACATTATTCAACTTCAGCGCATGGCAGCTAACCACATCTGACGTCAACCTGAGACAAGCGCTGTACCAAAGGAGTACAAGTGTAAGGATATTTTAGAAAATGGGGTAGGAAGCACTGCAGCACAATTTACGTTTCACGATGATTAGCGTCTATTTGAAAAGTACTTCCGTGACCGGTCGTAGCTCTGTGTTACGTAAAATGCTTGACTGCCACGCAGAATGCTTGGGTTCGATTCTTGCTAGGACTCAGAAACTTATTTGCATTCGTCGGGGGTCAACGCTGCCTATGTCAGGTTTTTCTTAACACTGACATATATTCTATGTCTTCATTGGGTCTACGCTACTGATGTCGGGTATTGTTTAACGCTAACGCGTTAAAATTGCTCATGTGTGTTCTCGTCGTTCCTGCACGTAGGTACTGCCACACGGTCGTATGTTTCTATCCAGGTTTCCGGGTCTTCAAACGATGACCCATGGAACGTTGCTGGTTCCCTGGGTTGATGAATGACGATTGCGGGCTGGGATGCTCTGGTTATCATTGTCGCGGCAGTCGAGGTCATGGCCTTGGTCTTCCGCGCCTTCTCTTGTAGAAGCCCTAACTCCAGTGGGAGACCTTGTTGTCGGCGCCTTATTACCTGTGGCTCATACCCGCATACCAGCGGCAAATACCCGTCCTTGGGTATGAGCCACTGTCTGGCGAAAAGTGTTTGACGACGTACGTGACGGGATTGTGACAATATTGATGTCTTGACCATGGCGTCATATTCGTCAAACCATCTTACCCTCCCATGCTAATTTTAGGGCGCACGCCAAGTTGAAGGGGTGACCACAAGAGCACCAAAACTTAAGGGGCTAGATAGATAGGTGTGCTCAAAGTCGCCGAAGTTTGCAAAGAAATGCTTCGCATTTAAAACGGAAGAAAATTACACACAGAGTACCAGGCATGCGTCACTACGAAGAAACATGGTTTAGAGATCTACGTTACTTACCACTTAAAAAAAAATTAGCCATTCACTACCACCGCCATTGCACCATTTAGCATGTAAACACCATTCACAATGTAATAAACCTTACGATCTTGATATTTCGTTTTCAGTGACAGTTTTCGTGACGTTCGCGTAGATAGCGAATGTAATACTAGATCGGACTCAAATACTGGACGAGAACGAATCTAATTAGCGAAAAAGAAGATCCACATACATGTATCGCACTGCTGCAAACCTAACGCAAGGACTCACATACTACGGATTGAGATGCGACGTAGGTTTTAGCTTGACATGAAAATGCTACTGAAAAATGTTGGGACCTTTAAGCTTCGCCTTTATAGTTAAACGCGATTGCAAAATCTAGACTCTAGTGCGCGCATCAACCGCTAAGTGCATACTTATTGTTAGGTTTTGTTACCCCCCCCCCCCAAACACAGACACGCACACACACACAAACGCGCTCGCGCCCAAGCGTGATGTATCTATAGTAATAATACAGGTTTTCGATCTATTTAACAGCACTTTCATAACAACTTCATGAAAATATTGTGCAGTGATATAGTCACAAGGTCTTGTATTAGTCACGCTGTCCTGTACTCCTAGGTTCCACGGAACGCCTAAGTTCCATGGAACCCACCTTGAGAAAACATGAACTAGAGAGCTGTTAGATTACTAAGGATTTTTTTTAATAGTCCCTCCGACTACTGAGATTCGCTAAAGTGCCAGTTAGTAAACGTCGGTAAGACGTTATAGAAACTAAAAAGAGTGCAGGACCAGAACAAAGACGAGGCTTGAGACGGACGAGCACTGACATACAAAAATACTTCAGAAGTGGAGCTCTCGAAGCCGACCGATAACGTGTGCCATGGAGTTCATAGTAGTATTGTATACGACTCTATGGTGTGTGCAGAGTGAACGGTAAGATATCGTGATTATTAACGGGCATGGAGTTTCTTCGCCCTCTCCTTCATCTCCTGCTCCCTCTCAAAGCAGCTTTGAAGATTTGGCCGCCGTGGATTGAATAACTCTGTTAGGGTGAGAGAACGACAGCAGAGAGAGGCAGAAAGAGAAATTATGGAGCGAGCAACATCAAAAAGGCAAAAAAGGGGGGGTAGGAAAGACGAGAAAAATGATATGCGGAGCAAGAAGCAAAAAAAAAAATACTCAGACAAAGCAAAGAACAAGACAGAAATAGGAAGAAGGAGAAGGAAAGCAAGAAAAAAATGAAATGCTAGCAAAATAGATAGAAAGAAAGAAGTGACGAAAAACGAAGAAAAGAGAGAGAAAGAGAACACAACTTTATTGAGAACACAACTTTATTCGAGGAAAAGAGAAGACACGACAATACAGCAGAACTTCGAAAAAGCAAGAGTCGAGCTAGGCAGAGTAAAGAAAAGAGATGCAGAGTAAAATGAGAAAAAAATGCAGAGTAAAAAAGAGAGGGAGTGAGAAAGAGTAAAGGATAGAGAAAATAAATGAAAAAAGATCGGGACGTCTAGCTCCACACTTCCTTCATATTTGGTTTCACAAGTGCGAAGGTGCCATAAATTTTTTTTATTCGTAAACATTCCTAAACATGCTACCCACCATGTGTGCAGCCGCTGCAGACGTTTTGTCTGGTACCTCCCGCTCAAATAACAGTCCGGAGCATGTGAGATTGTAATGCGTCCCACTGGAGAGAGAGCCCACACTTGTATCTTTTCATGTAAATATACTGAAAAGAAAACAATCGCGACACCATTTTGTTGAAAAAAAAGAAAAAAAATGTGAATAAAAGCAAAACGCGGGTGTCATTATTGGGTATCTTGTGAAGTGCACTCTGCTTCCTCCAGAAAAAAAATATCTGAAAGAATCACTCTAATCGTTTATGCTAGACTTTGCGCTACGAGTGAGAGGGTTGGGGAGGGGGGTAGAAAAAGTGGATAATGGTTTAGAGTACTTTGTGCTCTACTATGGGCGAGCATAAGGCCGTCCCGTGTGCCTCACACTTGATGAGGCCGTGTTGACCAAAATTATACCACGAATGAGTTCACGACGTAGAATAAAAGAAATGACTGCAATGTTTAACTCATGTGAATGTTACTATAGATTACCCTGCAATGTATTAAAATGCTGACGTGTTAACAGACTCCGTAGTTAAGTCGCGCATCAAATTGAGTCGCACTTCAACCTCAGATGCGTATGGTGCACCACTACGCAATGTGCCAACAAAATAAATGTTAATTTGATTAGCTTAATTTCAATATTTAACCATAACATGTAAATAATTATAATCATTTATCTAGCGTATGTAGTGCTCTTATTATGTTCCGTGTTCACGCAGAGTTTTTACCACATTGATAGCAATACTTTCAATACGCATTCTAAGGTTCTTTGAAGCGACCAACGTTATCAGCAAAACATTTTTTTTCTCTGACGGCACGCTTGAGGCATCCACTGGAAACCCAAGGTAGGCTAGCACCTGATAAGGCTAAATGCGCGGGTCCCAATTGTGCTTGTTCTGTTTTTAAAGGCGAAGCTCAAGCGCCGACCAACTTTTCACAGAAAAGCTGCTGTGGTCCAGGTCTGCCTACAGTTATAAACAGAAAGCGCTGGAAAGATACGGAATAAAAAAGTAAAAAAAATATCAATTTATAATATAGTATATTATAACGAGAGGCTGGAAATGAACGAATGGGAGAGTAAAAACCTATCCCTGACGTCTGCCATGACCCAGCCTTGTGTGACTTCGTGCCCAATTAGAGATTTTTTAAAATCTTATTTTAGTTTTTATATCTCGTGATCTAGCCGATAGAGACACCGACAACAGACAACTATGCCACCAAAATTGACTGTTGTTGCAGTCTGATAACAGCTTTCTCTGTAAAAATCTAAACCGAGACACCTCGCTACGGGCAAGATGGAAAGTGTAAACATGTGGCCGCTGTCCTTCCATTAGCGGCAACAGCTTCAACGCCAAGACTGCCGCCTTGTTTGCTCAACTGGCGGACTACTATGTCCTCGCGCTTTCCTTCTAATGCACGGTTCTGGAAAGGTAGTCCTTTCACGACATCAGGGATTCCTTACGTCATGTACTAAGTTGTTTTATTATTTGTGTGTGTGTGCTTTGTTGCTTCCCCACACCACATGCAAGCGCGTTTGCATGTATACTTCCTGTGCTGATATTTCGATAATGGAAGTGTAGCGGGAGGGTTAACCAGTCTTGCTAGGCTAGCTGCGGCCATCTCCGATCCCAGGACTATATCCCTGGCAGCAACCGAGCAAAGAAAACACCGAAAGAAAAAAGAATACCGATACGAGTGAAATGTCTCCTGCAATGTCTCGAACTGTGAGACAGCAGTATTTGTAAATAAAAAAAATAATTTTACCCCTGGAGTAATGAGACTGCAGGCTTACCACCTCGAGATTCAGGAATGTCTGATCTCTCGGCTTAGATCAGCAGCGGTCACTCACAGCTTTGCCAGAGAGCTTCGCACATTTCATTCATTTTGATCAGCTCCGTGTAACGTTTTGACAACAGAACGCGTCCTACAATTGGTCGCTAGTTCTTTCGCAATCACTACATCACAAAAAGTGCGTAGATGTCCTCATGAATGAGAATTAGCAGAATTTTGAAATGTTGCAATAATGCGGCAATAAAGCAAAGAGCTGGAAGGTTGGGATACAGCAGATGGCTGGGACGATGCCCAGAGGAAAACATGACGAGGAATAAAGGAGGTGAGGGGGGTTGCAACCACCCTAGAACCACACGACGCACATCAACGGCAGTGAGCGGTGTTTACGCAATGATTAGAAACAAAGCTCGTGGCAACACAGTCTGGAGTGGGCATATTTTAGGAAAGGTCAGAACTGGAGTAGGCATATTTTTTAATGTACCGTGCTAGTAATCAGCCAGGCCATTTTAAATATACTTCTTTGTTGTCGAATTCGAGCCTCTGACTCTGAATGTGGGAAGTTTGAAAAACAGCACATGAATGAAGGCGTTCTCTCTTTTCGGGGAAAGACGTAACTCTATTCCCATTCCATTCCTCCAAGCGTTGTCCCCATTCCTTTCCCTCCACATTACGGGGTCGCGGAAAACGTAGATCGATTCTGGAGTCATTCCAATGCCTTAGTGGCAACTCCAAAACACTAACTCGCATTTCTCACGGGTATTGTTCCTATGACGCCCTTCCTGTGTGCCATCCGCCGACGTTGATTTAGGTAGCGGTTTCAAGGCTACCATCCTCACGAGCTCTAGGTCTACATGTCGCTTCTACTGTCGCTATTACGTATTTTGTTCTTGCCGTCATCACAAAACTATAACAAACTAGTTATGTAGAACATATATCCTGGCTTGCAACATTTTACACATCTTAAGCGTAAATTCACATGTTTCGCTCAATAAACATTTTAAACGCGGTCACCTTCCCTCATTGTACTTCACACAAAATTGCTTCGGAAGATACGTGGGATCGGGCAATTTTTTTTGTCGTCCCTTTGTTGTGGCTCATTTGATCACCCTCACGTTGCCGGAAGCGCAGGTGGGGACTACCTTTAATCTTATTTCTTGGCCCCAACAGATTTTTTTACGCATGTATCAGTCGCCCCGCGTGTACTAAATGTATGCACAAGTGTATGCGTGCATTCATGAATAATATAAAACACACACAAGAGTAGGCGTTCAGATACTCTTCCTGTGTGTGAATAAGTAAAAAAAGCCATTGATTTTCGCGTATAACTTATTCATAACTTAGATAACTTTATTTTGACAAAGCTCTTTCAGCGAAGCTTTGCGCTGAACACTTCTGACATGCGCTTAGGGATTCGGAAAAGAAAATACTTTTACTAGAAACGCTAAGATAAGCCAACGGTAGTTCATTTGTGGCTTTTGATATTGTTGGATTAGCATATTTTTTACATAAAATAAAACAAGTGCTTTATAGTGTACAGGTAATTCCATTATCCGAAGATCACATTATATCGCAAGTATCTTGAGAGATATCTCTTCTGTTATGAAGGTGACCTTATATGCCAGATAGTTTTTAAATTTTAGGTAAAATAAAGATTTGTAGGCGGAAATCTACTTCCTGATTGATTTTGTTTGCTAGCTTCAGAACTACGTGTACACCAACAGGAAAACATATTGGCCTAATCTACAGCAGCAGACATTGAAAACATAGCACCCGTCATACATGCAATCGTCTTGTTCATAACCTGGTTGCAAATCTATAGCCTAGTTTAATTTTTTATCGGCTGAAATCCTGATGAAGTGGAGACGTATTCCCGTTCCTTGTTGTTTGGCAATTTCAGTGTTGTTGTTTTTTCTTGATGCATGAAGAATACGGGGGGGGGGGGGGAGAGAGATCAATGTGAGGATAGAGGTTTATATTGTTACGTGTGTAACGAATCAATATATTGCGAGTGGTACTGCTTCAGGCGTGAGACGAGTGCGATGTCGCTGGCGCGAGGGGTGCATGAAGACGATGAGGCAGCAGGAGCGATTTCATAAGTGACGGGAGTCAACGCACGAAGCACTCTGTATGGCTTCGTGTCTGGTGAGAGCAGTTGGTCAGACAGGCCAACGTGCCTGGTTGGAGACCACCGCAGGACCAACAAACCGGGCAAAAAGTGCGCGTTGCGCTGTCGTTGATCATACCAACGCCGTTGGTTTTCTTGGGAGGTCAGAAGGCGAGCGTGCACGAGTGCCTTCGCGTGCGTGGGCGGCCCGGCTAATGGCGTCCAGGGCATATTGTGTGGTTGGTGCTGCTTACGACGAAATGACAGTATCGAGGGGAATGCGTGTTTGCGGCCGAACACAAAAAAATGCGGAGTAACCAGCGGTGTCATGGCGCGAAGAATTGTATGCAAATGTCACGCATGGTAGAGCAAGCTCTCAGTCAGTGTAGTCTGAGAAAAGGTGCTTTGAAAGCATGTCGGGTAGTGTTTGGTTCAGACGCTCCATGAGGCCATTTGTTTGCGGATTGTACGACGTAGTGAGCTTGTGGCGCGTCGCACATGAGCGTAGGATGTCCGCTATGACTCTCAATAGAAATGTGCGGCCTCGGTTCGTGAGCAGCTGGCGTTGGGCATCATCTTGCAAGATTACGTCGTGTAGAAGAAAATCGGCGACGTCTGTGGCACAACTTGTTGGAAGGGCGTGCGTGATGGCGTAGCGTGCGGCGTAGTCTGTGGTCACAGCTGTCCACCTATTGTCAGCAGAAGACAGGTAAAAAGGGCCGATTAAGTTCAAGCTGACGCGAAAGAAAGGTTCAGAAGTAATGTCGAGTGGTTGAAGGCGCCAGCCAGAAGCGTTGACGGTGTTTTGCGGCGCTGACATACCTCATGTGCCACGACGTATCTTCCGACGGAGCGTGCGAGACCTGGCCAATATAAGCGATGGCGAATCCGATTGTATGTGCGGGACACGCCGAAGAGACCGGCAGTAGGAACGTCATGAAGTTCGTGGAGTACAGTCGAGTGGAGGTGTTTGGGTATAGCAAGCAGCAGAGATGGGCCGTATAGATGGAAGTTATGCCGGTATAATGTACCATTCTGGAGTACGAACGAGCGATGGGATCGGTTCGTTGGAGAGGTGTCGAGACGCTTGATGATAGCCCGTAAGGCTGCATCACGGCGTTGCTCTTCGACTATGTGGGCCAGTTGGGAAAAAGAGCACACGCAGGTGTTGTTGTCAGGTACGGTGGCTGATTCACCAACTGGATAGAGAGAAACTCAATCGGCGTCCTGATGCAGGCGTCCTGATGCAGGCGTCCAGACTTGTCTGTTACAGTAACGGTGTATTATTGCATTCGCAGAGCCCTGCAATCAAGTCGACCTGTGGGATCTCTCAAGAATGAAAGCCAGCAGAGCACGCATTGGTCGGTGACGACGGAGAAGTGAGTGCCATATAATCATGGACGGAACTGTGAGACCATCCTGACAAGAGCAAGGCATTCTCTCTCCGTGATCGAATAGTTGCGCTCTACAGTTGTAAGGAGGTGGCTAGCATATGTATAACACGGTCGTGTCCCTGTTGTCGTTGGGTGAGAATGGCTCTGATAACGTGACCACTGGCATCTGTTCGCACCTCAGTTGGGGCGGATGGGTCAAAGTGGGCCAGGATAGGGGCGTCGTCGAAAGTGTGATGAGGTGAGAGAAGGCAACGGCTTGAGTGGACCCTCACAAAAATTGGACGCCTTTCTTTAGAAGATTGGTAAGTGGCTGGGCGATTGCTTCAAAGTCTTTCACGAACCACCTGAAGTAGGAACAGAGTCACACAATGCTCCAGACATCTTCGACGGATTGGGGTACTGGAAAACTCGTGAAGTCACGAATTTTCTCAGGGTCCTGCCGCACACCAGAAGCATCGACAAAGTGGCCCAATACTGTAATCAGTCGGCGGCCGAAGTGACACTTCGAAAAGTTCAACTGGAGGCCAGCATTGCGGAAGACGTCGAGAATGCCGACAGACACTCAATGTGGGTCTAGAATGTAGGTGAAAATACAAGGACGTCGTCTAAGTAAGAAAATGTAAGAAAATCATGTTGACCATTTGAACCCGTGTAGCAGAGAGTCCATCATACGTTCAAACGTGGCTGGGGCGTTGCGTAGACCGATGGGCATAACCTTGAATTGGTAAATCCCATCGGGAGTGACGACGGCGGTCTTTTCTTGGCCTTTCGCGTCCACCGCAATCTGCCAATAACCAGAGTGAAGGTTGATGAATGAAAAGCAGCGTGCGCAGTGGAGACAATCGAGAACGTCATCAACACGGGGCAAAGAATACACGTCCTTTTTTCGTAATTCGGTTTAGATGCCGGTAATCGATGCAGAAGGGTCATGTGTTGTCCTTCTCTTTAATCGCGACGATGGGTGACGCCCAAGTGCTCGATGAGGGCTCAATAATGCCTGTAGTTGACATATTGTTCGCTTTGGCTAAAACATTCTGGCGCTCCGATGAGGACGCGCGATATAGTTGACGGTGAATGGGAGAAGCACCACCTGTGTTGATGCGGTTCGGGACAAGAGAAGTTGGGCCGAGTGGTTGATCGTTAAGGTCGAAGATGTCCCGGTAGGAAACTAAAAGGCAGCTGAGGGTGGCTGATTGCGCTGGGGGGAGGTCAAGAGCAATCATGAGACGTACTGACATGTCGAGGTGTGTGGCATTGGGTGGGCGACTAGGAAGATTGGTGTAAACGTCGGCTGCGAAAGTGGCGGCGTGGTCATCAGCTAAGGACCGGAACGTGGAGATTAAGGTGCCTTCAGGGAGAACTTTCCTCGTGACGCCGCAATGTATGACAGGTAGATGTATCTGCTTTGCGGCTAAAGTTACGAAGCAGTGGGGGATGGTGACGTCATGGGCCAGTAGGACATCGGGAATCGGTGTGACGATGTAACCCCATCCAACACGGGTAAGGTTGTGGCGAATACGGTGAATGCGAGGGCTTCAGGTGGTAAGTGGAGAAAATCTGTGGCATAGAGGCCACGTTGAAGTTCAGGTTGAATATCCGGTTAAAGAGAAATGTCTAAGAAAAAAATGGCCCCGTATCTGCATGTAATCTGCAAAGGTCGTTGAAATACGATAGTCTTGCGTATGGAGAGAGGAAACAAAACATTTATTTGATGTTCTGCGCAAGAAACTCGGTGAATGGTATTCCGGAGGTGCTACATTAGAGTGCCTCGAGCGTGCAGCGAAGGCGAACGAGTGCATCAAGTCACGTCACACGTGAAACATAAGCGTCATCTGGCAATTTTTTTTTTCAAAAACGAAGCACGTGGCTCTGAGAGGGGCGCACAAGCCCGTCTCAGAAGTGACAAGGTGTAGAACGCAAGGTGAAGGGTAGGTGCCACAACCGTGTCGTCTTAGCAAAGCGTTGTAAACACTCGCTTCTTCGTGCAAACGTTGCATCTTCAGCGCAAGGTGATAAACGCTACGGTCCTTAGAGTTACTTATGCATGCCTTTTCTAGTAAAAGACGCACATGCAGAATATATGCGTGCTGTTATGGTGCCTCAGATATGCACAATAATTGTTTTTTGATTGACAATCGCACTAGTATAAACGCTAAAGCTTGAGCAACATTGGTGGGCGCTGCTGATGGGGTTGGCCATTCGGGATATCATCTGGTGTTGTTTAAAGTACCAAGTTCGCGGTAAGGGTGGACAAACAGACAAACGTACCGACAGACAGAGCAAAGTTTTTCGCGTTGAAGGTCCCCAAGAAAGGCTATCGTCTTTAAAAGTACCAGCGGAACAGTTTATCAGAGCAGAATGGGTCAACAAAAAGTTCATCCCTAAGATGAGGTCATGAGTACAGTTATTGCGAACCGTCAATAGGGCAGGAACGCAGCGGTCGGAGATGCTTATGCGAGCCGTACACATTTTAGTGACAGGAACAGTTCCGCCATCGGTGATGCGTACAGCTTGTGTAGCGGGAGGCCTGAGTACTTTGCTTAAGCAGCGACAAATATGAACACTGATTATGCACACGTAAGCACCAGTATCGAATAGTGCCGTCAAAGAAACACCGTCCACGTGCACATCAATAAGATTCTTGTTCGTAGGAAGCGTCAATGGAGGGTTTGGTTTAGACGGAGATGATGAAGCACTACCTCCAGGAGCTGCATGGTCTAGTGTTCCGTCAGGTACGATGGAACGTTGGGCGGCCAGGGATGGCGGCGTGGCTGGAGCTAAGGGGGACGATGGCGTTGAGGAGACGGAGAACGAGCAAGAAGGTGGCTTCCAGCGGTGTCGCCGAAAGCAGGATCCGTACGTCTGGGCGAATACATGCGAAGATCTTCATGTGGGCGATAAGGTGCAAAAAACAGGTTCTTATGTGGTGGCGTCCAGGAGGCACGGCAGTAGCGGGACTCGGTAGACATGTCCAACGCGCTGGCACCGGAAGCAAATCGGTTTGTCGTCGGGAGTCCGCCATTCCGTGAAGTTGCAAGATCGTGGAGGAACGAATGGTTTACGTCGAGATGCATTGATCAGCATTGGTCTGGAGAAGGAGCGAGAGACCTGGCAGGCAGAAGCAAGCCCGAGGTTGGCGATTTCTTGTCGTACGACTGCCTGAATAACAGAAACCGTGGATGTTGTTGGTATGGTAGCATGTTCGAAGAGAGAATGCTGAAGCGGCACTAGACTTACTGCTTCAGGTCCCCGTCGAACGATACGCGTGACACTCTGCTCGAAGAGCGTTGTGGCGGTGGAATCAGAGCAGGTGGACGTAGCCGCCGTGTTTGGCAAACGAGAAATTGCAGGGCGCACCCAACGGCTTTTAGCTGTTTTGAAGCGGCGGCATTTTCGAATAACGCGGTCGATAGTCGAGATGTTGGTGTAGGCCAGCAAATTGAAAGCGTAATCCGCGATTCCCTTCAAAACGTGACCAACCTTGTCAGCTTCAGACATTGCCTCGTCCACTTTCCGGCAAAGAGCAAAAACTTCTTGTATGTGGGACACATACGATTCAGTTGGCCACTGGACACGAGTAGCCAGCTCCTGTCGTGCAGATGCGTGGCGACCGGTCGGGTCCCCAAAAATGTCACGTAGATTCTCCTTGAACATGTCCCAGCTGGTGAGTTTGGACTCATTTGTTTCGTACCAGGCATGCATGGTTTCGTCCAAGTAGAAGAGAACATTAGCGAGCATCATGGTAGGGTCCCAACGGTGAGTTTGACTGACTCGTTCATACAGGAGAAGCTTAGTCGACATCGAGGCCAGGTGTCGCAGAGAATGTCCCGGGATCACGGGGTGTGGGGACCGTGACAAAGGTTGTAGGAGAAGCCGCAGACAGAAGGCGATGGGTGGTCACTAGATGCCAGGGCGGGAAGTTGGACGACACGGCCACTGCGGAGCTACATAGTGAGAACGGAGAACGTTCCACCTCCCCCAAATCTGTTACGCGAGTAACGAGTTAATATATTGCAAATATCTTTACAAAATACATTTGCAAGAGCGGTTGCAGAGCTGGCCAGTCTGGCTCCGAGCTCAAGCGGCAAGCGAGCTTCATCCTCCTCATCGGGCACACACACACATTGACAATTTGCATTGCGGCTGCGTGTACATGCAGCAATACATTGTATCTTTTATTTTTCTGGTATTATTGACCGTTTTAAAAATAACAATGGCAAAAAATAACTAGGCGTATCAATGAAAAATGTCTTTGATACTCTTCATGCAGAGCGTATGACGATGGACCAATGAGTGGTGGTATGAAAAGCAAAATGGCAAGCGCAAGCTTCTATCGTGAAAAAAAACTCGTGAGATGGGAAGTTTACTGCTAAAACAAAAACAAGGTCCCTTAGGATTAAAAGAGATATCCCTTCTCAATTTCTGATTGATAAGAAAGGCATACTTTAGGCTTCGAAAGCAGGCGAGAAAGTCTGGCTCTTTCGTGAAAAAAAAATATTGGCAGTTCAGCTCAAGGTTTTGGAAGTAAGACCAACATGTACGGATTAAAAGATCAATGCACTCAAAATGCTCTTAATTCTTGTTTTGTTTACGTCTAATCAAGTCCACTGTACTGAGCTGCTCAAGCAGCTGTTGACAGAACTGAATGGTATATAGAGGATAACATCAGCTTGTTACCAGGCAAAAAGAATATTAGTGGTTTTCTAGAAAGTAATCTTTTTAAGCCAGATAATATGACCATCTAAACAACTGAAGTTAAGATATAAAAATTGCTACACTTCCTTTCTGAGGCGGCTGGACCGACGCTCATTCACACAGTAGAAAGAATGACTACAATATCTGTGTGCTTGACGACGAACACCGCATGGCACTGCTAGAATCCGTACACACGACAGACGCTTGCACTGCCACACGTAAAATACAACAAACGCCCCGGAACAAACACTGTAGCAAGTATGAGCAGAGAGAGAAAAAACATACAACGCAGAACCTGTACCAGAAGTGTCTATGCAGATGAGAACAACAAGAAATATTAAAGTGATGGTAGCAAGCACAATGATTGAAACACGGTGGACAAGATGAAGGGCAAGGTGAGCCGAGGCTGGAACTAGCAACTGAACTTAATGGTTAAAAACGCTAACGGAGACTGCAATAATTGCAGTGAACTTTGCGTGCCCGGTAACTACAGCAGAATTGTTCCAGGTAAAACCCGAGGTTAGCAAAGACGTACGATTCTCCACTTTTCCTCAACGCGAGATAAGGGCGCGCGAGGGAGCGTCGTTCTTCTTTTCTAAGTGGGGAAAAGTATGTGTTGGGGATTAGAGCACACGCAGCCGCGTGATGTAGCGAAGTGCGCTCATTGCGCCATGTTGCTGCTAATGTTGAAAGCACAGTTCCCCTCGAGGTGCTCGTGAGCAGCTGTAAATGGTAGATACAAATAGCTTGCTGTTTGAAAGGTGAAGGACGTGCACTGGTGTGGCTTAGGGGTTAAGGCCTGACTTTCGCGACGCTGAAGTCCCATGCTCAATTTCGCGCGCCGGAGTGTCTTTCTGTGTTTTTTTCCTGCATTTTCATATATATAGGTACGTGTACATATACGGTGAGTGATGTCAAATCAAGCGGCAAAATCCAGCGGAGAGTGTCCATATAATTGCTATCGCAAAAAAACAAGGCACATAAACCCTCGAGAAGCCTCTTTGAACTTGCGCACGTGATTCATTTCTTGAGAATAAAACAGTGAGAATGGCGTAGGGGATTCCTAAGGCGTGAGAAGGTAGAAGAATCAATAAATTTAGGTGGTGGTTTTTATGTCAATTGATCTCTTCAAAACTTTCCTTAGAGAGTTGGGGCAAAGTCTCGTTTCTCGAAAGTGTCAGCACACTGTCATGACACTACTTTAGGCAGCTACTCCCCACCATCGCCATAATCATTTCCGGCAATCAGTCATGGAAAGATTTTCGCCATAGCCGCATGGTTTGCATAAAACTGCAAGCAGCGTATGCAAAACAAGGATGATCGCATTGGTGGTTTCGCTTTTTGCTATTGACACAACCATGCGAAGGCTTCAGGTGATGAGGCTGAAGAAAAGGTGGTGAACATTATCTGTAGTCATTAAAGCAAAATTATGAGATCCATCGCGAAGCGCAAAAACTGTTAGTGACAATGTTGTCAACAGTAAGAACGCAAACGAATAGTCACGCGTTGACGTCAACATATGACTTCACCGTGAGGTACACTCTTGGAAAAATGTTTGTAATGAGCTAGTGAACGTGTGTGTTTACTAGTTTCCGGAGCATTTTACTACCATCATGGCGTACTTTCACTAGCAGCCAGTGCAGCTAGTAAATTTAGCCGTTACTGACCAGGGAACCTTTCTTAGTGTTTTTAACTAAGCAACTTCTAAGCGACCTACGTTGCCAGATCTTTCGTAGCTTCCGTAGTACATTTCGCCGTAATGATAACATCGTTTGGGCAAGCTCTAGATATATTGACTACGTTGGAGAAGAAATTTCGTGCTACGTAATTACGCACACATAAGCAAATAGAAGGCGACATGATGTTGCGTAGAAAATAACAGCTATCTTACAAATTCTTTGACTGGTAACCAGCACGCGGGGTGTGATTCCAAAGCAGGGGTATATATAGTCTTCAAGCTGCTGCTACAGGAGAAATCTGCTATGTCCACTTCTTGAAGACTTGTGCATACGTTTGCATGCGTGTTCTCATATAAGCACATAATGATTTGAGTATGATAACTCACATGAGCATATCCTATGCTCATATGAGTCCATATAAGCATATGGTATTCAGATATGTTTGATTATATGAGAATCTGAATTGATCATATCATCCTAGCGTAAATTCTCTATAAGTATGTTGCTGTGATGCGTACATACTACAGTATAGTTTTAACGAGACGTAATTAGAAGACATTAATTAATGAGGGTGGCGACTTGGGCTTGTTAGTATGGTAGCATCATAATACATTGTAGCGCAAACAAGGAACACGGGCAAGAGAAGGCACATTCAAGAAGCCACAGCGCTAACTTTCAGCAACAGTTAATTACACACAAATCCCCCTAGTGTGTGTACTCCACCACGCCATACGTCACATGTGCATAGCATTCACAACCATGACGCGCTGGTTAATTCATGGTTTTGAGAGCTATGCACATGTAACGTAAGGCGTTGTGGAGTACACACAGTGGGGGGATCTACGTGAAATAACTGTTGCTGAAAGTTAGCGCTGTGTTTGTTGTCTTGAATGCGGCTTTTTTTTTCGTGTCCTTTCTTTGCGCTACCATATGTTATCATACAGACAAAATTATTTCATTTACGAGGACCATGTGAATTCAATTTTTTAACCTGAACGTTTGTAATATAATCACTTTGATATGGCAACGCACATGTATATCTAACAAAATAGGCGTAAACCTCTATTTGCGGGGGTTTCTAACAATTTAGTAATGTACTCACCACTCGAGTCAGCACTATTCACTTACTAAGTAGTAATTTTCATTAACCTTGATTTTACTACCTCCCTTTACTAAGAAGATAGTGCTTTATGTGACAAGTAAATGGTTAGTATTTAGTTCGTGAATATGTCAACATTTCTTTTTAAGAGTGTATGCCACACATTAAAAACTTACTTCACCACGGCGTCGCAAATTAGAAAATCCCAGCATATCCACAGTGTACATGATGAAGAGGGGTGAAGCGTCCGTCCGTCCATTCGCTCTTGCTTCCGTCCATTCGTCTGTGTGACCGTTCGTGCGTTCATTCGTCCGTCTGTGCGTACATGCATCCGTCCTTGCGTCCATCTATGCGGCCGCCCGTTCATCTATGCGTTCATCCATCCATGCGTCCGTCTGGCATTTCTCTGTCTGTCCGTTCATTCATTCGTCCGTTCATTCAGTGAACATTCTAAGTACCGCCATCTCCCATATTGTCATCATATATTGAGCGTATAGAAGTACCACCATCTAGCGGACATTCGAAGGACTAAACAAATGGTGCAATCGCGCACTTTCTTACGGCCTGCGCTTCGTGCCTACTTACCACCTTTCACCGCCTCTAGTTCATGGCTATACACGAGTTCACTATTGGCTGCGAGGCCCTCCACTAGAGAGGCCAGTGCTGCGATCGTTTTGACGTCACAGATAGGAGAGTAGTTGTGGAATACGGCACCTTTGCTTTCGCAATGCCACTTGCATCGTCCCCAATGGCTGCACCAGTTTTTATTTGTGAATTTACGATACAAATTAGATGTGAGAGTGTCGCTGGGGGTACCGATTTGAAATTTGCTTGCCCGTATTATCGGGTGTTACCGCTTCTTTAAGCACTGAGCTTCAAAACAAAGTGGTGTTCTATATAGCAGACAACAAAACTCGGCATCCAATGAGTGACTTTATCTCGTAGGTGGCGCCACTGTATGTCCTCGAGGCGAATATTAATGGCTCTGCGGCCCAACCTTCGCTAAACCTTGCTAAAACCAAGAAGGTCACGCCCAGCGAATTGACCGTGGCCACAAGTTCTGGTCAAAAGTGCTCAAAGTGCGTCCTCTGATGCTAGTTATTTTTTTAGTTAGCTTCAAGGCAAACTTTATTTCAAATTAAGTCACCAATACTCGTTTATGTAAGTTATTTCATCAGAAACAACAATCTTTTTATTTATGATTAACGTGCGTGGGTTTCCTCCTCAATCACCAAGGGTGGGTGCGTGCTGCTTCTCTAGTCCAACCGTGGAGGTGGCTACCAACTACTACGACTACTACCTACGTCGCAAACGCCAACCCACGGCACAGGGAGCTTTGCCCCGAAAATGTTATCTCTGGCTGAACTGAGTTATGCTTGGGTGTGTGCAGCCAAAAGTACGGTTAATCTTACTGTTTACCTTGGATCTGTGTACGGTCACGATTTTCGAGCCATATCGCTCATTCTTCCTCCATCTCTTCGGCTCACTACCGCCAGTTGTTTTCTTCCGGACGAAAAAGCCTGGCTTCCTTCAGTTTGCACGATTCACTTACCACATCTTCTGACCAATCCAACTGAGTGGCCACTTCTATAAAGCGATACACTAACGGCTCCTCCTCAGACGTGATGCCAGATGGCATGGGGAGCGGCGCTGTCACTTGCGGCGTTTGCTAGGCAATGGCTCAGCTCGTGTTGCAGCCACCATGAGCTGAACCAAACGGCCAGAATACGGCCCGCGCGGCTCTCACTACTAAAATTTTTTACATAATCAT
Source organism: Rhipicephalus microplus (assembly GCF_043290135.1). NCBI lineage: Eukaryota > Metazoa > Arthropoda > Arachnida > Ixodida > Ixodidae > Rhipicephalus > Rhipicephalus microplus. The sequence continues at coordinate 59,776,847 of NC_134708.1, forward strand.
CACTGCACTGCGACGACACATATGTAACATCGTGGCGTTTGCTAATATGCAGTAGTTGCTTAAGCAAAGGCGGACCGCATCTGAAAGCAGAACGAAGCTAGGCCAGGGCTTGAAAGCTTTCAACGCCTAGAGTGTGGGAGCCGTGCAACATCAAGTTACACGTAAAAGTTTGCAGAAGTAAAGGAAAGATCATCATATCAGCTGAGAAAAAAACACAACAAAAGCATTACTCATTCTCCCGTCATAGGAAATGGTATAACACGAAAGTGATCATTACATTTGTAGTTGGTTGGTTATAGTGCATTGATATATAAAAGCTTGTACAATGCCTACTAGTGTTCGGCAGTTATAGCACCGCTCGATGCGGACCCACGCACGTCGACGCCTAGCGACGCATCTCCGACACGACGGCTAACGCCCATGAGCTACCTCTGCTATAGCTCAAGTTGTGAAAACATACCTTCACACCCCGAATTGTGATTACCGCACAGAGATGGTGGCAACAAGTGCATAATATGCACTGTAATTTGGCAGCAACTTCTTCGAAACACCCTGAAATGCGAAGAGAAGTGCAATGCGCGTCATGTGTTCCCTCGAGCCCGGTATGATTTCTGACAAGGCGAGCGCCAAACTGGGTGACGCGGCGAGCGTCGGAGAGCTGTACTTCGATGCGAATGAATGCTGTCAGTGAGCATTGGGTTGAGGTCACGTCCGTGTGATGTGTCGAAACACCGAAAAAGTATCTCCTCAAAATAAAACTGAATAGGGCAATAATAGCAACGGTGCGTTGCCTAAGCTGGAAGCTGCGCATGAACGGGACTCTTTCGTTCCCAGACGGTTACCCCAGCTTGCGAACAATAGTACTGTTAGAGAGATAAAACACACGTTGTTGTAGTCTTCTTTGTGGTTTTAACGCACTTTTTGTTATTATCTCTCTACAGTTTCGCGCAAAGCGCTATAAAAAGATATAGTAGAAAGAATTCTTCCCGTTCCTCTTTACAGAACATTTAACCATGTTGACGAAGGCCAGAATGCCTTAAACTGAGTATAAAAAAAGAGGTAACACATATAGTGAAATCCTTTTTCTTCAAATTGTACACTGGAACCTTTACGTAAAAAAAAAAAACGGATGTGAGAAAAAGGCTCATTCGCTCCTTGGGCTGACGATTGTTTTCTCTTCTATAAGCCACAAACAATCGAACATGCTTTTCTTTACTGTTAGAATGCGTTTTTTTCGGTCATTCTTCAATGGACTAAATAAAAGTACCTGCCTCTTGATGCCTACAGCATTAGAATTCAACCGGTTACATATGAAGGAGTAACGTTCTACCTGTCATGTTACTGAACGTGCACAGTAAATGGTAATCTCGAATGGATGTGCGTCAAGCTTATGTTAAAATGCACGTCCGTTTCGACATTTTTTTCAATCTATTTGTTCATTCGTGGAATCACAAAGGCTTCTAGAGGAGGTACTCATATGACCTTATCAAGTAGACGGCCTTCTGCAGATAAAGCAAATTTTAAAAGCCTGTAAAGTTAGACGCTTACTTACTTTTTCTTTTTGTTCCCGTTTGTACTTTGCTTGGTGTATATTGGTTTTTTAATTCTGTACGTACATAGACCATAACTAAAAAAAATATGCAGTGGCTTAGTGAGTTAAGCATCCGCCAAAAATTGTCGCGGAACTAGAAGTCATGAATTCTACTCCCGACAACGGATCATTTTTAATTAGATTCTCTTTTTGCCGCGTAGTCAAGTTTGTCCTGCTGACGTACTTCCGTGACAAAAATACCTCACTAATGTCTTAGTTAAAATTTGATTTTCACCTTCAAGTCATTTGGAGTGATTGCATAACTCACGTTGTGAGTTTTTCTGCCTATAACTCCTTAAGGGCCATAGCTAGAAGATAAAGGGGAACGAAAAAATGAACTTGTCACATACTAGACACCAAAACACCTCCTCCATGCTGTAACGCTCTGGATGCGCTACCGATTCAGCTACAGCGATGCACCTTACCCGCACATTTTTTTTCTGTATATGTCTAACCTTAAGAGCGCTAACAATTGCTACTTGTCGCCATAATGCCAAGCACGGAGTGTTCTTCATTAGTATTATTAGTAAGTATATTGTGGACTAGAGTAACGCTAACGGAAATAAAGAAACAGCAAAAAATAAGGTGTTTCTCGCGGGACACCGTGAACAATCAAATTGTAACAAAGCTATAGTTATACAAATGGCAAGGAAGAACCCTGTGAGTTTTATTCATAGTACTGTAACATTTGACATGAGGTCTCCCAACAAGTTAGTGCTGTTGAACTTCCTTCTGTGTATTTATTCGGCATCCTGTTGTTTCATTAAAATCTGAAATAACCTCGCAGGGTCTCCAATGTATTCGCCTATGATGACTGAAACGTGAAAGCAATCTTTTTTTTTTACTCTGAGTTTACATACTGGTCGTCTGTGAAAATCCCTCAAAGCTTTTCGACTTGATGTTGCTTCCCATTGCCTCTAAGATCCAGGCGTTGCAAAGCTCTCTGGACCTCACGTGGTTTCGCATAGCCTCCGTGATTGCCTCTCCTGTGATCAAGTAACCTATCTTTCAGGTGACCCTACGTTTCGTGACGTCATAGTAACGTTATTGTGACCGGAAAGCGGTCGTTGATACACTCTTCATTATGAAGTTATTTGGTGACGTCATCATATCAAGAATATTTTTTGCGTCACTCGTATGAACGCAAGTGCGGCGGAGAACTGACGCTGTGCACGGTCGTGATGAACTCTTCCATTTGGTGAGGCAGCTAAGTCTTTCCCTTTGATAAATTTGCTTTAATTTTAAGCGGGCTGCTTACAAAGAGGAGCCGCTAACTTCTTTCCGTTGGGCTTACCACGCACTTGCCAACGGCCTATGCGCCACACTGTAGTTAAAAAAGCAAACAAGTAAGTTAACTAAAGAGAATTCGATCGATATTAGGTCGTCCTCGGCTCATCGTAAGCCACTAAGAGCTCGCCCGGCAGTCTTCCCAGACACATTCCACGTTATAGCGAGGTCGCTAGGTAATCGATTTCACTATTTATCGAACCGGACTCGCTTCTTACAGCGTTGGTTCATGCTTTTGCTAAATATTTTCTATTTGGTTGCTTCACTGACCTTGCTGTAGTGAAGCAAGACTGAGTGTATCAAAGCTGCCGTATTGGATAACTCTGAATGTGGTTATTACCTTTTGTAGCTAGTCGTCGTTCTTTATGGAGCTACGGAAATTGCTACCTATAGGCATTCTGCCCTTTCAGCCCGCCTGTCATGACATCTCAGTGGTGAATGTGCCCCACTCGCGAACTCAAGGACGTCATTTTCATTCCCGGTTCTGGCAGTCACAATTCGATGGGGCCAAATTACAAGACTACCCAGGTAACTAAACTTAAACGCTCGTGCTAGTTGAAAATATCAAACACACACACACACACACACACACACACACACACACACACACACACACACACACACACACACGTGTATATATATATATATATATATATATATAGAGAGAGAGAGAGAGAGAGAGAGAGAGATTGTGAGCGCTGGCTATGTACTTCATCTTCATCTGTATGACCAAACCATTGTAGTGATCATCATCGTATGTCACGCGGGCTGGCTCTCTGGCTCGTGCGTCTGGATTAAAAAGATAACCTGGTTGCTGCCGTACCGGACGTGGTCTCATAAGTGGTGGAGCGTGCTTTGGTTCCCACGTCCTCCTGCTCTACCCGTCACCCCTGGAGCTCCCGTCTGGTCGACGGTTGTGCCCTCAAGCAACAGCGATGGCAAAACCCAACGCGTCCGCTGCAGCAACCGCTCCTTCTCAGCCACTTAGGCTTCACTACACCATGAGTACCTCTCATCGAAACCCTCCGGTATTTTCCGGCCTTCGCAACGGAGACGTCGAAGAATGGCTGGACAGTTATGATCAAACCATAGTTTGTAATTATTGGGACGAGGTGCACAAACTGCGCTACGTTCCTTTTTACCTCAATGGCGTCGCTAAAACCTGGTATTACAACCACGAGAGCGACTTCTCCAATTGGTCGGCCTTCACGGGGCATCTCCGTCAGTATTTGGCACGTTTGCAGGATGTTCTGTAGTAGCGAAACAGAAGCTCGCAACCCGCATCCAGGGGGACGACGAATCGTATACGTCCTACATTGAGGATATTCTGGCTCTCTGTCGCCGAGCACAAAATGACATGATGGAGGCCGATCGCATCCGACATCTACTAAAAGGTATCAACTCTGTAGCCTTCAATGCCCTCGTGATCCAGAATCTGACTACCATCCGGGACGTCTTCACTACATGCCAACGCCTGGACGCGCTTCATTCCATGCGCCTTCCACACGCCTCCTGCGACGCTCGCTTTACCAAAGAGTATGAACTGCGGGCCCTTATCCGCACAATTGTCAGAGAGGAACTTCACGGCCTTATTCCAGGCAACCCAACCATTGCGTCTGTCCACACACCTCCTCCCAACCTGTGAGAGATAATCAAGGACGAACTGGCATCAACGACAAGCACTGCACATGCCCCGTCTCCTGTGCGCTTCCCAGTGCCTTCGTACGCAGAAGTGCCTTCGTACGCCTAAGATGACAACTTGCCCGTTTCAAGCTTCAAGAGGGAACATTATGCCGGCAAACTTACTATCCTCTCGGTAACCAATGGGTTCCCGTCATTCCTCGCTCACTTCGTCTGGAAGTTCTACAAGCGTTTCATGATGATGCGACAGCCGGCCACTTAGGGTTCCACAAGACCTACGACCGCCTCAAGACTCGCTGCTTTTGGCCTGGCCTCTCCACTTCTGTCGCCAAGTACGTCGCTTCCTGCGCGTCATGCCAGCACCGCAAACGTACCACGTCTCTTCCCGCGGGGCCATTGCAACCACTGCCGTGCCCGTCCACTCCTTTTGAATTTGTCGGCATAGACTTATACGGACCTCTTTCGCTAACGCCAGCCGGTCACCGTTGGATTGTTACTGCCGTAGACTACCTTACTCGCTACGCGGAGACGGCAGCTCTTTCATCTGGTGCTACCTCTGAAGTAGCCGATTTTTTCCTTCGCGCCATTATTTTACGACATGGCGCACCGCGTGTGCTCCTTAGTAACCAAGGCAAGACATTTCTTTCACATGTCCTCGCTGAAGTCTTACAGGCCTCTAACACCATCCACAAGACCACATCAGCGTATCACCCAGAAACTAATGGTCTGACTGAGCGTTTTCAACGAACTTTGTCCGACATGATCTCTATGTACGTGCAACCGGATCACAAAAACTGGGACACAATACTTCCTTTCGTCACGTTCGCATATAACACTGCCATACAGCGTACGACGAATTTCAGCCCTTTTTTTCTCGCGTATGGCCGTGTACCGACATTGGTTCTGGACACCACCTTTTTGTCCACATCTTCAAATCCATCTTCATCTCTCCCGGAAGAGTTCGCCGCTCGCGTCGCCCGCTGCCGTGAAATCGCCCGCGCCAACACTGCTACCATTCAGGACAAGAGAAAAATCGACATTGATGCGAAGCGTCGAGTTGTTGTGTTCCGCCCAGGCGACGAAGTCCTTTTGTGGACACCTTTTCGTGTACCTGGGCTCTGCGAAAAATTCCTTCACCGATAACTCGGTCCACACGCCGTCCTGGAACGAACATCTAAAGTCAGCTATCGCGTTGCTCCTGATCACCGTCGCCGCCACACCGAGATCGCCCACGACTCTCGACTGAAACGATATATTCGGCGTCCCAACCTTTTCTAACTTGCTGCCCTCTTTCGCGAAGGGGGGAAAATAGTGTGAGCGCTGACTATGTACTTCATCTTCATCTGTATGACCAAACCATTGTAGGGATCATCATCGTATGTCACGCGGGCTGGATCTCTGGCTCGTGCGTCTGGATTTAAAAAGATAACCTGGTTGCTGCCGTACCTATTGTGTACTCATAATATATATATATATATATATATATATATATATATATATATATATATATATATATATATATATATATATATATATATATGAGATATAACAGACAGTATTGCCAAGGAATGTACAGGGGAAGTTATTAAAATCAATGGAGTATAAATAAGAAGAAAGAAAAGTGGATGAAAAAATTACCAACTGTGAGCAGGAATCGAACCTACGACCTTCGAATTACGCGTTCGAGCATCGAACGCGTAATTCGAAGTAGCCCCTGTTGTCGGTGGCTTTATCGCAGGTCGAGGTTGGCGGGGGTGTGTGCTTCATGGTTGGGGCTTGGCTCTCGACTGGAGGGGGCGTTCGGTACATGAACGGGAAGCACCTCCACCAGATGTCATGTGATTGTGACGTGGACAAAGGGAGCAGACTGCAGCTGGAATAATAAACTGTTTATTCGGGCCGAACTTGTGCCATGTAAAAGGAAAGTCAGCTTACACCAAGACACTGCCACTGATAGCGGCGAGCAGATGCGTCGGCCGTTGATCAACTGACAAGCGGCGAAGCGTGTCGGCATTTGTACACTCGCCATCAACCATTCTAGCGTTATCGCTAGCGGCGACGTAAAGTCCAGAGTTGTCTGAAATCCTCACGACGTGAGCGTAATATCAACAAAATGATCTACGGCAGCCCTGAGGCTTTTCGAACACTGTAGGCACGGTTAGAACTAAGAATTACGTACAGCGTAACGAGGTTATGAGAAAATTTGAGAAAGGAACGTGGAAATATATATATATATATATATATATATATATATATATATATATATATATATATATATATATATATATATATATATATATATATATATATGACGCTATGATGAACGGGTGACGTGGCTTGGCTCATACGCCATCTTTATTCTACTCTGACTTCCTCTTCCTCATCTACTTCTCCTAACCATCACTTCATACGTCACACGATTCCCCCTCCCCCTGAAAGAAGGCATGGATTACGAACAAGAAAAAGTTAACAAGTAGAGGTTAAAAAGTTACAAATGTCAAAAATTCACAATTCGTTCTATGCTCCAGGGGAGTTCCGTAAACTTTCAAAGACTTCAGGGGAAAGTGCAGCAGTCCGGTTAACGCAGGAGTTCTGGTGGGCGAGGCTGGTGGTTGCGTCCTGGATAACACAAAAACGCTTTGGACATGGAAACAGATGGAAATACAGCCGGTATTCTTGCAAAGAATGATCGAGGTTGGAACGCTTTGCAGGATTGAATGTTTCGTAGGCGTCGCATTTTTTGTCGTGGGTCATACAAACGTCGTGCATGCAATTTGCGCGCCCGTTTATCGTGGCTGATTAGGCGCTGCTTGTGTTCGTGCAGAGCACAAGCGGTTGTTTTGTGGCTTTTTGGGAGTTTTCTGTGGTGATGACGCAGATGTTCAGACCGAAGGCGCAATCTTGAACGCTGGTGCAGAAAAGTTCTTTGGCTTTTCTTTCTGCGAAGATAGCTCAGATGCGGAATCGGTCTTTTCTTTAGTGTATGTTGATCACGACACTCTTCAGGCTGCAAGTATCCTTGCGATGTAGTTTTAGTTGTTCGTTGCGGATGTTGGTGTGGGCGTTTTACCTGTTGGGGTTCCTCTTGTTGCTTTTGTTGGCATTGCTGATGTTGCACTGTCTGACGAGGTGGACTTCCTTTGGAACCACGAGCCCGCTTTTCTTTGTACGTTGACGTGACCAGCAAATAGTTGATACTTGTTAGGGTGTCGCGATTTGTGTCATGCAATGAAGATAGTGCGCCAGAATTGGCAGAAAAATCTGCTGAGGCTGTTGCAACGCCATTCTTGATGGGCGTTCCTGGCACAGAGCAGAGCTTCGGAGTTGATCCTTCCGAGCCTCCTGTGTTGGTTGGGCTCTCGGGTTGCTGTGAACTCGACGGTGACGATGCGAGAGGCTTGGTTTGGTCTGATTTTACTTAGGGCTGTTTCTCTGTGTCCGCAACTTTGGAGGTAAGCTGTTCTGACGCATGAATGTGGACGGTTGGGCCTAGACTTGGCTGAGTATATTCGGAGTTCCGAAGCTCTATCCCGACCGTAGTGGGCGTGTGAGACGCGAGGTGGGCGTTGTGAGCGAGGAAAGAGCGAAGTGATGTAAAACCAGGATTTCCACTCTTCGAGTAGTCATGACGTTGATCGGTATTTTCTTCATGCGTCAGCTGGTCTACCATGAGCAAGGCGTCCTTATAAGGCAAGTGGTGAACGTTAGGAGCGCTTGAAGAACCGCGTGATGAAAACCCAGGTGGTGGACCACGTATGCCAGGCGAAGAGTGAACGGCATCAGGTGGTTGGGCAACGTCTGGGGTCATATGCTGAAGCGATGACTTCGCAAATGCCGACTTTCGTGCAGAAGGGAGGCGCGCTCGATAACTGTGTTTTTCCCAAAATACGCGTTGTCGTCTGCCACTGAACTCGTGTGCCACTTCGTCTTTTGTCAGAGGTCGAATCTTGTTGTGGGTTCGAATGGTTGAAGACTGCCTGTAAAAATCACGACTGAGTGCAGTTGTCAGTGGATGGTGGGTTACAAGCAAGTCTTCGTCGTAGTCGTCATCGTATTTTTTAAACCAAACGATCATTTCTCATTTTATCTTTTGCCAAGACTCATCGTTGTCGAATATGTGGGTGAGGTAAAATTTAAATGCCTCACCGGTGACGTAGTCGCTGAAGTTCGTAATCATTTCCCGTTCCGACCAAGATGCAGCGGTAGTGTGGAACTCGAACAGGTCAAACCAGTCCTGTACAGGTCCATCGTCCGCTGCTCCGGTGTACTTGGGGATGGGAAGGTCGGTCGATGATTCTGTCATGGTGCTGGTCGCTGTGTGCGGCTAGGAGATGATTCCGTAGTCGATGTATGGTCAGGGCGTCTTGTGTAGAACTGCGTCGATGATGAGACACTGATGAAGTGGCTGGGAGGTCTTCATCCTGTCGACTCGTGTGACGCTATGATGAACGGGTGACGTGGCTTGGCTCATACGCCATCTTTATTCTACTCTGACTTCCTCTTCCTCATCTACTTCTCCTAACCATCACTTCATACGTCACATATATATATATATATATATATATATATATATATATATATATATCAATTTATTTCAAACAATTCAGACTTTTTATCATTTTCTATGACAGCTTGTGGTCGTGTTTACACAGGAACTTTATGTCGAAGCGGAGGAGGAGATAGAGAATCACAATTCAGCAGTAAAATGACCTTTACGCGAGTAACTGAAAAGAGGTCGCTATGAATTGTTTTATCATTCCCATGATATTCAATCTTTATATTAGAAAGTATCGGGGCCTAAACTTTTATTGAACACCCATTTTTTCAAATCAGAAAACTTGCACGTTTGTCATATGCACCATTGAGCATCAAAGGCGTTTTTGAACTTTAAAGGCAAATGGTGTGCTATATATATATATATATATAGAGAGAGAGTTAGATAGATAGATAGATAGATAGATAGATAGATAGATAGATAGATAGATAGATAGATAGATAGATAGATGTGCGTCGTCTATATTATGCTATTCTTTAGCTATCTAGTACGTAGACCGAAGTTCCTTCCGCAGAAACGCCAAGACATTTGTCCTTCCACGTAGACCATTCCGAGAACTACACACCCAACCAGAAATACACAAGTCTTTTCCACTACAAGTGAGCGGAAGCTGGGAACACCACAGCCCAGGACAAAGAGGAAAGACTGAAAGGCGGTGACAGCGAAACTGTAGCTAGGAGACTGACAGCTCCCTTCTATCGGAGTAGTAACCCAACTGAACAGAAATAGTTTCCGAGTGTGTGTTGCTAGAAAAGACGAACACTCTTTAATGTACTTGACAACAAACTAAAGAAAAGCAGCAAACGGTTCCTTCTAAATTATTCTGGGAAGATCCTTACGCTTCTTCAAAAGCATCAGAGGATCTTACGCCCTTTTCCTTAGTATATCTTGAAGCCGAAAGCCGTTTTCTCTGTCCCTTGTTCCCACCCTCTTCTCTCCGAGGGCTTTTCGCCCTTCACAAGGTGGCTCAGTGCCTTCGGTGACGGCTCCCCTTTCAACAAGCGACACTCTTATGTGATGACTTGTTTGTGCCTTCAACTTTTAAAGACCTGTGCATTCATGACGACGTCAAATCGCGACGTCATCTTCCAATTTTACGCCTGACTGGTATTCACGCCGACGGTTGCTTTTCCTTCTTCCTGGGCAACTAATGCTCTCGCCTAAAAAAATAAATGAATAATACTTATGTGTACTCTAATGAACATACATACAATAGTTCCTAAATAACAACTCTTTCATACCCCTCACAAGAGTTTAAAATAAAAGTTTACCTGTTAAGCGTTGTGCTCAACATTCGAATGTAATAACTATATTGCCAGTCTGGCAGTTCACTTCGGGTGAGGCGGAGAAAAGAGGGGGTTAACCTCTGTTTTTTCCTACCCTTGAAAAGAACATTCGGCATATCCCAACTGCTACGTAAATGCATGTTAGGCGAAGCATGTGCAGGGAATGCAACAGTGTATAGTGTAACTTTTTATTGAGCGGGACATTATGAAATTACGAGAAACATACCGACAAAGTTTGCACGCACAGACTTATGTTGAAAAGTCGCATACGTTTTATACAGCCAGTTTAAAGTTGCGTAACTATGCCGACGTCAACATGGCTATTACCAACACTAAAAGCCGTAAGCTGTTATGTAGTGCCTGTGCTTGCGAGCATGGTAGCAGCTTTGGCTGGACCTACGTGAACCAACTTCAGTTGATGACACTAACGTATATGCAACTGACGTTAACCCGACATGACACTTGTATCATAAGTGTACATATGCAATTTTTATAAAATAAGGTAACCAGCACTTGAACTACAATAGTGGTTTTAACATAATCATGACTGCACGGGGTGTTATTCCAAAAGAGTTTCGAGAGATGGGGTGGCTCCAAAGTAAAAAGTTGATTGGCACATCAAATGCTGTGGTTCAATTCCTGAGAAGACCCTCAAATTTATTCTTTGAATTCTTGGGTCAACACTGGCAATATCAGCTTTTCGTTAACGCTCTCGCTCTGAATTATCGATGTATTTTCACCATTAATTGATAGATACAATTTTTTTACACCTGTGACGCGTCCCACGTGCCGAGGGCCACGGTTTCCGGGCGGGTGCCAGACGTGGCTGGATTAAAATGTTTTACGACGTACGCGGTGGCATATTGATGTTATTCACAACACGACCTCACAGTGGTATTCGCCAAGCACTTTGGCCCTTCCATACTAATTTTGATTCACTGCCAAGTTATGTGGGTGATCACGAGAGCACCCTGACAACGGTGACTAGATAAATAGATAGATAGATAAATAGATAGATAGATAGATATATAGATAGATAGATAGATAGATATATAGATAGATAAATAGATAGATAGATAGATAGATAGATAGATAGATAGATAGATAGATAGATAGATAGATAGATAGATAGATAGATAGATAGATAGATAGATAGATAGATAGATAGATAGATAGAAGCGCTCCAAGTGCCGGCACTATGCTTAAAATGTTTTGCATTCAAAAGAGCCATTTGACTCTTTTTTGGGGAGTTCAGGCTTGCCACGTATATGGCGTTCGTAAAAGAAGCACGTCGACTCTCTTTAGAGACCACTACACACTTTTAAGAGAGTCGTGCAATTCAAATGAGAGTTTTTGTGTTGCTTTATAGAAAGATATATTCGTGGTAAGTCTGGAGTCACTGAGAGGACTCACGCATGCTTCTTTAAACTCGCATAGTTTCTTAGTTCTTTTGACGCATTAGAATAGAGTGCCACCACAGGGCCTGTCATGTTCTCCCTAAGAGTATTGATGCTTAGAGCAGCATTCTATATCAAGAATTTGTTAGAGGCTTGAGCCTTCTGTTTATTTGATTCTGCTGTGAGCCCACTGTGTCATACAGAGAGCCACGTCGGTAGTAAACTTCGGCAGATTTCGGCTCTAATACGAAGTCCGGGGTTGTCAGCAAACTTTTTTGCGTAAGTGTTGTACCGGATAGCCCACATTTTAGTATCCGGAATAGCCATGGATGTACCATTTCTTGCTCCCACACGAACTAGTTGCGCGCACAAGCGTAGCCACCGTCGTTGAAGGTGGAACGTAATGAACCCTGTGTCTTTTGTTGCCAAGCTGCCTCTCACCCTAATATAATAAGTCAACACACCTAGCAATAACTCAATGGAAACACAAAATGTTATTCTAAGGTTATTCAAACGGGGTAAAGACAACAACAGAGTTGCTTCTAGAACTCTTCTTGCATGGCTGTTCAAGTTTTCGCAGTAAACAAGGTTACCCGGAACACGAAGTCGTTTATTTGTAGCGGTCCTGGGACAATCACGAATATTGCTGAAACCCCATCAAGTACAGTCCATTGTCTTCCATGCTTTTTGGACATATAAATAATGTCATCTTTTAGGAAGAAAAAACAACAACGTGAACACAGTTTTGCTAATCTAGTTAGCTTATCGCCACGTGGAACCGTTACCCACAAAACCGGAAGGAACCGGTGATTCCTTTCCATAAATAATAAGGTAATTCAATTTTGGCCCGTTTTGATGCAGGAGAGACGCAGAATTCTTAACATCCTCCAAGTATCTCTGCTACTGTTATTTTGTTTTGTTATATCCTGGGGTTATTTAGGGGAGCAGGCATCAGCCTGGCGGCGTGTTTGTGCTTGTCCACGTCCTTGCAACTCCAGTCACTTGCCTCATTAGCTAGCCAAGCTTTGTTTTCGCGAAAGTGACCCTGCCAAAAACTTCCACACAACTGGGGGAGGGGTACCTGACCGCGTCTTACCACGACACATTTATTATGTGCGGACTGTATGCACCGAACGCCATCTTTACAAGTGCCTTAGGACATACGCTATGAAATGTAGTATTTATTGCAAATTTATTTCTTTATGGTGAAGAGAAACGAGTATGTTGCATGCATGATAATGAAAAATATTAGGAGATTGGAAAGCTTCGCTTTTCGGAGTTGAACGCGATAGCGACATTATCTTCCTAGTGCGTACTTAAAACACTAAGTGCACAAAACCGTTTCGAACCTGCTGTGCACCCAATACGTGGTCTTAAGGGAACAGGCGCAGTAGCGTGTGTACCCTTTATAGTGGGTTACCTGCTTGAAATCATCAAGCCTTAATGATAATCACATGTTTTAAACGCCCGATGACAATGGGCGCTTGTACCACGCATTGTTACCGTGTCGAGGAAAGAGAGGCGACACGGCAGCGATGAAGTGAGGCAGCTCGGGCTAGTTGGTATGGCATGACGATAGTTATGGTGCGAGAACAAAACGACGACGCAGATCACATACAGCGCACATACCGAGCACATGCAGCGCTCGTGTCCTTCGTGTCCTTCTTTTTTCTGTGTATAGCGCTCGTGTCCTTCGTATCCTTTTTGTCTCTCTGTCGTTGTTCTGTTCTCGCGCTATAACTATCGCCAGCGATGAGCCCATGCCGAGGTCACAGCTTTCATTAGGGACGCAGGCGTAGGCGCAGTCGCCACAGCAGCGTCCAGCCAGGCCAGCAGCTAGGCCATTCTCCAATTCCTCGTGGCTCGTGCGACATGAGCCACGTGGCTCGCATTTTTTCGGCGCGGCCAGCTTGCCAAATATAGCGTGGCACTACAACTGCAGCAATATTTCATGCTGTATTGTAAAGCATGTATACAGGACGTGTGTTCGAAAAAAGTATGTGTAGCCTTCACTGCATTTCGAAGCAGAGGAACTTGTTTTCATTGTATTCACAAGCAGATGCGTACCCGTGTGATGGAGCATTCACTTGCCACGCAGACGACTCGGGTTTGACCCCTACTAAGAGCCAGGATTTTTCTATTATGTACTTTATTTGCTTTAATTTTGATTTTTTGGTCACAACCAACGATGCCGACGCCAACGCCGAAATTTCTGTGATATTAGCCCTTATAGGTTATTGCGTCAAAATATTTTGGACTTTGTTTGCTGGTGGAACGTTCAGTGAATGGCTTTTGTTATGCAATGACGCTAAAATTTAGAAAGAAACATCCACGTTTACAGTGAAGTGACTTGTATGTGCTCTTTTGAAAGGGAAAACTAGCGAGATTTCCTGATGAATTTTTTTTATATTTGGCAAATTGTGAAAAAATAGGCTACGTTAGAGCCGGCTATCCCTACATTATTACAGTAATGTACAAGAGAAACACGAAAACACAAAATATAAGCACAAAAACTAATCAAAGGCAATAATATATATATATACATATATATATATATATATATATATATATATATATATATATATATATATATATATATATATATATATATATATATATATATATATATATATATATATATATATATATATATATATATATATATATATATATATACTATAGGGCTTACAACGCATGAATGAGCGCTGTATGTATGGCATAGTCCAGTTCATATATTGGCATCACATTGCAGATTGAGTCCGTACAAATAGTGACTAGTTATATCATAAACTAAAGACAGTTAATTAAATTTGTGTCCTTTGAGGAATCCTGCAGGGTGCTCACTGAGCGCCTTTGATCATCAGAATCAGGCCACGGTCCAAGTACTCTGCTTTGCTAGAAAACTGTGCTGGATGGTGGTGCAGTTTGTTGTTTTCAGAAAGTCGAGCAAGCATCAGTTTAAACATTTCTGGTTTCATAACGAGGAGTCTTTCTGCCTCTTAATACATCGCTCGCAATGCCTACAATGTGTACACGGGCTTTATGCAAGCATGACGAGATAATTTATTTACTAGTGTTATATTTATTTCTGGGCCTCTGCACAAGGTCTTTTCAAGTCTCCCTTTCTCTCGTGAGGTTTCGATGAGTCTGCCTAGAAAAGTGAAATGAAATTTTTAGTTATTCTATGGCAGAGGAGCCTTCAGCGTATGTGTTGTGTCGGGATGTGCTGCGGATAACCGAAGTCCTCAAATGGTAGGGCATATCGGTAAGAACTATAGCACAGCATAACAAGCTGAGCTAGGTTTTGTAACTAACAAGCCATCGCCATCTACTTCAAAGAAGTATGCCCGATGCTCCTTCGTTCAGTGTGCAATTGCAGTAATTTTCTAATTGATCCTCCCTATTTCGTGTGACTCACAGTCGAAATGCGCAACAACAACAGCCCGACAACAACAGCAGCAGCAGGAGCAGCAGCACAACAACAATAACAACAACAGCCGCAGAAGCCGCAGCGACACTAACAAGACTGAGTTACATAATCGTACGACTACATCACGACAGAACAGACAACAAAAGATTGCGATGTCATCATGATGTCATCATGAGTTGACGTGGAGTTACGTACAATGATGGCGCCATGACACGGCACCGTCGCTACTCAAAAGTGGGTGGATCATCTAGGCAGTGCGAAACCAGGAAAGATGAAAACAGCTTGCAATGCTCCCGATCTTTGAGGCAGCAACTAAATCACTTCAACTGCATGAAGCATTCGAAAAGGAGCGTGTATGAATGAGTAAATCACCCGTGAATTAAAACAAGGTGACTCACGTCTTAGATTCGTCTTAAGTGAATAAATATTGGTACCCCGTGAAATATTCAAGTTACGCCGGTGGCTTTTGCAAGGTACACCTATTCTTATTATACAGGTCCTGCCTCATTAAACTTTGAAATTTGCCACGAAAAGCTTCTATATTTAAACATTTGCGGAATAAGACTTCACGGTAAATTACACGACTTCCGCAGCTTCTAGACTGCATAAGGGGGCGTAACGTTTCACTGAAACTATAAGAATCAAGGTAGGCACTCAAATAAACAGTACCCTTAGTTTTGCTTCTGAATTACGTTTCCACAACACAAAGAAAGATATGTACAATCAGCGACAAGGGGCTTCGCCAAGTTATAAATTAAGAACGAACGAAATGATTTTTTGACTTTTTATGTTCATGACAAAACGCAGTGCCTATAGTATAAAGCATTTTGTGTCTGTTTTTTGAGTTGTTTCATTGATATCGTTTAGTTGTGAATTTTTACGAGAGTGACCTCTAATTCTCAAAATGTGTTATGTAAACTTCTTATGCTATTTATGTTTGAATTTTGTGTGTACAATTGCAGATTGCTTGAAACCAATGTATTGAATACATATATTGTTTGTCAGTGCTGATGTCTAAGCTTTGCACTGTCACGGACTGCGGAGGGACAAGGGCCTTTGTCAGGCTGTTTGCCTTTAGCCCTTTGCTCCTGCAGTGAGCTCTGTATCCGGCTTACTGTAAATAAAAGTACTGCTACTACTACTACTACTACTACTACTACTACTACTACTACTACTACTACTACTACTAAATGCTTGATAACCTTCAACTCCCACTTCAATTAACATCAACCGTTGTATAAGCACTCCCCCCTCAAGTACGCCAGAGTCATTTTGTCTACAAAAAAGAGCTGAATGACGTCTCCAACCAAATGGAAGTTTTAAAAAGTCCCTCTGCTCTGACATTTAAAGAACAAATATATTTTTAATCGAAGCAGTACGCTCAAAATTTCCAAAGGCCAAGCACATCTTCTTTCCGTAAAGTGGTGCTGAGAAGTCATGGTGATGAATATCCAATGCGCAAGCACGTGAACTGAAATTATACTTTTGCGAATTTTTTCCAGAATGCCTATATGATGTCAGAACTTTGAGGTGACACGTACGTGTTTATGCAAACAAGCCTAATTTTTTGTCAAGGCTGTTCTGCATGCGAGATCTTATTTGAATTCTCTTTATGTATATAACAATTTTACCATACGCAAACAAAAAAATACGAGGTGGAATGGGGGTTTACTGTTTTGTGAAAAGAAAGAAAAGTGCCGAGAAGTTTGTGCAGTGGCATACGTTTGTACACATTTTGTGAAGAAGGAACACGCCTCATAATTTTTCTTCACCTTAATGTTAGTTTGCGTCCGCTTTGTTTATGCTTGTGTATGGAAACGCCATAGCTTCTTGGTACGCAAATACTGTCGCGTTGAGAGATGGCATTTTAAATACCGTTTTTTACGCTATTGACAGAATAAGAAGGTTGCAAGAAAGCACGTTCACTTGCACTCTTAAAAAAACAGTACAGCCTGCGTACAGTATTAGCATAAAAGATCCTAACCGTCTCTTCTGGATAAACTATTTCTAGTTTTCTACTATCCTGGTATCCCTGCTGTAAAACCAACGATTCCTGAAAATATGGTTGTATAGAGCTAACATTTCAATAAGGTGGCAAGCTTGACCCAAGGAAAGCTTCGTCCACCCGATCTTTCAAAAGGAAAGTGGTGCTGGAAACAGAATGCCGTAGATACCTTAGCAAAAATGAAAAGCAACCATCAGCACCGGCGCCAAAAAGAGTGACACAAAAATTATCATGTCATAACGTCACCCTGTTGCTAAAGGTTCCCAACTTTTTCAATGTCGTTGTGACTTCACTATGACGTCTCATGATGGCGTCATCACATGGCGTTGCTGCTTATTCCCCGTTATTTCGATCCTAGGGGCACTGCAAAACTGTATTAGGTGCAGAGCCCTTCCAATGCCTCTAATCCTAGATGTATTGATCAGGCATGTTTGACGCAGAAAGCCTTGTTTTTTATTGGTATACGGAGGTCGATATTACCGATTAAGACTGATAAAATGAATGCTTTCACCAGTGACTCGGCGAAGGTATGAGAAACCGTGGGACTGATTTTCGCAGTGCATTGCTTAGGAATAATGATTGATTGTTTGGTTGATTGATACGTTTACAGTAAGTTTTCTGGAACAGTCATTGCATGTAGCTAAATTACAAGTCCTTACAGGATGGATATCTGCAAAATTTTTGTAATTTTTTTAATTTCCGGGATAGCCTAGTCATTATCAACTTTTTTTTGTTTTTGTTGTCTCGCTATAGATGGCATGATAAATCACCCCTCACAGGCCAGAATTTCTCGAGGCATGATGAGAAAGCACATTTGGAGATCCGAGTTGAACACTCTACATGGTAGGAAACATATCGTCTTTGCACGAACGTCGCGCATCGTGGCAATAAGGCTCCACCCTCAATCGCGAGGACTGAGCTCAATAATTAGACACAAAATTTTTACCTTGAAACATAGCAGCTCGTTCAAATTAATCGGCTTTCGGGAACGAAATTAATGAGAGACGAGTCATTCAAATATTCACGAAATCACGGCTGCTCATTGAATTCAGAAAAACGGGCTCGGTACACTATAAGATACGAACGGTACATTAAACCGCAGAAAAGTAACCACGAAAAAAAAATAAATATGCCAGGTCACGTTTACGTGCGCGGGGAAGCTGTTTTGCGAAGCAAGTCGCTAGTGTGCGTATTACTACGAATTGACTCATGATCACATTTTTGGACATATCAATTTTTTTGACTTCCTCTTTCCGATGTATAGCCACAGACATGAATTTTCAGGCTTAGCGTGCCGTGAAAGCGACGGTATTACGAGGTGCACCGTCGTGAAAGGCATTAAATCAAGTTTTTGCACGTGGAGTTGTTTAATTTGCATTTATAGCTATGTGCACAGAAGTTTTTTTCTTTTTTCATTCGGGAAACTCTTTATTTAGCAAATGATTTCTTCTACACTGAAACAAAAAAACTATCGCCACGATAATTAAATTATTGCCACAGAGGTTGGGTGCATCCTACTTCTCATTACTGGTCTCCTAAAAATGAAAACAAAAAGTTAGCCCAACAAAATGGTTGCGAGGTGACGTTGGCAAACCGAAGACTCCGAGTACAATAACAAGATAAAAGCACGGAAAGGCATAGGCAACAACGGCTGGGAGAATGCACGGAAGCGATATAAGGCCTACCCCAACAACGACGTTCCCGAAGATCTACGAGATTTGCAAACGCTTGGTTTCAGCGTGAGTATCTGTCTGCCATTTAGGCGTCTGTGTAGTGTGTTCGGCTGTCTGTGCTTTAACTAGAACCTTTCTGTGCTGAAAATCAATGTGGCAACAACCTAGCGTCAGTTAATGAAAGCCCAGCGAAGACAGAGGAGCAACCTGAAGACAACCTGCATCAGCTAGCTAAGGCGCAGAAACAACGTAAAGACAACCATAATAACCTTCGGAACCTTGCAGTGTCGTTATTTCGAACTTTTCATGGCTTCGGGCAGGTTTCGTAAATGTTTTGTCTTCTTTCTTGCATTTCTTTTAAGTCTTAAAGTTACGGAGGCGCAGTCACACAAAAGATTATCGGTGACTTTTTTAAGGGCAAAGCTTCTTATCTTGTAGAGTTGTTCGTTGGAGTTCGCGTTGGGTGCCATAGCCGCCACTGACGATGACTATGAAGAATAAGCGTGTTTCAGAGACCGCACATCATCTTTCTGCCATACCGGCACATGCAAGATACCAACTGTACGTCAAGTCCATCACGATTACACTCATAACGACGAAGAACAAGCGCTTTCGGGAGCAATCATTCTCTTTCTGTCTTCACGCCACAGCACATGCAACGTACCCACTATATGTCACGAGAAATACGATGGCGATGACGATGCTGATGGCGATGAAGGTGATGGCGATGATTATCTTCGACAATGACTGGCTTTCGCAGTAGATGACGTCTTGATGTGCTCTACGATGCATCTTGTATGACTAGAAGCAACGAACAAGTACCAGGGGAATGTGCCCAGATCTCGTCTTTGCCAACTTAAATGCTACTAATTAATAAAAATGAAAACAAAACACATTCACGACTACACGAAACGTACCAGTTATGTCCAAGAAACATTGAAATTGACCCTAAATCACTTGGCACTCATTTACATGCGTGAGATGTCATGTCAGGGGTGTAACACTGAACAATCCCACTGCTTCGCCCACTTATCATCATTCACTTTGTGGATATGCCGTGGTTTTTTAGTGGTCTGAGCCCTCGGGAATTATAATCTTGTTTTTTTTTGCAAGCATTGACGTTCAATCACTTTCTTTCACTTCATTGAGAACTAAGAAAACGAAAAAAACAACTAGATATTGGCTTGAAAAAGATAATGTTGGTTCACGTTCTGCGTTATAATATATCGATACGATATCGGAGCGCGTTTATTTAAAAGGGTTCATGACACAGTCATCTAACTATTGGCATTTTTCTCTAAACTTACAATGAAAAAACCTAATGGGCCCATTCGTGTGAAAAAAAAAACTGAACTGTAAAAATTGTCATTAGGAATAAGCCCTGAATTGGGCGGCTGTAAACACCACTCGTCGCCGGCGACCGCTTTTTTGTCGTGCCGTATCTGACGTGGTGTGGCGCATTGAACAAACCCATTATCTTCTACCAAACTTTGAGCAGTTACAAGCTGCTCAGTTTTTACGCCAAGTCTGCCATATCTGTGATACTTTCATTGCATGCAGTGCCGGCCACAGAACGAAATCGTTCATCGAAATCAAGATGTTTGTCCAGCAAGCGGCCTCTCAAGTTATGGCTCCTAAGTGCACAAATCTGCTTAGAGTAGTCTAGGTCAGTAATTAAAACTACGGAAGTCTGAACCAAGTCTTTTTTTCGCTCACTTGCAATCACTTCCTTGCAACATTCGCTCCTTTGCAGTCCACAAGTTATTTGAAATACAACCAAGAAGAAGTTTTTGCGGAGGTTGGTACCATGCAGAGAGTTAAAAAGTGAGAAGAAGCTGAGAAGGGACTAGTGTTACAATCAGAGGCGGGAAACTACTGCAGTCGCATGCATAGCTCATAATTTCTATATTATACAGTGTGGTACGATAAACTTAATGAAGAGATCCTAGGAAGTGGCACTAAAAAATAGATACAAGCTTCAAACGCGGCGTAGTCGCTAGAACACTTTCTTTTGCATAGTATGTGTTCTAAAGACAATACTGCAAAAAAAAAAAGAACTCAAAATGCTCTTATAGTGCGAACAAATTAGGATATCTTATGCACGATAGAATCATGTAATACAGGACAGGCTAATGACCCGCCGCAGTGGTAAAGTGAGTAATGTGCTCAGATGCGGACACCAAAGTCACGGGATCTAAACTCGGCCGTGGTGGTCATACTTCGATAGAGGGGAAATACTAGATGCTTGTGTAATTATATTTAGGTGCGTGCTGAAGAAACTCAGATTGTCTGAATTTCTGTAACCCTTCTTAATGACATGCCTAAAAATTAGGCTGTGATTTCGGAACGTAGAACCACAGATATTACTATCACAGTATTAAAGAGCTTTGCTCTTTTGCATCGTCTATTGGGTCTTCCCTTGAAGTACTATAGCATCGACAAGCTTCAAGCACGTGTTTCACACGTCACACGCAAGGCACGAGAGCGAGGTTGTGTTGTGGACATTTATATCGTTTACAAAAAGTATAGTAGAAATTAATACATAACGAGTTGAAGTCTTCATGTGCTCTCTTGCACGGTCCTGTGTTATTGGCCGTTCTGTTCTGGTTTCCCAAAAATCAACACAAACATCAAGAAAATTGTAACAGTGCACGAAACAGAGGTGAACAATACCTGCGCGTAAAACCACTTTCACCAGAAAAAAAAAGCAAAAACGCACGTGAAGCCAACCTCTACCCAACACTGTTCTCAGCGATGAAAAGCAATGTTTACTTATCAAAAAACGCATGTGAGAACAAGAATATGAAGACGATAGAAAGACCGAAAGTTTGCACGTTGCACCGTGTACTTCCAAATCAAGTAATAGCATCGAAGTGTTTTTTTTTTTGTCGCTTTTAGTGCAAGCCTGACATAATCAAATACAAATATTTACGCAACCCTAAAGCATGTGTATCTCTTCGCATTATTGGCGCTGCCTAGCGTACACCAAAGGTGTCAGGTGACCTGTTTGTTTTCTCCGCATTGAATGTATAGAAACCGCCGTGCCAGGAGAAGTCTGTACCTTATGTCATATTATCCCGTTTTTCCCCGTACTAGTACTTCGTGTCGCCAATTTTTGTAGTGAATCTAAAGATTCGGTGTTCGAGCCAGGACGTCGGTGATGAAAAAAGACGCCACATTTTGATCTTGTGACAATAACTTATCTCCTCTAGCTGCAGAACCCACAAGGACCCTTCGTATTTTCAGCGGTGCTCCTAAAATTCACATAGTTTCCATGTAATCACCCAACACGGCCAGACAGCGGAAGCCATCTTCTCATTTTCCCTCACAGTTCACGAATGAATTTTCTCTGCCTTTTCTTTGCCGTGCGAGAGCTTTCAGCGCGCAACAGGTTTACTCACTGTCACCAGGATGGCAGCCATGGTAAAAGTTTCTACAGTTTCCCTGGTTTGAAGGCGAAAAATTTGATTGGCCCTAACTCACGTCCGTCTGTCCCTCCGTCCGTGCAATGAAACGGAGCAAGCTGTGCCCTCTTCTCTTCGCACTCTCTCAGCAATCACTTGACCCAGTGGCGCATAGCAACAGTTGCGCCGCCACAGTTGTGGCCTCTCCCCCTTATGCTCTTTTAACAAGCCCAAGATTGCTGAGAGGGTGTAAAAAACAAAAAGAGAAAAACCTAGCAGAACAAAAAAGCAGAAAAACCCACAACAACAACAATAAAAAGCATGGCGAGTGGAATGGCCATAGGTTGTCGCCAAGCACACATTGTAATTTACCAGGTATTATTCAATATTTGTACATTGGCGAAGGGTCCGCGCTGGACCAAGGGATGGTGTCCGGTCTGAACTAGACTATCGTGAACGTGTACTCTGCCTCTTGCTCTCGTGTGATGACGTATACAAGTGGTGGTGCCACGTCATAATTTCCCCTTGTTGGCGATGAAAGAGCCACAGGTGGTGGTAGTGATTAGAAGAGGAAGGAGGCGTCTAAATTCTGCAGCCCGTTTATGCTGGCACTTATGCCAGTGAGAGGAGATATCGCTTGCTTTGCGATGCAGTGACACCATCTTCTGTACGGCACGAGTGTCAACCGGGTGTTCCCGAAGCGCTTTTAGTGATTTTAGGCTATTTATTGCGATCACTTGCTACTTTTTAAAGGTATGCTATTTTAGGTCTTGTCCGTAACTATTAACCCGCTTTTCAACATTCCTATCTCTGTTCGCGCGTGAATTGCGCGGTTGCCTTAGCTGACCAAGCATGGCTTTCTTTTGAATCTTCGGTGATACTATTCTTTGCTACATGATGGAGCACACAAATTCACAACCTTTAATGATTTCTTTAAGCCTTAACAAGTTGTATTGGTCCATATATGAACGCGCGTCATCATAACTACGCCATAAACATCCGCTAACATTACAAAAATTCACCGTTTCAGCACCAACTGTTTCAAGTACTCATTCTTCCAACAGACAATTAGAAAATGGAATAGATTGCCCGCTTGTCTGACTAATACTAAAGATTTGGATACTTCTTTAACTTTGCTTGAAAACCACATTCGTGACACATTTAGCTGAAATGAGGTTTTTCCTTTCTAGGCTTTTTTCTCGCTTGTACAGTTTTTGGTGCTTCTTGAATATGTTGGTGTTACCAGTGCAATACGTAATATAATATTTTTGTGTACATCTGCCTGACATAGGTTGTGTTTTTATGCTCTTCGTGTATCATTATACAATATCTGCTGTCGCACATTCTCGCATGTAAGTGCAAGTGTATCTATTGTGTATTTGGTTGTATATGTTTATCTTGTGTATCTTGTTTGCTTTTCTGCAATAGTCCCCTTTTGGACTGGCAGTATGCAAAAATAAAAATAATAAAATACATAAAAATTTACCAAATGATAACTAGTGGGATCACACCACGTGAGATGAACGCACGGCTGGCAAGTCAAAGCTCGTAGGGTACTTAGATAAAGATTAGCAGTCTGCATCATTTGCAGGTGAAAGCCTGCTGCACAATTGGCAATGCATGCTGCACTAATACAATCGGATACCAGGCCTTCATAGAAGTAAATGATCTCGGTAGCAGAGTTCTCAGTCAATTTCGTTATTTGTCTTGCACTAAAGTTTTCTCTACCTTATCTAAACATTGAATTCTCGCAAAGTCTTGCAGGGTCTCGTTAAATATTACAAAGCCTCGCAAAGCTTCACAAAGCCTTCGAAACGGCATGCCAGAGTCGGAAGGTTCTGCGAAGTTCTAAGTAACCCCAAGTTCCGCAAAAAAAAAAAAAGAAGAAAACGCTACGCCTCAAAAAGTATTGAGAAGCATTGCGAAGTCTTGCGATATATCGCGAAGTCCTGCAAAGTCTCTCGCAAGTTCCGTACATGGAACGCTGTCACAACCATTCGGGGCTTTTGCCTCAATTACACTAAAGCGGGTGCATAAGCATGCGCACCACCGTCAGCACGCTTGACTCAAACGATTCGCTGCGTGGCTCCGGGCCGCTTCTATCGACGCCAGCACCGCCAAGCATCGGGCTTGGCGGTGCTGATTGATTGATTGATTGATATGTGCGATGTAACGTCCTAAGACCACCATATGATTATGAGAGGCAACGTACTGGAGGGCTACGAAAATTTCGACCACCTGGGGTTCTTTAACGTGCACCCAAGTCTGAGCACACGGACCTACAGCATTTTCGCCTCCATCGAAAATGCAGCCACCGCAGCCGGAATTCGATCCAACGACCTGCGGGTCAGCAGCCAAGTACCTTAGCCACTAGACCACCGTGGTGGGGCACATTTTTTGTAGATAACGATCGATGAAGCACGAGTGGATGTCAGTAGTAAATTTCCGTTTCATTTCCGCCTGTCCGGCAGGCCGAGTACGCTCACATGGCGGAATCGTTTTTGACACGTTTCGCTTGACGCTACGTTGTCACGCCGGCCTGAGAAATTTCTCGCTGTATGCCTCTCTCGGCAAGGAACCATTACGAGTGACAACTCAAGCACCTTTCAAACTGGAAGTTGCAGCTGCTGCTCAAAAGAAATTAACGAAATGGAATGACATTTGTATAATTTGCATAATAAATAAATACATCTGAAGTGTGGTGGTGTATTTCACAGGTGAAATGGCTGCTTGCCGAAATACATGTACCGACACGAATTTTATTTGCGTGCATGAAGACGTAGCCACATGCTAAACGTGGGGAAAACAAGTCTCCTAACTGAGCACATTCGTTCCGCCAAAAAGTCAGAAGTGAGACAGAAGTTTATTACTCAATTCGACGTGCATTCCACCGGTCGTTAGCTGTATCACACCTACCGTGACTGTCGAAGCGGGTCGAGGTGATGCCGTGGAGCGTTCGAGATAAGCGTGCTGACTGCTTTACAAAGGTTGCCTGGGCTGGCTAAGCATGGCTTTACTTTGAATGTTCGGTGCTACAATAATTGCTACATATTAGAGCGCACAAATTCACAACCTTTAATGATTTATTTAATCCTCAAGAAGTTGTATTTGTCCATATATGGACGCGCGTCATCATTACTACGTTTCCCCCATACCTGACACAAAACGTACTTGCTGGCTTGCCGGTAAATCACAACGGCATATGGCAGCGCGCACTAGTGTAAACCGTGAACATGAATGCAAAGACATAACACAAGTGCTTATGTCGTGTGTGTTGTGTAATCTGGTGTACACTGACATATACAAGACATAAATGTGCTTGTTGCTTTAAATGTGAACCATCGGGTTAAAAAGACCACCAGTATTTTATTATGACAGTGCCTAAAAAGTCACATGAATACTGTGAAAAGCAACACCCTAATTTGAGGAATCCAGCTGTGGGACTTCTGAGTTCCAGTGCTATTGTTAGAGCAGAAAACATCATGAAAGCGAGTTTCAAAAAATTAGCTCAATACGTGGTCTGAAGACAGATACCCCATATTAGTGGTGTTAGATAAGGAATCATGCGGGGTGTCAGAATCTCAAGAGCCATTGCATAAATGAAAAAAAATTTACGTCAGAGTAAATGTCTTTTTCCTATATATAGTCGATTCAGTATTATTCCACGGTAGGTTCTAGTGATGTGGGGCATTCCAGGATTCATATTCTCTGAGAGTATGCAAACTGGGCTATCTCTTTTGCGCACGTTGAGGGGATAGGCCTCGGAAGTCAGTCGTGATAAGTGGCTCATCGTTCGCCTGTTCTAGAACTCTGTGCAATTAGAGTACTTCAAAATGGAGCCCTATAGCAAAGAGATACGCAATGCCCACTCAAATATTTGCTTTAAACCACTTGAACAACGTCAGAAAAAGTTGATAGCTAGGAAAAATTCCCGATAAATTTTCCATGTGCTTCACTGAATGAATCAATATGTTCGCACATCCGACATAAGTCGTACCTATATACCATGTCATGCCATATGTTCCAGAAGCATTGGGTCTGTAATTGTAGAAAGCTTATCGAACCAAAACTATGACCTCGTATGAATTTCTCTCAATGTAGACGGCCTAGTAGGGGCTGCTTGAAACGACAAGTGGGGGGGAGTTGGGGGCATTCAGTTTTTCTGTCAGCGCTAAATATATACATAGAGTAAACTTGCCCGCTGGTTGTTTACGGCTCCAAGTTCTCACTCACGCCACTCTTAGCCTCAGCGTGTGCTCGTCAAAACTGCAGAACTCGAGTTGGGGGCAGGAGGGGGGGGGGGGGGGATAACTTGTCTGGAAAGGCTGCTCGCAAAAACCTGAATGCAGCTCGTACGGTGGCGTACACTGCGAAGATCGGAACATAAGCTCTTGAAAGCCTTGCTAAACCGTACTACACACATAATTTCTTTTCGGGTGCAAGACCGGCTGTACTTACAGGCTCATTTTCTCTTCTGACGTGTTGGACACTTTTATTTCTCAATTTTTGTTTTCTAGGCAACCTAAATTTCTTTGTAAGAATACACTGCAGCGTGGCAGGGGAGCGTTCTACCCGATAAAGCTGTTCACAAGGTAAGTCAGTAGCGCCATAGGTGGGGATAAAAAGCGCATGTGTCTAGTATTATTATTATATTATTATTATTATTATTATTATTATTATTATTATTATTATTATTTATTTATTTATTTATTTCGTCTACACAACAACATTAGACACGGAGAAAATAGGATTAGAACTGGCTACCACGGGAAGTGTTGTGGTTAAGCAAAGCAAGAATATGCACCAACTTGCTCAATCAGTTATAGTCAGAAGGAAGTCTTTTTTTAAGATGCCGAACATGGAGGCAATGTCAGCAGAACACTGCGATGTCGGCATTGCGAGCGACTGAGATATGGGTAAGCATGGCCCGATTCGGTTCTATCGCAAAGCTTTCACGCACAGCCGGCGAAAGGCTATTAGGCCGTCACCAACCACCGCAATAAACGTTGATGCCTATTTGCCTCACTAGCGTTTTTTTTATCGCTGCTTGCAGCGTCTATGCGACGAAGCGAATCACTCGGCGAGGACCCGCGTTAAACGCGCTCGCGTGCGCTTTTGCTTGCTTTTGCGCACATAATCTATTAGCCTTACTGTGTTTACCGTCGCGTGTTAAAGTTCGTAAGTTCGGGGCTCTTTTTTATTTGCCTACTCTTGACCTCGTTCATGCTTTCATATAAGCGACACTTGCCGCAGCTATTACGACCCAGTCTCATTTTTGGGAGCATAACTTGATTGCCCGAAGTCATGGTCGCAGTTATGGAGGATGACCCAGGACGCCCGCGTCGCTGCTTTATGGAGCCGAAGGGTTTCGGACGCAAACGAGGGCGAACGTGTCTGCAACGGGACCCTCGTGGCAGCTAACCACGAGGGTCCCGTTGCAGTCTTGTACTTTGGGACCCTCTTCTGTATATTTTACTCCCTGTAACATTGTTTTATGACATGATAATAAACTGATTGATTGATTAAACTGATTGATTGAACGTGACGACGTTTGCATCGGAGATGCGACGACACTATGAAGGACATTTCTCTTACGCTCAAGGTCAAGGAAGAAGTATGTGCGTGGCTTTCAGAAGCAGGTTCTACTCCAATGCACACGTAGAGAGTCAGCATGGCTTGCGTAGACAGCTTTACAGGACCTGGGAAGCGTACAAGGAGCAGCAGGCATGCCATTTCATCCAAAGCCTTTTACGGCAAAAATGTCTCAGTCTACCCTGTGCCGTCGTAATAGTAATATTAGTAGTGTTACAGCAGAGTAGTTTGCTGGGTGAGTCAGCAGTGGTGGTGGTGCTGGTCATCGTCGTAATACTAGTAGCAGCAGGAGTACGCTATATAATTCGGGATCGTGGTTATGGGAGCAGTAGCAGATATCCAGGTGTACAAGGTACAACATAGGTCGGTGAATAGAATAAAATAAAATGACTATGACCGTGCTCGAAATTACGAACATTATGATAATGATGATGCTTTTTTTCAAATAAGTGACCTAATCATGATGATCACTTTTTGTACATTCTAACCCTCAGCCACTTGGAGAAACTCAATTTTTGTACAAGATCTCTGCAATGTCATTCGCATAATAATTAGGCACAATGATTGTAAGGGGCTTAAGCAAGTAACATGACTTCGTAAGGGCGTCAAGTACACAACGGGAAACGCACAATTAGTAAGATTGTAGCATCACCGGCAGCTAACCACGTGACGTGGGACGTTCGCTAAAACACCAGTGCTCGAACCTTCAGGTCTCACAATCTCGTTTTACACCGTCAAGTGGAAGCGTGCGTATTGTAGATCTAACGGTAGATATATGACACCATGTGGTCTTGCCAGTCATTCACATACATCCATGCGCTCAAGGCCTAATACCTGGCGTTTAACGTCCCAAAACCCCGATACGATAATGAGAGACGCCTTAGTGGAGGTCTCCGGAAATTTCGTCCTCCTGGGACTCTTTAACGTGCATCTAAATCTAAGTACACGGGCCTTACACAAACAGCCACATGGGCCTAAAAAAGCACACGGGGCTTGCAAACGCAGCCGCCACAGTCGGGATCAGAACCCGAAACCTTTAAATAAGCAGTCGAGCGGCATAATCACTAGACTGACGCGGCGGAGCTATCCAAAATTTTTAATTGCTTTTTTCAACAATAAATGGACAAAATCATCACGATCAGAGAGTACGGCTAGAGCTGGTATAGTAGTACTATTTATAAACTTTTCCTACGCCAGATGTAAAGTACTAAGTCTGCATCGAACGCTGTGGATGTACAGTCATGACATCAAGCATCATCAAGAGTAGAAAATTCATGCTGACACACTCTGTAACAGCTCCTAGGAATACCACGAGTGGCGGCTGGTAGGCAGAAGTAGCGCTTGCTTCAGTCTCAAAGCTCGACGTCACCTCCCGACAGTGGGCTTAACCTTTCTTGAGGCACGTGTCAAATAAAAAAAAAGTACAGATGCTCACCGAGTCGTGAAAGCTTGCCTTAATGCCTGCAATTCTTTCAATAGTCAGTGTGGTTTGGTTATGAGGTGAACACTCCGATAAACTTGTTCCGTTAGAGCCTGGTACACTCACATTGAATTCGCACAGCGTGCCAACGCGGAAACCTCCAATTTGTAACCATCGCTTTTCATTTTGGAGACCGGAAGTCTCAAGAGACCAACGATATCAACTTTGACGAGATTGCTCATAAACTATTTATTTTCCGTCGGCGTGGTACAGAAGACATCCAGACTTTTCCCTATTGTCTGTATTTGTTCTCCGCAGCGGGCTTTATCGCAAGCTTCCAAGCATTGATCTCCCGTTGTAATTTTCTATTTTGTATCTATTTTTTTTCGTGCAGCCGTCGTCATAGTTTTTCAGAGTAGCTACAGTTGTCGTTTCGTTGATGCGCAGGAGAAAAAGAGATACTGCGAAAAAACTTGTGCTTCGTAAATAGTTTCGGGAAATTGTATTTTTCCTAAAAAGTAGAAAAAAAGACGACTAGCTCTACATCGATGAAAAATATATAGAATGAATTGTTCCTGAACAGTCATTGATATTTACAACAGATTGCTTCATACAGACGACTACGTTTATTATATGATAAGAAATTACTGTAACTCAAGAAGGCAATATTGAAGTGAAAGACTTCCAGTTATATCGGAACACGTAAAAAGAAACATCGCGACCTCAATGAATACCAAAGCATGAGAGAAAATATTTCGATAGATTACAATCAAATACGCAATAAGCACATTGACGTCGACAAAGTCAACCTAATTTCGTATGTTATTGTATACGTATAAATAAGTAATTATTGGTCTCTAAAGGGCCATATGACAAGCCCTTGTGAGAGGGTGGAAACCTGTAAATAAATGGGGTGTTGGCGTTCCGTAACAGTCGCGTTCTGTGCAGTCCTCAACGTTGCTTTCTTGTTTAAGTTTACGTGGTTCGCATGTGTTCTGCCGATACTACAATATTGCCGTGTTCGAAATACAGATACAACAAAAACGATGTGCGCGCCAACAGTCTCGCGAAAAGAGACACTTGCCGATGAAGACGGCGTGCTTTGTGTATATGTCATTGATCTTGTCTGCTGAAATAAGACACGCTGTCAGCTCTTGTACTAAACGTCTAGGTGGTCTGCTTACGGTGAACTATGACAACGTAAACGAGGCTGTGTGACGAAGTCGACGAATCATCGGCTTGTTGCGGTAATAGTTAAAATAAGCCTGGATTTATGCGTGATTTGTTACTGTAGCAACTTCTGCACTCTTATTTGCACGAATACGCGTATTTTTTGGTTTTTTACTGTATTCACAAAATATGCCGCAGGTAATAATCTTAGCCAGTGAACCTATGTCTATGACAACGCGCCAGCAGTGTGCAGGAGTTCCACAAACGATTGATTTTATTACAGTAAAAGTACGAAGCAGGCGCGTACGCATTCAACAGGAGGATTTCTTGTAATGACATACAAGCGCGACAGTGGTGAAGCAGGGCTTTGGTTATTATATGAAATAAAAGTTACCTTTAAAAAAAGTAATGCCTTTGACATCTTTTATTACACAACAACGCTACGCTGAATCCAGTGTTACACTATATATGTACACCCGAGTATTCGTAGCCAGAATTTTCAAATATGTTAATACACTCTGTGACAATGCGACCAAACGTATAATAAAAATAATGCACGGAGTAATTTGAGGTATTTATTGCTTTTCTTCATACTTGAAATTAGGCATTTTGTCTAACTTGTGAAAAAGCGAAGCTGTGCGAGAATTCGAAGAAACAAGTTTCAGATTAGTTTATAAAACGTTCGATTAGGTAGCTTTTAGCCTTTTATTCATTGTTATTTTGTGTTAGTGTTTTATCCTTGCAACAGATCCCGTTGCACCAATAAAAAAAGTACCACGTTGCATGCCCACTCTCGCGCCTGCGCCTATTTTTATATGGTTGTTTCTCCTAAGAGAGCCACCACTAACTTAGCTTTATGGTTGTGATGGCATGCCGAATTCTTGTGTAATGCTGCATACTATTTATGTTCTTTTTGCAGATATGATGGACAAAAGCACAATAATTCTCTTAAACAGATGGTTATTTCATCGTATGCGGTAAAATCTGGTCCCACTATTGTGGGACCAGATTTATTTGGTTGATATGCGGCGTTTAACGTCCCAAAACCACCATATGATTATGAGAGACGTCGTAGTGAAGGGCTCCACAGTTTCTACCACCTGCGGTTCTTTAACGTGCACCCAAATGGTGGGACCAGAACCATACAGTTAAAATGCATCTTGAAAAAAAAAATCTAGTCACTTGACCACACAACTATACAGAGTCAAGAAATTGTGCTCCTAACTGGTTTACCGCCATATAAGTGTATGAATTAAGGTCATTTACACCACTGACCGGTCCTTGCAGACGCCTTTTATTTTGTGCTGTAACAAAAAGATACCGAAATCACCAACACCTCACGAGATGGCATCAACATTTATTGTTAATTAGACTCCGAATTTTATGCTAACTTTTATGAAACCATGCGAAATTCATCTTTTGACTTGCTTTACCAACAGTAGCGTAACTGAAGGACAAAGTGGCTGCTCCACTGAAGTAATTTTGAGAAATTCGCGGAATGCTGAATCAGCCTCTTGCCACAACGACACTGCGTGTACTTACTTATCAGAGTGCATATAAGCCTCAGAAAGCGAAACGCTTCTATATAACTTACGGGCAGACGTACACGCATTTGATAACGCTTTCTTCACGAGATGTGGTAGTGATGACGGATTCAGAGTCGCCGTTACAGCGACGGCATCAAGGACTACCTCAAGAAAATTTCACAGGACAATCTCTGGCACTCAATAAACACCTGATCGGCAACCGCTTCAATGTGAAGTTTCAGAGGATCCCGTCCCATGTTAGAATTGAAGGCAATGCAAAAGCTTATGTTCTTGCACGCGAAGCGTGAACTTGCGTTTTGAAAGTAAGAGTTCCTAAAACTTACCAAAAGAACAAGGTTATTTGCAAGTCTCCGCATTAATCACTCGTGCTCCACGGACTTTCTAGAAAACGAGCGATGCTTGTTTGCCGGGTAAGAACTGACTCCGCATACACGCCGGCTTAGTTATACAAGGCTGGCCGAAGCGCTTCGCCGTTTTGTGCCGTTTGTGGTGACCTCGGTGACATCGAACATATCATTTGGCTGTGCCTGCAGTTTCAAGCAAAAGAACAGAGATTGTACGCAGGTTGCACAAAGGTTGTCACAAGTAAGACACCTTTGAAGATGCCATTTTTGCTGAAGTTTCCACGGCCACGAGGAAGAGCGTGCGACGGATCGTGATGGCTTTCCTGCGAGACACTCGGCTGAGTGACATTTGGTGATGGACCCGTATTATTCAAGAGATGCTCAGGCGGAACAACTGCCGACCGTTTAGGCCAGGCTAACTACGCCTGTTGCAACATCACAATCACCACCACCACCACCACAGAATAAGGTACCCTCTGAAGACATGCATGATGTTCGCATGCATGCGAAGATGGCGTGGTTAGCAGATCACCCAAAAAGCCATCCACACTGCGGAGTTTCATGCGCTCTCCACCAGGTGGTGATTTTGTTCAATCTCAAGGCGAATAAGAAGGGGTTAAATGGTTATCCGTAGTAGAAGTTACTGCGGTGTAGGTGCAGGACGAGACGAACACTAAGGTTGTTAGCACTTACACCAGACCCACAAGTTAGCCACCCATGATACATGATATACCCATGTGAATGCCTGCGCATTTATTCTGTCATTTGCTTCTGTACGTTGTTTAGACTCAATGTAATTGTAATCTTGTTTCGTCACTGCGTAATTCAACAGAAAAAAGACACGAAGCCATTTACGTATTAACAAAACACCACTGGAAGTCGGAATTTCTCTTAATGTACTCTTTTTCGATCACGTTAGTCTAGCGTAAATAATCTCAGCCTGCTGCACACAACGTCGCTTTGTATTGCCTTCGGAATCAAAGGCATTGCCAGCTTTTCGCATTTCGAATTGTTTTGCACAGCTTCTGTGGTTCGCCCGCCTCTCATCGAGCGGGGCTGTCGTGCGAGAACGCAATCACGGGATGTATTGTATTGACGTCATCACGATGTCAGGTGACGTCACAAACTCTGCAAATTTGAGACGTCATTGATGGCGTCATGTTACAATTAGGTTGGGGGAATTTCGTTCTGCCGATTGCGCATACACATTCACTTCAGTATTTTGTAACTCTTGACCGAATTTTATCAGTTTTCTTGGCCATAAGTGTTCATTCCGACACCACCGGCAAGGTTTTGTGATGTATTCTCAGGATTCATCAAATTTTAGCAGGTCTCGTAAGTATCATGAGGTCTCGCCGAATCTTGAGATGCTCTGGACTCATGAGACATATAAAACACAACACACAACTGCCTTGATAAATTCTGCAGCATGCCTGCAGATGCATAATATGCAAAGGGCTGCATATCTGAGCCAATGCAGCCTCTTAAGGGTTCTCCGCGTCAGCTATTACTTCAGTACAGTGCTAGAACCTTCTGAAGAGCCAAAGAGAGGTCAGCAATGTCTGCAATTTTGAAAACACCAAAAGTGTGAAAACAAGGAGCTCTACTTGTCTGTCTTACTTATTACACGTCTTGAAGCGGCGATCGTGCTTACGATTCCTTGTTATTATGCGGCAGATCACTCAAAGGTGAAAGAACATCCGTGCAAATATGAATATTGATTAAAAAATGCCGCCACTATCTGAACAGAGAACCTACATGACAGCTGTTTCGAGAAGATCAAAGGAAAAGGTGCATGTACGCTCAAGAAACAGATCAAAGAGATCAGCACGTTGCTTTTCTTTATCCACATTGGTATTGCGAACAAATCTTAAAGGAACCAGGAACAGAGGTGCTATTCTGATAATAAATGACACTGCTCGTGGCATTTTCGTGTGCGAAAAATGATGATGTCACCTGGAGCCGGCTTAGGAATAATTCACTGGAGGCGTATTAGAAAAAGAACCAATTTAAGCACCTTTTGCAAGATAGAAGGTGAAGTTGGTGGTCTGCAATGTGATAAAATCAGCAACTTATTTCGAATACAAAGTGTTTCTTAGCAAACCAAATTCAGTTCGAGCATATCTATCTATCTATCTATCTATCTATCTATCTATCTATCTATCTATCTATCTATCTATCTATCTATCTATCTATCTATCTATCTATCTATCTATCTATCTATCTATCTATCTATCTATCTATCTATCTATCTATCTATCTATCTATCTATCTATCTATCTATCTATCTATCTATCTATCTATCTATCTATCTATCTATCTATCTATCTATCTATCTATCTATCTATCTATCTAATTTTTTCCTTGTCATTGTGATCAATGTGTCATTGTTGTAAAGGCACGTTCGTGCATTTGTTGTCATGCCACCTTCTTGATCACGATATGATACCCCTAAACCATCGTTACACCATTCGTTTTTCTAAAATAGCTGCACAAACGCTCTAATTTTTTAAGAACAAGAACATGACAAAAAACTTGCGCTACAGGCCGCGCGAAGCTTGAAACGGTACAATAAGTCAGAACTAATCTGTGTGCTTTTGGGTTTTCTCTAATCCTTACCTACGTGGCGCAGGTTAATTCTAGTTTACGTTTATAGGTCATTGCAAGGCTCATAGCTAGGTGATGCTAGTTTGTTTTCACGATGATTTTGAGGGCAGAGAGTTTCAAGTTGAACCGCAGACATGGATGTCCAAACACCGCGACCTAGATTTCCAAGCACCAGAGAGAGAAAAACTCGCCTCAAAATTAAGCGTTCGTGTACCTCTCATCGATTTATAAGCACGTCGTGGTCGGCATGCGAAATTTTCTTCTGGCATGCAGCTTGAAAAACTTAAAATCATGACGCTGGCTTTACTATTCTCGAAAAATACTCTGACACACACACACACACACACAAACACACACACAAACACACACACACACACAAAAACACACACACAAACACACACACGCACACACACATGCACGCACACGCACACACACTCGCACACACACACGCACGCACTCACACACATACACGCACACGCACACACACATACACGCACGCGCACGCACACGCACACACACACACATACGCACGCACACACATGCGCGCACACGCACACTCACACGCACACACACACACAAACACACACGCACGCACACGCACACACACACACAAACACACACACACACACGCACGCACACGCACACACACACGCACACACACACGCACACGCACACACACACACACACACACACACACACACACGCGCACACGCACACACACGCACACACACACACACACACACACACACATAGACGCACACGCACACGCACACACATACACACACGCGCGCACACGCACGCACACACACACACACACGCACACACACACACGCGCACATGCAACACACATACACGCACACGTACACTCAGAGAGAGAGACAGAGAGAGAGAGAGAGAGAGAGATAAATAGAGAAATGAAGAGCATGCGCTCATGCGCCCAAAAAAAACAGTAGTAAATGCTACATTTATCACACTTTCGCTCATTTGTTTTCGTGGCATCATCAAGTTCGGCGTTTTGAATTAAAAATGTGGTTTGAAAGCTGTCGATGCGCCTAGTTGTTGCCGCGCTAAGCAATGTATGGACTATGGTTTTATTGTTCCTTTTTGTGTTGCTGTTAACTACACGTACACTGATCATTGAGTCATAACCACCTTTAGCGCGTACATGGGCATTCGCTGCATGTCAGGTGCAAGTTAGAGGGCCGAAGAGTTTTTAATCGCATTGGGCGGACCACTAAACCAGCAAAAAGAATTTGATTTCGGAGCGCATTTTCTACATCGGTATTGCAGATGCACCGTTGAACAGAACCGGGGCCGAAGGATGCTGTTCATCCTGTGAACACGTCCTTTCACTGCGATATTGGTTCCGCCGGATATGAGAAGCCCCGTGCTAACTGCCTGACTGAATAATTCAACAATCGTGAGTTCAAAGCTATCAGCTGTAGATTTGATCACTACGAGAAAGGAGCTTCGCGCGACAATTTTTCCGTTATCAGATTGAAAATACACCTATTTTAAGGGGGATAATAGAACTCTGATGTAAAGAAAGAAATCGCAATATATTTCGCTGAAGTCGCATAGCTGCATATATTCTTCGCAATGCTAGAAGAAGGAAAACGAATAGAAAGAAAGAAAAAAGGAAGGAAGGAAGGAAGGATGGAAGGATGGAAAGAAGAAAGGAAGGAAGGAAGGAAGGAAGAACGGAAGAAAGAGAAGTTGAAAGAAAAATAGAAAGACGGTGAAAGAGAGAGACAAAAATGAAAGAAAGAAAGACAGATTGAATGAAAGAAAGGAAAAAAGAAAAAGAGGAAAAAAGGAAAGAAAGCATGTCAGGCAAGCCAGTGCCAAGCTACGCATGACCCGATTTCAATAAAAAAGCAAAGAGCTATAGACTTCATCTAAGCAGCATTCTGGGCAAGGTGATGACCCTTTACTTGACGCACTGACACACTATGTGTGTCACTGTTTACGCCGTTTATTTTTGCTATTTGTATCAACGAGACGATAATTTAGAGCAAAATATATCGAGCTTTGGGTTCAAGCTGGGGTGAATTGAACATTCTGCGTAATTCATTTGGCTTCTTTTACCTTGATTTTTAGTGTAATGTCGCATGTGATCACTTTTACGAAAGTACTAACACGTTCGTCGAATCGTTCGACGGGATGTGCCCTGCGAGCCTTGTGGAAAGTATGATCTTTCTGCTATCATTGCTACGTCATCTGTATTCACATCCGGCAGCCGCCCACGCGTACAGTACTCTTTCTTCTGCTTCTCCTCGTCCATTCCTACGAATTTGTTTGACAGGAATGAAACTACGGATTGTGGCTAGAGACGCTGTCTGAATAACCTCCGGATTCACGGGCGCTTCGCCCCGCTCGGCTGCACTTTCCTTCTTCAAAATACACATAACTAAAATCAACTCGTGCAATATTTCGAGCCTGACATTTCATTGTATTTTGGCCAAACCAGAGCATCAATTATGTTGAAATTAAGAAATGTTAATAACCTAATTAGAAATAGGTACTATAAGACACATAGTTTAACATAATATGGAATTGTTTTTGTAGCAGTAGAATATTGGGTGCCTCTAAATAACGTTGTATCAATTTGACACATCTTCAGACAGTTCTCCATAGGTGACGTCGACAAGGGGTAAAAATGGCACGACAAAACTGGCACGGTAAAAAATTACACCTCCAGACCAATCTCCCAATTAAATTTATTTTCATACATTTAGTTTTGAGTCAACTTATTAATCATTACTCGGGGTGTGGTAAGTATGTTTCGTCCGAGTATTTTCTTGTTGCGTGATCATACTCGAGTAAAGGTCAAAGGGGCTCTGCGACAAATCTTCAGCGTGGTCACCCTGCAGTTGACACTGCCACCCTGTAGTTGAGGCTTATGAGAACGCGTAAGAACAAAACATTATAAGCCAGCTCGCGGGTTGCTATTCGCAATGAATTTTCAGACTCAACTAAAACGAAGGCACTGCCTCTAGGTGAATTTTAAGAAAAATGGAGGGCCTTTGAGCATCATTGCCTTCTAGAGTAGATGGCGGTAGCATTATCAAGCCCCGTATGCATCACCATCACAAATGCTAGTCTGCTTCGGTTCTCAGTGCATAACTCAACAGGGTCTTAACGAAACAAACAATAATGTGGGTAACGTTGGCCGTTTCAAAGTATATCTGAACGCTTAATGCAAGGACAGTTATTAAGAAGCCACTATGTCGTAATTATTCCTTTTCTGAATCAGTACAGGGCTCACATCGCGTCTTTAGCGCAACACGCGAACCTTCGCAGCTGTTCACATTTGTGATGGATCTGCCACCTATGAAGATTAAACGTGTCTGAGTGATTTTGTAATGGGTGGACATTTAGAACACCCACTCGTTGCTCGATTCACATCTTGTGACACCTGGCGCATCATTACCTAGATTACGGCAGGTAATGAACAACAACACTGGTTATAAATAAAATCACGCAATGTACACTGTACATGTGGTGTAAGATAAATATTGTGGCTCAATGTTGGCACACCTGCTTGCGACGCTGAAAGCCTGGATTCAACCCTCACTCAAACGCGGAAATTTTATTATTTATTTTGTTCGCAATATGCTCCATTGCTCGATCAAGGACAAGATGACAATTTTTCACTCACAACCAAAGATGTTGTCACCTACTTCAACGCTGACACAAAAAATTTTCTGAGAAGAGCTCTTACATGCTATCTCGTTAAAGTTAATTTGCAAATGATGTCATACCAAAATGACCACGCCTGATTCACGGCCATTACCCAATTTGAGCATCGCGAGCTGCTTGATTACCAGATATGCCACAGTCGGCCATCTTGTCGCGATAACATTGAATTTGCCGTGCGTTTGAACAAACGAAAAAAAAATAAAGAAAAGTGCTCAGGATCATGACGCATCTGTGGCGTATCTTCTTTCTCCCAGGCCATCTCTCTTTCCTTAGCTTCATTCACCCTTGACGGGGCGTCAGGATGCTGAATGCAATCAATTGCTGCATGCGACAAATTCTTGTGACAGTCATCATATGTGATTAATTGTAGATAATTTTCGCATTGGTTGAATTTTGACAATAAACGCATTCAATGATGCCAATGAATGGTTACTTGGGGGAGTGCGTCACAGCCTTTCAGCGAAGATATTACCTGGTTGTGAAATTCAAGACTTCGGAGAAACTCAATGTTACCTAACAATTTTTATCACCAGCTTTTGTTTGTGCTGTCCCGTAACCACTTTTTTATAATTCTTGAATATAACCTAGGACATTGTATAAAATATGAAATGCCAGGAGCTTCATCAAGCAATTAATCAAGTTGAAGTTCACGCAGCTTTATAAAACAGCTCAAAGTATGGCTGCTGGCACTGGCCCGACAGTGCCAACATGGGTGTGGTAGGGGCAAAGCCAGGGTCGATCTTCAGCACCCAATGAAGTTCTTCCTACTATACCATGCTACTTACACAGCCAGAAGCCGAAATCAAGTCATATGCGTGACGCTAACAACAAGATTTGGAAAGGGTAGCGTATCCATTGAAGTTCCTAATAAAACGAGTGCAAATTTCATGATACATTAGTTGAAAGTTTTCTGACGACGTTTTTCGTTCATTTTGCTAGGCAACCAGAACGCAACAGGGATATTCGCGCGCGCACAAACACACGCATGCAGACTATGACCTTTCGAATAGCTAACGTCTCTTTACCTTCGGGCTGGTGTTCCTATTGCAAATAGCTCAAATTTTCTTTCTCGGACAACGCTGCTGTCTTGTTCCGAACCAACGATTTTGACACCGGCACTACGAACACCAGGATTTCAGCGAAACTAGATCTTTAGTGCTTTCACGTCAAAATGCGACCACTCTCCAGGCAGACGTTTGCTGCTGTCAGAGCATTTACATGACAAAAGCACTGTTAGCAAATAAGATGCATGTAAAATTAAGAAATCAATTTATTTACAGCACAATTACAGTGTAATAATTTATTGACATGCATTTATATGTGTATATCGAGCGCATTAAACAAGTGAGGCTCCAGAGCAATAACCATCTGATCATAGTCACTGCCCAGTTATCGCCTTGACTCACCCTTTATGAGCGAAATCTATTACACAAAACGAAAACAGCCCAGGTGGCGAACACATTCTGGACGCAGCACCGGGCGTAGTGTTATCACCTAATTTAATATTACACCGTGGTTTAACCTAATTAATAAAACCTGAACATGTCTCCAATAATTGTGAAAAGCTTCAGTGCAGCGTCGGGTTGAACCCACTGCTAAACACTGGTGCGGTACGTTTAAGCTTTCGCTGGTAAACCATTTGTACGTCGTGCTTGGGTGGTGAATTCTTTTTATGTGTTATGATGGGAAATTTTCGTGCCTTACATCTCCCAAGCTCCATAAGCTTTAGTAGAGCCAGTAGAGGAAGTAAGGAAGAAAGCAACAAAAGGGAGTTGGCAGGCAGATTAACCAGAAACATCCATCGTGAACTTTCTTACAGCGCAACACCAGAAAAAATACAGGACAGGGAAGGAGTAGAACAGAAAGTAAAGACGGCGCCATCTTTCCTTTCTGTTCTACTCTTTCCCTGTCCTGTATTTTTTTCTGGTGTTGCGCTGTAAGAAAGTTTACGATGAATCCTAACCAAATGGCCCAACTTACCGTCTTAACCAGAAAGACATCTGGTTGGCTACCCTACACGGGGGAACAGGGAAGGGGACAAAGAAGATGAGAAAGAGGGAAGAGAAGGAAAAGAAATAAAAGAAAGACTGGCAGTAATTTCACTGCAGCGTGTAGAACTCCCCCGCATGTAAGAGGCGTTCACAAAAACCAGCCTTTCTCAAGAAGTACAAGAGGGCTTTCACTGTCCTGTAAGCTGTGGAGGGATGTGTACGTTGCTGTAATAGCACCTGCACAGAAAGAGGCCGATCATCCAGTCGCCTCATTGCGTTGGCAAGTAATTGTCTGAGGCAAATCGAGGAAAGTGGCACATCAGTTGTTCAATATTTTCATCGATGCTGCAAACATCACATGTTGCTCTGTCCGTCATTCCGATTAACGTGGTATAAGCTTTCGTGAAAACAACTCCCAGCCAAAGGCAATAGAAAAGCAAAGCTTCACGAAGCCAGGAGAGGCATTAACGAAGAACACACTCGATCCCACCTATGACGAGTGAAATGAGCCGACGCATTTCACAACGATTAGATTGTCGAAGACCAATGTCTGTGCACGCCGCTATGAGGGCTCAGCGTGTATTCCTTGTACTGTCATTTTATCTTTTACTGGGTCCCAGTTAGCACAGGTTCATTTTTATCAGGTTGTGTTCGGAGCACATGATCGCCGTGTCAACGTG
The DNA here is from genome assembly GCF_043290135.1 of Rhipicephalus microplus. NCBI lineage: Eukaryota > Metazoa > Arthropoda > Arachnida > Ixodida > Ixodidae > Rhipicephalus > Rhipicephalus microplus. The sequence continues at coordinate 59,818,169 of NC_134708.1, forward strand.
ACAATGGTGAACTTTATCTGATGAACACGCTTCACACCTCTACCTTTTTTTTATATAACAAAGTCCAACATTCCGGCCTGTCTGGCGAAGGGTTCCGGAGGGTGAGGAGGTTTCCACGGTGAAGTGCAGCCTTTCAACAACAGCAGCAAACCGCAACGTCACGGGATTTTTTTGTAATCATGCATAGACCACTGCTCCCACTGGACGCTTACGCTGTGGAACTGCGGGGTGCGTGGCGAAGGCCTGTTCTTTGTGCGTGTGCGAGACGGTGCTTGGGCGTTACTTCGCAACCCTTCTGTCGTCACCCTTCAAGTGCCTAGTGCGAAAGGTAAGCTGCATACACTGTGCTTTAAATTGAGTTGAGCCGAAAGTTCTCAAAAAAGCTCACAGCCCTCGCGAACATGCCTACTGAAAGGTTAGAAACTTGTATTGCACATCCTTTCGAACCACATCGACGACAATGTCGAACAGCTACGTGAGTGGGGTGGCTAGAGGTCGGTGCACTTATGACGACTGTGAATGTACGGAAGTTGCCGGTTCGGTCTCTAACACCGATCGACATAACTACTTTCAGTGACTCAAAAAGTGGACAGACAGTGCTACGGCACAGCCGTTTGTGTGGTGGTGATCCCACATATCAGACTCCTTAAAGGGGCTCTAGGTCTCGTGTTTACGACTACGGTAGCCCGGCATGCTAAAGCAACAAATTCTGCGTACAAACTGACACATTCGTTAGTTCGTCTGACGATGCGAAGAAAAATGTTGGCTACACCAGCGACACAATCTGAAAAATGATGCTGATGCTCCCTTGGCTTGTCTGGTGCAGCCGAGCAGCTGGTCAGTGATTATAGAACTTTACTTTAGCAGGGTTAGACGCCAGTACTACTTTAATAACACTTGATTGAGGCGAAAATGCTTTAGGCCCGTTTGCTTGCTTTTGAGTGCACGTTAAAGAGCTCCAGGTGGTCGAATATTCTGGAGCTTTTACTACGGTGTCTCTCAGAATCATATGATGGTATCGGGACGTTAACTCTCACATATTAATCAATAATTATGTTCCTACGTGTTAGTACATGTGCGCATGTGCACGTGTATGTTTGGCTTGGAATGAAACAAGACGTTCGTCATTGTACCATGACACAATAAGAAGTTAGCTCACAGCGAAGAAGCGCATCGTTTTCCTTCCGCGCCATATAGGTTGAATACTGATTGTCCCGGGCTCATTCTGCGGAACACAATTATTTGTGTACCTGATTTTTTAAAGAAACTTCACATTTTTGCATCTTAGTGAGGAATCACGTAACGCATGCTCATCCGGGTACATTACTTTCGTCGAGAAAAGGGATATCTTTTTTCATAGTTACATCAGTATTTACCCCGAAAGAACGTTATTCTTTGACCTCTAATGGGGTATGATTATGAAAGATGTCTAGCTCAGATATTTTTTAATCTCCTTGGAGTACACAAAACTTCCCCGGTTGCCGAGTCGGGAACTCCTCAAACGGCAAAATGAAAGTGAAGTTTACTAAACCAAGCCGATATTGGAATTTCTGGCTGCTCCATCCTTCTTGCAGAACGATGGACACGAAATGTGCGTGTTGTCAGCCACCGACGTATAAGTCACAAAGAAATGTATGTAAAGGCAGGCGAATTTTACTCTGACAGCTCATCGGCCTTTACGACCACGTTAATTTCGTAGAAGCAGGCAGCCATATTTTATCAAGACAAGGTGGCATTGTTCTGTTTTGTTATTTTTCCCTTCTTTTCATGTCAGAATTGAGAAATTTATGACTAGCTGTCTTGTTCACGGGACATCAACGTTCGAAAGGGCATGTCCAAGCCCGTTCTCCATTATTCTGATTAGTATTTGTTTTCCTTACTTAGTCCCACATGCTTTGTGGTATCTAGGCTGTCGATGCAAGCGACGCGGAGGCACAAAGGCGTCGAAAGAAGAGCCCCAAACTACTTGTCCACCAGGCATGTAACGTAGTAAACTTATGAAGCTCTCCAATGCTTACTAAAACTTGCAAGTCACACATTCGAGCTCATCAGAGAGTGCAAGCACAGGCACTACGTGTTTGTCTCGGCAATCACAAACAACCTCAACAGCCGGCACAGTTATATTGACTCGGGACCATCCGCTTACGACTTGCGTGACAACCAGCGTGCTGAGAGCGCATATTTGGTATATTTCATGGATGGCATCGAGCCATCTGACGTTCCCATCATAACAATGACCGCAGGCGTCATTCTCTGATGTGGTCAGCTCCCACCGTTCTTCGCTACCGCCTCGTTTCACACCACGGGCGCGTTCACAGTCCGTCTTGTGGTGCCTACGACAACCCTATGTGTGCCTTTCTGTCCCAGAAATAAGAAATAAAAAAGTTTTTCCTACCTTAGTCTTGAAGCAAGCACCTCTGGACTGCTTGCACACTCTCTGTGCTGACAGAATCCACGTATACACGGATGACTCTACCAGCCAGACTAGCTGCACCGGCTTCAGCTCATCTCATCGGGACACATGAAACTCTGTCACGTGAGCGCATCGACTGGTTTGGAGATCGCCCTGCAATGTGCCATCGATTATATCAAGCAACGACCGGCTAATCGATGGACAGTATTCTGCGACTTTAGGGCGAATAAATACATTGTCTTTCGTCGGCACTTTGTCGCAAACCATCGAACAACTTGTGTGGGAGATCAGAGCAACGCTGCTCTATGCGACTGAAAAAGGACACAACATTCTGTTCTAGCGGATACCAAGTCATTGTGGTATTTCCGGCAACAACCTTGCCGATGAAGCTGTCATAAACGCACTCGTACAAACAAACCTTATTTCTCTACCCTTATCTAGGATTGACGCGGCTGGATACTTAAGCTGGCGCAGAACATGACACTCCAGAAGTGGCATTCATCACGGTTTGCACATCATCGACTGTATTTGCTCGACCAACCACTAGAACTGCCGCTACGCTCTGGTCTTTTCAGGGAGGAAGGTACGGTTTAGCGTAATCTGCGTCCGGGAGTAGCCTTCACCAAAGTACAGTCATTTATGATTGGAATGGCCGACAACGCGCAATGCAACGACTGTACCATCATTGAGACTGCCCAGTACACACAAACGATAGGCTTTACCTCGCAGTGTTCAAAATCAACTGGACTGGCCCCACTGCAGTGGTCTAGTGGCTGAGGTACTCGGCTGCTCTCCTGCAGGTCGCGGGATTTAATCCTGGCTACGGCGGCTGCATTTCCTAAGGAGGCGGAAATGTTGTAGGCCCATGAGCTCAGATTTGGGTGCACATTAAAAAAACACCAGGTGGTCGAAATTCCTGGAGCCCTCCACTACGGCGTCTCTCATAATCAAATGGTGGTTTTTGGACGTTAAACCTCACATATCAATCAATCGAATCAACTGGACGGGAGTGATTTCACTGTCGAGAAGGCAATGGAACTATGGCACTGGCCATCCCAGTTCTGAAATGCAACAAACCGGTCTGTTTCTTTGATTGGGAGGTGAAACGTTGAAACTGCTACGCGTCGCCCAGTCAGTGACTTTTCTCTCCTCTTCTCTAACTTTCCTTCCCCATATCCTCTTCCCCACTGCAAGGTAGCTTACCGAGGCTCGGCCCTGGTTAACCTCCCTGCCTTTTTACTTATTCTTCCTCTCTCTCTCTCTTTCAGAAAGCTCATACCTGAACCTTACTTTGATATTGTCGCAACGTAGAAAGAAGAAGACACAAGACTTCGTTGCGACGACAGTATGCAAGGCTGTATTGAAGAACACAAGAGCATACGCCTCAGTGCCATCTTCCTTGGGAAACCAGCAGATGCTGCTCATGTTGCTCGCTTCGTTCCTTTCTGTTGTGCCGCCGACTATTAATCGTGACAGTATTGTCGCTATCAACGAATTTTTTTGATGACTGACTGCGTGGTCGTCTTCCATACATTGCCGCAATGGTATTGCTGCTCCAGTCGACAATCTTGGGACATTACTTCATCACTGGGGCAATAACAATATTTGTTGGAGTTTAACGTTTCAAAACCATAATTCCACGGAACATTTGTGCTCAAACGATTCCGAACCGCGAGGAATTTCTGCTCGACTGCTGGAGTCCTCACTATCCCGAAAGCAAATGAGTTTCAATACAGTCTCCTGAGTGTTGTCGGGTGAGACATTGGAAGTTTTTCTCTGGTTCCTTCGCGTCTCATTGTCTCCTGTACTTGACAGCTTACAAAGCTAGTAACGTGTCGTGTTTGGACAGCAGGAAATACGAAAATGCAAGTCCCATTCCGTAAGAAACTACTGAGAGATGCAGTGCGCGTATATTTAAAACTGTGCACTTTCACTGAAGTTCAGATGTCGAGCTTTAGAAGGAAAAATTATTTGCAATGCTGATTTTCCAAGACTTTTTGTTTCCGAGGTGCTTGGTTCTGTGAATAGGCGTGAGTGAAATGTAGGCATGCCAAAAAAAAAACCATTTGCATTGCCAATTACAAGAGCTTTTAGCATTTTGCGGATGATGTAAGTGCGTAGGGTAGAGACGAGGACGAGTTTCTTGGCGCATACTCGAAACGTCGAAACAACAACCTATTCCGGAAACACATAGGTCGAGGATATCAGTAAAAAAATTTATATCTCGTGTGTGAGGGCTCAAAGAACACGGGATCTCTTTGAAGTAAAAGCGTTAAAAAAGATTGCTAGCGTATCATCGAGATGAATACGCTCTGACTGAAAGAACCCGGACATCTTTCGCTTGGAATTCACTGTCATTCACCAGAGCCCTAAAGTAAGTTTTTTGTTTCTTGGAAGGTGCTTTTGTACACTGGCTTTGAATTTGTGTGGGATTCTCTACAGCTCCGTTATGCTAACAGCTGCGCACAGAATGTTTGATATTTAAAATAAATGCTGTATAACGCGGATGCTGTGGAAAAAAAAAAGACAGTAATTGTGACGCGGCTAGGTCGTCTAGTCCACGGTGTAGTATAACTCACTGCTTCGACAAGTGAACAATTAGACGAGGACTTTAAAATGCCTGACCGACTCATATGAAAGAAGCAAATGTATAGAAGTTAGTCTGTCTGCACGCAATCCGCTCATTACTGTGTCGCAGGGCGCAGTAAAATTGTAAATGCGTCTGGTATGTTGCCAGCGCTTCTTGGCCCACCAAATTTGGGATGTTTTTTGCAAGTTCAAGCAGTGACTACATGCTTCTTCCGGCAACCGCACCACATGGTTAGAAGAACCAGATGCACAGGTGGGTGTGCTAATGAACGGCGAAAAGCACTGCTTGTAATCCGTGTTCACCTAGTCAGCCCCAAGTCTGCTTATTTGTGAACATACCCGTCTCATTTTCCCACCTCTTGCTTACACACCTAACCATTCCAGACGCATGGACGCCAGTGCGGGGCCAGAACAATGGAGCGCTTTTACATCGATATCTCTTAAGAAATGTTTATAAACTATAACGTCGCGTGTATACCACATAATGCAAATCTGTTTTTTTTCATCATCTATCCTTCAGTTGTTCGTTTGGTTTTTGCCTGCGATGCTGCTGCAAAGGACATAGACTGGCTAATGCACGTAGTGGTAGTTAGTGGGAACATCAAAGCAAAATACCTGCGTCGGCTATGTTTTTCCGGCAACACCACGGAAGGTGATTGCTTTTCCACTACCTTTCCTTCGTCATTCCCGATCCTTGTGCCGACCGGTTGAGGTGCCCTTGTGAGGAGAGACAGTTACTGCTGGGCACTTTTGTCTTTTTGCTTTTAGAACCACTTAATGAGAAAAAGAAAGGAAATAACTATGCTCAAAACTACTCGCAGTTTCCCCGGTATTTCTGTCCAGTAATGGGATTTACGTTGTCGGAAATAATCGCTAAACCAACAAGCATCTAATGAGCTATGTTCCGCACTGAATGGCTGCCAGTGTTTACCTATTCAGAGGCTACTCAAGTTCATTAAGCAAACGACGTTCGCTGGTGTATTCAGAAGACCATAAACTGGATGATAGTGTGCTCTCTAATCAGATCTTTTATATGCTGCTCAAACACAGGCTAACCTCCCTGTCTTTCCTCATTTATTCCTCCTCCTCCTCAAACACAAAGCCAGCCAATAACGCAATTTTGACCATATATTTGTTGTAATATGTTATTTTGCTTTTCAGTCCTCTCATCCTATGTGAACAAAACATACATAATTTTAATCATTGCTTGCACATTATTATTGATTAATTATTTGCAAATCTCGTGGCCCGGATGTTATTTCTAGGCACCCGTGTACTTCTAGAACGAAAGCACTTCCTCTCGAGATGTTATTCATACACTGAAAAAGTCTCGTGAGGTAATTCGATTCCTGTTCAGAGCAGCCACTTTCATCTCGAGAATAAATTATCCCCAATGCATTAAATCAGTGGATTCATAAATGTTGCTCAGTAACCCAAAGGTCGCCGGTTGGATCCCGGCCACGGCGGCTGAATTTCGGTAGAGGCGAAATAGTCGTAGAGGCCCATGCATTGCGCGTTATCAGCGCACTTTAAAGGATACCAGTTGGTAGACAATTCCGGAGCCCTGCACTAAGACATCTCTCGTAATCACACCTTAGTTTTTGGGACATAAAAACTCTAATAGTGTAAGTGTAGCTTAACGCTATTCACTTCTTCCGTAGTGATATTTCAGCTTATAATCGCATCAATGCACCCTACTCGTGGTTGATGTTGTTAACAAATTGTAAAAAGCCTCCTTCTTGTGACAGATGAATAAAATAAGTATATAGAGCTTGCGCTTTATTATTCAGCTACAATTATTTATGGAATAATGGCTGATGCTTTTACAGAGTTTGTTGTCCTAATTGCAGGTAACTTTCTGAGGCGCTTTTCTTTGACGATTTAGACCGCACAATTCTTGCGTCGGCATCTGCGATTCTCCCATAGAAAAAATTCAGCAACGTCAGCAGACGATGTCGCGTTGTGATGTCACGGGTAGCAAAAATCTGTAACTTACTCACACAACGCCATTCTATTGCCAAGCGTATTTCTTATTTACACTTTCTTCATTTTATCTTGGTCCTTAAAGCCTATATGGAATTCTGAGCGCAAACTGTGCCTCATTTCTCGAAAAGTTTCACGACTATTGTAGATTGTCCTGTTAAAATTCCACGCAAGATACGAACAATCGAGATTATTCCAGAGGTCTCGCAACGACAAGTTATGAGGGTGGAATATTCGGTTGCACCTGTATAAATACCGAAGCGCTTTGCAGCTTGTTAGTTGATCGACGGCCGATGCGTGGTTCACCGATTTCCATGCCAGGGTGTATCGCTGTATTCTTTGTTTCCGGCCACAAGCTCGGCCAAAGAACAGCGTTTTAGCCTCGACGGACGAGCGGAGACAGGGTGGCCGCGAACGAAGAATAGCAAACAGTTTATTAGTACACGACTGCTCAGAAGGAAAGAACTCTGAGCGCCCGGTTTACAGCGCTTATATAGCCTTGATGCACCGGCGCTATCAGCATGTCGTCACACAAGCTTCGCATGACAACACACTCCTTCCCACAATGTTTATGGCCCATACCAATCGGGAGGATTCTTGCACGAGCACTGCTTTGAAATGTCTGAGTCTTGTGGCCACGTTGGGAATGAACTTAGCAAAATAGCTTAACAACCCTAAGTAAGCTCTCTACTTTGCCTCATTCACAGGTGCAGGAGCCTCCGTTAGAGCTTTTACTTTGTCATCTGACAGGCGTCTGCTACCTTCGTCGACGTCACGACCCCGTGACTATATATGTGACGCATCATGGGGGCACCATCACAGGAGTTGGCCACCAAGCCAAATACGCGCCGATCCCAGAGGCACTGCAAGACTATGGTAGGTGAGGAACGTTTGCTATCCCAGAAGCTGTGAAAAAGCAGGTTAAGTGCAGAAAGCTTTCCGTGATGAGTCAATACTTGTGCCTCACTGAGAAGAAAAATACAAACATGGCTTTTGCCTTTGAAGCATCTTAAGCGAATGCATTAGAGATCCTGTGATTGACCACTGCAACGAAGGTAAGAAAAACATAGCTTCACCGACCATTTCTTTTTGTCTTCGCGTGTATTGCACCTCAACTCCTCTGTTTTTCTTTCTCATCCCCATTTCTTTCCCCAGTGGAGGGTAACAAACAGGTAAATCTTTCGGTTAACTTCTTTGTGTGTGTGTGTGCGTGTGTGTGTGTGTGTGTGTGTGTGTGTGCACGCGCGCGTGCGCAGTTGTCTTGATTGGTTGCATGTGATGTCCAAGTCGGTGTACCAGTTATTACAGTAGTCGTCTGCTTATTCTGAGGCCACCAGTTCAGTCCTCGCCTAGGCGGTTATATTTTGCTAGAAGAAAAATAGTAGCTGGAAAGAATTGTGGCATGGCAGCCGCATCTGAGGAGAGCCACAAGCATTGAAGTGCTAGGAAAAGATGCAACTACGCCCCTTACGGCGAAGAGATGCATTCTGATTTAGCCGCTACGTCGCAACGCTGCTTAGTTCGCACTACCAAGATGTTTCCTCGGACACCGGTCACCGTATGAGCCATTTAAAGCTTTAATCCTAATACACAATCGTCATTTTGATTTCAAAGCGATATCTAGGGTATGCTTGAAAATAAGTTTTGAAGCCAATGATGCAAGTATGTTTTTTCTTCACAGTGAACTATAAATAAGCTTAGTTAAAAGCCACAAACTGCCTCAAAATCTGCCTGAAATGTTTTGATCACAAAGCAGAGCCGCTAATATTTAGACGCTAATTTTTTACAAAAAAAAAAAACACTCTAAGTGTCCTATCTTGAAGGGCGCACTCAGTTTCAAATGAAATAGACCGCCCGTTACACTTAGTCTTCAGTCAGAAATTTGCAGCCAGTCTTCAGTAACTACCATGTAGCCGTCATTGCGAAGCACTCTATTTGCTTTCTGTACTACACGGGACGGCTTTCTGCTCTCCCATAGTAGAGTACATCGTACTCTAAATCGTTAACAACTTTTTCTAAAAAAAGTAAACTCTCCCATACTAGAGTACCTAGTACTCTAATTTGTTACCAACTTTTTCTAAGCACACCTAGTACTCTGATTAATTAACAACTTTTTTCTAAACACAACTCTCCCATAGTAGTGATAGCAGAGTACTTAGAGCTCTAAATCGTAAACCACTTATTCTAAACACACATAGGTCAATGGAACGGCTTTATGTACTTTAAATTGTTAACCATTTTTTGTAACGAGACACGACTTTCTGCTTTTCTATAGTAGAGTATCAGGTACTTTATATTGTTAAACGCTTGTTCTAAACACACATAGACAGTGATAAGGATGTAGTGCGTTCTCGAAATCGTAGAACAGAACTTCGGATCATATAACACTGTACTGAGGGAAAAGTCGTATATTCGAAGCTCTTGGGATTTCAAACTCGAGGTAGACTACAAAACTGTTTGAATCAAGTGGAGTTCAGAATAGCGCCAATTCGCTGAGATTAAGACATGGCGCCGCTCTGTACGGAGAGAAGCCAGATACATGTATTTATATACATAGCCTCGTTCCTCAAAATGAGACGATACTACACATTTTTCTATATTTGTTATTTTTCAAGTGGAGGTGCCCCAACCCAACAAAAACCCTTTCGAACATTCCCGCGTGGTTGTCTCGCCTTTTTGTTGGCTGTCATCGTACGAACTGTTAAAGAGGAACCTGTCGTTGGGGGATGCACTTTCCCTGGAACTGAAAGCTGCGAAAGCGCAACGACATGGTAACGAGAAGCGCTATACCTTACAACATTATAGTGTATTTTATTACCTTATTTTGGTAACCTTCTAAAACAATAATTTCTCGACGAGAATCGCTTAGCAATGAAAAAAAAAACGCAGCACACACGAAAGATGAATGACGTTCTTGTATGCCTTGTAGGCTGCGTTTTACAGCTAAAAGTGGTATATGAGATCACAACAAGGGTCACGTGTGTCGTAGTTGCCCACTGCCGCCACGGGTGTTCGTAAACACTTTCATACAAAGTAAGTGTAAAAATTAAGAAAAATACAGTCACAATGGAACTTGAACGAGGGTATTCTGCATGACAGCTCAGTATTCTACCACTGAACCTCGCCAGTAGTTGAGATTTTACTGCAAACTGGCCATAGGTAGGCTTCATGTTTGGAAAAAAAATTGCGTTAATTCGAGTAATAAGAAGTTTGATAAGAGGAATCGAACAACCAAGTGTCGCGCAATGTGCATTGCGCTACGAGAGGGTCGTGGAATACTCAAACCCATTAAAAAGCGTGATCTTGTTCAAATAGTACTAGCTGTGCATACCCGCTCGCTTCTGGCATAATTCTTTACCGTCGGCAGCCACAGCAAAAAAAAAAAAAATGTACAAATTTTCTTGCAATTGTGCAGCGGATACCACATTTCTCTGAATACTAAGTATGATTTAGTGACGGCCTGCCTAATTCACAGTGATTTATGGCGTGGCACGTATTTGGGAAAAGTGCTTGCAGCAGCTCCCTAAAGGGTAAAAAAGGGCTCTGAAATGCTGGGTACCTGTTTTCGCTGTGACAGTGTTTCGCGTTCCGCGCCGGCTTGGCGTTTTTGTTTTCTTGTACTAAGTAATTATCTTCAATATGCACCAACTAGGCCCTCAAAACGTCCTTCTAACATATTAGATTTTACGTTTTTACACCGCCTGATCAGGAGGAAGGCCGTATTGGAGGGCTCGGGAAATTTCGATCGTAAGGTGTCTTTTAAGATGCGTGGACGTTGCACAGTATACGGGCATCTATCACTTTGCTTTATCAACGCCGCTGCAAGGATTGAAGCTCAGACCTTCCGGCCAGCAGCCAAGCACTGCAGCCGCTACACCAGTGCGCAGCATGGTGAGAGCTTTATCCCTGTATTCAGAAACTCTCCTCGGCATTTCACACCACGCATTCTGACACGTGACCTGCCTCGAACTGCAGATGTCGCTCGTGCAGGTCAGACTTCGATGCTCCGTCATTTTAGTACTACTTTTAGGTATGATAGTTGTCCACTGATCACATTATGGCTAGACTTGGCCATTCTTCTCCGGTTTCAGACAGTTCCCCCCACTTTGCTCATGTCATGTGGTTTTGGGCGTGATTCGTTACGTGATTTCAGTCACGTCACTTGTTCTTAAGTGACTTCTAGCCAGACAATGCCACTTCACTGAGTGTTAAGGCTTTTTTTCCCGCAAGGATGTTCCACCGTCTACGTGGCTAATGGCTGCTTTAGGTTAAGGGATTAGCCTAAGTGCATTAGCTTAAGCGGTTAGCTTAAGTGCATTACCTTAAGTAACTACCATGACTAGTTTCAACGGGGTTGATGCAGAAATATGTCACGTGAGCAGCTGACACTTAGTGTATTGTCTTCAATATTATAATTTAACAAAACTTGAAAGCTTAAGTAAGTGTTTTTTTGGGCTCCGAATTGACGTTAGTAACAGGACTAGATTTAACGAGATTTGTGGCTGCAACATGCCACGCGACTAGCTTTCATTTGCTGTACAGTTTTAGTTATGTGGTAAGCGGTTCGTTACGTGACATGATTTTAGTCTTCGGACGAGTTTGCGCAAGGCAGTGCAATTTGCGGTCCCGTGACTATCTGTTCCCAGATGTTACATGAATTTCAGTCACGTGACTTGTTACGTGAGTATTCATGATATTCAGTCACGCGAGTGTTGCTACGTGATGTTACGTGATGTTGCGTTTATGTAGTCACTTGACTATGTTACGTGATGTGTAATTTTTGAGACATGATTAGTTGCGTTATCATGCTTCATTTTCGCCACAGTGCTTACCTAACGTTAGGTGATTTTTAATCCACCCACTGGTTGTTACGTGTTGCGACATGATTTCGCTCCGTGAATGGTTGCTATATGATCTGTAGTCACCTAAAAGGCTCGTTCATCTTGCCCCGCAGTTGTGTAGGGGCTACGTTTCTCTGCTTCTCAAGGAAAGGTCGCGGGTTCAACCCCTGCGTTGGCGGTTGCATTTCGAAGAAAGCGAAACGGTAGAAGTCAGTGTAGTGCACGTGCCTCATATCGTATAGTATACGGACCTATACCATTTCGCTTTCTTCGATATGCAGCTGAGCCCCGTTGCGGTGGTCTAGTGGCTAAGGTACTCGGCTGCTGACCCGCAGGTCACGGGTTCGAATCCTGGCTGCGGCGGCTGCATTTCCGATGGAGGCGGAAATGTTGTAGGCCCGTGTGGTCAGATCTGGGTGCGCGTTAAAGAACCCCAGGTGGTCGAAATTTCGGGAGCGCTCCACTACGGCGTCTCTCATAATCATATGGTGGTTTTGGGACGTTAAACCGCACAAATCAATCAATCAATCGATATGCAGCTGACGTGGCAGAGATTGAATCCGCGACCTTTCCTTGAGAAGCCGAGAACCGTAGCCCCTACAATACTACGGGGCAAGATGAACGAGTCTTTTAGGTGACTACAGATCATATAGCAACCATTCACGGAGTGAAATCATGTCGACACACGCAACAACTAGTGAGATGAATAAAAATCACCTGACTTCAGGTAAGTACTGTGGCGAAAACGAAGTATGATAACGCAACTAATCATGTCTCTAAAAATTACACATGACGTAACAAAGCAAAGTGGCTAAATAAACGAAACATCACGTAAGATCACGTAGCAACACTCGCGTGACTGAATATCATGAATACTCACGTAACAAGTCACATGACTGAAATTCACGTAAGATCTGGGAACAGACAGCCACTGAACTGCAAATTGCACTACATTGCGCAAACTCGTCATAGGACTAAAATCACGTCACGTCACGAACCGCTTACCACATAACTAAAGCTGTACAGCAAATGAAAGCTAGTCGCGTGGCTTGTTGCAGCCACAAATATCGTTAGAACTAGTCCTGTTTTTGACGCGAATTCGGAGACTAAAGAACACTTACTGAAGCTTTCAAGTTTTGTTAAATTATAATAATGAAGACAGTGCACAAAGTTACAGCTGCTCAAGTGACATATTTCAGCATCAACCACGTTGAAACTAGTCATGGTACTCACTTAAGGTAATGTACTTAAGCTAATCGCTTAAGCTAATGCACTTAAGCTAATCACTTAAGCTAATGCAGGTATTAGTCGCGTGGACGGTGGAACATCCTTGAAAAAAAAAAACCTGTAACAGTCGGTGAAGTGGCATTGTCTGGCTAGAAGTCACGTAAGAACAAGTGACGTGACTGAAATCACGTAACGAGTCCCGGGTCATGTTTCCGCCCAAAAGCACGTGACACGAGCAAAGTGGGAGAAAATGTCCGAAGCCGAAGTATTATGTCCAAGTCTAACCATACTGTGATCAGTGGACAACTTTCATGTCTAGAAGTAGTACTAAAACGACGGAGCATCGAAGTCAGACTTGCACCAGCAACTTCTGCAGTTCGAGACAGGTCACTTGTCAGAATGCATGGTGTGAAATGCCGAGGAGAGTTTCTGAATACAGGGATAAAGCTCTCACCATGCTGCGCACTGGTGTAGCGGCTGCAGTGCTTGGCTGCTGGCCGGAAGGTCTGAGCTTCAATCCTTGCAGCGGCGTTGATAAGGCAACGTGGTAGATGACCGTATAATGTGCAACATCCGCGCACCTTAAAAGACACCTTACAATCAAATTTCTCGAGCCCTCCAATATGGCCTTTCTCCTGATAAGGCGGTGTAAAAACGTAAAATATAAGATGTTCGAAGGACGCTTTAAGGGCCTAGTTGGGGCATATTGAAGATAATTACTTAGCAGGAGAAAACAAAAACGCCTAGCAGGCGCGGAGCGCGAAACGCTGTCACAGCAAAAACAGGTAGAGCAGCATTTCAGAGCCCCTTTTTTACCCTTTGGGGAGCTGCTGCAAGCACTTTTCCCAAATACGTGCCACGCCATAAATCACTGTGTATTATGCAGGCCTTCACTAAATCATACTTAGTCATTATTCGGAGAATTGTGGTACCCGCTGCACAATTGCAAGAAATTTTGTACATTTTTTATGCTGTAGCTCACCACGGTAAAGAATTATGCCAGAAGCTACCGGGTATGCACAGCAAGTACTATTTGAACAAGATCAAGCTTTTCTAATGGATTGAAGCAATCGACGACCCACTCGTACCACAACGCACATTGCGCGACACTTGGTTGTTCGATTCCTCTTATCAAACTTTTTATTACTCAAATTAACGCAATTTTTTTCCTGACAAGAAGCCTACCTATGTCCAGTTTGCAGTAAAATCTCAACCACTGGCGTGGCTCAGTGGTAGAATACTGAGCTGTCATGCAGAATACCCCCGTTCAAGTTCTATTGTGACCGTAATTTTCTCAATTTTTTTTCATTTACTTTGTATGATAATGTTTACGAACACCTGTGGTGGCAGCAGGCAACTACGGCACACGTGATCCTTGTTGTGATCTCATATACCACATTTAGCTGTAAAACGCAGCCTACAAGACACACAATAACGTCATTCATCTTTCGTGTACGCTGCGTTTTTTTTTCACCGCTGAGAAATTCTCGTCGAGAAATTGTTGTTTTAGTAGGTTACCAAAATAAGGTAATCAAATACACTCTAACGTAGTAAGGTATAGCGCTTCTCGTTACCATCTCGTTGCGCTTTCGCAGGTCTCGGTTCCAGGGACAGTGCATCCCACAACGACAGGTTCCTCCTCAACAGTGCGTACGATGACAGACAACAAAAAAAGCGAGGCAACCACGCGGGAATGTGCGAAAGGGGTTTTTGTGGTGTTGGGGCACCTCAACTTGAAAAATAACAAATATAGAAAAATGTGTAGCATCGTCTCATTTCGAGGAATGAGGCTATATATATATATACATATATGTGGCTTCTCTCCGCACAGAGCGGCGCCATGTCTTAATCTCAACGAATTGGCGCTATTCTGAACTCCGCTTGATTCAAACAGTTTTGTAGTCTACTTCGAGTTTGAAATCACAAGAGCTTCGATTATACGACTTTTCCCTCAGTACAGTGTTATATGATTCGATGTTCTCTTTTATGATTACGAGTACTCACTATATACACCCTGATCACTGTCTGTGTGTGTTTAGAACAAGCGTTTAACAATTTAGAGTACCTGATACTCTACTATAGAAAAGCAGAAAGTTTTGTGTGTTTACAAAAAGTGGTTAACAATTTAGAGTAAATAAAGCCATCCCGTTGACCTGTGTGTGTTTAGAATAAGTCGTTTACGATTTAGAGCTCTAAGTACTCAAGTATCACTACTATGGGAGATTTGTGTTTAGAAAAAAGTTGTTAACAATTCAGAGTACTAGGGGTCTTTAGAAAAAGTGGGTGACACTTTAGAGTACTGGGTATTCTAGTACGGGAGAGTTTACTGAAGACTGACTGCGAATTTCTGACTGGAAACTAAGTGTAGCGGGTGGTCTATTTCGTTTGAAACTGAGTACGCCCTTCAAGAATAGGACACTTACAGTGGTTTTTTTTTTTGCAAAAAATTAAAGTCTAAATATTAGCGGCTCTGCTTTGTGATCAAAACATTTCAGGCAGAGTTCGAGGCAGTTTGTGATTTTTAACTAAGGTTATGTGAGTTCACGGCGCAAAAAAACATACTTGCGTCATTGGCTTCAAAACGTTTTTCAAGCATACCCTAGATATCGCTTTGAAATGAAAATGACGATTGTGTATTAAGATTAAAGCTTTAAATGGCTCATACGGTGACCGGTGTCCGAAAAAAATCTTGGTAGAGCGAACTAAGCGGCGTTGCGACGTAGCGGCTCAATCAGAATGCATGTCTTTGCCGTAAGGGGCGTAGTTGCTTCTTTTCCTAGCACTCCAATGCTTGTGGCTCTCCTCAGATGCGGCTGTCATGCCACATTTCTTTCCAGCTACTATTTCTCCTCTAATAAAATATAACCGCAAAGGCGGGGACTGAACCGGTTGCTTCAGAATGAGCAGATGAGCACTGTAAGAACTGGTACACCGACTTGGACATCAGATGAAACCAAGCGAGACGATGACACACACAAACAAAATGAAGTTAACCGGAAAAGCTTCCTATTTTTACCCTACACGGGAGATAAAGAAATGGGGATGAGAAAGAAAAACAGGGGAGTTGAGGTGCGTGCAATACACGCAAAGACAAAAAAAAATGGTCGGTGAAGCTATGTTTTTCTTACCTTCGTTGCAGTGGTGAATCACAGGATCTCTAATGCATTCGCTTAAGATGCTTCAAAGGCAAAAGCCATGTTTGTGATTTTCTTCTCAGTGAGGCACAAGTATTGACTCATCACGGAAAGCTTTCTGCACTAAACGTGCTTTTTCACAGCTTCCGGTATAGCAAATGTTCCTCATTTACCGTAGTCTTGCAGTGCCTCTGGGATCGGCGCGCATTTGGCTCGGTGGCGAACACGTGTGATGGTGCCCCCATGATGCATCGCATGTGTTGTCACGGGGTCGCGACGTCGACGAAGGGAGCAGACGCCCGTCAGACGACAAAGTTAAAGCTCTAACGGAGGCTCCTGCACCTGCGAATGAGGCACAGTTGAGAGCTTACTTAAGGTTGATGAACTATTATGCTAAGTTTGTTCCCAATGCGGCCACAAGACTCAAACTCTTCGACGCGGTGCTCGTGCAAGAAAACCTCCCGATTGGTATAGGCCATAAACATCGTGGGAAGGAGTATGATGTCATGCGAAGCTTGTGTGACGTCACGCTGATAGCGCCGGTGCATCATGGCTATATAAGCGCTGTGAACCGGGCGCTCAGAGTTCTTTCCTGCTCAGCACTCGTGTACTAATAAACTGTTTGCTGTTCCTCATTCACGGCCACTCTGTCCCTGCTCGTCCCTCGAGGCTACAACACTGTTTATTTGGCCGAGCTTGTGGCCAGTAAACATGAATAATCCAGCAATACACCCTGGCATGGATACCGGTAAACCACGCATCGGCCGTCGATCAACTGACAAGCTGCGAAGCGCGTCGGCATTTATACAGGCGCCACCGAATATTTTACCCTTATAACTTGTCATCACGAGACCTCTGGAATAATCTCAATTGTTCGCGTCTGCGTGCAATCTCAACAGGACAATCTACAATAATTGTGAACCTTTTCGAGCAATGAGGCACAGTTTGCGCTCAGAATTACATACAGGCTTTAAGGACCAAGATAAAATGAAAAAATGAGTTTAAATAAGAAATACGCTTGGCAATAGAGTGGCGTTGTGTGAGTAAGTCACTTACAAATCTTTGCTACCCGTGACACCCTAACGTCGCATCGTCTGCTGACGATGCTGAATTTTTCTAGGGGAGAATCAGCGATGACGGCGCAAGAATTGTGCTGTCTAAATCGTCAAAGAAAAGCACCTCAGAAAGTTACCTGCAATTTGAACAACAAACTCTGTAAAAGCATCAGCCATTATTCCATAAAAAAATTGTAGCAGAACAATGCAGCATGAGCTCCATATACTTAATTTCTTTCATCTGTCACAACAAGGAGGCTTTTTACATTTTGTTAACAACATCAACCGCGAGTAGGGTGCATTGATGTGATTATAAACTGAAAGATCACTACGTAAGATGTGAATAGCGTTAAGCTACACTTACACGATTAGAGATTTTACGTCCCGAAAACCAAGGTGTGCTTACGAGAGATGTCTTAGGGCAGGGCTCCGGAATTGTCTACCATCTGGTGTCCTTTAAAGTGCGCTGATAACGCGCAATGCATGGGCCTCTACCACCATTTCGCCTCTACCGAAATTCAGCCGCCGTGGCCGGGATCCAACCGGCGACCTTTGGGTTACTGAGCAACACTTATATATCCACTGGTTTCACGTATCGGGGATAATTTATTTTCGAGATGAAATTGACTGCTGTAAACAGGAATCGAATTACCTCGCCAGACTTTTTCAGTATATGAATAACATCTCGAGAGGAAGTGCTTTCGTTCTAGAAGTACACGGGTGCCTAGAAATAACATCCGGGCCACGAAATCTGCAAAAAATTAATCAATAATAATGTGCAAGCAATAATTAAAATTATGTATGTTTTGTTCACATAGGATAAGCGGACTGAAAAGCAAAATAACATATTAGAACAAATATATGGTCAAAAATGCGTTATTCGCTGGCCCTGTGTTTGAGGAGGAGGAGAAGGAGGAATAAATGAGGAATTACAGGGAGGTTCGCCTGTGTTTGATCAGCATATAAAAGATCTGATTAGAGAGCACACTATCATCCAGTTTATGGTCTTCTGAGTACACCAGCGAACGTCGTTTGCTTATTGAACTTGAGTAGCCTCTGAATAGGTAAACACTGGCAGCCATTTAGTGCGGAACATAGCTCATTAGCTGCTTGTTGGTTTAGCGATTATTTCCGACAACGTAAATCCCATTACTGGACAGAAATTCCGGGGAAACAGCGAGTAGTTTTGAGCATAGTTATTTCCTTTCTTTTTCTGAATAAGTGGTTCTAAAAGCAAAAAGACAAAAGTGCCCAGCAGTAACTGTCTCTCCTCACAAGGGTACCTGAACCGGTCGGCACAAGGACCGAATATGGCGAAGGAAAGGTAGTAGAGAAGCAATCACCTTTCGTGGTGTTGCGGAAAAACATGGTCGACACGGGTATTTTGCTTTGATGTTCCCACTAACTACCACTACGTGCATTAGCCAGTCTTTGTCCTTTGCAGCCGCATCGTAGGCAAAAACCAAACGATTAATTGAAGGATAGATGATGAACATATTTGCATTATGTGGTATACATGCGATGTTATAGTTTATAAACATTTCTTAAGAGATATTGATATAAAAGCACTCCATTGTTCTGGCCTCGCACTGGCGTCCATGTGTCTGGAATAGTTAGGTGTGTAAGCAAGAGGTGGAAAAAGGAGACGGGTATGCTCACAAACAGCAGACGAGGGGCTGACTAGGTGAACGTGGATACAAGCACTGCTCTTCATCGTGCATTAGAGCACTCACCTGTGCATCTGGTTCTAACCACTTGGTGCGGTTGCTGGCATAGGAGCATGCAGTCACTGCTTGAACTTGCAAAAAACATCCCAAGCTTGGCGGACCAAGAAGTGCTGGCAACATACCAGACGCATTCCTAATTCTACTGCGCCCTGTGACACGGTACTGAGCAGCTTACGAGCAGCCAGACCAAGTTCTATACATTTCCTTCTTTCATAAGAGTCGGTCAGGTATTTTTAAGTCCTCGTCGACTTGTTCACTTGTCGAAGCAGTGAGTTATACTACACCGTGGACGAGAAGACCTAGCCGCGTCACAATTACTGTCTTTTTCTTTTCAACAGCATTTACGTTATACAGCATTTATTTTAAATATAAAACATTCTGTGCGCAGCTGTTAGCAGAATGAGCTGTAGAGAATTCCACTCTAATCCAGAGCCAGTGTAGAAAAGCATCTTCCAAGAAACAAAAAACTTACTTTAGGGCTCTGGTGAATGACAGTGAATTCCAAGTGAAAGATGTCCGGGTTCTTTCAGTCAGAGCGTATTCATCTCGATGATACGCTAGCAATCTTTTTTTAGCGCTTTTACTTCAAAGGGATCCCGTGTTCTTTGAGCCCTCGCGCACGAGATATAAATTTTTTACTGATATCCTCGACCTATGTGTTTCAGGAATAGGTTGTTGTTTCGACGTTTCGAGTATGCGCCAAGACACTCGTCCTCGTCTCTACCCTACGTGCTTCTATCATCAGCAAAATGCTAAAAAAAGCCCTTGTAATTGGCAATGCAAGTGGTTTTTTTAGCATACCTACATTTCACTCACGCCTATTCACAGAACCAAGCACCTCGGAAACAAGAATGCTTGAAAAATCAGCAGTGCAAATATTTTTTTCTTCTAAAGCTTGACACCAGAACTTCAGTGAAAGTGCACAGTTTTATATATACGAGCACTGCATCTCTCAGCAGTTTTTTACGCTATGGGACTTGCATTTTCGTATTTCCTGCTGTCCATACACGACACCATTACTAGTTTTGTAAGCTGTCAAGAGGACGAGACAATGGTACGCGAACGAACCGGAGAAAAATTTCCAATTTCTCACCCGACAACACTCAGGAGACTGTATTGAAGCCCATTTGCTTTCGGAACAGTCAGTACTGCAGCAGTCGAGCAGAAATGCCTCGCGGTTCGGAATCATTTGAGCACAAATGTTCCGTGGAATCATGGTTTTGGAACGTTAAACTCTAAAAAATATTGTTATTGCGCCAGTGTTGAAGTAATGTCCTAAGCTTGTCGACTGGCGCAGCTACGCCGTTGCGGCAATGTATGGAAGACGTCAACGGAGTCA
Source organism: Rhipicephalus microplus (assembly GCF_043290135.1). Taxonomy (NCBI): domain Eukaryota; kingdom Metazoa; phylum Arthropoda; class Arachnida; order Ixodida; family Ixodidae; genus Rhipicephalus; species Rhipicephalus microplus. The sequence continues at coordinate 59,838,477 of NC_134708.1, forward strand.
GACATCAAGAAAATGCACCTTGATGAACACCGGTGGTGACAATACTGCCCCGATTAATAGTCGGCGACACAACAGAAAAGAACGAAGCGAGCAGCATGAACAGCAGCTGCTGGTTTCCCAAGGAAGACGGCACTGAGGCGTATGCACTTGTGTTCTTGAGTTTCAATACAGCCTTGCATACTGTCGTCGCAACGAAGACTTGTGTCTTCTTGTATCTACGTTGCGACAATATCATAGTAAGGTTCAGGTATGAGCTTTCTGAAAGAGAGAGAGGAAGAATAACTGAAAAGGCAGGGAGGTTAACCAGGGCCGAGCCACTGATCTCCACTAGGGTTGCTGGATGGCGCTTCGCCGCTGTCGCGGCCTGGCGCGCGCACGGCCACCGGAAGTTCAATGGCTCGTCCCGGAAGTTGAGCGTCTGCTACGCTTCTCAACCGCTGATCACCGTTCCCATTGACGCATTTTGCATTTTGTTCTCACCTAATTGCATTTTGGTGATACACATCGCGTTCAGATCACAACTTATGCTATACCGAAACATGCGACGTTAATATGAAGCAGTTTATAATTGCGAAGGAGAACGAAAATGTCACTTAGGTATCGGTTCGAGAGGAGACGACGCAGCTCGAACGGGATTTATGCTGGCGAGTGCACTTCATGATTCGTGTTAGGATGCACGTCTTAAAATAAATTAACAGTCATGAAGGGGCTTGTATTAGTCGAAAACAATAAATCAACAGCCGTGAAAGGCCTTGGATTATCGGAAAATCAACTAGCTAAGCGAGTTCGATAACAACGGGGAGGAAGCTGCCTGAAACAGAATAACCGATTTGATGTTTGCTACGTGCCGGCCAAAAAAAAAAAGCCGTGTTTCATTCACAGTTATGCTTATTTATTACTGCGAGTGCAAAATGCTGTAAGTAAAAAAATATGCTGGCGTCAAGCATATTATAGCAGTCTAACAGTTTCTGAATTATACCACTAGCATCTTAGACAGCTATCATAGCACCACTGAGATATATAACGCAGATAGGAGCATTTCAGAAATTGAAAGAAAAAATTGGGCACTTAAAATTCAAGACCTCGCGCTTTGTAACGCAATGGACATGTTTTTCCAATTCCGTTTCATTGCTTACAGTACATGGTTTTCAGAGTAAGTCTGCCAAACAATTCCTCAATCACAGCTTCTCACAGCAACATGTAGATTTTATTGTGCTCCGAGCTAATTTGTAGGGCGTCATTTTTAAAGAACTCAGCAGATGAACTACGAAAGAAGGTAGCGCCCATTCAGGCGATTTCAGTGTCTAATAAACGTAGCATCAACTGTAGGGGTAGTTATACGAACGCTAAACGAGCGAACTGCGATGGCCGAACAGTATGCTTTTTTTTTCCGGGCCGCTATACCAAAATGCCGAGATGTCGTACTATACCTTTTCCAGGTGCTTCGGGAAAGAAAACAAGGTGGACACGGCGTCAGGCTGTAGCCGAGTTCGTGCGCCCGTTCTGTCAAAACAGTTGTCAGTAAAGTGTTCACTGCAGAGTCTGCTACCTGGGGATGGAGTCCATTTGTCCCTTCTAAAGTTTACCACCCAACGCCGGTATAAATCCGGCTTAGAGCGTGGGAACCTGCGTAACAAGAGCCACAGCTTAACAACGACACTGATATGACGTTTGCGTTTCGCTGCGTATCACGCACGTCGCACAGAATATTGTAATACTTACAAGTGGAACGTCTTCCCAGACGACTTCTCTGGTCTGCTGGTGCAGTTGACGGCGCAACAAGCAGGCATTTTTAACGGAATGCTTGGGAAACCAGCCCATACGTAGCACGCGCTATGCTGGAACGGCGGCCATTTGTCCGACTTCCGGGACGAGCGCTCGAACTTCCGGCGGCCGCACGCCGGAGAGCTCAAAGCGCCATCCAGCACCCTAGTGGAGATCAGTGGACCGAGCTTTGGTAAGCTACCCTGCAGTGGGAAAGAGGAGATGGGGAAGGAAAGTTATAGAAGAGGAGGGAAAAGTCACTGACTGGGCGACGCGTAGCAGTTTCAACGTTTCACCTCCCAATCAAAGAAACAGACCGGTGTGTTGCATTTCAGAACTGGGATCGCCAGTGCCATAGTTCCATTGCCTTCTCAGTCCAGTTGATTTGATTGATTGATATGTGGGGTTTAGCGTCCCAAAACCACCATTTGATTAAGAGAGACGCCGTATTGGAGGACTCCAGGAATTTAGATCACCTGGTGTTTTTTTTTTAATGTGCACCCAAATCTAAGCACATGGGCCTACAACATTTCCGCCTCCTTAGGAAATGCAGCCACCATAGCCGGGATTCAATCCCGCAACCTGCGGGAGAGCAGCCGAGTACCTTAGCCACTAGACCACCGCAGTGGGTCCAGTCCAGTTGATTTTGAACACTGCGAGGTAAAGCCTATCGTTTGTGTGTACTGGGCAGTCTCATTGATGGTACAGTCGTTGCATTGCGCGTTGTCGGCCATTCCAATCATAAATGTGTGTACTTTGGTGAAGACTACTCCCGGACGCAGATTACGCTAAACCGTACCTTCCTCTCTGAAAAGACCAGAGGGTAGCCGCAGTTCTAGTGGTTGGTCGAGCGAATACAGTCGATGATGTGCGAACCGTGATAAATGCCACTTCTGGAGTGTCATGTTCTGCGCCAGCTTAAGTATCGAGCCGCGTCAATCCTAGATAAGGGTATAGAAACAAGGTCTGTTTGTACGTGTGCGTTTATGACAGCTTCATCGGCGAGGTTGTTGCCGGAAATACCTCAATGACTTGGTATCCGCTGGAACAGAACGTTGTGTCCTTTTTCAGTCGCATAGAGCAGCATCGCTCTGATCTCCCACACAAGTTGTTCGATGGTCTGCGACGAAGTGCCGACGAAAGATAATATATTTAGTCGCCCTGGAGTCGCAGAATACTGTAAATCGATTAGCCGGTTGTTGCTTGATATAATCGATGGCACCTCACAGGGCAATCTCCGAACCAGTCGATGCGCTCACGTGACAGAGTTTCATGTGTCTCGATGAGATGAGCTGAAGCCGGTGCGGCTAGTCTGGGTGGTAGAGTCATCCGTGTATACGTGGATTCTGTCAGCACAGAGAGTGTGCAAGCAGTCCAGAAGTGCTTGCTTCAAGACTAAGGTAGGAAGAACTTTTTAATTTCTTATTTCTGGGACAGAAAGGCACACATCGGTTTGCCGTAGGCACCACAAGGTGGACGGTGAACGCGCCGATGGTGTGAAACTGGATGGTAGCAAAGAGCGGTGGGAGCTGACCACATCAGAGAATGACACCTGCGGTCGTTGTTATGGCGGGAACGTGAGATGGCTCGATGCCATCCGTGAAATATACCAAATATGTGCTCTCAGCACGCCGGTTGTCGCGTAAGTCGCAAGCAGATGGTCCCGAGTCAATAAAACTGTTCCGGCTGTTGAGGTTGTTTGTGGTAGCCGAGACAAACACGTAGTGCCTGTGCTTGCACGCTCAGAAGTGCTCGAATGTGTGACTTGCAAGTTTTAGTAAGCATTGGAGAGCTTCATAAGTTTACTAGGCTACATGCCTGGTGGACAAGTAATTTGGGGCTCTTCTTTCGACGTCTCTGTGCCTCCACGTCGCTTGCAACGACAGCCTAGATACGACAAAGTACGTAGGAATAAGTAAGAAAAACCAATAAAAATCAGATTAATGGAGAACGGGCTTGGACATGCCCTTTCGAACGTTGATGTGCCGTGAACAAGACAGCTAGTCATAAATTTCTCGCTTCGAACATGAAAAGAAAAAAAAAAACAAGACAGAACAATGCCACCTTGTCTTGATAAAGTATGGCTGCCTGCTTCTACGAAATTAACGTGGTCGTAAAGGCCAATGAGCTGTCAGAGTAAAATTCGTCTGCCTTTACGTACATTTTCTTGCGACTTATACGTCGGTGGCTGACAACACGCACATTTCGTGTCCTTCGTTCTGGAAGAAGGATGGAGCAGCCAGAATGTCCAATATCTGCTCGGTTTAGTATACTTCGTTTTCATTTTGCCGTTTGAGGAGTTTCCGACTCAGGAACCGGGGAAGTTTTGTGTACTCCAAGGAGATTAAAAAATATCGGAGCTAGACATCTTTCATAATCATACCCCATTAGAGGTCAAAGAATAACGTTCTTCCGGAGTAAATACTGATTTAATTATGAAAAAAGATATTCCTTTTCTCGACGAAAGTAATGTACCCGGATGAGCATGCGTAACGTGATTCCTCACTAAGATGCAAAAATGTAAAGTTTGTTTAAAAATTCAGGTACACAAATAATCGTGTTCCGCAGAATGTGCCCAGGACAATCAGTATTCACCTTACATTGCGCGTAAGGAAAACGATGCGTTTCTTCACTGTGAGCTAACTTCTTATTGTGTCATGGTACAATGACGAACGTCTTGTTTCACCTCCAGTCAAACATACACGTCCACATGCGCACATGTACTAACACGTAGGGAACATAATTATTGATTGATATGTGAGAGGTAACGTCCCAAAACCACTATATGATTGTGAGAGAAACCGTAGTAAATGGCTCCAGAGAATTAGACCACCTGGAGTTCTTTAACGTGCACCCAAAAGTAAGCACACGGGCCTACAGCATTTTCACCTCCATCAAGTGTTATGAAAGTGGTACTGGCGTCTAACCCTACTAAAGTGAAGTTATATAATCACTGACAAACTGTTCGGCTGCACAGGCAAGCCAAGGGAGCATCAACCTTATTTTTCAGATTGTGTTGCTAATGCAGCCAACCTTTTTCTTGGCATCGTCAGGCGAAATTACGAATGTGTCAGTTTGTACGCACAATTTGTTGCTTTAGCATGCCGGGCTACCGTCGTCGTAAACATGGGACCTAAAGCCCCTTTAAAGAGTCTGATAGGTGGGATCACCACCGCACAAATGGTTGTGCCACAGCACTGTCTGTCCACTTTTTTCAGTCACTGAAAGTAGTTATGTCGATCGGTGTTCGAGACCAAACCAGCAACTTCCGTACACTCACAGTCGTCATAAGTGCACCGACCTCTAGTCACCCCACTCACGTAGCTGTTCGACATTGTCGTCGATGTGGTTCGAAAGATAATGCAAGTTTCTAACCTTTCAGTAGGCATGTTCGTGAGAGCTGTGAGCTTTTGGGCAAACATTCGGCTAAACTCATTTTAAAGCACAGTGTATGCAGCTTACCTTTTGCCCTAGGACACTTGAAGGGTGACCACAGAATGGTTGTAAAGTAACGCCCAAGCATCGTCCCGCACACGCACAAAGAACAGGCCTCCGCCGCGCACCCCGAAGTTCCACAGCGTAAACGTCCAGTGGGAGCAGTGGTCTCTGCATGATTAAAAAAATTCACGTGATGTTGCGGTTTTTATGCTGTTGTTGAAAGGCTGCACTTCACCGTGGCAACTTCCTTACCCTCCGGAATTCTTCGCCAGACAGGCCGGAATGCTTGACTTTGTGATATATAAAAAAAGGTAGAAGTGTGAAGCGTGTTCATCAGATAAAGCTCAACATTGTCACGTCGACACGGTGATCATGTGTTCAGAACACAAGCTGATAAAAATGAGCCTGTGCTAACTGGGACCCAGTAAAAGATAAACTAACAGTACAAGGAATACACGCTGAACTCTGATAGCAGCGTGCACAGACTTTGGTCATCGACAATCTAATCGTTGTGAAATGCGTCGGCTTATTTCACCCGTCATGAGCGAAATCGAGTGTGTTCTTCGTTAACGCCTCTCCTGCCTTCGCGAAGCTTCACTTCTCTATCGCCTTTGGCTGGGAGTTGCTTTCACTAAAGCTTATACTACGTTAATCGGAATGACTGACAGTGCGGCATGCGATGTTTGCGGCACCGATGGAAATATCTTACACCTGCTGTGCCGCTGACCTCGATTTGCCTCAGACAGACAAGTACTTGCCAACGCAATGCGGGGACTGGATGATCGGCCTCTTTCTGTGCAGGCGCTATTACAGCAACGTCCACATCCCTCGACAGCCCACAAAGCAGTGAAAGACCTGCTGTGTTTTTTCAGAAAGACGGGTTTGTGTGAACGCCTCTGACTTGCGGCGGAGTTCTACGCGCTGCAGGAAAATTACTGTCAGTCTCTTCTTTTTTTTCCTCCTCTTCCCTCTTTCTCATCGTTCTTGTCCCCATCCCTAATCCCCCATTGTAGGGTAGCCAACCGGATGTCTTTCTGGTTAACCTCTCTACCTAATCCCTTTTGTTGCTTTCTTCCTTCCATCCTCTCCTGGCTCTACTAAAGCTTATGCAGCTTGGGAGATGTAAGGCACGAAAATTTTCCATCATAACGCATAATTAGAATTCACCGCCTGAGCACTACGTACAAATGGTTAACCAGCGAAAGCTGAAACGTGCCGCACCAGTGTTTAGCAGTGGGTTCAACCCAACGCTGCACTGAAGCCTTTCACAAATATTGGCAACATGTTCAGGCTTTATTATTTAGGTTAAACCACGGTGTAATAATAAATTAGGTGATGACAGTACGCCCGGCGCTGCGTCCAGACTGTGTTCGCCACCTAGGCTGTTTTCGTTTTATGTAACAGATTGCGCTCATAGAGGGTGAATCAAGGCTCTAACTGGGCAGTGACTCTGATCAGAAGGTTATTGTTGCGGAGACTCACTTGTTTATTACGCTCTTTATACACATATAAATGCATGTCAATAAATTATTACACTGTAAGTGTGCTGTAAATTAATTGATCTCTTAATTTTATATGCAGCTTATTTGCTAACAGTGTTTTTGTCATATAAATGCTTCGACAGCAGTAACCGTTTGCCTGGAGAGTGGTCGCATTTTGACGTGAAGGCACTAAAGATCTAGTTCCGCTGAAATTCTGGTGTTGGTAGTGCCTGCGTCGAAATCGTTGGTTCGGAACAAGACAGCAGCGTTGTCCGTGAGAGAAAATTTGAGCTATTTGCAATGGGAATAGTAGCCCGAAGGTAAAGAGACGTTAGCTATTAGGAATGTCATAGTCTGCATGCGTGTGTTGTGCGCACGGATATCCCTGTTGCGTTTACTTCGTCAGAAAACTTTCAACTAATGTATCATGAAAGTTGCTCTTGTTTTATAAAAAACTTGAATCGATACGCTACTCTTCTTCACTATTGTTGTTAGCTTCACGCATATGACTTCATTTCGGCTTCTGGCAGTGTAAGTAGCATAGTATAGTAGGAAGAACTTCATTGGGTGTCGAAGATCGACCATGGGTTAGCCCGTACCACACCCATTTTGGCACTGTCGGGCCAGTGTCAGCAGCCATACTTTGAGCTGTTTTATAAAGCCGCTTAAACTTCAACTTGATCATTTGCTTGGTGAAGCTCCAGGCATTTCATAGTTTATACAATGTCCTAGGTTATATTCAATGTAAAAAAAGTGGTTACTAGACAGCACAAACAAAGGCCGGTGATAAAAATTATTAGGTAACAGGAAGTTTCTCCGAAGTCTTGGATTTGAAGACCAGGCACTTTTTTCGCTGAAAGGCTGTGACGCACTCCTCCAAGTAACCATTCATTGGCATCATTAAAAGCATTTATTTTCAAAATTCAACCAATGCGAAAATTATCTAGAATTAATCGCATATGATGACCATCACATGGATTCGTCGCGTGCTGCAATTAATCTCGTTCAGTCTCCTGGCATCCCGACGAGGGTGCAGGAAGCTAAGCAAGGAGAGATGACCTGAGAGAAAGAAAATACGTCACGGACGCGTCGTGACTCTGAGCACTTTTTTTTTCATTTATTCAAACGCATGGTGTACATTCAATGTTATCGCGACAAAGCGGCCACCCGTGGCATCTTTTGTAATCAAGCAGCTCGCGATGCTCGAATCAGGTAATGGCCGTGAATCGGGCGCGGTCGTTTTGGTATATGACATCATTTGCAAGTTAGCTTTTACAAAATAGCATGGAAGAGCTCGTTTCAGAATTTTTTTTTGTGTCGGCGTTTGAGTAGATGTCGACATTGTTGATTATGAGCGAGAAATTGTCAACTTGTCCTCCATCAAGAAATCGAGGAAATTGCAAACAAAACAAATATTAAAATTTCTGCGTTCGAGTGAGGGTTGAATTCAGGCTTTCAGCGTCGCAAACACGTGTGCCAACATTGAGCCACAATATTTATCTTACACCGCATGTACAGTGTACATTGTGTGATTTTATTTAAAACCAGTGTTGTTACGTTATGTCTTCGTAATCCAGTTAATGATGCGCCAGGCGTCCCAAGATGTGAATTAAACAACCAGTGGGTGTTTTAAATGTCCACCCATTACAAAATCACTCAGACACATTTAATCAACATAAGTGGCAGATCTATTACATATGTGAACAGCTGCGAAGGTTTGCGTGTTGCCCTAAACACGCGTAGTGAGCCCTGTGCTGATTCGGAAAAGGAATAACTATGGCATAGTGGCTCCTTAAAAACTGTCCTTGCAATAGGCATTCAATATTACTTTGAAACGGCCAACGTTATCCACATTATCATTTGTTTCTTTGTGATCCGGTTGAGGCATGCACTGAGAACCAAGGTAGACTAGCAATTGAGAAGGTGATGGATACGGGGCTTGATTATGCTACCGCCATCTACTCTAAAAGGCGATGCTCAAAGGCCCTCCATTTATTTTAAAATTGACCTAGAGAGAGTGCCTTCGTTCTAGTTGAGTCTGAAAATTCATTGCGAAAAGTGACCCCCGAGCTCGCCTGTAATGTTTTGGGCTCACGCGTTCTCATAAGCCTCAACTACAGGGTGGCAATGTCAACTGCAGGGTTACCACGCTGAAGATTTGTCGCAGGGCCCCTTTAACCTCTACTCTAGTATGATCACGCAACAAAAAAATACTCGGACGAAACATACTTAGCACACCCCGAGTAATGATTAATAAACTGTCTCAAAACTAAATGTATGAAAATAAATTTAGTTAGGAGATTGGTCTGGGGGTGTAATTTTTTTAGCGTGTCATTTTTGCCGCGCAATTTTTACCCCTTGTCGACGTCACCTATGGAGAACTGTCTGAGAAAGTGTCAAATCGATACAACGTTTTTTAGAGGCACCCAATATTCTAATGCTGCAACAATATTGCCATAATATGTTAAACTATGTGTCTTAAAGTACCTATTCCTAATTAGGTTAATAGGTTTTCTTAATTTCAACATAATTGATGCACTCTTTTGGCCTAAATATAATGAAATATCAGGCTAGAAATATTGCACAAGTTGATTTTAGTTATGTGTGTTTTGAGGAAAGAAAGTGCAGCCGAGCGTTGCGAAGCGCCCGTGAATCCGGAGGTCATTCAGACAGCGTCTCTAGCCACAATCCGTAGTTTTATTCCTGTCAAACAAATTCATAGGAATGGAGGAGGAGAAGCAGAAGAAAGAGTACATGACGCATGGGCGGCTGCCGGATGTGAATACAGATGACGTAGCAATGATAGCAGAAAGATCATACTTTTCACAAGGCTCGCAGGGCACATCCCGTCGAACGATTCGACGAACGTGTTAGTACTTTCGTAAAAGTGATCACATGCGACATTACACTAAAAATCAAGGTAAATTAAGCCAAATGTATTACGCGGGATGTTCAATTCACACCCAGCTTGAACTCAAAGCTCGATATATTTCGCTCTAAATTATCGTCTCGTTGATACAAATAGCAAAAATAAACGGCGTAAATAGTGACGCACATAGGGTGTCAGTGCGTAGAGTAAAGAGTCATCACCTTGCCTAGAATGCTGCTTAGATGAAGTCTATAACTCTTTGCTTCTTTATGAAAATCGGGTCATGCGTAGCTTGGCGCTGGTTTGCCTGACCTGCTTTCTTTCCTTTTTTCCTCTTTTCCTTTCTTTCTTTCGTTCTTTCTTTCTTTCCTTCGTTTTTTTCTCTCTCTTTCTCTCTTTCTTTTTTTTTCAATTTCCCTTCCTTCCTTCCTTCCTTCCTTCCTTCCTTCCTTCCTTCCTTCCTTCCTTCCTTCCTTCCTTCCTTTTTTCTTTCTTTCTTTATTTCCGTTTTCCTTCTTATAGCATTGCGAAGAATATATGCAGCTATGCGACTGCAGCGAAATATATTGCGATTTCTTTCTTTACATCACAGTTCTATTATCACCCTTAAAATAGGTGTATTTTTAATCTGATAACGAAAAAATTGTCAGCGAAGCTCCTTTCTCGTAGTAATCAAATCTAAAGTTGATAACCTTGAACGCTCGATTGTTGAGTTATTCAGTCAGGCAGTTAGCACGGGGTTCTCATAGCCGGCGGAACCAATATCACAGTGAAAGGACGTGTTCACAGTATGAACAGCATCCTTCGGCCCCGGTTCTGTTCAACGGTGCATCTGCAATACCGATGTAGGAAATGCGCTCCAAAATTGAATTCTTTTTGCTGGTTTAGTGGTCCGCCCAATGCGATTAAAAACTCTTCGGCCCTCTAACTTGCACCTGACATGCAGCGAATGCCCATGTACGCGCTAAAGGTGGTTATGACTCAATGATCAGTGTACGTGCAGTTAAAAGCAACACAAAAAGGAACAATAAAACCATATTCCATACATTGCTTAGGGCGGCAACAACTAGGCGCATCGACAGCTTTCAAACCAAGTTTTTATTTCAAAATGCCGATCTTGGTGATGCCACGAAAACGAATCAGCGAAAGTGTGATAAATGTAGCATTTACTACTGTTTTTATTGGGCGCATGAGCGCGTGTCCCTTTATGTCTCTCTTTCTCTCTCTCCCTCTGTCTCTTTCTCTCTATGTGTGTGTGTGTGCGCACGTGTGTGCGTGTGTGTGTGTGTGTGTGTGTGTGTGTGTGTGTGTTCTTCCAGAATAGTAAAGCCACCGTCATGATTTTAAGTTTTTCAAGCTTCATGCCGGAAGAAAATTCCGCATGCCGACGACGACGTGCTAATAGATCGATGAGAGGTACACGAACGCTTTATTTTGCCGCACGTTTCTCTCTCTGGTGCTTGGAAATCTAGGTCACGGTTTCTGGACATCAATGTCTGCGGTTCAACTTGAAACTCTCTGCCCTGAGAATCATCGTGAAAACAAACTTGCATCACCTAGCTATTAGCCTTGCAATGACCTATAAACGCAAACTAGAATTAACCTGCGTCACGTAGGTAAGTAAGGATTAGAAAAAAACTCAGAAGCACACAGATTAGTCCTTACTTATTGTAACATTTCAAGCCTCGCGCGACTTGTAGCGCAAGTTTTCTGTTATGTTCTTGTTCTTTAAAAAATTAAAGCGTTTGTGCAGCTATTTCAGGAAAACGAATGCTGTACCGATGGCTTAGGGGTATCATATCGTGATCAAGAAGGTGGCATGACAACAAATGCATGAACGTGCCTTTACAACAATGACAAGGAACAAAATGGATAGATGGAGAGATAGATAGATAGATAGATAGATAGATAGATAGATAGATAGATAGACAATAGATAGATAGATAGATAGATAGATAGATAGATAGATAGATAGATAGATAGACAGATAGATAGATAGATAGATAGATAGATAGATAGATAGATAGATAGATAGATAGATAGATAGATAGATAGATAGATAGATAGATAGATAGATAGATAGATAGATAGATAGATAGATAGATAGATACGCTCGAACTGAATTTGGTTTGCTAAGAAATGCTTCGTATTCAAAATAAGTTGCTGATTTTATCACATTGCAGACCATCCACTTCACCTTCTATCTTGCAAAAGGTGCTTAAATTGGTTCTTCTTCTAAAACGCCTACAGTGAATTATTCCTAAGCCGGCTCCAGATGACGTCATCATTTTTTGCACACGGAAATGCCGCGAGCAGTGTCGTTTATTATCATAATAGCACCTCTGTTCCTGGTTGCTTTTAGGATTTGTTCGCAATACCAATGTGTATAAAGAAAAACAACGTGCTGATCTCTTTGTTCCGTTTCTTGAGCGTACATGCACCTTTTCCTTTGATCTTCTCGAAACAGCTGTCATGTAGGTTCTCTGTTCATGTAGTGGAGGCATTTTTAAATAAATATTCGTATTTGCACGGATGTTCTTTCCCCTTCGAGTGATCTGCCGCATAATAACGAAACATCGTAAGCACGATCGCCGCTTCAAGACGTGTAATAAGTAAGACAGACAAGTACAGCTGCTTGTTTTCGCACTTTTGGTGTTTTTGAAATTGCACACATTGCTGACCTCTCTTTGGCTCTTCAGAAGGTGCTAGCCCTGTACGGAAGAAATAGCTGACGCGAAGAACCCTTAAGAAGGCTTCATTGGCTCATATATGCAGCCCTTTGCCTAATATGAATCTGCAGGCATGCTGCAGAATTTATCAAGGCAGTTGTGTGCTGTGTTTTATATAACTCATCAGTCCAGAGCATCTCGAGATTCGGCGAGACCTCATGATACTTAGGAGACCTGCTAACATTTTATGAATCCTGACAATCCATCACAAAACCTTGCCGGTGGTGTCGGAATGAACACTTATAGCCAAAAAAAAGTTGATAAAATTCGGCGAAAGGTTACGGGACACTGAAGGGAATGTGTGTGCGCAGTCAGCAGAACGAAATTCCTCTGACCTAAATGTAACATAACGCCATCAATTACGTCTCAAATTTCCAGATTTTGTGACGTCATCTGACATTGTGATGACGTCAAAACATTGCATCACATGATCGCGTTCTTGCACGACATTACCACTCGGTGAGATGCGGGCGAACCACAGAAGCTGTGCAAAACAATGCAAAATGCAAAAGGCTGGCAATGCCTTTGATCCCGAAGGCAACACAAAGCGAGGTTGTGTGCAGCAGGCTGAGATTATTTACGCTAGACTAAGATAAATGAGAAGGAGTATATTAAGAGAGATTCCGCCTTCTAGTGGTCTTTTGCAAATGCCTAAAAGGCTTCGTGACTTTTTTTTGTTGAATTACTCAATGAAGAAACAAGATTACAATCGCACTGAGTCTACACAACGTACAGAAGCAAATGACAGAATAAATGCGCAGGCATTCACATGGCTGTATCATGTATCAGGGGTGGCTAACCTGTGGGTCGAGTGTAAGTGCTAACAACCTTTGTGTTTCTTTCGTCTGCAACTGCACCGCAGAAACGTATAGTATAGATAATCATTTAACCCCTTCTTATTGGCCTTGAGATTGAACAGAATCACCACCTAGTGGCGAGCGCATGAAACCCTGCATTGTGGATGGCTTCTTGCGTGGTCTGATAGCCACACCGTCTTCTTATGTGTGTGAACATCATGCATGTCTTCAGAGGGTAGCTTATTCTGTGGTGGTGGTGTTGATTGTGATATTGCAACAGGTGGGGTTAGCCTGGCCTAAATGACCGGCTGTTGTTCGGCCTAAGCATCTCTTGAATAATAGGGGTCCATCACCAAATGTCACTCAGCCGAGTGTCTCACAGGAAAGCCACCACGATCCGTCGCACGCTCTTCTTCGTCGCCGTGGGGACTTCAGCAAACTGACAGCTTCCAATGGCCTATATTTGTGACAACCTTTCTGCAACCTCCATACTATCTCTGTTCTTTTGCTTGAAACTGCAGGCACAGCCAAATGATATGTTCGATGGCACTGATGTCACCACAAACGGCACAAAATGGAGAAGCGCTACGGCCTGTCTTGAATAACTAAGCCGGCGTGTATGCGGAGTCAGTTCTTACCTGCTGAACAAGCGTCGCTCGTCTTAGAGAAAGTCCGTGGAGCGTGAGTGACTGCTGCGGAGACTTACAAATCACCCTGAAGTGATTGCGTATTACATCCGTGTTTTTTTGGTAAGTTTTAGGAACTCTCCCTTTCAAAACGCAAGTTCACGCTTCGCGTGCAAGAGCATAAGCTTTTGCATTGCCTTCAATTCTAACATGGGATGGGATCCTCTGAAACTTCACATTGAAGCGGTTGCCGATCAGGTGTTTATTGAGTGCCAGAGATTGTCCTGTGAAATTTTCTTGAGGTAGTCCTAGATGCCGTCGCTGTAACGGCGACTCTGAATCCGTCATCACTACCACATCTCGTGAAGAAAGCGTTATCAAATGCCTGTACGTCTGCCTGTAAGCTATATAGAAGCGTTTCGCCTTCTGAGGCTTATATGCACTCTGATAAGTAAGTACACGCAGTGTCGTTGTGGCAATAGGCTAATTCAGCATTCCGCGAATTTCTCAAAATTACTTCAGTGAAGCTGCCACTCTGTTCTTCAGTTACGCTACTGTTGTTAAAGCAAGCGAAAAGATGAATTTCGCATGGTTTCATAAAAGTTAGCATAAAATTCTGAGTCAAATTAACAATAGATGTTGATGCCATCTCGTTAGGTGTTGGTGATTTCGGTATCTTTTTGTTACACCACAAAACAAAAGGCGTCGGCAAGGACCGGTCAGTGGTGTAAATGACCTTAATTCATACACTTCTATGGCGGTAAACCAGTTAGGAGCACAATTTCTTGACTCTGTATAGTTTAGTGGTCAAGTGAATAGATTCTCTTTTTCATGATGTATTTTAACTGTATAGTTCTGGTCCCAGCATTTGGGTGCACGTTAAAGAACCCCAGGTGGTCGAAACTGTGGAGCCCTCCACTACGACGTCTCTCATAATCATATGGTGGTTTTGGGACGTTAAACACCGCATATCAACCAAATCAATCTGGTCCCACTATAGTGGGACCAGATTTCACCGCATACGGTGAAATGACCATTTGTTTAAGTGAAATTTGGTGCTTTTGTCCATCATATCTGCAAAAAGAACATAAATAGTATGCAGCATTACACAAAAATTCGGCATGCCATCACAACCATAAAGCTAAGTTGGTGGTGGCTCTCTTGGGAGAAACAAACATATAAAAATAGGCGCGAGAGTGGGCATGCAACGTGGTACTTTTTTATTTTCATGGTTATTTGTTGCAAGGATAAAACACTAACACAAAATAACAATGAATACATGGCTAAAAACTACTTAATCGAACGTTTTATAAACTAATCTGAAACTTCTTTCTTCGAATTCTTGCACAGCTTCGTTTTTTCACAAGTTAGACAAAATGCCTAATTGCAAGTATGAAGAAAAGCAATAAATACCTCAAATTACTCCGTGCATTATTTTTAATATACATTTGGTCGCATTGTCACAGAGTGTATTGACATATTTGAAAATTCTGGCTACGAATACCTGGGTGTACATATATAGTGTAACACTGGATTCTGCGTAGCGTTGTTGTGTAATAAAAGATGTCAGAGGCATTAATTTTTTTAAAGGTAACTTTTATTTCATATAATAACCAAAGCCCTGCTGCACCACTGTCGCGCTTGTATGTCATTACAAGATAACCTCCTGTTGAATGCGTACGCGCCTGCTTCGTACTTTTACTGTAATAAAATCAATCGTTTGTGGAACTCCTTCACAGTGCTAGCGCGTCGTCATAGACATAGATTCACTGACTAAGATTATTACCTGCGCCATATTTTGTGAATATATTAAAGAAAGCAAAAACACAATAACGCATATTCATGCAAAGAAGAGTGCAGAGGTTGCTACAGTAAGTAGTTACGCATAAATCCAGGCTTATTTTAACTATTACCGCAACAAGCCGATGATTCATCGACTTCGTCCCACAGCCTCGTTTATGTTGTCATGGTTCACCGTAAGCAGACCACCTAGACGTTTAGTACAAGAGCTGATAGCGTGTCTTAATTCAGCAGACAAGAGCAATGACATAAACACAAAGCACGCCGTCTTCTTCGGCCAGTGTCTCTTTTCACGAGACTGTTGGCGCGCACATCGTCCTTGTTGTGTCTGTATTTCGAACGCGGCAATATTGTAGTATCGGCAGAACACATGCGAACCACGTAAACTTAAACAAGAAAGCAACGTTAAGGACTGCGCAGAACGCGACTGTTACCGAACGCCAGCACCCCATTTATTTACAGGTTTCCACCCTCTCACAAGGGCTTGTCATATGGCCCTTTAGAGACCAATAATTACTTATTTATACGTATACGATAACATACGAAATTAGGTTGACTTCGTCGATGTCAATGTGCTCATTGCGCATTTGATTGTAATCTATCGAAATATCTTCTCTCATGCTTTGGTATTCATTGAGGTCGCGATATTTCTTTTTACGTGTTTTGATATAACTGGAAGTCATTCAATCAAATATTAACTTCTTGAGTTGCAATAATTTCTTATCATATAATAAACGTGGTCGTCTGTCTGAAGCAATCTTTTGTAAATATCAATGATTGTTCAGGAACAATTCATCCTATATATTTTTCATCGATGTAGAGCTATAGTCGTCTTTTTTTTCTACTTTTTAGGAAAAATACAATTTCCCGAAACTATTTGCGAAGCACAAGCTTTTTCGCAGTATCTGTTTTTCTCCTGCGCATCAACGAAACGACAGCTGTAGCTACTCTGAAAAACTATGACGACGGCTGCACGAATAAAAATAGATACAAAATAGAAAATTACAACGGGAGGTCAATGCTTGGAAGCGTGCGATAAAGCCCGCTGCGGAGAACGAATACAGACAATAGGGAAAAGTCTGGATGTGCTTTGTACCACGCCGAAGGAAAATAAATAGTTTATGAGCAATCTCGTCAAAGTTTATATCGTTGGTGTCTTGAGGCTTCCGGTTTCCAAAATGAAAAGCGATGATGACAGATTGGAGGTTTCCGCGTTGGCACGCTGTGCGAATTCAATGTGAGTGTACCAGGCTCTAACGGAACAAGTTTATCGAAGTGTTCACCTCATAACCAAACCACACTGACTATTGAAAGAAATGCAGGCATTAAGGCAAGCTTTCACGACTCGGTGAGCATCTGTACTTTCTTTTTCATCCGACACGCACCTCAAGGAAGGTTAAGCCCGCTGTCAGGAGGTGACGTCGAGCTTTGAGAATGAAACAAGCGCTACCTCTGCCTACCAGCCACCGCTCGTGGTTTTCGAAGGCGCTTTTAGAGAGTGTGTCAGCATGAATTTTCTACTCTTAATAACACTTGATGACATGAATGTATATCCACACAGTTTGATGAAGACTTAGTACTTTTCATCTAGTGTAGGGCAAGTTTATAAAAAGGGCTACTATATCATCTCTAGTCGCAGTCTCTGTTCAGGATGGGTGTGTTCATTTAATAATAAAAAACGCCATGAACATTTTTGGATAGCTCCACCACGGCAGTGCAGTGGTCATGCCACTCGATGCTACTCCAAAGGTCGCGGGTTCAAAACCCGACTGTGGCGGCTGCATTTTCAAGCCCCGTGTGCTTTAGGCCCATGTGTATGTTTGTGTGAGGCTAGTGTACTTAAATTTAGAGGCACTTTAAAGAATCCTAGGTGGTCGATATTTCCGAAGACTTCCACTACGGCGTCTCTCATTATCGTATCCGGTTTTTGGGATGTTAAACACTAGGTATTAGGCCTTGAGCACACGAATGTGTGTGAATGACTGGCAAGACCACATGGTGTCATAAATCTACAGTTAGATCTACAACACGCACGCTTCCACTTGACTGCTCGGTACCCGGCTACGGCGGCTGCATTTCCGATGGAGGCGGAAATGTTGTGGGCCCATGTGCTCAGATTTGGGTGCACGTTAAAGAATCTCAGGTGGTCAAAATTTACGGATCCCTCCACTACGGCGTCTCTCACATTTAATGGTGGTTTTGGGACGTTACGCCCCACATATAAATCAATCAATCAATCCACTTGTCGGTGTATAACGAGCTCGTGATACCTGAAAGTTCAACACTGGTGTTTTATCAAACGTCCCACGTCACGTGGTAGGCTGCCGGTGATGCTGAAATCTTACTAATTGTGCGTTTCCCATTGTGTACTTGACACCCTTACGAAGTCATGTTATTTGCTTAAGCCCCTTACAATTAGTGTGCCTAATTATTAAGCGAGTGACATTGCAGAGATCTTGTACAAAAAGTGATCATCATGATTAGGTCACTTATTTAAAAAACACCATTATCATTATCATAATGTTCGTAATTTCGAGCATTGTCACAGTCATTTTATTTTATTCTATTCACCGACCCATGTTGTCCCTTGTAGACCTGGATATCTGCTACTGCTCCCATAACCACGATCCCGAATTATATAGTGTACTCCTGCTGCTACTAGTATCACGACGACGACCAGCCCCACCAGCACCACCACCACTGCTGACTCGCCCAACAAGTCCCTCTGCTGTAACACTAATATTGATACCATTACGACGGCACTGGGTAGACTGAGACAACTTTGCCGTAAAAGGCTTTGCGGGAAATTGCATGCCTGCTGCTCCTTGTACGCCTCCCAGGTCCTGTAAAGCTGTCTACGCAAGCCAGGCTGACTCTCTACGTGTGCGTTGGAGTAGAACCTGCTTCTGAAAGCAACACCACATACTTCTACTTGACCTTGAGCGTGAGAGAAATGTCCTTCGTAGTGTCGTCGCATCTCCGATGCAAACGTCGTCACGTCTCCCTCGTTTGCGCCCGAAACCCCTCGGCTCCATAAAGCAGCGACGCGGGCGTCCTGGGTTGTCCTCCATAACTGCGACCATGACTTCAGGCAATCAAGTTATGCTCCCAAAAATGAGAGTGGGTCGTAATAGCTGCGGCAAGTGTCACTTATATAAAAGCATGAACGAGGTCAAGAGTAGGCAAATAAAAAAGAGCCACGAACTTACGAACTTTAACAAGACGGTAAAGAACACGGTAAGGCTAATAGATTATGTGCGCAAAAGCAAGCAAAAGCGCACGCGAGCGCGTTTAACGCGGGTCCTCGCCGAGGGATTCGCTTCGTCGTATAGACGCTGCAAGCAGCGATAAAAAAACGCTGGTGAGGCAAATAGGCATCAACGATTATTGCGGCTGTTGGCGACGGCCTAGTAGCCTTTCGCCGGCTGTGCGTGAAAGCTTTGCGATAGAACCGAGTCTGGCCATGCTTAGCCATATCTCAGTCTAGGGCAATGCCGACATCGTAGTGTTCTGCTGACATTGCCTCCCCGTGTTCGGCATCTTAAAAAACGACTTCCCTCTGACTAGAATTGATTGATAAAGTTGGTGCATATTCTCGCTTTGCTTAACCGGAACACGCCCCGGCAGCCTGACCCGATCCCATTTCCTCCATGTCTTATGTTTATGTGTACACGCTTGAGCATGAAGAAAAGAGACATAAGCAAGGAAGCAACTAGAAATGCGACATTATGATGGGCAGTAAACTGCCCATTCATAGGCATTTCAACTTCCGTCTGGATTTTATATGGCTCACTCACAACACAAACGTTGACCTGTCTCCAGGTGTGATGCATGCATAATCGGAAGTCTTCGTTCTAAGAAGAACCGGGATTTAAGGATCCAACTTCTGAGAATTTAAAGCTGCCTTTTAGTCTATTTACAATTGAAGTAATGCCACTCGTTCCTTCCACTGGCTCACACTCTTACACACCACTGGTACATTCATTAGCATTGTGCACCGTGTATGCTAAGCTGCATCATAACTATGTCCCCAGGAAAATCAAGAGGGCCACCCATATTTGTTTGAGCTGAAGCAGGCAACTCGTGGTAGCCTGCGCAGTCACAGCATTGCCGTATTCCAAGATAGTTTTTTTTTATTTTTGCATTAAAACCAGCGCCACATGTGAGTAGATGAACAATTAGTAACACAATGTGTTGAAGAATCCTCCTTTCATTTTACTGTTGTTGCCTTCAACGGGCTAAAGATGTACTGCGGTATGGCTAGCTGCTAAAATAAAGAATAACGGCTTTTGGCGCTAGTTGGTTGAATTCCATGCTAATAGGGGTTCCAGTTCCAACACGAAAGTGCTGGAAGAAAAATGTGCAGAAGGCGAGGAACAGAAGGCAAATAGGGACAACACGAGCATTGACTACGAACTGAATCTATTTTTTTTTGCAGCACACATCTTCATATACAGGGTGTCCCTGATAACTTTAGCCGGAGTTTAAAAATTTGCCGGCACACGCAATTACGACGCGACCAAATGCATGTTTCTCACCGTTGCCCGGAGATAGTAAGACTATTTTTACTTAGTTTATTAAGCAGATCTAACTCAACAATATTTGAGAACACAAAAAATTGCCTGACTAACTCCAAGCAACGGTGAGCAACATTCATTTTGTCACGTCGTAATTTTGTGTGCCGGCAAATTTTTAAACTCTGGCTAAAGTTACCTGAGACACCCTGTATACAAGCAGGTAAAATCTTTCAACAAGCACACGTAAGGACCGTGACATAGTTCTGGGGAAGTGTCCGATAAAAACGAAAGCAAAATCATAAAAGGGGCTAACCCCTACCCAAAAGTGCGATCCTTCTTTCATGCAACGCCACCGAAGGCTGGCTCATGCATTCGTCTCCAAATTTCTTGATGAGATACGCCTCAGCGATTTCGCGTGTTAATTTGTCCCTATGCGTTCCAGCACATTCACAGCCTGAAACCTAGGCTGGCACCCGCCACTTTTATAGTGCATTACAAGGTTAGATTTCATTCGTTTGCATAAATTGTTTCTATTCTCTCCCAACCTTTTATTTAGGCAACGTTCACTTTGACCCGTATATCTACGACCGCAAGAGAAAGGAACCTTGTATACCACAATAATGGCACATTCTCTAAATTTATTTGCGTGTTATGGCGCATGCCCAAGTGATCATTGATATTCTATCAAGAAGTCCATATGTCAACCTTCAAATCTGTTCTACTTTCCACAACGCTAGCAATACCACATCTACACCATTCCTCAGCCAACTTTTTTCAAGCCATTTGATATATTGTGGAAGTATACAATGAGCCGCTCTTCTTTTTTCTGCTTGGGTCTCGCTGGAGACGGCAGCCGTGCTGTAAAGAAACAAACGCCTGTGTGCGCAACATTGCTTATTTGAAACTCCAATTTAATGCCTATGGCAAGCAAAGCTATAAAATAGGCTCTGCGACACAAATCAAGCGTTTTGTTTTCATCCCTTCTTGTTGAAGTGTGGCATGCACCAATATTGTTACGCGAGTGACAACGCCAGAAACAAAGCTTTTATAATTTTGTTTCTGCAGAGAAACCGCATTGTATTCGAACTAGAAGAACACACAGCGGCTATTTTTCTGCACGGAACTGACGCTTTACCACTCAATTAGATCCGATCTCACGTAACTATACAAAACGCTGGTGTAAGAGAACACGGTCGCTCCAGGTACACCAATGGCACCGTTTTTTTTTTTCGTGTGTGTGTGTGTGTTCAGAGCGTAACCTGTCGACGCTCCCGTCTGCTGTGGGAGCACAAGCCTAGCGCTGATCGTCGCTGCCATAGCGGGGCCACCATCAGCGCCCCCGGGCCAGAAAGGCGATGTTCGCCTAGCAGAAACAGGAAAAGAGCGCATCATCCTATCGCGTGTATCTATATATATATATATATATATATATATATATATATATATATATATATATATATATATATGTGTGTGTGTGTGTGTGTGTGTCAAGATAGAAAAATGAGTGAAGAGATAACATGCCGTAGGCAAGAACCAAACCGGCGACATCGAATAATGCGTTTGATGCTCTACCACTGAGCTACCGCGGCGGCTATCCCCCCAGTCACTTTGTTGGGTATAAATGTGAGTTTAAACGAGAGAGTGTCAGTCTGTGCCAACTGTAACCATGGTGGCGAGTGTCGCACACTGTTTATGAGCCAGTTTGGCGTGACGTAGCACGTGAACTTATTACGAGTGGGTGGCTGATGAATAGTCCCTCGTGTACATTTTAAAGGCACCAAGTCTGCCAATACGAGACTCTCGTTAATGAATAATGGAAAGGAGTGCATACTTAAGGACTCGTTTTGGCATTCCAGCACATTCACGGCCTGAAATAGAGGCTGGCACCCGCAACTGTAACACGATAAAAAGAGCCCTTAAGTATACACTTTTTCTCTTATGTGGATATATATATTATATATATATATATATATATATATATATATATATATATATATATATATATATATATATATATATATATATATATATATATATATATATATATATATATGTATATATATATATATATATATATATATATATATATATATATATATATATATATATATGTGTGTGTGTGTGTGTGTGTGTGTGTGTATGTGTGTGTGTGTGTGTGTCAGGAAGCTGTGCTTACCGAATTTGTTGAAGCTCACTTGGTTGAAACATCCCAGGTGCTGCGCGCTACTATTATTCTTCCCCGTCTACTAACGTGCAGTTAGTAGACGAGGAAACCATCCATAACCACAAAGATCTTAAACAACTTTGAATGAGACACACGTGCCTTTCATCGCCACCCATGGCGCCTACTAACTTACCCTATGAACAGCTACATCGTGTTGAACGCTCCGCTGCCACAATACTAGAAGCCTCATGAGTGTAATCTTGCGAAAAAATTTAAGTTGGCTAGAAATTAAAAATAGACAAATAAAAGTCTCAAACACGCTAGAAGAGAAAATGAGCCTGCAAGTACAGCCGGTCTCGCACCCGGAAGGAATTCAAGTGTGTAGTACGGTTTAGCAAGGCTTTCAAGAGCTTATGTTCCGATCTTTGCAGTGTACGCCACCGTACTAGCTGCATTCAGGTCTCTGCGAGCAGCCTTTTAAGACCAGCCCCCCCCCCCCCCCCCCCACCCCTCCACTCACTCGAGTTCTGCAGTTTTGACGAGCACACGCTGAGGCTAAGAGTGGCGTGAGTGAGAAGTTGGAGCCGTAAACAGCCAGCGGGCAAGTTTCCTTCATGTATATATTTAGCGCTGACAGAAAAACTGAATGCCCCCAACTCCCCCCACTTGTCGTTTCAAGCAGCCCCTACTAAGCCGTCTACATTGAGAGAAATTCATACGAGGTTATAGTTTTGGTTCGGTAGGCTTTCTACAATTACAGACCCAATGCTTCTGAAACATACGGCATGACATGGTTTATAGCTGCGACTTATGTCGGATGTGCGAACATAATTCATTCAGTGAAGCACACGGAGAATTTATCCGGCATTTTCCCTAGCTATTCACTTTTCCTGACGTTGTTCAAGTGGTTTAAGGCAAATATTTGAGTGGGCATGCGTATCTCTTTGCTACAGGGCTCCATCTTGAAGTACTTTAATTGCACAGAGTTCGAGAACAGGCGAACGGCGAGCCACTCATCACGACTGACTTCCAAGGCCTATCCCCTCAACGTGCGCAAAAGAGATAGCCCAGTTTGCGTACTATCAGAGAATATGATTCCTGGAATGCCCCACAACACTCGAATCTACCTTGGAATAACACTGAATCGACCATATATAGGAAAAAGACATTTACCTTGACGTGAAACTTTTAACTTAAGCAATGGCCCTTGAGATTCTGACACCCCGCATGATTCCTTATCTAACACCACTCATATGGGGTATCTGTCTTCAGACCACGCATTGAGCTAATTTTTAGAACTCGTTTTTATGGTGTTTTATGCTATAACAATAGCCCCGGAACTCATAAGGCCCACAGCTGGATTCCCCAAATTAGGGTGTTGCTTTTCACAGTATTCATGTGACTTTTTGGGCACTGTCATAATAAAAACACTGGTGGTCTTTTGAACCCCATGGTTCACATTTAAAGCAACAAGCACATTTATGTCAGCTATATGTCAGTGTGCAACAGATTACACAACAAACACGCACCACATAAGCTCTTGTGTTATGCCTTTGCGTTCATGTTCGTGGTTTACACTAGTGCGCGCTGCCATAAGCCGTTGTGATTTACCGGCAAGCCAGCAAGTACGTTTTGTGCCAGGTATGGGGGAAACGTAGTAATGATGACGCGCGTATATATATGGACAAATACAACTTCTTGAGGCTTAAAGAAATCATTAAAGGTTGTGAATTCGTGCGCTCTAAAATGTAGCAATTATTGTAGCACCGAATATTTAAAATAAACCCATGCTTAGCCAGCCCAGGCAACCTTTGTAAAGCAGTCAGCACGCTTATCTCGAACGCTCCACGGCATCACCTCTACCCGCTCCGACAGTCACGGTAGGTGTGATACAGCTAACGACAGGTGGGATGCACGTCGAATTGAGTAATAAACTTCTGTCTCACTTCTGACATTTTGGCGGAACGAATGCGCTCAGTTAGGAGACTTGTTTTTCCCACGTTTTGCTTGTGACTACGTCTTCATGCACGCAAATAAAATTCGTGTCTGTACATGTATTTCGGCAAAGAGTCATTGCACCTGTGAGCTACACCCCCACACTTCAGATTTACTTATTTATTACGCAAATTATACAAATACCATTTCATTACTTTCATTTCTTTTGAGCAGCAGCTGCGATTTCCAATTTGAAAGGTGCGTAAGTTGTCACTTGTAATGGTTCATTGCCGAGAGAAGCATACAGCAAGAAATTTCGCAAGCTGGCGGGACAACGTATAGTGCCAAGCGAAACGTGTCAAAAACGATTACGCCAAGTGAGCGTACTCGGCTTGCCGGACAGGCGGAAATGAAACGAAAATTTACTACTGACATCCACTCGTGCTTCATCGATCGTTATCTACAAAAAATATGCCCCGCCACTGTGGTCTAGTGGCTAAGGTACTTGGCTGCTGACCCGCAGGTCGTTGTATCGAATTCCGGCTGCGGCGGCTGCATTTTCGATGGAGGTGAAAATGCTGTAGGTCCGCGTGCTCAGATTTGGCTGGACGTTAAAGAACCCCAGGTGGTCGAAATTTCCGGAGCCCTCCACTACGTCGTCTCTCATAATCATATGGTGGTCTTAGGACGTTACATCGCACATATCAATCAATCAATCAATCAATAAATCAATAATCAGCGCCAAGCTCGATGCTTGGCGGTGCTGGCGTCGTTAGAAGCGGCCCGGAGCCACGCAGCGGATCGTTTGAGTCAAGCGTTCTGACGGTGGTACGCATGCTTATGCACCCGCTTTAGTGTAACTGAGGCGAAAGCCCCGAATGGTTGTGACAGCGTTTCATGTACAGAACTTGCGAGAGACTTTGCAGGACTTCGCGATATATTGCAAGACTTCGCAATGCTTCTCAATACTTTTTGAGGCGTAGCGTTTTTTTGTTTTTTTTTTTGCGGAACTTGGGTTTACTTAGAACTTCGCAGGACCTTCTGACTCTGGCTTGCCGTTTCGAAGGCTTTGTGTAGCTTTGCGAGGCTTTGTAATATTTAACGAGGCCCTGCAAGACTTTGCGAGAATTCAATGTTTAGATAAGGTAGACAAAACTTCAGTGCAAGACAAATAACGAAATTGACTGAGAACTCTGCTACCAAGATTATTTATTTCTATGAAATCCTGGTATCTGATTGTGTTAGTGCAGCATCCATTGCCAATTGTGCAGCAGGCTTTCACCTGCAAATGTTGCAGACGTTGTAGCAAGCTGCTAATCTTTATCTAAGTACCCTACGAGCTTTGACTTGCCATCTGTGCGTTCGTCTCACGTGGTGTGATCCCGCTAGTGATCATTTGGTCAATTTTTATGTATTTTATTATTATTATTTTTGCATACTGCCAGTCCCAAAGGCAACTATTGCAGGAGGGCAAACAAGATACACAAGATAAACATATACAACCAAATACATAATCGATACACTCGCACTTACAAGCGAGAATGCGCGACAGCAGATATTGTATAATGATACATGAAGAGCATAAAAACACAACCTATGTCAGGCTGATGTACACAAAAATATTATATTACGTAATGCACTGGTAACACTGACATATTCAAGAAGCACCAAAAACTGTACAAGCGAGAAAAAATCATAGAAAGGAAAAACATCATTTCAGCTAAATGTGTCACGAATGTGGTTTTCAAGCAAAGTCAAAGAAGTATCCAAATCTTTAGTATTAGTCAGACAATCGGGCAATCTATTCCAATCTCTAATTGTCTGTGGAAAGAAGGAGTACTGGAAACGGTGCTGAAACGGTATTTTTTAATGTTAGCGGATGTTTATGGTGTAGTAATAATGACGCGCGTTCATATATAGACAAATACAACTTGTTAAGGCTTAAAGAAATCATTAAAGGTTGTGAATTTGTGTGCTCTATTATGTAGCAAAGAGTAGTATCACCGAAGATTCACAAAAAAGCCATGCTTGGTCAGCCCAGGCAACCGCGCAATTCACGCACGAACAGAGCTAGGAATGTTGAAAAGCGGGTCAATAGTTACGAAAAAGAGCTAAAATAGCATAACTTCAAAAAATAGCAAGTGATCACAATAAATAGCCTAAAATCACTGAAAGCGCTTCGGGAACACCCGGTTGACACTCGTGCCGTACAGAAGATAGTGTCACTGCATCGTAAAGCAAGCATTGACACTGCTCCGCCCACCGGCATAAGCGCCGGCATAAACGGGTTGCAGGATTTAGGCGCCTTCTTCCTCTTCTAATCACTACCACCACCACCGGCTCTTTCATCGCCATCAAGGTGAAACTATGACGTGCCACCACCACTTGTATATGCCATCACACGAGAGACACAGGCAGAGCCCACATTCACGATAATCTAGTGCAGACCAGACGCCATCCCTTGGTCCAGCGCAGGCCCTTCGCGAAGGTACAAATATTGAACAATACCTGGTAAATTACAAAGTGTGCTTGGCGACAACCTATGGCCATTCCACTCGCCATGCTCTTTATTGTTTTTGTTGTGGGTTTTTCGCTTTTTTGTTCTACTAGGTTTTTCTCTTTTTGTTTTTTACACCCTCTCAGCAATCTTGAGCTTGTTAAAAGAGCATAAGGGAGAGAGGCCACAACTGTGGCGGCGCAACTGTTGCTATACGCCACTGGGTCGTCAAGTGATTGCTGAGAGAGTGCGAAGGGGAGAGGGCACAGCTTGCTCCGTTTCATTGCACGGACGGAGGGACAGACGGACGCGAGTTAGGGACAATCAAATTTTTCGCCTTCAAACCAAGGAAGCTGTAGAAACGTTGCCATGGCTCCCATCCTGGTGACAGTAAGTAAACTTGTTACGCGCAGAAAGCTCTCGCAGGGCAAAGAAAGGGTGGAGGGAATTCATTCCTGAACTGTGAGGGAAAATAGGAAGATGGCTTCCGCTGTCTGGCCGGGTAAGGTGATTACATGGAAACTATCTGAATTTCAGGAGCACCGCTGAAGATACGAAGAGTCCTGCTGGGTTCTGCAGCTAGCGAAGAGAAGTTAATGTCTCATGCTTAAAACATGGCGTCTGCTTTCATCACCGACGTCCTGGCACGAACACCGAATCTCTATATTCACTGCGAAATGTGGCGGCTCAAAGTCCTAGTTCGGGAAAAAACGGGAAAATATGATATAAGGTGCAGGCTTCTTTTGGCTCGGCGGTTCCTATACTTAGGATGCGGAGAAAACAAAAAGGTCACCTGACACCTTTGGTGGATGCTAGGCGGCGCCAATAACGCGAAGAGATAAACATGCTTTAGAGTTTCCTAAATATTTCTATTTGATTATGTCAGGCTGGCGCTAAAGGCGACACGAAAACAAAAAACACTTCGCAGTTATTACTTGATTTTGGAAGTACACGGTGCAACGTGCAAACTTTCGGTCTTTCTATCGTCTTCGTATTCTCGTTCCCATATGCGCTTTCGACATGTAAACATTGCTTTTCATCGCTGAGAACAGTGTTGGGTAGAGGTTGGCTTCACGTGCATTTTTCCTTTTTTTTTCAGTGAAAGTGGTTTTACGCGCAGGTATTGTTCACCTCTGTTTCGTGCACTGTTACAATTTTATTGATGTTTGTGTTGCTTTTTAGGAAGCCAGAACAGAACGGCCAATAACACAGGACCGTGCAAGTGAGCACATGAAGACTTCAACTCGTTATGTATTGTTTTCTACTATACCTTTTGTAAACCATATAAACGTCTACAACACAACCTCGCTCTCGTGCCTTGCGTATGACGTGGGAAACACGTGCTTGAAGCTTGTCAATGCTATAGTACTTCAAGGCAATACCCAATAGTAGTGATTGCAAGGGAGTGATTGCAAGTGAGCGAAAAAAAAAAGCTTGGTTCAGACTTCCGTAGTTTTAATCACTGAGCTAGAGTACTACAAGCGGACTTGTGCACTTAAGAGCTGTAACTTAAAAGACCGCTTGCTGGACAAACATCTTGATTTCGATGAACGATTTCGTTTTGTGGCCAGCACTGCATACAATGAAGGTATCCCTGATATGGCAGACTTGGCGTAAAAACTGAACAGCTTCTAACTGCTTAAAGTGTTGTAGAAGATGACGAGTTTTTTCAATGCGCCACATGACGTCAGATACGGCGCGACAAAAAAGCGGTCGCCGGCGACTAGCGGTGTTTACAGCTGGCCACTTCAGGGCTTATTCCTAATGACAATTTTTACAGTTCAATTTTTTCCCACGAATGGGCCCATTAGGTTTTCTCCTTGTATGTTTAGGGAAAAATTCCAATTGCTAGATGAATGTGTCATGAACCCTTTTCAATAAACGCGCTTCGATATCGTATCGATATAACGCTGAACGTGAACCAACATCATCTATTTCAAGCCAATTTCTAGTTTTTTTTTTGTTTATTTTTTTCCAAATGAAGTCGAAGAAAGTGATTGAACGTCAATGCTTGCAAAAAAAAAAAAACAAGACTATAATTCACGATGGCTCACACCACTAAAAAACCACGGCATATCCACAAAGTGAATGATGATGAATGGGCGAAGCAGCAGGGTTGTTCGGTGTTACCGTGAACCACCCCTGACATGACCACTCACGCATGTAAATGAGTACCAAGCAGTTTAGAGTCAATTGCAATGTTTCTTGGACATAACTGGTACGTTTCGTGTAGTCGTGAGTGTGTTTTGTTTTCATTTTTATTGATTAGTAGCATTTAAGTTGGCAAAGACGAGATCTGGGCACATTCCCCTGGTACTTGTTCGTTGCTTGTAGTCATACAAGATGCATCGTAGAGCACATCAAGACATCTTCTACTGCGAAAGCCAGTCATTGTCCAAGATAATCATCGCCATCACCTTCATCGCCATCAACATCGTCATCGCCATCGTATTTCTCGTGGCATATCGTGGGTACGTTGCATGTGCTGTGGCGTGATGACAGAAAGAGAATGATTGGTCTGGAAAGCGCTTGTTCTTCGTCGTTATGAGTGTCATCGTGATCGACATGACGTATAGTTGGTATCTTGCACGTGCCGGTACGGCAGAAAGATGATGTGCGGTCTCTGAAACACGCTTATTTTTCATAGTCATCGTCAGCGGCGGCTATGGCACCCAACGCAAACTCCAACGAACAACTCTACAAGATAAGAAGCTTTGCCCCTAAAAAAGTCACAGATAATCTTTTGTGTGATGGCACCTCCATACCTTTAAGACTTAAAAGAAATGCAAGAAAGAAGACAAAATATTTACGAAACCTTCCCGAAGCGGTGCAAGGTTCGAAATAACGACGATGCAAGGTTCCGAAGGTTATTATGGTTGCCACTACGTTGTTTCTGCGCCTTAGCTAGCTGATGCAGGTTGTTTTCAGGTTGCTCCTCAGTCTTTGCTGGGCTTTCATTAACTGACACTAGGTTGTTGCCACATTGATTGTCAGCACAGAACGGTTCTAGTTAAAGCACAGACAGCCGAACACACTACACGGACGCCTAAATGGCAGACAGATACTGACGCTGAAACCAAGCGTTTGCAAATCTCGTGGATCTTCGGGAACGTCGTTGTTGGGGTAGGCCTTATATCGCTTCCATGCATTCTCCCAGCCGCCGTTGCCTGTGCCGTTCCGTACTTTTATCTTGTTATTGTACTCGGAGTCTTCGGTTTGCCAACGTCACCTCGCAACCGTTTTGTTGAGCTAACGTTTTTTTTCCATTTTTAGGAGACCAGTACTGACAAGTAGGATGCACCAAACCTCTGTGGCAATAACCAAATTCTCGTGACGATAGTTTTTTTGTTTCACTGTAGAAGAAATCGTTTACTAAATAAAGAGTTTCCCGAATGAAAAATGAAAAAAACTTTTGTGCACTAAGATATAAATGCAAGTTAAGTAACTGCACGTGCAACACCTTATTCAATGCCTTTCACGACGGTGCACCTCGTAATACCGTCGCTTTCACGGCACGCTAAGCCTGAAAATTCATGTCTGTGGCTATACATCGGAAACAGGAAGTCAAAAAAAATTGATATGTCCAAAAATGTAATCGTGAGTCAATTCGTAGTAATACGCACACTAGGGACTTGCTTCGCAAAACAGCTTCCCCGCGCACGTAAACGTGACCTGGCATATTTTTTTTTTCGTGGTTACTTTTCTGTGGTTCAATGTGCCGTTCGTAGCTTATAGAGTACCGAGCCCGTTTTTCTGAATTCAACGAGCAGCCGTGATTTCGCGAATATTTGAATGACTCGTCTCTCATTAATCTCGTTCCCGAAAGCCGATTAATTTGAACGAGCTGCTATGTTTCAAGGTAAAAGTTTTGTGTCTAATTATCGAGCTCAGTCCTCGCGATTGAGGGTGGAGCCTTATTGCCACGATGCACGACGTTCGTGCAAAGTCCAGATGTTTCCTACCGTGTAGAGTGTTCAACTCGGATCTCCAAATGTGCTCACTCATCATGCCTCGAGAAATTCTGGCCTGTGAGGGGTGATTTATCATGGCATCTAAAGCAAGATAACAAAACCAAAAAAAAACTTGATAATGACTAGGCTATTTCGGAAATACAAAAAATTACAAAAATTTTGCAGGTATCCATCTTGTAAAGACTTGTAATTTAGCTACATGCAATGACTGTTCCAGAAAACTTACTGTAAACGTATCAATCAACCAAACAATCAATCGATATTTCTCAGCAATGCACTGCGAAAATCAGTCCCACGCTTTCTCATACATTCGCCGACTCACTGGTGAAAGCATTCATTTTATCAGTCTTAATCGGTAATATCGACCTCCGTATTCCAACGAAAAATAAGGCTTTCTGCGTCAAACATGCCTGATGAATACATCTAGGATTAGAGGCATTGGAAGGGCTCTGCACCTAATACAACTTCGCAGTGCCCCTAGGATCGAAATAACGGGGAATAAGCAGCAACGTCATGTGATGGCGCCATCATGAGACGTCATAGTGAAGTCACAACGACATTGAAAAAGTTGGGAACCTTTAGCAACAGGGTGTCGTCGTAACATGGTAGTTTCTGTGTCACTCTTTTTGACGCCGATGCTGATGGTCGCTTTTCATTTTTGCTGAGGTATCTACGGCATTCTGTTTTCAGCACCACTTTCCTTTCGAAAGATCGGGTGGATGAAGCTTTTCTTGGGTCAAGCTTGTCACCTTATTGAAATGTTAGCTCTATACAACCATCTTTTCAGGAATCGTTTATTTTACAGAAGGGATACTAGGATAGTAGAAAACTAGAAATAGTTTATCTAGAAGAGACGGTTAGGATCTTTTATGCTAATACTGTACGGAGGCTGTACTGTTTTTTTTTTAGGAGTGCAAGTGAACGTGCTTTCTTGCAACCTTCCCATTTTGTCAATAGCGTAAAAAACGGTATTTAAAGTGCCATCTCTCAACACGACAGTATTTGCGTACCAAGAAGCTATGGCGTTTCCATACACAAGCATAAACAAAACGGACGCAAACTAACATTAAGGCGAAGAAAAATTATGAGGCGTGTTCCTTCTCCACAAAATGTGTACAAACGTATTCCACTGCACAAACTTCTCGGCACTTTTCTTTCTTTTCACAAAACAGTAAACCCCCTCCCCGCCTCGTATTTTTTTTGTTTTTGTATGCTAAAATTGTTATATACACAAGAAGAATGCAAATGAGATCTCGCATGCAGAACAGCCTTGACGAAAAATTAGGCTTGTATGCATAAACACGTACGTGTCACCTCAAAGTTCTCACATCATGTAGGCATTCTGAAAAAAAATCGGAAAAATATAATTTCAGTTCGCGTGCTTGCGCATTAGATATTCATCACCATGACTTCTCAGCACCACTTTACGGAAAGAAGAAGTGCTTGGCCTTTGGAAATTTTGAGCGTACTGCTTCAATTAAAAATATGTTTATTCTTTAAATGTCAGAGCAGAGGGACGTTTTAAAGCTTCCATTTGATTGGAGACGTCATTCAGCTCTTTTTCGTAGACAAATTGACTGTGGCGTACGGGAGGGGGGAAAGCTTATACAACGGTTGATGTTAATTGAAGCGGGAGTTGAAGGTTATCAAGCATCTATACTATAGGCACTGCGTTGTGTCTGACATATAGAAAGGAAAAAAAAACTTATTTCGTTCGTTCTTATTTTATAACTTGGCGAAGCCCCTTGTCACTGATTGTACATAACTTTCTTTGCGTTGTGGAAACGTAATTCAGTGCCAAAACTAAGGGTACTCTTCATATGAGTGCCTACCTTGATTCTTATAGTCTCAGTGAAACGGTACGCACTTTCATGCAGTCTAGAATCTGCGGTAGCCGTGTCATTTACCGTGAAGTCGTATTCCACAAATATTCAGGTATAGAAGCTTTCCGTGACACATTTTAAAGTTTTATCGACGCAGGGCCTGTCTAATAAGAATAGGTGTACCTTGCAAAAGCCACCCGGCGTAACCGAAATAATTCACGGGGTACCAATATTCATTCACTTAAGACGACTCTAAGACGTAGGCCACCTTGTTTTTAATCACGGTTGATGTACCCATCTATACACGTTCCCTTTCGAAAGCTCTATGCGCGTGAAGTTTTTTAGTGCTGCCTTTAAGGATCGGGAGCATTGCAAGCTGTTTGCATCTTTTCTGGTTTCGCACTGCCTAGATGATCCGCCCACTTTTGCGTAGCGACGGTGCCGTGTCATGGCGCCATCATTGTACGTAACTCCACGTCAACTCATGACGACATCATGGTGACGTCGCAAATTTTTGTTGTCTGTTTTGTCATAATGTAGTCATACGATCAGGTCGCCATCGTATCACGATTTTTTTGCCTCACACGCGTTTAGGCCATCAATGTTTACGAAGGGGATGTAATTCCGTCTTGTTGATGACGCTGCTGCTTCTGCGGCTGTTGTTATTGTTGTTGTGCTCATGCACCTCCAGCTGTTGTTGTTGTCGGGCTGTTGTTGTTGCGCATTTCGACTGTGAGTAACACAAAATAGGGATGATCAATTAGAAAATTACTGCAATTGCGCACTGAACGAATGAGCAGTGGGCATGCTTTTTTGAAGTAGATGATGATGGCTTGTTAGTAATAAAACCTAGCTCACCTTGTTATGGTGTGTTATACCTCTTGCCAATATGCCCTATGATTTGAGGACTTCGGTTATCCGCAGCACATCCATACACAGCACATACACTGAAGGTTCCACTGCCATAGAATAACTAAACACCTCATTTCACTTTTCTGGGCAGACTCTTGGAAACCATGTGAGAGCAAGGGAGTCTTGAAAAGACCTTGTACAGAGGGCCCTGAAATAAATATAACACTAGTAATTAAATTATCTCGCCACGCTTGCATAAAGCCCGTATACAAATTGTAGGCATTGCGAGTGATGTAATAAGAGGCAGGAAGACTATGAAACCAGAAATGTTTAAACAGATCCTTGCTCGACCTTCTACTAACAACAACCTGCACCACCATCCAGCACAGTTTTCTAGCAAAGCAGAGTACTTGAACTGCGGCCCCATTCCGATGATCAAAGGCGCTCATTGAGCTTCCTCCAGGATTCTTCAAAGGACACAAATTTAATTAATGTCTTTAGTTCATGATATTACTGGTCACTATTTGTACGGACTCAATCTGCCATGTGATGCCAATATATGAATTGGACTATACCATGCATACAGCGCTCATTCATGCGTTGTAAGCCATAAAGTATATATATATATATATATATATATATATATATATATATATATATATATATATATATATATATATATATATATATATATATACTTATATATAGTGCCTCTGATTAGTTTTTTTAGTTTTTTGTGCTTAATTTGTTGTCTCTTTGTGTATATCTTGTACATTACTGTAATGATGTTGGGATAGCCGTTTCTAACGTAGCCTACTTTCTTACAATTTCCCAAATATAAAAAAATTTATTCGGGAAATCTTGCTAGTGTTCTCTTTCAATAGAGCACATACAAGTCACTTCACTGTGAACGTGGATATTTCTTTCTAAATTTAAGCGTCATTGCATAACGAAAATTATTCACTGAACGTTCCACCAGCAAGCGACGTCAGAAATATTTTGACGAAATAACCTATAAGGGCTATCTTCACAGAAATATTGGCGTCGGCATCGGCGTCGTTGGTTGTGGCTGAAAAATCAGAATTAAAGCAAACAAATAAATAGTTGAAATCTTCTTCGTCGGAGTGGGGGTAAAATCCGAATCGTTTGCGTGGCAAGTGGATGCTCCATCACACGGCTACGCATCTGCTTGTCAATACAATTAAAACAAGTTCCTCTGCTTGGAAATTCAGTGAAGGCTACACAGACTTTTTTTTCAAGCACAGGTCCTGTATACTTGCTTAACCATACGCCCCGCCGCGGTGGTCTAGTGGCTAAGGTACTCGGCTGCTCACCCGCCGGTCGCGGGATCTAATGCGTTTCCGATGGAGGCAGAAATGTTGTAGGCCCGTGTGCTCAGATTTGGGTGCACGTTAAAGAACCCCAGGTAGTCAAAATTTCCGGAGCCCTCCACTATGGCGTCTCTCATAATCATATGGTGGTTTTGGAACTTTAAACCCCACAAATTAATGCTTAACAATACAACATGAAATATTACAGTCGTATTGCCACGCTATATTTGGCAAGCTGGCTGCGCCGAAAAAGAAGCGAGCCGCGTGGCTCGTGTCGCACGATCCACGAGGAATTGGAGAACGGCTTAGCTGCTGGCCTGGCTGCAGCGGCGACTGCGCCTACGCCTGCGTCCCTAATGGACGCTGTGACCTCGGCATGGGCTCATCGCTGGCGATTGTTATAGCGCGAGAAATGAACGACGACAGAGACAAAAATTATACGAAGGACACGAGCGCTATACACAGATAAAATAAGGACACGAAGGACACGAGCGCTGTATGTGCTCTGTATGTGCGCTGTATGTGATTTGTGTCGTCGTTCTGTTTGCGCACTATAACTATCGTCATGTCATCCCAACTTAAGCCCAAGCTGCCTCACTTATCACTGCCGTCTCACCTCTTTTTCCTCGACACGGTAATAATGCGTGGTTCAAGCGCCTATTGCCATCGAGCGTTTAAAACGTGTGATTATCATTAAGGCTTGGTGATTTGAAGCAGGTAACCTACTACAAAAAGTACACACGCTACTGCGCCTGTTCCCTCAAGGCCACGTATTGGGTGCACAGCAGGTTCGAAACGGTTTTGTGCACTTACTGTTTGAGGTACGCACTAGGAAGATAATGTCGCTATCGCGTTTCTAAAGTCGCTATCGCGTTTCGAAGTCCGAAAGGCGAAGCTTTCGCATTTCTTATATTTTTCATCATAATGCACGCAACATACTCGTTTCACTTCACCATTAAGAAAGAAATTGCAATAAATACTACATTTCATAAGCGCATGTCCTAAGGCACTAGTGAAGATTGCGATCTGTGCATACAGTCCGTGCATAATAAATGTGTCATGGTAAGACGCGGTCAGGCACCCCTCCACCAGTTATGTTGATATTCTTGGCAGAGTCCCTTTCGCGAAAATAAAGCTTGGCTAGCTAATGAGGCAAGTGACTGGAGTTGCAAGCACGTGGACAAGTACAAACACACCGCCAGGCTGATGCCTGCTCCCCTAAATAACCCCAGGATATAACAAAACAAAATAACAGTAGCAGAGATACTTGGAGGATGTTAAGCAATCTGTGTCTCTCCTGCATGATAACGGGCCAGGATTGAGTTACCTTACTAATTTATGGAAAGGAACCACCGGTTTCTTCCGGTTTTGCGGGTAACGGTTCCGCGTGGCGATAAGCTAACTAGATGAGAAAAACTGTGTTCACGTTGTTGTTTTTTTCTTCCTAAAGGATGAAATTCTTCGTGTGTCCAAGAAGCATAGAAGACAATGGACTGTACTTGATGGGGTTTCAGCAATATTCGTGATTGTCCCAGGACCGCTACAAATAAACGACTCCGTGTTCCGGGTAACCTTGTTTACTGTGAAAGCTTGAACGGCCATGCAAGAAGAGTTCTAGAAGCAACTCTGTTGTTGTCTTTACCCCGTTTGAATAACTTCAGAAGAAAATTTTGTGTTTCCATTGAGTTATTGCTAGGTGTGTTGACTCATTATACTAGGGTGAGAGGCAGCTTGGCAACAAAAGAGACAGGGTTCCTTACGTTCCACCTTCAACGACGGTGGCTACGCTTGTGCTCGCAACTAGTTCATGTGGGAGCAAGAAATGATACATCTATGCCTATTCCGGATACTAAAATGTGGGCTATCCGGTACAACACTTACGCAAACAAGTTTGCTGACAACCTAGGACTTCCTATTAGAGCCGAAATCTGCCGAAGTTTACTACCGACGCTGCTCTCTGGATGACACAGTGAGCTCACAGCAGACTCAAACAAACAGACGGCTCAAGCCTCTAACAAATTCTTGATATAGAATGCTGCTCTAAACAGTAATACTCTTAGGGAGAACCTGACAGGCCCTGTGGTGGCGCTCTATTCTAATGCGTCAAAAGAACTAAGAAATTATGCGAGTTTAAAGAAGCATGTGTGAGTCCTCTCAGTGACTCCAGACTTACCGCGTACATATCTTTCTATAAAGCAACACGTCGACTCTCATTTGAGTTGCATGACACTCTTAAAAGGGTGTAATGACCTCCAAAGAGAGTCCACATGCTTCTTTTACGAACGCCATATACGTGGCAAGCCTGAACTCCCAAAAAAGAGCCAAATGACTCTTTTGAATGCAAAACATTTTTAGCATAGTGCTAGCACTTAGAGCATTTGTATCTATCTATCTATCTATCTATCTATCTATCTATCTATCTATCTATCTATCTATCTATCTATCTATCTATCTATCTATCTATCTATCTATCTATCTATCTATCTATCTATCTATCTATCTATCTATCTATCTATCTATCTATCTATCTATCTATCTATCTGTCTGTCTGTCTGTCTGTCTGTCTGTCTGTCTGTCTGTCTGTCTGTCTGTCTGTCTGTCTGTCTGTCTGTCTGTCTGTCTGTCTGTCTGTCTGTCTGTCTGTCTGTCTATCTATCTATCTATCTATCTATCTATCTATCTATCTATCTATCTATCTATCTATCTATCTATCTATCTATCTATCTATCTATCTATCTAGTCACATTTGTCAGGGTGCTCTCGTGATCACCCACTTAACTTGGCGGCGAATCAAAATTAGTATGAAAGGGCCAAAGTGCTTGGCGAATACCACTGTGAGGTCGTGTCGTGAATAAAATGAATATGCCACTTCGTACGTCGTCAAACACTTTCATCCAGCCACGTCTGGCACCCACGCGGACACCGCAGGCCTCGGTACGTGGGACGCGCCACAGGTGTAAAAAATTTATGTCTATTAAATATTGGTGAGAACGCATTGATAATTTAGAGCGAGATCGTTAACAAAAAGCTGACATCACCAGTGTTGACCCAAACATTCAAAGAATAAATTTGAGGGTCTCATCAGGAATTTACCCACAGCTTTTGG
The DNA here is from genome assembly GCF_043290135.1 of Rhipicephalus microplus. Classification (NCBI taxonomy): domain Eukaryota; kingdom Metazoa; phylum Arthropoda; class Arachnida; order Ixodida; family Ixodidae; genus Rhipicephalus; species Rhipicephalus microplus. The sequence goes on from NC_134708.1 coordinate 59,876,177, forward strand.
TGTGCCATTCAACTTTTTTTACTTGAGAGCCACCCCATCTCTCGAAACTCATTTGGTATAACACAGTGCATTCGTGATTCTGGTTAAACCACTATTGTGGTGCAAGTGATGGTTATCTAATTTTAGAAACATTACATAAGTAATCCTATGATACAGGCGTCACGTCGGGTTAACGCCAGTTGTGTATACTTAAGTGTCATCCACTGAAGTTGGTCTACGAAGGTCCAGCCAAGGCTACCATGCTCGCAAGACCAGGCACTACATAACAGCTTACCGTTTTCGGCGTTGGTAATAGCCATGTTGCTGTCGGCATTGTTACGTAACTATAAACTAGTTGTATAACATGTATGCGACTTTTCAACATATGTCTGTGCGTACAACCTTTTCCAGTATGTTGAGCGTCATTTCATTAGGTTCGCTCAATAAAAAGTTACACTATACACCGTCGCCTTCCCTCCACATGCTTTGCTTAACATGCATTTACGTAGCAGTTGGGATATGCCGAATGTTCTTTTCAAAGGTGGGGAAGGAATGGGGGTTAACCCCCTCTTCCCTCCACCTCACCCGAAGTGAACTGCCGGACTTGCAATATAGTTATTACATTCGAGTGTTGAGCACAACGTTGAACAGTTTAACTTTTGTTTCAAACACTTGTGAGAGGTATGAAAGAGATGTTATATAGGAATTTGTGAATGTATGTTCAATAGAGTACACATGATTACTATTAATACATTTTTTAGACGAAAGCATTAGCTTCCACAGAAAGCAGGAAAGGCAACCGTCGGCGTGAATACCAGTCCGGCGTAAAATCGGTAGGTGACGTCACGATTTGACGTCATCATGAATGCACAGGTCCTTTAAAGTTGAAGGCACAAAGAAGTCATCACATATGAGTGTCGCTTGTTGAAAGGGGAGCCGTCACTGAAGGCACTGAGCAACCTTGTGAATGGCGAAAAGCCCTCGGAGAGAAGAGGGTGGGAACAAGGGACAGAGAAAACGGCTTTCGGCTTCAAGATATACTAAGGAAAAGGGCATAGGATCCTCTGATGCTTTTGAACAAGCGTAAGGCGCTGCCAAGAATAATTTAGAAGGAACCGTTTACTGTTTTTCTTTAGTTTGTTGTCAAGTACTTTAAAGAGTGCCCATCTTTTCTAGCAACACACACTCGGAAACTATTTCTGTGCAGTTGGGTTACTACTCCGATAGAAGCGAGCTGTCAGTCTCCTAGCTACAGTTTCGCTGTCACCGCCTTTCAATCTTTGCTCTTTGTCCGGGACTGTGATGTTCCCAGCTTCCGCTCACTTGTAGTGGAAAAGACTTTTGTATTTATGGTTGGGTGTGTAGTTCTCGGAGTTGTCTACGTGCAAGGACAAATGCCTTGGCGTTTCTGCGGAAGGAACTTTGGTCTACGTACTAGATGGCTAAAGAATAGCATGATATAGACGACACACATCTATCTATCTTTCCATCTATCTATCTATCTATCTATCTATCTATCTATCTATCTATCTATCTATCTATCTATCTATCTATCTATCTATCTATCTAACTTTCTCTCTCTCTCTCTCTCTATACATATATATATATATATATATATATATATATATATATATATATATATATATATATATATATATATATATATATATATATATATATTTACATGTCTGCACAAAAGCTTATTAGTATTATATATATATATATATATATATATATATATATATATATATATATATATATATATATTTACATGTCTGCACAAAAGCTTATTAGCACACCATTTGCCTTTAAAGTTAAAAGACTTCGCCTTTGATGTTCAATGATCAATATGACGAACGTGCAAGTTTTCTTATTTATAAAAATGGGTGTTCAATAAAAGTTTAGGCCCTGATACTTTGTAATATACAGATTGAATATCATGGGAATGATAAAGCGATTCATAGCGAGCTCTTTTCAGTTACTCGCGTAAAAGTAATTTACTGCCGAATTGTGATACTCTAGCTCCTCCTCCGCTTCGACATAAAGTTCCTGTGTAAACACGACCACAAGCTGTCATAGAAAATGATAAAAAGTCTGAATGTTTTGAAATAAATTGATATATATATATATATATATATATATATATATATATATATATATATATATATATTGCCACGTTCCTTTCTCAAGTTTTCTCATAACCCCGTTACGCTGTACGTGATTCTTAGCTCTAACCACGTCTACAGTGTTCGAGAACCTTCAGGGCTGCCGTAGATCATTTTGTTGATATTACGCTCACGTCGTGAGGATTTCAGACTACTCTGGAATTTACGTCGCCGCTAGCGATAACGCTAGAATGGTTGATGGCGAGTGTACGAATGCCGACACGCTTCGCCGCTTGTCAGTTGATTAACGGCTGATGCATCTACTCGCTGCTATCAGTGCCAGTGTCTTGGTGTAAGCTGACTTTCCTTTTACATGGCACAAGTTCAGCCCGAAGAAACAGTTTATTATTCCAGCTGCAGTCTGCTCCCTTCGCCCACGTCACAACCACATGACATCTGGTGGAGGTGTTTCCCGTTAATGTACCGAACGCCCCCCTTCAGTCGAGAGCCGAGCCCCAACCATGAAGCACACACCCCCGCCAACCTCGACCTGCGGTAAAGCCACTGACAACAGGGGCTACCTCCAGAGTAAGGGACTCTACTCTATAATACTCGCAAACCGAAGACCACCACCACTACTGCGACCACTATGACAGCCCCTGTGCCAACGCCCACCATGGTCGTAACAAAGCAGCCAAAAGAGCCACGGATAATCCACGGATCCTCATTTGAAAAACCAGATACCTGGCTGAAAACGTACGAACGAGTGGCTGGCTTGAACCAGTGGGACGCTCGAGAAAATGTGAGCCGCGTCTACTTTTATCTGAAAGACGCGCCGAGGACCTGGTATGAGAATCGGGAGTCTGCACTGCGATCCTGGGATCTTTTTCGCGGCGCATTTCTGGAAACTTTCACGACAGTCGCACGAGAAGAAAGAGCCGCTGCTTAGCTTGAGACTCGGATGCAGCTACCAAACTAAAATGTCACCATCTTCACTGAAGAGATGGCGAAACTGTTTCGGCACGCGGATCCTACCATGGCTGAAGACAAAAAGAGAAGTTCTTCAAAAGAACTTCTCGCCGCGTCGAGCCAAGTAACTTCTTGTGGTGCCTTCAGCTGTGCGACCAGAACTCCTCCAGGCCCAACACGATGATCCAACGGCAGGACGCCTTGATGTTGTTCGCATGCTCGCGTTGATACAAGAAAGGTACTACTGGCCGCGCCTTACCACCGACGTCGCTCATTACGTTAGGACATGCCGAGACTGTCAGCGACGCAAGACACCGCCGACAAGGCCAGCAGGATTTATCCAGCCGATGGAGCCACCTAGCCAACCATTCCAACAAATCGGGATGGACCTACTGGGGCCGTTTCCAACGTCAAATACAGGAAACAAATGGATCGTCGTAGCTACTGACTACCTCAACCGCTACGCCGAAACAAAGGCCCTACCCGAAAGTAGCACCGAAGAGGTAGCCAAGTTCTTCATTGAGAACATCGTCCTTTGTCAAGTTGCCCCAGAGGTTGTCATCACCGATAGAGGCGCGGGCTTTACTGATTATTTGACTCAAGCGATCTTGAGACCTAGCCAGACAAGCCACCACCGCACCACCGCCTACGACCCACAGACAAATGGTCTCACCGAGCGGCTAAACAAGACTATCACCGATATGCTGACCATGTACGTCGACGTCGAAGCCGTGGGACGCAAGCCGTGGGACGCCATGCTTTCGTACGTGACCTTCACATACAACACGACCGTACAGAAGATGACACAGATGCAACCTTACAAGTTGGTTTACGGAAGGAAATCGGCAATGACGCTCGACGCAATGCCGTCTAACGTCGCTTATGAAGAAAACCTCGACGTCGTCCTCTCTCTTCAGCGCGCTGAAGAAGCTTGTCAACTCGCCCGCCTGCGCATTACGAATCAGCGGACGACCGACCACCGCCGTTACAATCTTCGGCGAGGCTTCGTGGAATGCCAGCCCTGGGAACGTGTTTGCGTATGGGCGCCGATACGCCGACGTGGACTCGGTGAAAAACTTCTGCGACAGTATACCTTCGGACCCCACAGGGTAATACGACGTATCGGCCTACTCGTTTACCAGGTTCTCTACGATGGCATTACGAACTCTCAATGGTGCCGATCGTGACTTGAAGTTGAGATGTCGTGCTTCTAAAGCTGTTTCATGAACGTTAACGAACTGAAAGAGTGTATTATGTTGTTGTTAATATAGCTGTATTGAACTTTATTATTTGTACATTCTTGCATTATTATTGCACTTTTATCTTCTATTAAAGCATTGGGATGATGCCTTTTGTAGAGGGGGGCAATGCCAAGATCCTTCCTCAAGTTTTCTTATCACCCCATTACACTGTACGCGATTTTCTGCGCAAACGGCGCCTACAGTATTCGAGAAGCTTCAGGGCTGCCGTAGATCATTTTGTGGAGATTACGCCCACGTGGTGATGGGCATTTCAGATTACTCTGGAATCTACGTCACCCCTAGCGATAACGCTAGAATGTTCGATGGCGAGTCTCTAAATGCCGACATGCTTCACCGCTTGTCAGTTGATCGACGGCCGACGCTCTGCTCGTCGCTATCAGTGCCAGTGTCTTGGTGTAAGCTGAATTTCCTTTTACGGGGCTACAAGTTCGGTTTGAATAATTGGTTTATTATTACACCCGCAGTTGGCTTCCTTCGTTCACGTCACGACCCCGTGACGATTTTAAGGAAAGAGGTGTATGCCAAAGAGCTCGTTTTTTTGTGTATCACACAATAGTAATGAGATCCAACAGCAAATAATGCCAAGGAAAGTATAGGGGTAGTTATTGAACCGAGTTGTAAAGTAAGTGTGAAGTAAGAAAAGTGGGTGAAAAGATAAGTTGTCGTGGACAGGTAACCAACCTGCGACCTTCGAATAACGTGTTCGATGCTCTACCAAGTGAGCTGCCATGGCGGCTATTTGCCCAGTTATTTTATTCTGTATGTCTGTGAATCGAACGTTAGAGTGTCAGTGAGCGCCACTAAGCAGTAGGCATAGGGGCGAGTGTGGAACACTCTATATGATCCTGTTTCGCCTCACGTAGCACTTGAACTTATTACGAGATGGCAGCTGACCTATAGTCCCTCGTATACAACCTAAAGACACCAAGTCTGCCAGTACGAGACCGTCGTTAATGAATTAAGGAAAGAAGTGTATACCTAAACGCTCACTTTTCCGTGTTTGACACAGTGATAATGAGATGTAACAGCAAATAATGCCGACGAAAGTATAGGGGAGGTTAATAGACTGCATTTAAAGGTAATGTGAAAGTAGTAAAACGAGTGAACACACACACACACACACACACACACACACACACACACACACACACACACACACACACACACACATATATATATATATATATATATAAATATATATAAATATATATATATATATATATATATATTTATGCAGGCATGGTGGTGGAGTGGCCGTAGCGTTGCATATAATCAAATAGATCCTCCGAGAGCGGTCAGAACGTGGTTTATTTCGTCGTTTCGGCCTAGAGTCTCACCTTCATCAGGATTGGATCAGTAATCGTAAATTCATCAGGATGAGCAATCCTGATGAAGGCCAGACTCTAGGCCGAAACGTCGAAATAAACCACGTTGTGACCGCTCACGGAGGATCTACTTGACTATACATATATTACACACACACATATATATATATAGCCCCGCCGCGGTGGTCTAGTGGCTAAGGTACTCGGCTGCTGACCCGCATGGCGCGGGTTCGAATCCCGGCTGCGGCGGCTGCATTTCCGATGGAGGCGGAAATGTTGTAGGCCCGTGTGCTCAGATTTGGGTGCACGTTAAAGAACCCCAGGTGGTCGAAATTTCCGGAGCCCTCCACTACGGCGTCTCTCATAATCATGAAGTGGTTTTGGGACGTTAAACCCCACATATCAATCAATCAATCATATATATATATATATATATATATATATATATATATATATATATATATATATATATATACGTGCGTGTGTGTGTGATATTTTCAACTAGCACGCGCGTTTAAATTTAGTTACCTGGGTAGCCTTGTAATTTGGCCCCATCAAATTGTGACTGCCGGAGCCGGGAATGAAAATGGCGTCCTTGAGTTCGCGAGTGGGACACATTCCCCGCTGAGATGTCATGGCAGGCGGGCTGAAAGGGCGGAATGCCTATAGATAGCAATTTCCGTAGCTCCATAAAGAACGACGACTACCTAAAAAAAGGTAATAATCACATTCAGAGTTATCCAATACGGCAGCTTTGTTACACTCAGTCTTGCTTCACTACAGCAAGGTCAGTGAAGCAACTAAATAGAAAATATTTAGCAAGAGCATGAACCAATGCTGTAAGAAGCGAGTCCGGTTCGATAAATAGTGAAATCGATTACCTAGCGACCTCGCTATAGCGTGGAAAGTGTCTGGGAAGACTGCCGGGCGAGCTCTTAGTGGCTTACGATGAGCCGAGGACGATCGAATATCGATCTAATTCTCTTTAGTTAACTTACTTGTTTGCTTTTTTTAACTACAGTGTGGCGCATAGGCCGTTGGCAAGTGCGTGGCAAGCCCAACGGAAAGAAGTTAGCGGCTCCTCTTTGTAAGCAGTCCGCTTAAAATTAAGCAAATTTATCAAAGGGAAAGACTTAGCTGCCTCACCAAATGCAAGAGTTCATCACGACCGTGCACAGCGTCAGTGCTCTGCCGCACTTGCGTTCATACGAGTGACGCAAAAAATATTCATGATATGATGACGTCACCATATAACTTCATAATGAAGAGTATATCAACGACCGCTTTCCGGTCACAATAACGTTACTATGACGTCACGAAACGTAGGGTCACGTGAAAGCAAGGTTACTTGATCACAGGAGAGGCAATCACGGAGGCTATGCGAAACCACGTGAGGTCCAGAAAGCTTTGCAACGTTTGGATCTTAGAGGCAATGGGAAGTAACGTCAAGTCGAAAAGCTTTGAGGGATTTGAACAGAGGACCAGTATGTAAACTCATAGTAAAAAAAAAAGATTGCTTTCACGTTTGAGTCATCATAGGCGAATACATTGGAGACCCTGCGAGGTTATTTCAGATTTTAATGAAACAACAGGATGCCGAATAAATACACAGAAGGAAGTTCGACAGCACTAACTTGTTGGGAGACCTCATGTCAAATGTTACAGTACTATTAATAAAACTCACAGGGTTCTTCCTTGCCATTTGTATAACTATAGCTTTGTTACAATTTGTTTGTTCACGGTGTCTCGCGAGAAACACCTTATTTTTTTCTGTTTCTTTATTTCCGTTAGTGTTACTCTAGTCCACAATATACTCACTAACAATACTAATGAAGAACACTCCATGATTGGCAATATGGCGAAAAGTAGCAATTGTTAGCGCTCTTAAGGTTAGACATATACAGAAAAACATGTGCGGTCTAAGGTGCATCGCTGTAGCCGAATCGGTAGCGCATCCAGAGCGTTACAGCATGGAGGAGGTGTTTTGGTGTCTAGTATGTGACAAGTTCATTTTTTCGTTCCCCTTTATCTTCTAGCTTTGGCCCTTAAGGAGTTATAGGCAGAAAAACTCACAACCTCAGTTATGCAATCACTCCAAATGACTTGAAGGTGAAAATCAAATTTTAACTAAGACATTAGTGAGGTATTTTCGTCACGGAAGTACGTCAGCAGGACAAACTTGACTACGCGGCGAAAAGAGAATCTAAATAAAAATGATCCGTTGTCGGGAGTAGAATTCATGACTTCTAGTTCCACGACAATAATTGGCGGATGCTTAATTCACTAAGCCACTGCATATTTTTTTAGTTATGGTCTATGTACGTACAGAATTAAAAAACAAATATACACCAAGCAAAGTACAAACGGAAACAAAAAGAAAAAGTAAGTAAGCGTCTAACTTTACAGGCTTTTAAAATTTGCTTTATCTGCAGAAGGCCGTCTACTTGATAAGGTCATATGAGTACTTCCTCTAGAAGCCTTTGTGATTCCACGAATGAACAAATAGATTGAAAAAAATATTGTCGAAATGGACGTGCATTTTAACATAAGCTTGACGCACATCCATTCTAGATTACCATTTACTGTGCACGTTCAGTAACATGACAGTTAGAACGTTACTCCTTCATATGTAACCGGTTGAATTCTAATGCTGTAGGCATCAAGGGGCAGGTACTTTTATTTAGTCTATTGAAGTATGACCGAAAAAAACGCATTCTTACAGTAAAGAAAAGCATGTTCGATTGTTTGTGGCTTATAGAAGAGGAAAAAAATCGTCAGCCCAAGGAGCGAATGAGCCTTTTTCTCACATCCGTTTTTTTTTTTGACGTAAAGGTTCCAGTGTACAATTTGAAGAAAAAGGATTTCACTATATGTGTTACCTCTTTTTTTATACTCAGTTTAAGGCATTCTGGCCTTGGTCAACACGGTTCAATGTTCTGTAAAGAGGAACAGGAAGAATTCTTCCTATTATATCTTTTTATAGCGTTTTGCGCGAAAGTGTAGAGAGATAATAACGAAAAGTGCTTCAAAACCACAAAAAAGACTACAACAACGTGTGTTTTATCTCTCTAACAGTACTATTGTTCGCAAGCTGGGGTAGCCGTCTGGGAACGAAAGAGTCCCGTTCATGCGCAGCTTCCAGCTTATGCAACGCACCGTTGCTATTATTACCCTATTCAGTTTTATTTTGAGGTGATACTTTCTCGGTGTTTCGACACATCTCTTGGACGTGACCTCCACCCAATGCTCACTGACAGCATTCATTCGCATCAAAGTACAGCTCTCCGACGCTCGCCGCGTCACCCAGTTCGGCGCTCGCCTTGTCAGAAATCATACCGGGCTCGAGGGAACACATGACGCGCATTACACTTCTCTTCGCATTTCGGTGTTTTTCGAAGAAGTTACTGCCAAATTACAGTGCATATTATGCACTTTTTGCCACCATCTCTTTGCGGTAATCACAATTCGGGGTGTGAAGGTATGTTTTCACAACTTGAGCTATAGCAGAGGTAGCTCATGGGCGTTAGTCGTCGTGACGGAGGTGCGTCACTGGGCGTCGACGTGAATGGGTCCGCATCGAGCGGTGCTATAACTTCCGAACACTAATAGACATTGTACCAGCTTTCACATATCAATGCACTATAACCAAGCAACTACTTCTATAAAGATCACTTCCGCGTTATACCATTTCCTATGACGAAGGAATCATCTATGTTTTTGTTTTTTGTTTTTTTTCCCAGTTTATACGATGATCTTTTCTTTACTTCTGCAAGCTTTTACGTGTAACTTGATTTTGCATGGCCGTATTCTCGCCGTTTGGTTCTGCTCACGGCGGCTGCAACATGAGCTGAGCCATTGCCTAGCAAATGCCGCAAGTGACAGCACCACTCCCCGCGCCATCTGGCATCATGTCTGAGGAGGAGCCAGTAGTGTATCGCTTTATAGAAGTGGCCACTCAGTTGCATTGGTCAGAAGATTTGGTAAGTGAATCATGCAAACTGAAGGAATCCAGGCTTTTTCGTCCGGAAGAAAACAACTGGCGGTAGCGAGCCGAAGAGATGGAGGAATAATGAGCCATACGGCTCGAGAATCGTGACCGTACATGGATCCAAGGTAAACAGTAAGATTAACCATAATTTTGGCTGCACACACCCAAGCATAACTCAGTTCAGCCACAGCTAACATTATGGGGGTAAAGCTTCCTATGCCGTGGGTTGTGCGTTTGCGATGTAGGTAGTAGTCGTAGTAGTTGGTAGCCACCTCCACGGTTGGACTAGAGAAGCAGCCCGCGCCCACCCTAGGTGATTGAGGAGGAAACCCACGCACGTTAATCATAAATAAAAAGATTGTTGTTTCTGATGAAATAACTTACAGAAACGAGTATTGGTGACATAATTTGAAACAAAGTTTGCCTTGAAGCTAACTAAAAAAATAACTAGCATCAGAGGACGCACTTTGAGCAGTTTCTGACCAGATTGTGTGGCCACGGTAAATTCGCTGGGCGTAACCTTCTTGGTTTTAACAAGGTTTAGCAAAAGTTGGGCCGCAGTGCCATGAATATTGGCCTCGAGGACATACTGTGGCGCCACCTACGAGATAAAGTCACTCATAGGATGCCGAGTTGTGTTGTCTGCTGTATAGAACGCCGCATTTTCTGCGCTTTTGCTGTGGACCCCGCAAATACTTTCCTTTGTTTTGAAGCTCAGTGCCTAAAGAAGCGGAAAGACCCGATAATACGGGCAAGCAAAATTCAAATCGGTGCCCCCAGTGACACTCTCACATTTAATTTGTATCGTAAATTCACGAATAAAAACTGGTGCAGCCATGGGGGACGATGCTAGTGGCGTCGCGAAAGCAAAGGTGCCGTATTCCACAACTACTCTCTTATCTGTGACGTCAAAACGATCGCAGCACTGGCCTCTCTAGTGGAGGGCCTCGCAGCCAATAGTGAAATCGTGTATAGCCATGAACTACAGGCGGTGAAAGGTGGTAAGTAGACACGAAGCGCAGGCCGCAAGAAAGTGCGCGATTGCCACCATTCGTTTAGTCCTTCGAATGTCCGCTAGATGGTGGTATTTTCTATACGCTCAGTATATGAAGACAAGATGGGAGATGACGGTACTTAGAATGTTCACTGGATGAACGGACGAATGGATGAACGGACAGACAGAGAAATGCCAGACGGACGCATGGATGGATGGACGCATAGATGAACGGACGGCCGCATAGATGAACACAAGGACGGATGCATGTACGCACAGACGGACGAATGAACGCACAAACGGTCACACAGACGAATGGACGGAAGCAAGAGCGAATGGACGGACGGACACTTCGCCCCACTCTTCATCATGTACACTGCGGATATGCTGGGATTTTCTAATTTGCGACGCCATTATGAAGTAAGGTTTTCGATGTGTGGCGTACACCCTTAAAAAGAATTGATGACATATTCACTAACTAAATACTAACCATTTACTTGTCACATAAAGCACTGTCTTCTTAGTAAAGGGAGGTAGTAAAATCCAGGTTAGTGAAAATTACTACTTAGTAAGTGAATAGTGCTGACTCGAGTGGTGAGTACATTACTAAATTGGTAGAAACCCCCGCAAATAGAGGTTTACGCCTGTTTTCTTAGATGTACTGTGCGTTGCCATATCAAAGTGATTATATTACAAAAGTTCAGGCTAAAAAATCGAATTCACATGGTCCTCATAAATGAATTATTGTCTGTATGATAACATATGGTAGCGCAAAGAAAGGACACGAAAAAAAGCCGCATTCAAGACAACAAACACAGCGCTAACTTTCGGCAACAGTTATTTCACGCAGATCCCCCCACTGTGTGTACTCCACAACGCCATACGTCACATATGCATAGCTCTCACAACCATGAATTAACCAGCGCGTCATGGTTGTGAGAGCTATGCACATGTGACGTGTGGCGTGGTTGAGTACACGCACTGGGGGAATCTGCGTGTAATAAACTGCTGTTGAAAGTTAGCGCTGTGTTGTCTGGAATGTGCCTTCTCTTGTCCTTATCTTTTGTCTGCGCTACCATATATTATGATGCTATCATACTAACAAGCCCAAATCACCACCCTCATTAATTAATGTCTTCTAATTACGTCATGATAGAACTATGATGTAGTATCACAACAACATACTTATACAAAATTTACCCCATGATCATATGATCGATTCAGATTCTCATATATTCATACATATTTGAATACCATATGTTCATATGGACTCATATGAGCATAGGATATGCTCATGTGAGTTGTCATACTCAAATCATTATGTGCTTATATGAGAACACGAATGCAAACATATGCACAAGTCTTCAAGACGTGGATATAGCAGATTTCTACTGTAGCACCAGCTTGAAGACTATATATACCCCTGCTTTGGAATCACAACCCATGTGCTGGTTACAAGTAAAAGAATTTGTAAGATAGTTGTTATTTTCTACGCGAAATTATGTCACCTTCTATTTGCTTATGTATGTGTAATTACGTAGCACGAAACTTCTAATCCAACGTAGTCAATATATATCCAGAGCTTGCCCAAACGATGTTACCATTACGGCGAAATGTACTACAGAAGCTACGAAAGATCTGGCAACGTAGGTGGCTGAGAAGTTGCTTAGTTAAAAACACTAAGAAAGGTACTCTGGTCAGTAACGGCTAAAGTTACTACCTGTACTAGTTGCTAGTAAAAGTACGCCGCGGTAGTAGTAAAATGCTCCGGAAACTACTAAGCACACACGTTTACTAACAAAGTACTAACATTTTTCTAAGAGTGTAGCTCACGGTGAAGTCATATGGTGACGTCATTGCGTGACTATTTTTTTGCGTACTTACTGTTGACAACGGTCTCCCCAACTAACAATTTTTGTGCTTCACGATGGATCTCATAATTTTGCTTTAATAACTACAGATAATGTTCACCAGCCTTTCTTCAGACTCATCACCTGAAGCGTCAAACAGCAAAAAGCCGAACCACCGATTCGATCATCCTTGTTTTGCATACGCTGCTTGCAGTTTCACGCAAGCCTCGCGGCGATGGCGAGAAGCTTTCGATGACTGATTGCCGGAAATGATTATGGTGACAGTGGGGAGTAGCTTCTTAAAGTAGTTTCACGACAGTGTGCTGACACTTTCGAGAAATGAGACCTTGCCCCACTTCTCTAACGATAGTTTTGAGGAGATCGATTGACCTCAAGAACCTCCACATATATTTATTGATTCTTCTACCTTTTCACGCCTTATGAATCCCCTACGCCATTCTCACTGTTTCATTCTCAAGAAATGAATCACGTGCGCAAGTTCAAAGAGGCTTCCTAAAGGTTTATGTGCCTTTCTTGCTTTTATTGCGATAGCAACTATATGGACACTCTCGGCTCGATTTTGCCGCTGGCTTCGACATCACTCACCGTATATATATACGTATATGTATATTTGGAAATGCAGAAAGAAAAAAACACAGAAAGACACTCTATTTCGTGGAATCGAGCATGGGACCTCAGTGCCATGCTCAAAGTGAGGCTTTAACCACTGAGCCACCCCAGTGCACGATCTTTACCTCTCAAACAGCAAGTTATTTGTGTTTACCACTTACCGCGGCTGACGAGAATCTCAGAAAAACTGTCTTTTTAAAATGACCAGCAAGATGGCGCAATGAGCACGTGTCACCACCCCACGCGGCGACGCGTGCTCCAATCTCCAACGCATACTATTTCTCGCTTAGAAAAGGAGAGTGACGCTCCCTCGCGCGCCTATATGTCGTGTTGGGGAAAAGGGGAAAATCGTACGCCTTGGCTGGTTTCGGGTATTACTCAGAACAATTCTGCCCTAGTTACCGGGCACGTGAAGTTCACTGCAATCATTGCAGTCTCCGTTTGCGTTTTAGGGGCGAAGCTCCTTATAGCGGCACCCGTTTGTCCCTCGTAGCCGTTGTAGTAGTGTGTAACAAGTATAACATTTCGATCTCCACGGTGGTACTGGTGAGAGATTTCTTGTGTGCGTTGTTGAACAATAAAAGATAGTGCTCAATGTACATTACAATGGCTGCTAAGGGGGAATTAGAGACAGGAGAATTCGGCTTTCAGTTAACACGCTCATTGCGAATTTTTTATTGTTCAACAACACACAGAAGACAAGAAAGGGTTGCTACGTTATACTCGCTGGGCGTAACCTCCTAGGTTTTAGAAAGGTTTAGCGAGCATTGGACTGCAGTGCCATAAATACAGTGACCTAGTATATACCATGAACTTGAGGTGGTCAAAGGCGGGAAGCAGACACGAAGCGCGAGCCGTAAGAAAGTGTGCGTGTGCCTCCTCTCGTTCAGTCTTTAGAATGTCCGCTGGATGGCAGTGTTTCTATATAAGGAATATACGATGAAAAGATGCGAGATGGTGGTACTTGGAGTGTTGAATAGGTGGACGAACGGACACAGAGACAGATGCATGGACGGACGCACAGATGGCTGCACAGACGGATGGATGCATGGACGAAAGCAGGGACGGACGCACATATGAACGTGCGGACGCACGAACAGACGCGCGTACGGACGGGCGCATGGACACACGGGCGGCCACACAGACGCATGCATGGATGGACGGAAGCAAGAACGAAGGGACGAACGAATGCTTCACCCCACTATCTATCATTCACTCTGTGGATATGCTGCCATTTTTTACCATTAGGTTCAGTTGCTTATTCCAGCCTCGGCTCGCCGTGTCCTTCATCTAGTCTACCGTGTTTCAATCATTGTGCTTGCTACCATCACTTTCATATTTCTTGTTCTTTCCATCTGCGTAGACATTTCTGGTACAGGTTCTGTGTTGCACGTTTTTCTCTCTCGGCTAATTCTTGCTACAGTGTTTGTTCTGGGGCGTTTGTTGTATTTTACGTGTGGCTGTGCAAGCGCCTGTCGTGTGTAATGATTCTAGCAGTGCCTTGCGGTGTTCGTCGTCAAGCCCCCAGATATCGTAGTCATTCTCATTCTTTCCACTGTGTTAATGAGCGTCGGTCCAGCCACCTCAGAAAGGAAGTGTGGCAATTTTTATATCTTAACCTCAGTTGTTTAGATGGTCATATTTTCTGGCTTAAAAAGATTACTTTCTAGAAAGCCACTAATTTTTTTTTTGCCTGGTAACAAGCTGACGTTATCCTCTATATACCATTCAGTTCTGTCAACAGCTGCTTGAGCATCTCAGTACAGTGGACTTGATTAGACGTCAACAAAACAAGAATTAATAGCATTTTGGGTGCATTGATCTGTTAATCCGTACATGTTGGTCTTACTTCCAGAACCTTGAGCTCTACCGCCGATATTTTTTTTCACGAAAGAGCCAGACTTTCTCGCCCGCTTTCGAAGCCTAAAGTATGCCTTTCTCATCAATCAGAAATTGAGAACAAATATCTCTTCTAATCCTAAGGGATCTTGTTTTTGTTTTAGCAGTAAACTTTTCATCTCACGAGTTTTTTTCACGATAGAAGCTTGTGCTTGCCATTCTGCTTTTCATACCACCACTCATTGGTCAATTGTCATACGCTCTGCATGAAGAGTATCAAAGACGTTTTTCATTCATACGCCTAATTATTTTTTGTTATTGTTATTTTTAAAACAGTTATTAATACCAGAAAAATAAAAGACACAATATATTGCTGCATGTATACGCAGCCGCAATTTAAATTGTCAATGTGTGTGTGTGCCCGATGAAGAGGATGAAGCTCGCTTGCTGCTTGAGCTTGGAGCCAAACTGGCGAGCTCTGCAACCGCTCTTGCAAATATATTTTGTAAAGATATTTGCAATATATTAACTCGTTACTCGCGTAACAGATTTGGTGGAGATTGAACGTTCCCCATTCTCCCCCTGTAGCTCCGCAGTGGCCGCGTCGTCCAACTTCCCGCCCTGGAATCCAGTGACAACCCATCGCCTTCTGTCTGTGGCTTTTCCTACAAACTTTGTCGCGGTCCCCACACCCCGTGATCCCGGGACATTTTCTGATGTCGACTAAGCTTCTCTTGTATGAACGAGTCAGTCAAACTCACCGTTGGGACCCTGCCATGATACTCGCTATTGTTCTCTTCTACTTGGACGAAACCATGCACGTCTGGTACGAAACAAATGAGTCCGAACTCACCAGCTGGGACATGTTCAAGGAGAATCTACGTGACATTTTTGGGGACCCAAACGGTCGCCACGCATCTGCACGACAGGAGCTGACTACTCGTGTCCAGTCGCCAACTGAATCGTATGTGTCCTACATACAAGAAGATTTCGCTCTTTGCCGGGAAGTGGACGAGGCGATGTCTGAAGCTGACAAGGTTGGTCTCGTTTTGAAGGGAATCGCGGATGACGCCTTCAATTTGCTGGCCTACACCAACGTCTCGACTATCGACCGCGTCATTCAAGAATGCCGCCGGTTCAAAACAGCTAAAAGCCATTGAGTGCGCCCTTCATTTTTTCGCTTGCCAAACATGGCGGCTACGTCCACCTGCTCTGATTCCACCGCCACAACACTCTTTGAGCAGAGTGTCACGTGTCTCGTTCGACGGGGACCTAAAGCAGTAGGTCTAGCGCCGCTTCAGCATTCTCTCTTCGAACATGCTACCATACCAACAACATCCACGGTTTCTGTTATTCAGGCGGTCGTACGATAAGAAACCGCCAACCTCGGGCTTCCTTCTGCCTGCCCCGTCTCTCGCTCCTCCTCCATACCAATGCTGATCAATGCATCTCGACGTGAACCATTCGTTCCTCCACGATTTTGCAACCCCACAGAATGGCGGACTCACGACGACAAACCGATTTTCTTCCCGTGCCACCGTGTTGGACATGTCTCCCGAGTCCCGCTACTGCCGTGCATCCTGGACGCCAGCAGATAAGAACCTATCTTTTGCACCTTGTCGCCCATATGAAGATCTTCGCATGTATTTGCCCAGACGTACGGATCCTGCTTTCGGTGACACCACTAGCAGCCACCTTCCCGCTCGTTCTCCGTCTCCTCAACGCCATCGTCCCCCTTCGCCCCAGCCACGCCGCCATCACCCGCCACCTAACGTTCCATCGTGCCTGACGGAACTCTAGACCGTGCAGCTCCTGGAGGTAGTGCTGCATCATCTCCGTCTAAACCAAACCCTCCATTGACGCTTCCTACGAATAAGAATCTTATTGATGTGCACGTGGACGGTGTTTCTTTGACGACACTATTCGATACTGGTGCTAACGTTTCCATAATCAGTGTTCATTTTTGTCGCTGCTTAAGAAAAGTACTCAGGCCTCCTGCTACAGAAGCTCTACGCATCACCGATGGCGGAACTGTTCCTGTCATTAGAATGTGTGCGGCTCGCATAAGCATCTACGACCGCTACGTTCCTGCCCTATTGACGGTTCTCAATAACTGTCCTCATGACCTCATCTTAGGGATGAACTTCCTGTTGACCCATTCTGCTCTGATAAACCGTTCCGCTGGTACTTTTAAACACGATATTCTTTCTTCGGGACCTTCAACGCAAAAAACTTTGCTTTGTTTGTCTGTACGTTTGTCTGTTTGTCTACCTTTACCGCGAACCTGGTACTTTAAACAGCACCAGATGATATCCCGAATGGCCAACCCCATCCGCAGCGCCCACCAATGTTGCTCAAGCTTCAGCGTTTACACTTGTGCAATTTTCAACCAAAAAACAATTATTGTGCATATCTGAGGCACCATAACAGCACGTATACATTCTGCATGTGCATTTTTTACTAGAAAAGGCATACATAAGTAACTCTAAGGACCGTAGCGTTTATCACGCTGCGCTGACCATGCAACGCTTGCACGAAGAAGCGAGTGTTTACAACGCTTTGCTAAGACGACACGGTCGTGGCACCACCCTTCACCTTGCGTTCTACACCTTATCACTTCTGAGACGGGCTTGTGCGCTCCTCTTGGAGCCACGTGCTTTGTTTAAAAAAAAACTGCCAGATGGCGCTTATGTTTCACGTGTGACGTGACTTAATGCACTCGTTCGCCTTCGCTGCACGCTCAAGGCACTCTAATGCAGCATTTCCGGAATACCATTTACTGAGTTTCTTGCGCAGAACATCGAATAAATGTTTTGTTTCCTCTCTCCATACGCAAGAGTATCGTATTTCGACGACCTTTGCAGATTACATGCAGATACGGGGCCATTTTGTTCCTTGGAAATTTCTCTTCAACCGCATATTCAACCTGAACTTCAACGTGGCCTCTATGCCACAGATTTTCCCCACTTACCACCTAAAGCCATCACATTCACCCTCACATTCACCGTATTCGCCACGACCTCACACGTGTTGGATGGGGATCACTTCGTCACACCGATTCCCGATGTCCTACTGGCCCATGACGTCACCATCCCTCACTGCTTCGTAACTATAGCCGCAAACCAGATACATCTACCCGTCATACATTGCGGCGTCACGAGGCAAGTTCTCCCGGTAGGCACCTCAATCTCCACGTTCCGGTCCTTAGCTGATGACCACGCCGCCACTTTCGCAGCCGACGTTTACACCAATCTTCCTAGTCGCCCACCCAATGCCACACGCCTCGACATGTCAGTACGTCCCATGATTGCTCTTGACCTCCCCCTAGCGCAATCAGCCGTTCTCAGCTGCCTTTTAGCCTCCTACCGGGACATCTTCGACCTTGACGATCAACCACTCGGCCACACTTCTCTTGTCCCGAACCGCATCAACACAGGTGATGCTTCTCCCATTCACCGTCAACCATATCGCGCGTCCTCATCGGAGCGCCAGAATATTCAAGCCAAAGTGAACAATTTGTTAACTGCAGGCATTATTGAGTCCTCATCAAGCCCTTGGGCGTCACCCGTCGTCCTGATTAAAGAGAAGGACAACACATGACCCTTCTGCATCGATTACTGGCATCTAAATCAAATTGCGAAAAAGGACGTGTATTCTTTGCCCCGTGTTGATGACGTTCTCGATTGTCTCCATTGCGCACGCTACTTTTCATTCATCGACCTTCACTCTGGTTATTGGCAGATGTGGTGGACGAGAAAGACCAAGAAAAAACCGCCGTCGTCACCCCCGATGAGATGTACCAATTCAAGGTTATGCCCTTTGGTCTATGCAATGCCCCAGCCACGTTTGAACGTATGATGGACTCTCTGCTACACGGGTTCAAATGGTCAACATGAGTTTCTTACATTTTCTTACTTAGACGACGTCCCTGTATTTTCACCTACATTCTAGACCCACCTTGAGCGTCTGTCGGCCATTCTCGACGTCTTCCGCAATGCTGGCCTCCAGTTGAACTTTTCGAAGTGTCACTTCGGCCGCCGACTGATTACAGTGTTGGGCCACTTTGTCGATACTTCTGATGTGCGACAAGACCCTGAGAAAATTCGTGACGTCACGAGCTTTCCAGTACCCCAATCCGCCAAAGATGTCCGGAGCTTTGTGAGACTCTGTTCCTACTACAGGTGGTTCGTGAAAGACTTTGAAGCAATCGCCCAACCACTTACCAATCTTCTGATGAAAGGCATCCAATTTTTGTGAGGGTCCACTCAAGCCGTTGCCTTCTCTCACCTCATCACACTTTCGACGATACTCATATCCTGACCCACTTTGACCCATCCGCCCCAACTGAGGTGCGAACAGGTGCCAGTGGTCACATTATCAGAGCCATTCTCACCTAACGACAACAGGGACACGACCACGTTATGCATATGCTAGCCCCCTCCTTACACCTGTAGAGCGCAACTATTCGATCACGGAGTGAGAATGCCTTGCTCTTGTCAGGATGGTCTCGACGTCCCGTCCATATTTATATGGCACTCACTTCTCCGTCGTCACCGACCATTGCGTGCTCTGCTGGCTTTCATTCTTGAGAGATCCCACAGGTCGACTTGATCGCAGGGCTCTGCGAATGCAATAATACACCTTTACTGTAACATACAAGTATGGACGCCTGCATCAGGACGCCGATTGAGTTTCTCTCTATCCAGTTGGTGAATCAGCCACCATGCCTGACAACGACACCTGCGTGTGCTCCTTTTCCCAACTGGTTCACATAGTCGAAGAGCAACCTTACCGGCTATCTTCGAGCGTCTCAACACCTCTCCATCGAACCGATCACATCGTTCGTTCATAGTCCAGAATGGTACATTATACCGGCATAACTTGCATCTATACGGCCCATCTCTGCTGCTTGCTATACCCAGATACCTCCACTCGGCTGTACTCCACGAACGTCACGACGTTCCTACGGCCGGTCACCTCGGCGTGTCCCGCACATACAACAGGATTCGCCATCGCTTATATTGGCCAGGTCTCGCACGCTCCGTCAGAAGATACGTCGCGGCATGTGAGGTATGTCAGCGCCGCAAAACACCGTCAACGCTTCTGGCTGGCGCCTTCAACCACTCGACATTACTTCTGAACCTTTCTTTCGCGTTGGCTTGGACTTATACGGCCCTTTTCACCTGTCTTCTGCTGACAATAGGTGGATAGCTGAGTGAGTGAGTGAGAATTTATTAGAAGGCAGAGAGGTCGGCCTGAGCTAGTTCGCTCTAGCCTGCTACTCTACACAGGGGATAAGGGAAAGGGGAAGGAAAGAGGGATGAAGGGTGATGATGGGGACAAGAAAAGGTGGTGCGTATGTACAGTAGCCACTTAGCATAGTACCCTATAGTCTAGTTTCTAGTCCAGTGGTTTTTATAAAGTCTAGAACAGCCTTTGTAGCAGTTTTTGACACTGTTTGGTCGTTCATTGCAGACAATATGTGGCTTTCACTTAATGGTGTTCGTCCAATGCTTGCCAACGTTGCAGTTAGCATTTTTCTTTGCGCCACGTATAATGCACAGTCACAAAATATGTGAGCTATCGTTTCGCACACTTGGCAGCGTTCACAATTTGGGCTGTCCGCACGGCCGATTAGGTGGGTGTAGTGGCGAGTGAAGGCGACGCCCAGGCGAATTCGGTGCAGTATATTAGCATGTCTTCGGCTGATTTTATCTGGAAGACGAAAAGTCATACCGGAGTCTGTTTCTTGCAGGCGCTTGTTCCGGTGATCTCGTAGCGACCAGTAAGCGGCAGCGCATTCGCGGATGAGTGGATAGCTGTGACCACTGACTACGCCGCACGCTACGCCATCACACACGCCCTTCCAACAAGTTGCGCCACAGACGTCGCCGTTTTTCTTCTACACGACATGATCTTGCAAGATGGTTCCCAACGCCAGCTGCTCACGGACCCAGGCCGTACATTTCTATTGAGCACCAACCACACAATATGCCCTGGACGCCATTAGCCGGGCCGCCCACGCACGCGAAGGCACTCGTGCACGCTCGCCTTCAGACCTCCCAAGAAAACCAACGGCGTCGGTATGATCAACGACAGCGCAATAAGCCCTTTTCGCCCGGTTCGTTGGTCCTGCTGTGGTCTCCAACCTGGCACGTTGGCCTGTCTTACCAACTGCTCTCACCGTACACAGAGCCATACTGAGTGCTTCGTGCGTTGACTCCCGTCACTTATGAAATCGCTCCTGCTGCCTAACCGTCTTCAACCACCCCTCGCGACAGCGACACCGTACACGTCTCATGCCTGAAGCAGTACCACTCGCAATATATTGATTCTTTACTCAAGTAAGAATATAGAGCTCTCCTATCCTCACATCAATCCCTCCCCCCCCCCTGCATTCTTCATGCATCAAGAAAAAACAACAACACTGAAATTGACAAACAACAAGTAACGGGAATGCATCTCCACTTCACCAGGATTTCAGCCGATAAAAAATCAAAGTAGGCTATAAACTTGCAACCAGGTTATGAACAAGACAATTGCATGCATGACGGGCGCTTTGTTTTTAATGTCTGCTGCTGTAGATTAGGCCAATATGTTTTCCTGTTGGTGTACAAGTAGTTCTGAAGCTAGCAAACAAAATCAGTCAGGAAGCAGATTTCCGCCAACAAATCTATATATTACCTAAAATTTAAAAACTCTCTGACAGATAAGGTCGCCTTCATAGCAGAAAAGATATCTCTCAAGATACTTGCAATTTAATGTGGTCTTCACTAATGGAAGTTACCTGTACACTATGAAGCACTTGTTTTATTTTATGTAAGCCCCGCCGCGGTGGTCTAGTGGCTAAGGTACTCGGCTGCTGACCCGCTGGTCGCGGGTTCGAATCCAGGCTGCGGCGGCTGCATTTCCGATGGAGGCGAAAATGTTGTAGGCCCGTGTGCTCAGATTTGGGTGCACGTTAAAGAACCCCAGGTGGTCGAAATCTCCGGATCCCTCCACTACGGCGTCTCTCATAATCCTATGGTGGTTTTGGGACGTTAAACCCCACATATCAATCAATTTATTTTATGTAAAAACATGCTAATCCAACAATATAAAAAACCACAAACGAACGACTGTTGGCCTATCTTAGTGTTTTTAGTAAAAGTATTTTCTTTTCCGAATCCCTGAGCGCATGTCAGGAGTGTTCAGCGCAAAGCTTCGCTGAAAGAGCTTTGTCAAAATAAAGTTATCTAAGTTATGAATAAGTTATACGCGCAAATCAATCGCTTTTTTTACTTATTCACACACAGGAAGAGTATCTGAACGCCTACTCTTGTGTGTGTTTATTATTATTCATGAATGCACGCATACACTTATGCATACATTTAGTACACGCGGGGCGACTGATACATGCGTAAAAAACCTGCTGGGGCCTAGAAATAAGAACAAAGCTAGTCCCCACCTGCGCTTCCGGCAACGTGAGGGTGATCAAATGAGCCACAACAAAGGGACGACAAAAAAAAATTGCCCGATCCCACGTATCTTCCGAATCGATTTTGTGTGAAGTATAGTGAGAGAAGGTGACCGCGTTTAAAATGTTTATTGAGCCAAGCATGTTAATTTACGCTTAAGATGTGTATATTGTTGCAAGCCGGAATATATGTTCTACATAACTAGTTCGTTATAGTTTTGTGACGTCGGCAAGAACAAAATACGTATTAGCGACAGTAGAAGCGACATGTAGACCTAGAGCTCGTGGGGATGGTAGCCTTAAAACCGCTACCTAAATCAAAATCGGTGGATGGCACACAGAAAGGGCGTCATAGGAACAATACCCGTGAGAAATGCGAGTTGGTGTTTTGGAGTTGCCACTCAGGAATTGGAATGACTCCAGAATCGATCTACGTTTTCCGCGACCCCGTAATGGAGAGGGAATGGAATGGGGACAACGCTTGGAGGAATGGAATGGGAATTGTGTTACGTCTTTCCCCGAAAAGAGAGAACGCGTTCATTCATGTGCTGTTTTTCGAACTTCCCACATTCAAAGTAAGAGCCTCTAATTCAACAACAAAGAAGTATATTTAAAATGGTTTGGCTGATTACTAGCACGGTACATTAAAAAAATATGCCTACTCCAGTTCTGACCTTTGCTAAAACATGCCCACTTCAGACTGTGTTGCCACGAGCTTCGTTTCTAATCGTTTCGTACTGCCGTTGATGTGCGTCGTGTGGTTCTAGGGTGGTTGCGACCCCCCCACCCACCTCCTTTATTACTCGTCATGTTTGCCTCTGGGCATCGTCCCAGCCATCTGCTGTATCCCAGCCTTCCAGCTCTTTGCTTTATTGCCGCATTATTGTAACAAATCAAAATTCTGCTAATTGACAAGGACATCTACGCACTTTTTGTGATGTAGTGATTGCGAAATAGCTAGCGACCAGTTGTAGGACGCGTTCTGTTGTCAATACGTTACACGGAGTCGATCAAAACGAATGAAATGTGTGAAGCCGCTTCTGAGTTAGCAAAGCTGTGAGTGACCGCTGCTGATCTAAGCCGGGAGGTCAGCCATTCCTGAATCTCCAGCTGGTCAGCCTGCAGTCTCATTAGTCCAGGGGTAAAATCATTTCATTCGTATCTGTATCCTTTTTTCTTTCGGTGGTTTCTTTGCTCGGTTGCTGCCAGGAATTTAGTCCCGGGATCGGAGATGGCCGCAGCTAGCCTAGCAAGACTGGTTAACCCTCCCACTACACTTCCATTTTCGAAATGTCAGCACAGGAAGTATACATGCAAACGCGCTTGCATGTGGTGTGGGGAAGCAACAAAGCACACACACACGAATAATAAAACAACCTAGTACATGACATCAGGAATCCCTCGTGTCGTGAAAGGACTACCTTTCCAGAACCATGCATTAGAAGGAAAACGCGAGGACATAGTAGTCCGCCAGTTGAGCAAACAAGGTGGCAGTCTCGGCGTTGAAGCTGTTGCCGCTAATGGAAGGACAGCGGCCACATGTTTACACTTTCCATCTTGCTTGTAGCGAGGTGTCTCGGTTTAGATTTTTACAGAGAAAGCTGTTATCAGACCGCAACAACAGTCAATTTTGGTGGCATAGTTGTCCGTCATCTCCATCGGCTGGATCACGAGATATAAAAAAGAAAATGAGATTTTAAAAAATCTCTAGTTGACCATAAAGTAAGACTAGGCTGGGTCACGGAAGACGTCAGGGACAGGTTTTACTTCAAATTCATTCATTTCCAGCCTCTTGTTATAATATACTATACTATAAATCGATATTCTTTTTTCTTTTTTTTATTCTGTATCTTTTGAGCGCTTTCTGTTTATAACTGTACGCAGACCTGAACCGCAGCAGCTTTTCTTTGAAAAGTTGGTCAGCGCCTGAGCTTTGCCTTCAAAAACAGAACTAGCACAATCGGTACCCGCGCATTTTGCCTTATCAGCTGCTAGCCAAGCTTCGGTTTCCAGTGGATGCCTCAAGCGTGCCGTCAGAGAAAAAACTGTTTCGCTCATAACGTTGGTCACTTCAAACGACCCTAGAATGCCTATTGAAAGTATTGCTGTCAATGTGATAAAAAATGTGCCTGAACACGAAACATAAAAAGAGCACTACATACGCTGAATAAAGAAATACAATTATTTACTTATTTTGGGTAAATAAATATTCATATTTAGCATACAAATTAATAGTTAATAATTGTTTTGTTGGCACATTGGGTAGTGGTGCACCATACGCATCTGAGGTCAAAGTGCGACTCAACTACTGGGTCTGCTAACATGTCGGCATTTTAATACACTGCAGGGTAATCTATAGTAACATACACATGAGTTAAACATTGTGGTCATTTCTTTTATTCTTCGTCGTGAACTCGTTCATGGTATAATTTTTGTCAACACGGCCTCATCAAGTGTGAGACACACGGGACGGCCTTATGCTCGCCCATAATAGAGTACCAAGTACTCTAAACCATTGACCACTTTTTCTACCCGCCCAACCCTCTCTCTCGTAGCGCAAAGTCTAGCATAAACGAGTAGAGTGATTCTTTCAGATTTTTTTTTCTGGAGGAAGCAGAGTGCACTTCACAAGATGCCCAATAATGACACCCACGTTTAGCCTTTATTCAGCTTTTTTATCAACAGGATGATGTCACGATTGTGTTGTTTTCAGTATATTTACATGAAAAGATACAATTGTGGACTCTCCCTCCAGTGGGACGCATTACAATCTCACACGCTCCGGACTGTTATTTGAGTGGGAGGTACCAGACAAAACATCTGCAGGGGCTGCACACATGGTAGGTAGCATGTTTACGAATGCTTACGAATAAAGAAAATTTATGGCACCTCCGCACTGGTGAAACCAAATTGGAAGGAAGTGTGGAGCTGCACGTCCCGATCTGTTTTACTTATTTTCTGTTCTTGTTCTTTTTCTCGCTCCCTCCCTTTTTTACTCTGCAATTTTCTCTGCTCTTCTATCTCTTTTTTTTTTACTCTGCCTAGCTTTCCTCTTGCTTTTCCGAAGTTCTGCTGTACTTGTCGTGTCTTCTCTTTTCCTCCAATAAAGTTGTGTTCTCTTTCTCTCCCTTTTCTTCCTTATTCATCACTTTTTTCTTTCTATCAATTTCTATAGAATTTCATTTTTTTCTTGCTTTCCTTCTCTTTCTTCCTACTTCTGTCTTGTTCTTCATTTTGTCTGTGTATTTTTGCCTGTTGCTCCGTGTATCTTTTTTCTCGCCATTCCTGCCCTTTTTTTTTTGCCTTTATGATGTTGCTCGCTTCATAATGAAAGTGCTGTTAATTAGATCGAAAACCGGTACCATTACTACAGATACGTCACGCTTGAGTGCGCGCGCGTTTGTGTGCGTGTGAGAGTGTGTGTGTGGGGGGGGGGGAGTGTAACAAAACCTAATAATTAGTATGCACTTAGCGGTTGAAGCGCGCACTAGAGACCGGATTTCGCAATCGCGTTCAACTCTTAAAGGCGAAGCTTAAGATTCCCCCGATTTTTCAGCAGTATTTACATGTCGAGCTAAAACCTACGTCGCATCTCAATCCGTAGTATGTGAGTCCTTGCGTTAGATATGCAGCAGTGCGATACATGTATGTGGACCTTCTTTTTCGCTAATTATAGTCATTGTCGTTCAGTATTAGAGTCAGATCTAGTATTACATATGCTATCTACGTGAACGTCACGAAAACTGTCACTGAAAACGAATTATCAAGATCCTCAGATTTATTACATTGTATATCGTGTTTACATGCCAAATGGTGGAATGGTGGTGGTAGTGAATGGCTTATTTTTTTTTAACTGGTAAGTAACGTAGATCGCTAAACCATCTTTCTGCGTAGTGGTGCATGCCTGGTACTGTGTCTGTATCTTCTTCCGTTTTAAATGCGAAGCATTTCTTAGCAAACTTCAGTGACTTTGAGCGTATCTATCTATCTATCTATCTATCTATCTATCTATCTATCTATCTATCTATCTATCTATCTATCTATCTATCTATCTATCTATCTATCTATCTATCTATCTATCTATCTATCTATCTATCTATCTATCTATCTATCTATCTAGCCTCTTAGGTTTGGGTGCTCTGGTGTTCACCCCCTTACTTTGGCCAAAATTAGCATGGGAGGGTAAGATGGTTTGATGAATATGACGCCATGGTCAAGACATCAATATTGTGACAATCCCGTCACGTACGTCGTCAAACACTTCTCGCCAGACACTAGCTCATACCCAATGACGGGTATGTGCCGCTGGTTTACGTGTATGTGTTACAGGTGATCGACGCTTAGTATCTACCGAGGAACGACGAGAACACAAATAGGCAATTTTGGCGCACGAGCGTTAAGAAATACCTGAAATCGGTAGCGTCGACCCGACAAATGCAAAGAATAAATGTCAGGGTCTGAGCTGGAATCGAACCCAAGCATTCTGCGAGGCAATAAAGCATTTAGCCGCAGAGCTACGCCTGTTGTCGGAACTACTTTTCAAATAGACGCTATTTTTCGTAAAACGTTAATAGTGGTTGAAGTGCTGCCTACCCAGTTTTGTAAACATTGCATATGTACTCCTTTGATACATCCGTCACGTGAAGTTAACGTCAACTGTGGTTAGTAGCAGTGTCCAGGGCCGGTATTCTCGCGAGCGTGACACTTCTCGCCAGACAGTGGCTCACACCGAATGATGGGTATGTGCCGCTGCTATGCGGGTATGTGCCACAAGTAATCGACACTTAATAATATCTACGTGCAGGAACAACAAGAACACACCTGGGCAATTTTAACGAGGGGGCGTTTAAGAATCCCCGACAAGGGTAGCGTAGACCCAATGAAGACATAGAATAAATGTCAGTGTTAGGAAAAACCTTACATAGGCTGCGTTGGCCCCCGACGAATGCAAATAAGTTTGAGGGTCCCAGCAAGAATCGAACCCAAGCATTCCGAGTGGCAGTCAAGCATGTTACCACAGAGCTACGACAGGTGTCGGAACTGCTTTTCAAATAGACGCTAATCTTCGTGAAACGTAAATTGTGCTACAGTGCTGCCTACTCAGTTTTCTAAATAATCCTTACATATGTACTCCTTTGATACAGTGCTTGTGTCGGGTTAACGTCAGACGTGGTTAGCTGCCATGAGCTGAAGCTGATTAATGTAGCAGTGTCCAGAGCCAGCCTTTCGCGAGCATCAGCGCTTAACATCAGCTTTTGGTGTTGCGGTTAGGCATCTTCCAGTTGACATCGTTGCGCAAGTGCAAACAAGTGGTTATATAAACATCTGCAACTCTTCAACATCTGTCTGTGCGTGGAACGTTTGTAGATATATTTAGTGTCATCTCATGACGTGTCGCTCAATAAAAAAAATTGCAACAGGGTCATATTTCCTCCGCATGCTTCGCACAAAGTCGATTCCTAGGTACGTGGAATCTGCCGTTTTTTTTCTTCATAAAACTTTAACCGAACGTGCAATATTTCTCTCCTGTCTCTATTTTACTCCCATAATTCTCTTCCTATGAGTAGAATAGCATACTGGACACCGTCTAGTCAACCTCCCAACCTTTCCTATCATTATTCTCTCTTTCTCTATACTAAAAAGTGAGTGCTTGTGTGATGTTCTTCTCTTTTTTTGTCTCCGTCGTCAGTGCCCTCTCTACGCTAATGATGAATGGTGACTCGGTCTGTGTCCACGAAAAATGGCGTGTACCTGTATTGCGGTCCCTATACGGCGTTTTCACGCCCGCTCTGCGAAAATCCATTCTGCCACACTAGCGCTTGACTACTCGTACAATAACAATACTGTTCTTCCTGGGCATCTACATCGCAGCATTTTTCACAGGACACCCGTTCTTTTTTCTTCGTATAGTGAGAGTAAATGTGGTTTGTGGCCCTTGAAAAAAAGAAAAAAATCATTATAGCACTGAAGCAAGTGGTATTGACTACGTCCACTGCAGGACAGATGCCTCTCCCATGTTCTGCCGGTCAACTCGGTCCTTTGCTTGCAGCTGCCAATTTATACCCGCAAACTTCTTAATCTAATCTGTCCACCTAACCTTCTGTCTCCCCCTAACCCATTTGCCTTCTCTAGGAATCCCGTTAGTTACCCTTAATGACCAGCGGGTATTCTGTCTACGTCCTGTATGCCCGGCCCATGTCCATTTTCTCTTCTTGATTTCAACTATGATACTTCTTGATTTCAACTATGATATCTTTAACCCTGATTTGTTCCTTAATCCACTCTCCTCTCTTCTTGTCTCTTAAGGTTACACCTACCATTTTTCTTTCGATTGCTCGCTGCGTCGTCCTCAATTCAAGCTGTACCCTCTTTGTAAGTCTCCAGGTTTCGGCTTCGTAGCTAAGTACCGGCAAGATGCAGCTGTTATATACCTTCCTCTTGAGATATAGTGGCAATCTACATGTCATGATTTGAGAGTGCTTGCCAAATGTGCTCCATCCCATTCTTATTCTTCTAGTTACTTCAATCTCACGGTTCGGCTCAATGGTGTCTATAAACCCCATAAAACCCAATAAAACTCAATAAAGTGTCTAAAGGGAAACTCGCCTTGGTAGCTCAGTTGGTAGAGCATCAAACGCGTTATCCGAAGATCGCAGGTTTGGTTCCTGCACACGGCAAGTTATCTTTTCACCCACTATTCACCCACTATTTAGGTTGTATACGAGAAACTATTGGTCAGCTACCAACTCGTAATATGTTCACGTGCTACGTGATGCCAAGACAGGCCCTTAAGGAGTGTGCCACACTTGCTGCCATGACAACAGGTGGCGCTGACTGACACTCCCACGTTTAATTTATATCTAAAAAGCTCTATAAAGTTTCTGGTGCCATGGTAGCTCAGTTGGTAGGGCATCTAACACGTTATTTGAAAGTTGCAGGTTCGGTTCTTGCCCACGGGAAGTTATCTTTTCACCCCCTTTTCTTTCTTCACATATACATTACGATTGGGTATAATAACTATTTCCCTTGGCATTTGGCATTATTGTCTGTTAGATCTCATATATATATATATATATATATATATATATATATATATATATATATATATATATATATATATATATATATATATTGTGTTTGTGTTTGTGTGTGTGTATGTGCATCGGCTGTCTATATTTCTGTAACTTCATTTGCACTTACAATCACAATTTAATGGTCTATGCTTATATTGACATACTGTGCACGCTCAGAACCTCTCTGATATATTTGCCACAGAGCTTATTCAATGTTTTCTAAATAATTATAGCTATATAGCTCCTATAACCCAAATTTAGTGGTTTTCAAAAACGCAAAAGTATACATTTTGGTACCTACGTAATCATTCACTTCTGGGGAGTTTAAACTGCACTTAAACATTCGTTCTGGTAACACGGTGAACGCAATGCCGTATTCTGGAAACGCAGCAATGTTAAAAAGTATCGTGGAAAGACCATAATATTCTGTCGCAGCTGATGTAGAACCCAGGGTCGCTATCAGGTGGCAGAACCATATTATCAAAATGTGGACGCCCATGTACATAAATTTACGTGGACATTAAACAACCCCAGGAGGCCGTGACTTCCGGAGTCCTCCATTTCAACGTCTCTCATATTCATATTGTGTTTCGGAACGTCAAGCCCCAAATAAGAAATTTATTAACACCATATCGTCAGCAGAGGCTTTTCCTTTTATAGCGTCGCATTTTCAGCGCAGTCACGGAAACACCAAAGTCTTCAGCTTTACGTATCTACGTATTTTTTTAGTAAATGACAACCACCCACTACTTACTTAATAATGTAGCGCCGAACATTGCGTATTGTTTCTTTTTTTTGACAATGTTCACATGCATGAACGTAGCCACCAGATCAAGATGGCTGAGTTTTGAGCCAGTGCCTAAACTTTGGACATTGACCGTGTAGCTGAAACATTAGGTAGAGAGACAAATAGACAGACATCTCTCTTTGCATTCAAGTATCCCTAGAAATAATATTGTCTTTAACAAGCACATGTACAACCTAAAAGCCCATACTCATAACGTGAGGTCAACTGCTAATTTTAGGGGCGACGCTCCTAAAGCCGTAGGTCGTGCCTCCCCGATGTATGTCGTATTATTATTATTATTATTATTATTATTATTATTATTATTATTATTATTATTATTATTATTATTATTTTTATTATTAATAATATTATTATTATTATTAGTAGTAGTAGTAGTAGTAGCAGTAGTTGTAGTAGTAGTAGTAGTAGTAGTAGTAGTAGCCACCTCTAGTTTTGTCCTTGGAATGCCCATTAGATGGCGGTACTTGTATATGATGAATACATGATGAAAAGATGCGAGATGGCGGCACTTGGAGTGTTCAGTACATGGACAGATGGACAGAGAGACGCACGGACGGACACATGAATAGATGGACGTACGGACGGATGAACGGAAGCACGGGCGGACTGACGAACACTTTGCCCCACTCATCATTCTTCCTTCCGTGGTAATACTGTGATTTTTTCAGAGATTATCCACCTTCGAGAAATATTAGGAGAATATTCAGCTATTTCGAAGCAGTAACAGTTGTTCAATGTCCAATATCACTATTTTTCTCACACTATGTATTCAGAGTGCGTACAACATCACACAGAACTTTTTACCAATCTTTCGTGAAAAAGTTCACAAGAACTGCAACCTTTCTTATCCACAATCTTCAAGTTGAACGTCTGTACTCTTATCACAATGTGCGTGAAGTTCGCGTACAACTTTAAACGGACAAGCTTGAAAAGATTTCGCAAAAAAATTGCTGAAAACATGTGGTCTATATGTACTACGACCTTAAAGGGAATGCCTACCTAGAAAGAAAAAAAGACATGCCATCAGCTCAAGAATTCTAGAATAACCTCAAACAGTCGACTAAAGGCGTTCAATTTTTATTATACGTTTCTAAAATGAACACCATTCTTTCTCGAACTTCAACTTTGCTTTTACGGATCCTTCGAGCGTGCTTCATTCTTTGAAGATTTCATCTGCATAAGAAAAGTTTCTTTGGAAGAGCTACAGTGGCGCCTTTTGATCTCTATATACGTGGAGTTTGTTTTATATTACGTTAGGCCATGCGAAGAAAAGCGTTATTGAGCGTTCAGAATTTCGTTGCGCTTCAATTTTTCACAGGTAAAATATTCAAGAAAAACTAACTAAAGTTGCATTTCATGTAAAGAATTATTGAATAGAATTAAATAATTTTACTTGACAAAACAAGGGCTTAGTTAGGAGGCACTTTTTAGAGGCGGAGCTGCAAGAAATGTGAATATTTGGTGATCTTTACCTTTCATCTCAGCCCGCTGTTGTTTTTTTGCGCTTCATTCCAACAAAATGTGAAAATTGAAACAGAGAATGAAACTCACGTCCTTAAGATTACACGTGCAATGTCATAGTATCTAGGCTGCCACAGTGGATGTCTATGTGCTTGAAACACCACAACTACTTCTCGATTTCATTAGGGCAATATTGCCGTTATGACAACGAATAGCATATTCATTAGCGAAAATCAGCCTTCATTACCCTAGTCTTACCATCATTCAGCCAGCATATGCCCCACCTAGCCTTCATTTGCTTATAACAAGTGAACTGAAGTCTATAGGAACGATCAGCCATTTCTTGTAGCCCAATGTAGAAAAAATAAGGCGTCATTTTAGTTAATATGCATCAACACGCGACGTTAGCAAACTGTTAAGTTTGTTATACTTAGCTATATACCGCAATATAATTGAGGGCGAAGAATAATTAGCATTCTTTGTAGTTTATGAACAGTCTATTAGTGATTCATACTTGAATACATAGCCTTCATAAACTTACGAGAAGGCATTTCATTCAGTAGAGATATCAGCAGTGATGAAGGCACTGTGGAATTAGGGCGTCGACGATTCATATATAAACATCTTGAAAGCAATCTAGAAAGAGTCACCTCCAACCAGAGTGTTTTATAAAGAAAGCGAGAAAATACCAATGGAAGAAGGGTGTAATACAAGGGGACACAATTTTCCCAATGCTTTTTACCCCGTGCTTACAGGTTTTCAAGGGCCTAAAATGGGAAGAGTTAGGAATAAGAACTAGAGGAAGTTACATTGGTAACCTGCGCCCCACCGATGACCATGCATTGCTGAGTAATTCAGAGGATGAATTAAAATTCATGATTATGGAATTAGACAAGAAGAGCAGAAAAGTCGTTCATATAATTATTCTTCAGAAAAGCTAAAGCAAGATACAATAACTTCGGAAGAGAACAGCGCGTGCAGTGCACTTGATGTTGTAAAATAGAACGTCTACTTAGGACAGGTAGTAACCACGGAGGCGAACCTCATGATCAAAGTATCTAAACGAACAAATATGGACTGGAGCACATTCGGCAAGCATTCAGAAATCATGACTGGTAGATTGCTACTATCCCTTAAAAGGAAGGTATATAACAGCTGCATCCTGCTGGCACTTAGCTACGGAGCAGAAACATGGAGACTTACAAAGAGGGCTCAGCTTAAATTGGGGACGACGCAGCGAGAAATGGAAAGGAAAATGGTAGATGTAACCTTAAGAGACAAGAAGAGAGCAGAGTGGATCAGGGAACAAACCGGAGTTAAGAATATCATAGTTGAAATCAAGAAGAGGAAATGGACATGCGCTGGGCATGTAGCACCTAGACATGATGACCGCTGGTCATTAGGGGCAACTGACTGGATTCTCAGAAAAGACAAGTGGGTTAGGGGGAGACAGAAAGTGAGTTGGGCAGATTAGATTCAGCTTGCGGGTATAAAGTTGCAGCTGTGAGCTGACGACCGAGTTGACTAGCGGCACATAGGAGCGGCCTTTGTCCTGCAGTGGGCGTCAGGCCGGTGATGATTATGACTTGAATGAAATTAAACGAAAAATAATACCCACAGGCTGGAAAGAAGTGGGTTCTAATCAAATAAACAGAATTCGTAGCTATTCGCCCACTTTAATGTAATTACTTCCACTTCAATTCAACGAGGTTATAGTCAGAAACCACAAATTATGTCCCTATCATTGCCTTGGCGTAACAGTTCTTTGTTCTCAATAGTTGTGTGTAATAAAAAAACATCCCATCGTTTTTGACACGTTTTTATCCCCCATTGGGCAACATGGAGTTGTCTCCCAAATAATAATAGGCCGAACTGAAGAGTATTCTGCCAATATTTAGTAGTTCTTTATATAGTAGCCTATTTGGTTGATATAGTTATGGCATGTGGGCACAGCGCTTCGCCGACAAGGCACCTTCAAAAAAAATTACTTCTCACAACAGCATTTCGGCAAAGCGCCAATAGAATTTCTCGCATTGACGATTACAAGAACGATAATTTTATAAACCATCCAGAACAGTGGCCCGTTTCGATGTTTGCGCAGGCTTTGGCACTTTGTGACCCGAGAAATCGTAACAGCTGTCCGCACTATGTTTTTGTGGAGAGCACCTCTCAAAATACATTTTCGAGGTCAAATTGATAGGCAGATTGCCTTGTCGGTGGATGGTAAAGTATCTACGTGGCCTGTCGATTCTGCTTGGTGTCAAGAAGCGCTGGTTCCTATAATTTATAGTTATACAACGCCCCGCATCTTCTGTGAAATAAAACAGCTCAGTGTTCAGCGTCGGTTTTCATGTTATCACTGTGGGGCCTTTCCCAACATATTGCTAAATAGAAAAAAATGTGTCAGCTCGACGTCGCAAGTCATCGCTTTCTTCTTCAACCGAGTGAAAGGACGGTGTCACCAGGAACCAGGACACAGGGAAGAAATTGCATTTCAGGTTCCGTGGTAGCACTGTGATACATATATATCGTGTCAATTCTTACAGAAAGAATGACTGACATTTCGGTCTTGATCCACTCATATGTACAGAATATTGAAAAAAAAAACTATTCGACAGAGAAACGACGCCAATGAAAATGGTCATTTTACGTCTAAAGTGGGCTGGAGCTGTCACAGCGGCCTTATGATATCTATATCCACGATCGGTTCTCCTTGGCTCACACGCCTATAAATGAAACTTCTTGAAGTCGACTTGGGTGTCTCGCTGAATTCTTACATTTCGCAGTACTCATGCTATATGTAAGATTTACCAATGTACTAAAAGTACGAACATACAATGCTATCGATTTTCGACACGTTAAGCTAACAGAGTTTGGCACAGACGTCACAAAGACGCAATGCCGGTTATGGAAGCCTGATCTTGGGTATAGTAGTGAGTGATGGCAGAAATGCTTGTGAAGGAACATAACATTGAATGCAGTGGACAGATTTCACAACGCTTGAGCGCGATTACGGCAGCACGTTTTGTTATAAGGATCGCGTTTCCTGTATTTATGCTCAGGAACCTTCATTTGTATACTTTAAATAGGTTAAGCATCATTGCTACCGTTGCTTTTGTAACTACATTCCGGCATCATGTGCATTTCGCTATAACGTTTAATATTAGCGCAAGTTTGGGCTTTCAGTGACCCTATAGCCTAACTACAGCACATTTTTATGCGAGAACATTACACGTGTATTGAAGAGGAATGCCCACTACTGCAGCGACATCGACACGTTGGCGCGAGGCACGAGCTAAGACTGCCTGGTTGCTGCTGCGACGCTGCCCGTATACTAGGCCTGCTCTTGCTGCTTCAGTACCGACGCCGCTACCGCTGTTTACCTTGCATTTACATTATATTTTGGTGGAGAGTGCTGCAGTATTCCCCAGTCCTGGAACTGCGTAGCCGAAAGCTGCAGTCCGTCATGCCTGACGACGCTGTCTTCACACCCCCGCCGGCTTCGCCACGCAGGGGCTGTCCCGGTGCCCAGCTCTTGCGAGAACCAGACATCCTCAGCGGCACCGATGAGAAAGACGTTGAGGATTGGCAGGAATCTTATGAACGAGCCAGTGCTACTAACAATTGGGATGATCCCACAAAGCTTGGTACCGTGATGTTTTATTTAACGGATGTTGCCAAGCTATGCTACAGAAACCATGAGGCGGATATCCTCACTTGGACGACCTTCAAAGCCTGCATCACAGGTGTTTTTGGACGCCCTGGTGTGCGGAAACTTCGCGCAGAACAACGTCTACGAAGCCGGTCCCAACAAACTGGTGAAACATTCACTAGCTACATCGAGGACGTCCTCGACCTCTGCCGGCGTGTCGACCCGACGATGGCGGAAACTGACAAGGTATGACACATCATGAAAGGCATTTCCGACGACGCCTTTCAAATGCTGCTCTCGAAGAACCCTGTCACTGTCTCTGAGCTCATCGAGTTGTGTCAGAGTTTCGACGAGCTCCGACGACATCGTCTCCACACGCGACGCCCTACGTCGCGGATGACACACTCTCAAGCCTAACCCCCACCTCTGACCTTGAGTCCCTGCTATCGCAGATCTTGGAGTTTGTTCGTGCTGAAATCGCTCGTCAGCTATCGCTGCTATCGACAGTCGGCCAACCACAGTCACCTCTTCCAGCAAACCTTCGCCAGGCCATCCAGGAGCAAGTTTGCGCGGCTCTGTCATCTGCCCGTGACGCTTCATCGTTGTCGACCCCCGTTGCCTGTGCCGAGGTAACTGCACCTCTAAGCTATGCTGAAGTGGCCGCTCGACCACTTCTTCAGACTTTTACGTCTGAAGTTTACGCGTCTGAAGTTTACAGTTTTACGCGGTGGCATGGCCATCAGCCATGCCACCACGACCTACTTTTCGGTTCGCTCAGCCAAGGCCTCTCCAGAGTAGTGGACAATGGCGTACAGTCGACAATCGGCCATATTGCTTTGCCTGTGGCCTACCTGGCCACATAGCACGATACTGTCGTCGACGCGTCCCTATCTACCACCACCAGAGCTACCACCAGAGCTTCGAACCTGCCCCTTATGTGTCACGGCGCCCTTCGTTCACAAGATCTCAGCCTCCTGACCAGATGTCATCGTACGCCGACCACCGCCCTCCAGTTAACCGTCGCTCGCCACCCCCTCGATGCCGCGCTTCGCCGTGGTGGTCTAGTGGCTAAGGTACTCGGCTGCTGACCCGCAGGGCGCGGGTTCAAATCCCGGCTGCGGCGGCTGCATTTTCGATAGAGGCGGAAATGTTGTAGGCCCGTGTGCTCAGTTTGTGTGCACGTTAAAGAACCCCGGGTGGTCTAAATTTCCGGAGCCCTTCACTACGGCGTCTCTCATAATCATATAGTGGTTTTGGGACGTTAAACCCCACATATCAATCAACCTCGACGCCGCTCGCCATCCCCGATGCGCCGTCGTCCTTCATCGCCGGAGCGGGAAAACTGATTGCCGCAGTTCCAGAGGCAGGAACTGCGTCGCCCGCGCAAAGGCCAAGACCTCTCGTTTCCCCAACAAATGTTCTCGACGTATATGTGGACGGCGTCGCTGCGCTTGCTCTTGTCGACACTGGTGCCGCAGTTTCAGTGATCAGTGCCAGACTCTGCCGCTTGCTCAAAAAAGTTATGACGCCAATAGCAAGTATATCACTACGTACAGCCAGCGCAAAGCACGCCACGCCAGCTGGTGCCTGTACTGCTCGAATCGCGATTGATGGCCTCATCCATGTCGTCGAATTACTAGTTTTGGATTCCTGCTCCCATGATCTCATTTTGGGTTGGGACTTTCTCTCCGCTAGTAAGGCCGTCATCGACTGCTCTCGTGCTGAGCTAGAATTTGAAGTGTTTGGCGACGCTCCGTTAAATGATACTCTTGAAACCGGGGACAAACTATTTGTTGCTGAAGACGTCATCATACCGCCGCACTCTTTCGCTCTTACCATGGTATCTTGCAACTCGCTCGCCAAGTCGAGTGCCCTTTTCACGCCATCCGCCCTTTTCGTTCACCGCAAGTGTTCGCCGCTACCTTATGCCCTTCTAGAACTTCATGACGGTGTCAACAGACTGCTCATCTTGAACCTCTTGTCATGTCCTGTAACACTACTTCGGGGTGAGTGCGTCGGGCGGGTTTACAGTCTCGACCCTTCTGCAATTTTTGACATGTCGACTGGTCCTTCCGCCAATCACGAAGTCGCCGGAGTGACTTGTGCCTCTTCGCCACAGACTACTAGGCCTGACGTACTCAGCAGCTCCATCGCCGACACGTTGACCATTTCGCAACGTGCTCAGCTGCTGCGACTGCTGGAGAAGTTCCGTTCTTCCTTTGACTGCCAGCATACCCCCCTCGGCCGCACGTCCGCTGTATGTCACCGCATCAATACGGGTACCAATGCGCCATTGCGTCAAAGACCTTATCGCGTGTCCGCAGCCAAGCGCCAGGTTATCGATGACCAAGTAGCTGACATG
Organism: Rhipicephalus microplus; assembly: GCF_043290135.1. Taxonomy (NCBI): domain Eukaryota; kingdom Metazoa; phylum Arthropoda; class Arachnida; order Ixodida; family Ixodidae; genus Rhipicephalus; species Rhipicephalus microplus. Next base: position 59,913,930 of record NC_134708.1, read on the forward strand.
CTCAAGCGTGGCGTCATCCAGCTTTCAAATAGCCCCTGGGCATCTCCAGTCGTTCTCGTTAAGAAGAAGGACGGGTCAATTCGCTTCTGTGTTGACTACCGTCGTCTTAACAAAATAACTCGAAAAGACGTTTATCCCTCACCGAGAACTGACGATGCCCTTGACTGCCTCCAAGGTGCGGAGTAGTTCTCTTCTATTGACCTACGGAGTGGCTACTGGCAAGTCCCTCTGGCCCCTGAAGATCAGCCTAAGACGACCTTTGTGACGTCTGATGGCCTTTACGAATTCTGTGTCGTGCCTTTTGTTCGTTGCAGTGCCTCCGAAACATTTGAGCGGATGATGGACAATCTTTTGCGCGGCCTGAAGTGGAAATCATGCTTGTGCTACTTGAATGACGTAGTTATATTTTCACCAGATTTTTCAACGCATCTCCGCAGGCTAGATGAAGTACTGCAGTGCCTAACTGACACTGGCCTTCAGCTCAACCTGAGGAAATGCCGCTTCGGCGCAAATAAGCTCACCATCCTCGGCCATGTGGTCTCTAAAGATAGTATTCTTCCTGACACCGCCAAGCTTCGGGCAGTTGCACAGTTTCCTAAACCTGCGTCTCTGAAGGATCTGCGCAGCTTTCTTGGCCTCTGCTCCTATTTCCGCCGCTTTATTCGGAATTTTGCGATGATCACCGCCCCTTTGACTGAACTTCTGCGCAGTGACTCGAAAAGTTACGCTTGGTCACCCGCCTGTGACGATGCTTTCGAAAAGTTGCGCCGCCTGTTAACCTCGCCGCCAATCTTGCGTCACTTTGACCCGACTGCTCTGACTGAGGCACACACCGATGCCAGTGGTGTTGGACTCAGCGCAGTGCTCGCGCAGCGCAAATCAGGATTCGAGGAGTACGTAGTCGCATACGCAAGCCGTACCCTCACCAAAGTGGAGAAGAACTATTCTGTGACAGAGAAGGAGTGTCTGGCAATTATGTGGGCTCTAGGTAAATTTATACTAAACCTATATGGTCACTTCTTCGACGTAGTCACCAATCACCATGCGCTTTGCTGGTTATCCACATTGAAAGACCCCTCCGGCCGTTTAGCTCGCTGGGCTTTGCGGTTGCAAGAGTTCGACATGCGTGTTGTCTACAGGTCTGGTCGACGTCACACTGATGCCGACGCCCTATCACGTTCACGTGTGTCCTCCGGAAGCTCTGCATATTTATCAGCCGTGGACGAAATGGTGTCGTTCCCAGAAAACAGTGACATGGCGTCTGAGCAACGTAAGGGTGACTGGATCAGCACTCTTCTGCGATTCCTTTCAGACCCGTCGACTTCTCCATGTTCTTGAACGTTGCGTCGTCAAGCGGCTCACTTTGAGGTCCGCGATGGCCTTCTTTATCGACGGAACTACAAGTCCGACGGCCGAAAGTGGTTACTCGTCATACCTCGACATCTTCGTGCTGCAATATGTTCAGCTTTCCACACTGACCCTCAATGCGCACATGCGGGCGTCTTCAAAACATACGCTCGGCTTTTTTCCCAGTTTTATTGGCGAGGCATGTACACCTTTGTGCGCAAATACGTTCAGTCATGCCCTCAGTGCCAACGACGCAAAGCTCTCCCTCATCACGCCTCTGGTCCGATCCAGCCAATCCCTTGCCCAGCCAAGCCTTTCGACCGCGTTGGAATATATCTGTATGGGCCTCTGCCATTCCCGGCTTCCGGAAACCGTTGGATCATTGTCGCTGTCGACTGCTTGACGCGATACGTGGAAACAGCCGCTTTGCCTGCTGCCACAGCACGCGACGTCTCATCTTTTCTACGGCGGAACTTCATTCTGCGTCACGGCGCACCACGTGAACTTCTCAGCGACAGAGGACGTGTATTCCTCTCTGAAGTCGTCAACGCACTCGTTGCCGAATGCCGTATCATTCACCGGACTACCACCACCTACCATCCGCAGACGAATGGATTGACGGAAACATTCAACCGTACCCTAGGGGATATGATATCAAATTATGTTGCCTCAGACCACTCCGACTGGGACCTCATTCTGCCTTTTGTGACGTACGCCTACAATACTGCTCCACAGGCGACTACGGGCTTTTCACCATTTTTCCTGTTATATGGCTGAGACCCTTCCACCACACTAGATACCATTCTGCCCTACCACCCCGATTCCTCCGAGTCTACGCCCATCTCTGAAGCTGCCCGCCACGCCGAGAAATGCCGTAAGCTCGCCCAGTCGTTCACAACCATCGACCAATGGAGACAAAAATCTCGGCGTGACGATAACCACCCGTACCCTAGCTTTGTTCCGGACACTCTTGTTTGGCTTTGGGTTCCCGCTGTGCCTACAGGCCTTTCCTCGAAGTTTTTTTTTCAAAATACCAGGGACCCTACCGCATTGTCTCGCAGACTTCATCACTTAACTACATCGTCGAACCCGTTACGCCATCCACAGACCAGCGCTTTCAGGGACGTGAAATTGTTCACGTACAGCGGCTGAAACCTTATTACAACCCGCTCGTACTCTGTTCACCGTGAGTCGCCAGGATGGCTCCTTTTCCGACGGGGGACAAAGTGTAGTGAAGAGAAATGCCCACTACTGCAGCGACATCGACACGTTGGCGCGAGGCACGAGCTAAGACTGCCTGGTTGCTGCTGCGACGCTGCCCGTATACTCGGCCTGCTCTTGCTGCTTCGGTACCGACTCCGCTACCGCTGTTTACCTTGCATTTAAATTATACACGTAAAGGATTATCAGCTTGTGAGTAGTGTACTGTGTCTTGTTTCGAACGTCTGTCAGTTAAATAAAACAAATCTCATAAATCTAGTTGTAAGCTCACCTCAATGATCTTCCACATAAGACCAGCTCAAGAACTTTTTCACTAGAGTTGTTACATGGCATTAACACTGGGACTCAGTTTATTAGTGTCTCGTCACTATATATCTGTGCGAGCACAACATTTAAGCAAATCAATAAACCTTAATCTTTCTGTTTAAGACAAAAAAGAATTTATTCCCAGTGCCTGTACTGGCTTGCTATATCCCCCTTGAAAGCTTCGCAAAATTTTACATTCGATTATTTTTTTTGCGTGCGTGTTTAGTGTTCTTGACGTAGTGCCTAATTATGCATACATGATATATTTCGCAATATACAACACTCAATCAAATTTGTAGCATGTACCTTCAACATGTAAATCCGCATTCAATATACCTGATGGCATTTAATATCTGAGTGAAGGGCATACTCCCTAGAAACAATGACATAAAAAAGCATGCTCATTGCACACCTATTTTGCAGAGAAACAGAACAAATTGAGAGAAAACAGGGAGGTTATCTACTCTGCACGAAGGGAAAGGTAAAAAAAGATTAGAAAGAAAGAAAGCGACCAAAAAAGTATACGCATAAAAAAATAACCCAACCGGGGTGCTATAGCCTATTCAGTAAGCCATTACCACGCAAGAAGTGCAATAAAGCTTTGGCTGATTTCCTGTGCGAATGGGGATTGTGTTGGCATTGGAGTACTGAACGTTCTTACAAGGGTCTAGAATGGATTGTAATACACGGAAAATAAAAGTTATGAATAAATAAACTACAACATAAAAATAGACAACCTGAAGTTCTTTATTTGGCGCTAATGAAGAACGCAATGATAAAACATTCATATCTTCCACAGATAGGCCATTAGCCCACTTAGCGGAGTATAACACATTTCACACAAGGACAATTTTATACGTTTTGAATGGTTTCTATATAACTACAATGACCGCGAAACGTGTCTTGCAAGCAACGTCGAGAAGAAAAATGAAGATATGCTTACATTCTTTCGTATAAGATGGGTGTTCATATGACGAGAGAATGCACCTTGGAATGGAAACGCGGAAAAATAGTGGAGATGATACGATGCTGTATCTAATTTTTCGAAAGTGGTCTCCAACCTTGTAATTTCGCAAGAGAGCTTACTAAATCCGCCTTTTAAAGTATGGCTCGAGTTAGAGGGAAGATTACTTTTCTATATGCTCTGGTGAGAACGCTGCCATCAGTTCCCAAGCTAAAACAATATTCGTGATCTCCCTCGAGGACCCGTTGTTTATGGTAAGTGAATGGCCCGTCATACTCCATTGCACAAGAACGGCAATACGGCCGTATTCAGACATATTAAGATGGTGGGGGAAAGCAGGTAGATGCAAACGTAAGGAATAAAAGTACGCCATAAGCGCTATCTTTTAGCTGAAATTTTCCCGCTAGCGAAACGCGACGTAAATTGAATATGCGACGAATATTGATTAGAACTAAGAACAAACAGCAAGCTAATCAAAAGTGACAACCATATTTTAGGTTGCGCTGGATAAAGCAATTACTAAAATAAGAATATATCTGTTTTACATTTGCGGAGTAGACTAATATGCTTCACGTAAAAAGAGCATAGGAAAAAAATGGCAGCATATTCACGGAGGGAATGATGGAGAGTGGGGCGAAGAATTCGTCCGTCCATTCGTTCTTGCTTCCGTCTGTCCATGCGTCCGTCAGTGTGACCGTCCATGCGTCCATCAGCCCGTCCGTGCGTGCGTCTGTTCGTGCGTCCGTCCCTGCGTTCGTCCATGCAGCCGCCCCTGCGTCCGTTGATGCGTCCATCCATGCATCTGTCGATGTGTCCGTTCGTCCATCTATTCAACACTCCAAGTACCACCATCTCGCATCTTTTCATCGGATATTCCCCATATAGAAGCACTGCCATCCAGCGGACATTCCAAGGACTAAACGAGAGGTGGAACACGCACACGTTCTTACGGCTTGCGCTTCGGGTCCCCTTCCCACCTTTAACCACCTCGAGTTCATGGTATATACTAGTTCACTGTATTCATGGCACTGCGGCCAAACGCTCGCTAAACCTTTCGAAAACCAAGGAGGTTACGCCCAGCGAGTATGACGTCGCAAACTTTTTCAGTCAGATAGTCCTCAATGTACATGCCAACGGCTGCTAATGGGAAATGAGAGGCGGAGAATTCGGCTCTTACTTTCTTACGGCTTGCGCTTCGTATCTACTTCCCGTTTTTAACCACCTCGAGTTCATTCATGGTGTATACAAGTTCATTGTATTCATGGCACTACGGCTCAACGCTCGCTAAACCTTTCTAAAGCTAAGGAGGTTACACCCAGCGAGTATAACGTAGCAACCCTTTTTTGTCAGATAGTGCTCAATGTACATGCCAATGGCTGCTAATAGTGATCGCTGCCTGCGCGTTAACTAAAAGCCGAATGCTCCTGTCTCTCATTCCCCATTAGCAGCCATTGACATGTACATTTAGCACTATTTTTTATTGTTCAACAACGCACAAAAGAAGTCTCTCACCGGTGCCACCTTGGAGGTCAAAATGTTATACTTGTTACATAATACGGGGGACGAACGGGTGCCGCTATAAGGAGCTTCGCTTCTAAAAATGATGACCAGTAATAACTCCAGGCCTGTGCGTAAAGCACTGCGCGACCACAGAAAAAGATAGTAGAGCTGCATTTCTCGCCTCTACCTAAATGCGACCACCGTTTCTGGAACCGAATCATTGACTGGCTGGTCAGCAGCCGAGCCCCATATCTGTCGTAGCTCCAAGACAAACTGGCTTTGAGTTTAGTGCAACTAATTTCGTAAAGTTCGTTGATGTTATTTTCTACATAGTCCTAGTTCTTTCACAGTCACAACTAAGCTCAATTTTTATAAATGAACAAAGCCACGTAAGCTGAAGAAATAAGAAGTTTAAGACAGATCAACGAAGTGAGTGCTGATAATGGGGCGAATCAATGTGCGAACCAATAAGGTGTGATTAAAAGTCAGTGTCTATAAGGTGTTGTGGCCCTTTACTTTTTTAACGACATGCACGCTTTGCACGCTATCGAGATGGTTGTGCATACATATGTTTAACACCTTTGCATCGTCCGTGCACAGCGCACGGGCTAATTGAAGCCGGATTAAGATCGTGATTTCTCAAGAAGTTTCACTTCTCAAGATAGATGGCGAGACGCGAGAAACGTGGATGTACTTGTAACCACTGAATTGAGCCTGTCAACTTAAACTTGCTCCTATATGTAATGCTCCTTTATGTCAACTCTATCTGGTCGAAGCTGTCCTGCCTCAAACGTTCTACTCATAGCAGACGAGATACTTAACTCCATGAAGTCCGCCATCTCTGTGGCGACGCTTAGCACGTCCAAAACTGTCGATTAAAGTCGTTTGCTCTTCGACTGAAGCATGATCTGTTTGGTAATGGAGTGCTTCTCATGAGGATAACTATGACACACCGAACCAGCTAGTTCGTCTTATCAATCAGCAGTATGGAGCGCTGCAATCATTCATACACCGAGGTGGGCCATTGCAAGCACGGCAAATTATTCAAACGTACTCCTTGAGATTATTCAATGTATTGAACTAATTTCCGTCTTCCTTTTTCAACGAGTCAAACATATGCGGACTGTACTGTACTTTCAAAAAAATAAAGTAGCAAAAGAAAACAATGCAAAAATATGTCCTCTCATATATTCAGTCAGAGGTGCGTAATGTGACAAACATTATAATTCCACAAGCAGTGTGTCTCGCAAAGCACAGAAAGTTAAACAACGCACGCACGTGGCTCCAAAGGTCCCGATTCAATAAATCTATCAGCACTTTGAGCGGTCGTGCACGTGCCGTTTTTCTGTTCCCCATATTTCCAACTTAAGCTCTTCCTTCATTCCCGTCCATCTTTTTCAGAGGAGCTGCCTTTGAAGGAGCTGCCCGAAATACGGACGAAATTTTGGGGACTGTTTGCTCAGTGCTCATGCCCGTGTCGGCGCCAACCATTTGCTGACGGGCAACGGGTGTACTTTCACTCGAAAAAAACATATTGTCCGCCTATAGAACCAACCTCGTATATAACGTTTTTATTTATTATTCGTGTTTTTTTTCTGCGGTTTTCCTGTGAAGACGCCAGAAGGAACAAAAAAAAAGAAATAAAGCTCAAACGAAGCAGTTGATCTGAAAAGTCTTCATCCCGGCGGCTACGCGATTGCTAGACCGGCACACGGGCACACAATGAGAGTGATAGAACCAGGACCGCGTATAAACGAGTACTGCTAGAAAAAATACAAAATAGAAAAAAGATTTGCAGTTTGCGCGCTGCATTCCCGGTGTTTATGTGGCTCCCATTTTCTAAACTAGAAGAGGAAAGGAAGAACGTATCAAATGACACATAAAAAAATGAAGAACAAATGACAGCCTAGCAGAACACAACCTTGGCTCCTAGGATTAATTGATTTGTGGGGTTCAACGTCCCAAAACCACCATATGAGTATGAGAGACGCAGGCTCCTAGGACTCGAACTCTAGAAAAAAAAAGTATGAGTTAGCAACGTTTTTTTTTTATTTTCGCGCTTGCAGTAGCCTTTTGTCGACTAGTGTAGTTGTCTTACTAAAGTAAAGTAAAAAAAAACGTTAGAAACAAAGAAAATGTTCTCTTCCCATCCCCGTTAGTCGCATTTTGTAACGGGTAGGAACAATGTGTTATTGCAGTATTCCATGCCACCTTTGTATAAGCTGACAATTTGTTGATTCGGCACTATATTATTCTTGTGACGCGTCCGCTTCGTGATTTTTATCAGGTAGTCATCGGAAATCTACAGCGCAGATGCACGTGCACGGTAACGTAAGCCCATAGATGACGATAATATTTATTGAACAAAACCTATGGAAGAATTTTCGCCTACAGAGCCTGGGCTACGCTAGAATTGTTGGGTTCAAACAAGGTTCCATGATCTAAAGATTCCTCATGTTTATTGGCAATATAAGCAATGCGTTGAAAAAAAATAATGATGCTGCGCACAAAAAACTTCTTATGGTTGTAAATTGTCGTGTCGTTGCAAGGCGAATCATTCTGGTGTATTGCAAATACTAAAGGCCCATACCGACCAATCAATCAATAAATCAATACGTTTTATTGATCTAACTGTTCCTGGTCAACTGGCTATTCAAACAAAAATGGAAAAGGTGGGGGTGTAGCTGAGCTAAACTTTAGAAAGCCTGACTCCATGAATTCATCGTAAATGCATTGTTATTTGAGCCTCCAGACTCGTAGCACCCGGCTAGGGTAATTTTTACAACAGCCGCAAAGCCTCTTTATTTGCTTTTTTATTTTTCAGCTTAGTAAGCTAAAACCAATGGTCATTCGAAGCTTGCTTTCAGGTGCGCTATCTCAACATAGAAACATCATTCAAGCACGTCAGGATTCTCAATCTGCCAGAAGCTAACTGGCCGCAGTATTGCAAGTTAGTCCTTCAGAGGCTAAGAAAATCAATATTATAAAACGAGGGTGCGGGAGCAAGGGGGGCTAACAATATGTTACTTAACACTTTCATTTTAAAGAACCTATTTGTTATGCCTCATGCACGAATTATTTCGAAAGAATAATTGGGCGTCGGGATTCGAGCAACATGTTGCGGGCGATGTTCAAAATAACTCAAATGTAGCAGTCAGTTCTGGAATATGGTGATAGTTTCCGCGGTTACTTCCAACAATTATATAATGACCACATTGTTTAGCTCACTAAACATATGCGTGTGGTCAGCCAATTTCTCTAGTTTAGAGTAACAAGGCGTCATTAGGTTAACAAGACATCACGGCAGTGCAGAAAACTTCATACGTATTATTTAGGGAATAAAATCATTCCAGATGATGAATTATAGCTCTATAAATTGGGCATTTTTTTCTTCTGCATAATCGAGCATTAAGTACCGAATCAGGCATTTGCATGTATGATGACTCAGTGTTATCTCTACAGGACGAAGACACTCAACTGCAATTCATATGTCATCATCATCATCATCCTTCATCATCAACCTGATTACATTCGCTGCAGGACCAAGGCCTCTTCCATGTTCCGTCTGTCAACTAGGTCCTGTGCTTGCTGCTGCCACTTCGTAAACTTCCTAATATCACCTGCCCACCTAACTTTCTGTCTCCCCTTCACCCGCTTGCCTTCTTTGGAAATCCAGTCAGTTACCCTTAATGACCAGTGGTTATCCTGCCTACGCGCTACTTGCCCAGCCCGTGTCCATTTGCTTTTCCTGATTACAAGTATGATATCCATAACTTCAGTTTGTTTCCTGATGCACTGTGCTCTTTTCACGCCTCTTAACGTTACATCTTTCATTTTCCTAGCCACTAGACCACCACGGTGGGGCAAGATAAACTGTAGTTAAGCGGAATACACTGAAAGAGATTGAAAATTTATATCAATCAATTAGTGGCTCTCCAAACGCCCTCGAAATGTTATTTTGAGAGCATTAAGAAAAAAATCGGTTCATTTCCCTGAAGTAAATGATGGTGAGTGGGCGAAGATGCAGGTTCCAAGGTCCATAAAGTTGACGTTAGAGTCACCAACTGCTATAAAGGACGGACAGATTGATTGATGGCTGGACGCATGGATTAAGAGTCAGGAGGACCTATTAATGACTGTACAGGTGGTAGGACGCACGGATAGATGTACGGACGGTTGTACGGACAGATGGATGGATGAACAGAGCAACAGATGGGGTGGCCGAGTGACCATGTATTGAGCTTTCGTATAGTTGGTTACACATAAAGGAGGTTGTTTGCACATGTTGTTGTTGTTGTTGTTGTTGTTGTTGTGCAGCTGTTCAGTTTCGCTTTCGGTTTTGTGGGGCGTAATAGACACCAACTAGGTCGGCTCTAAGGAGCTACGCCCCTAAAAACTGGCATCGGCTGCGTTTACCCAACCAAGGCATATAATAAATATTATGGCCTCTGCAAGAAGTGAGCCCCAGCATTTTGCGTGGCAATCAAGTATTCTACCACAGAGCCACGCCAAGTCTCAGAACTGCTTTTTAGTAGACTATAACGTTCGTGAAACGTCAATTATGGTTACAGTGCTGACTATCCAATCTTATACACTGTGTATACGTACTCATATCAAACATCCATGAGGTCGGGTTAAGGACAATTCTAGTGAAGCGCCATTCACTGAAGTTCATTTAAAATAGCAGTGTCCAAAGCCGCTCTTTTCACCGCCACAAGAGCTACATATCAGCTTTTAACCGCTTCTGGTGTGGCTAATATCCATGTCCCTGTTCGCGCTATCACGCGACAGTAAGCATTACGTACAACATTTGCACGTATCTTTACGTCATTTCGTCATGATTCACTCAATAAAAAATTACAACACAGCCATCTCTCCTCCGCATGCTTTGCATAAAGCATCAAATAAGTATCAAATAATCAAATGTACGTGGGATCTGCCGATATTTTTTTTTAATTTTCCTTTGCCGCAGTCTTGCTTTGCTGACTATGCATCCCCACTCCACCAATTATAGCAGGCAAAAGTATGCGCCCAAGTGACACAGGGGGTCATCGGAATGTGCAAATGTATTTTTATGCGTGTCACGCATGCATGTCAAATCTGAGTTCCTGGTACGCTCGCCTCCGTACAAACACGAGATAGAACACTCGTTTTGTAAACATCGCAATGACCACCCGCCTCGTAGCGATGAGACGCATTATTTTCGTCGTACCGGGAGAACGGTGGATGGCATAAGCGTAAACATTTCCCAACACAGATTTTGCGACCAGCGCGATGCCTCGACAGGAACAGGTGGCATCGTTGCTTGCTGCCTGGGAGAAAAATAAAAGACTGTTTGAAGTCCAACTCACGTGATTTTTACTGAAAATACCTCTAGACAGCTCCTTTTCGCGTACTGTTATTATCATCGTGATAATAATCGATTGACACCTAAAAACTCTAAACCGGTCATTACATTAGCGAGGGTTACGGAGATCAATGAAGGCATAATTGAGCACATACTTAGAACAAATCCCAATAGCAAGACAAAGTACAGAGTAGGCGAGAGGAACAATATTGACCGATGTTCGCTGCTGAGAAGAGGCGGGGAACACTTTGCTGGGAAGGAGCCAAAATGGAAGTGAACAACAACAAAAAAGAAAAATAACAACATATAAAAGTAAGTTTAAATAAACTGGGCTTGATGACACAAGACATAGTGGTGTACAGAACATAATAGATTTAACATTTTTTGGTTCACAACGATTAAATCATAAAAAAACAAGTGCATGATTATACAAGTGGATAAGTAACGCTGTTTACCAAAAGGAATACCTAAAGTTTGGTTGACTTACTCTGAATTCCTTTCAAGTTCAACACATTCACCAATTTCTACTCCGATATGAGGCACAGATTTGCATGCTTTTTTTGTATAGGCGACAGGTGGTTCAGTGTCGTTCATTTATTGCGTAACCCGTCGGGGTAGCTTAGCACGTAAAGTGCCATACTGCTATCCTCGCTTGCTGGCGTTCGATTCGAGACCGGGGAAAAGGGGCGGAATTTCGATGAGGAGGAAATGCAAAGAATACCCATGTGCTCAGGCTTCGGGGGAGGAAGCCCCTCAGGTAGCCAAAATATTCTGGTGTTGACCACTGCACCATGTCTCCAAATCATATCGTGCACTTGACACATCAAACACCATCACGGCGATCAACGGCTACTTCAGTCGGTGCATTGTGCTTCATGATTCACACCATGCACGTTATAGGAAAGGTTCAACTGCCGTTCAACGAAACAACATCCATTTTAGGATCACGTACAGGCTACATAATAACATATTTCATTAAATGTAGGCATGAAATTGAGACACAAGGAAAGTGCAGGATTTGTTATAGATTTTTTGTATGTATTGGCAGTGGTATCGTATTTGATTTTTTTAACACATTGCTGTTCTTTTCATTTTGCCATTTTATAGCACTTGTTTTCTTTCATTTTTTTGTTCACAGTGTTTCTTGAAACATATCTGTCAGTACGCAAACAGCGCTTACCACGCCCTCTTTACAAAATGTGAACAGAGGCATCATGAAAGACGACAGTGCCTTACGGAAATGTGGCTGAGTGCAACAGCCAGCTTTTTTTTTTGTTTACGAGTTGTTTCCCACCATCCATGCGTCAACTCACCTACAAACGCACCTATCAAGCCACTTTTCCCCTGTCTTTGTTTTATATTCCTATTCGTACGTTAACCAAACTTCACTCTTGCTCCAGCGCTCGACAAGGCAGTGCATGATGATTGCAATTATTTAGCACACGTTCATCTCATAAGTATGCTCTTTACACCTGCCACAATATTTAGGGCAATTTAAGCCACTAATATTTAAGCCACTAATAATTCCATATGTTGACATCAACCACATATAACGCGCATTTTCACGTACAGTGCGTGTCGCGCGAAATGTCCACATGAGATCACAAGGGGCACCTGACTCTGCAAGTAAGAGGTGGTAAGGCACACTCCCGTGCAACTACTAATTAGCACATTCAATGGCTGCTAATTATATCTCTGCTTCACATTCCACGAGAACTGCGAGCACCATTCAGCTCTAAGCGTTAACAAAAATTCTATAGTATACGTTGTTTAACAGGCGCCACGGATGACTTTTTTTGTCCTATAGCAGCCGCTCATTGCAGGTTCTGAGAGCCTCACTGCAAGGCATCTAGAACTAACTTCATTTCAATAAAGGAGGAGGAGGATGGTTACAAGAGGAAGAACCGGGACGTTAGCCAGTTCTCGTTATTTCAATAAGGTGTAGTAATCAGTAGTGGGCCGTGCACGTATCACGTAGGCAGGATAACCGCTGGTCATTAAGCGTTACTGACTAGATTCCCAGAGAAGGCAAACGCGCGAAGGGGAGACAGAAAATTATGTGGGCCGATAAGAATTAAAAGTTCGCAGGTATAACGTCGCATGCAACAGGAGGCGCAAGACCGGGTTGATTGGTGGATCATGTGAGATGGATTTGCCTTGGACGTAGTCAGGGTGATCATGATGATGACGATAATTAGTAGTTATACTTACTGCTGGGAAATCATTTCTCGTATTTGGAGTGTCGTTGCTGGTCTAATTGAAAGTGTAAACAGAGAATACTTGAAAAATAGTAATATTTGGTGAGTGGGGTTCCTTTACATTTTCATTACTCTGTTACCTCTACGGTACGCTTCCTTTGCTTCGCCGCGTCTCAAACAAGTACAACCTGAGTTCCTCCGATGAAGGTATGCGGTATCTGCTGCATTCCTTAACATGGGACTGAGATAGAGTCGAGACAGCGGGATCACTTCTTGAAAAGTCATCACCGTTATATGTTCAAGAAGTCGGCAACATGTAAATTCTATGACAGCAGCGCTGACCTCTTTCACTTGCTTTGGGCCTGCCAGTCTAACAGAAGCATCGCGAAAACTACGCAGCCAACGTAAAAGGGAGGCTTTTCCGAGCACAGCTCTCGAGGTCCAAAAGAGTCTCGTGGAGCGGGCGCGAACGACACCGCAATCTAACGGAGTCTCGATATTGGGACCCTGCTAGCCCTCTGTACCTTTTGCAACAAATGCTGTATTCATTTATTAATGAAGTCGACAAGAATCAACCGCTTCAGCGTCTAGGAACCTTGAATTCAACAAAACGTTTCAATACTTTAACGTGGCGTACATCCCACGACGATGTATCAGACAAAGCGGGAATGATTCAGTGCATAACAATCTTTTACATAGCTTGCCAGTGATTCCACTTATATATCATATTATTGAAAACTAACAGATAATCATGCCAGGGAAAGTTTAGGGGGATAATATTAGAAGTAATTGCAATAAAACGTTGAGAAACAAGATTTAATAATATTAGGACACGTTATTATGTGCGAAGCATTTTTTGTAATGCATGAACTTACACTATCTATCTATCTATCTATCTATCTATCTATCTATCTATCTATCTATCTATCTATCTATCTATCTATCTATCTATCTATCTATCTATCTATCTATCTATCTATCTATCTATCTATCTATCTATCTATCTATCTATCTATCTATCTATCTATCTATCTATCTATCTATCTATCTATCTATCTATCTATCTATCTATCTATCTATCTATCTATCTATCTATCTATCTATCTATCTATTTATCAATCTATCTATCTATCTATCTATCCAGCCACCTACGCTTCGGTGCTTTCGTAATCATCAGCCTACCTTGGGGTAAAAAAAATTAATGTGGGAGGGTAAAATCTTTTGACAAATATGAGTCCCTGGTCATGACATGAATATTAGAGATTTTAGTATATCGGAAGACGCTTACGTTTGCGTGCGTCTGAGCGCTAACGCTACAACAAAACGCGCTGACGGCCAACTGGTGGTCTTTTGGAACAGCGGCATTCCCGCTAACACAAACGCATGGACCTATAGATATATGCAACGCCTCCTAAATAGAGGAGGCGCTCACCTAGGGCACCATCTATAGTTATAAAAATTCGGCAGATCCCACGTACCTGGGAATCAACCTTATGCGAAGCACGTGGAGGGAAGGTGACCGTGTTGCATTTTTTTATTGGGCAACACGTCATGAATTGACGCTAAATATGTGTACAAATGTTGCACGCAGAGACATATGTCGAAGAGAACATGTGTGTTGAAAAGTTGCAGATGTTTGTGTAACCAGTTTTCCACTTGTACAACGATGTCAGCTTGAAATGCGCTTTAGCATCACTAGACGCTGAAATGAAGCGCTGATGCTCGCGAAGATGCTGGCCCTTGACACTGCTACATAAATCAATTTTAGCGCATGGCACCTTACCTCAATTGACGTTAACCCGACGTGAGAGCTATATGAAAGGAGTGCATATGTAATGCTTATAAAATTGGGCAGGCAGCACTGCAAGCACTATTGACGTTTCACGAAGATGAGCGTTTATTTAAAAAGTAGTTCCGATACCTGGCGTAGCTCTGTGGTAGAATGCTTGACTTCCACGCTGAATGCTTCGGTTCATTTCCTGCTGGGACCCTGTAGTTTATTATTTGCATTCGTCGGAGGGCCAATGCTGCCTATGTGAGGTTTTTTTTAACAATAAAATTTATTCTATGCCTTCGTTGGGTTGACGCTACCGATGTCGAGTATTGCTTAACGCTTACGCGTTACAATTGCCCATGTGTAGTCTCGTCATTCCTGGGTACAAACTAAGTGCCAATCACCTGTGGCACATACCCGCTTACTAGCGGCCCATACTCGCCCATGAGTATGTGCCACTGTTTGGCGGGAAGTGTTTGACGACGCACGCGACAGGATTGTGACATTATTCATATGTTGACCAGCGGGTCATATTCGTCAAACTATGTTACCCTCCCATGCTAATTTCGGTTCACGCCAAGTTAATGGGATCACCACGAGAGCACCCAAACCTAAGCGGATAGATAGATAGATAGACAGATAGATAGATAGATAGATAGATAGATAGATAGATAGATAGATAGATAGATAGATAGATAGATAGATAGATAGATAGATAGATAGATAGATAGATACGCTCAAAGTCGCCAAAGCTCGCTTAGAAATGCTTCGCATTTAAAATTGCCAGATCCCACATAATGATGGGAATCGATGATATGTGAAGCACGAATGAGGAAGGTTGGTATGTCACTCTAATTAGTACAATGTTACGAGGTGGAGGTAAATGATGCCATACATGACTTACGTATCATGATTACCATGTTTGGATGTGTCGTTTACCTTCGTAATCTATTCACGTCACGTGATATCAAATTTATTATATGTGGAGCTAGCGAAAAGGCTGTGAGCACGCTTTGAGCGTGGTATGATGTTATTTTCTTAAACGACACGCTTGTCAGGATTATCATGTTTGCCCAAGTGATATACTTTCGTCATTCATTGACGTCTCGTAACACTAAATTTGATATATGTTGAGTTAGCAAAACAGCCACGAGCGCATCATGAAGGGCCCAATATACATCAATGTAGTGCTGACACGCGCGCACACTGGGCACAGCGACGCTACGTTAGCAAAACGCGAGCACTTATATATATAGTCTGACGCCAGGCGTGACCGCGGCACCGCCAGTGTCCATCGACGTGGCCCGACGGCAACCGGTGCAAAACGCGACAGGCTGCATTTCGCGCCGATGCATTACCCACACAGCACTGCGTCTCCCTCTTATTGTGACGGAGGGATGCCGGACGTACTGGAACGCGCATGCGTCAAAGCAACGCTGCGCGGCGCGCGCCTGCGAGTATAAGGCAAGACCAGCACCTGGCGTGCAACGCCAGCGTGACGCGTCGAAATGAACGCCGGTGAGCACGCGCACCGCGTCACGTCGAAATGTTTTGGCGCCTTTACTGTGGTATGTAGTCATTTCTCACATGACATGAATCTCATGATAATCATGTTTGCACCAGTAACATTCCTTCGTCATCCATTGACGTCATGTAATACCAAATTTGGCATATGTGAAGCTAGTGAAACGGCCACGAGCGCATTATGAGTGTAGCATGTATAAGTCACCTTGTTACATGACCCGCATGTCGTGATTATCATGTTTGTATGTGTCATTTACCTATGTCGTCCATTCGCATCACTTAATACTGAGTTTGGGCCCCGCCACGGTGGTCTAGTGGCTAAGGTACTCGGCTACTGACCTGCAGGTCGCGGGATCAAATCCCGGCTGTGGCGGCTGCATTTCCGATGGAGGCGGAAATATTGTAGGCCCGTGTACTCAGATTTGGGTACACGTTAAAGAATCCCAGGTGGTCTAAATTTCCGGAGCCCTCCACTACAGCGTCTCTCATAATTATATGGCGGTTTTGGGACGTCAAACCGCACAAATCAATTAATACCGAGTTTGGTACACGTGAATCTAGGTAAATGGCTGTGAGCGCATCATGAGCGTAGCATGTAGTTCTACAGCTGGCGAGGCCTCATTACTCCAACCTAAAACAAATGCGACCAGTATTTACGAGTGAAGGAGTTTAACAATGCAGCCTCACGACTACAAAGATTCCAAATGGACGGCTCTCGTTTTAAAAATCACCGCCATCTTCTCCTCCGTACGGGATCGCGGCGTGGGTTAGTGTTGAACACTAAGTTCCAGAAACTACGTCGGTGCGTAATAGTGCGGGCTATGTTAACGTTCTGCACATGCTCAGTTTGGAACACGCAACCCTGAACTAACGCTGAATGCTTGAGGTTGCTGTTTACCGCTATACAAATACTCACAGTCCCGTTGCGTTATATCTGAACGGCGCTATACCTAAACGCTACGGCCGCAGAAACGTTGACATGAACACACCCGGCTTATTTCCTTGAACTGACTGGCAACAGTCGTTACACTTCTCGAGTAAAGACGCAGCTAAAGCTGAACAATCTCTGAAATGCGCCTGTTTTCATCATTTCTCTCAGGAATGCAGCACTCCAGGCCACTGTGTAATACAAATTTGATTTGATTTATTGATTTTCATAACATACGTAAACAATAAAGGAACACTTTGTGCAGAGGCACTTATCGGCTTCCTTGAAAGGGGCGGCCGATGAGACAAATGAGCAACGTTCCGTAACTATCCTTCACCTGTCCATCCGATTAAGGCAGAGTTTGCAAGGTTTAATTATATCGGTCATCAAATTAGGAAAGGAAAGTAGTCAAAAACTTATTGCAATAGAGAGCAATGCCCAGCGCAATATAAAGCGTGATTACTAAACGAGAGAAATAAAGAAAACCAAACCCTTTACTGAATCTTGTTTTGAATGTTCGTAACTTTACATATGTCAAAGTAAACCAGAATCTCAGCGATTTATGTACCGCTCGGTTAAATAGCTGATTGCTTCAATTTGCGGCCGAGTTCCTTAAAGAGGGACTTAATTGGGTACTCTGCCATATGGGCTTGTGCTTAGGTTGTCGTCCCCGAACCCGGGCGGTGGAGCCCAGACTCTCGCTATGTCGCCGTTTTCTTTCCGTGTAATTGTTTCGCCTCTCTTTTTCTAGCTCTTATTGGTCGCGAGCACACTCGTACTCGCATTCAGGAAACCTCTTGCCAACGGTCACCCCAAGATCCCCAGATTTCACTTTTCTTTATCTTTCGAAGCCAGGTCACTAAGGGTCTTGAGTGTCAGCGTGTCATACAAAGAGGGCATGCACCACAAAAGATGGGTAAATCCCACCAATTTCCACCAGTGCGCATTATGCATAATATGAGTTCAAGGTTCGCCGTTACCACCTGAAACGTTGTTCGACTTAGCAGTTGTGTGAGCATCCTTGACGAAACTTGCCACGACGCTCAAGTCTTTTATCGAAGATCAGGGACACATACGTTGATCTCTACCGTAAAGTGATCTATTGAAAACATTTCTTGAAACAATGGCATAGTGATGGTGCTTTACTAATCACCGCTCTACAAAAGATAAAGAAGGCAACATAATATCCAAACAAATAGCCGAAGACGTTAGTGGAGCTTAAGCACCCTTTCCTAAAAGCTGTTGCGAACTGAAACCGGGCATGTAGAAAAGAATCTTTGAAGCACCAGTAGCCGCTCACAGCCTAGGAGTAAATTCACGCTCCGCCCTCAACACCACAGCACACCTGTCATGCCCCTGTGCAACAAAGCAATAATTGGCGAATTTGATTCTAACCATAAGCAAATTTTGCTGCTAATCAAAATAGTACGCATATGATAACTTAAAAGTGTGCCGTCCCTTCTCAAAATGCCATGTTTGGCTGAGCAGTGAAGCCAGAATTTGTGGCGAAAATTGCCAAGAAGCCAAATTCTTTGACTGATAACCAGCAAACCAAACACGTATTTATACGAACAAGTCAGAGTCCTAAAGTAATTTGGTCTGTCTGATGTTTAAGTGAGCTAACTTTAGATCTGCAAATGTTCCAAATAAGTATGCAGTGGATGTCTAGCCAAAGGGATAACTTCGTCATACTCTTAATGCCTATCGGAGCCTTCGTCTTATCGAAACGAAGGGGACTGGCCTGCCTGAGGGGACGCCCCCAGAGAGCCATGTTTCCCCTACTACATCGGCTAAGAAACATAATGCTTATGCATCTGAATGCGCAACTAGTCATGCTGGGAGAGGAGGCTTTCCTCCGACGCTAGTCTACGCGATTTATTATTGTTAAAAACAACAGAGAATCCATGCCTTTCCTCCCCTATTGAGGCGGTAGGCTAGAGCTTGTACCACTGTGACATTACAGTGTGTGTTTTCCTTTTCTTCCTTAAAAACATGTCCTTTTTGTGAAATATTGTTCTTGAGCGTGAGAGTAAACTGTCCCCACAGGTGAATGCTAAGCATCACCCTACACTGTGAATGACCTACTTTGTTTGTTCACATAGCCTTACTATTTATTTAGGTTTAATCATCTCGATGTCATGAATGTCCTGTCTCTCTTGTGCAATTTTGCATTGTACGTCACTGCATATACTATAAGTTTTTCGCTGTATATAACAGCTTGCATTTCTACATACGCACTGTTCACCATTGTCCATTTTTATGTGTGCACATAAGCTGTGTATGATATATCCGGAAATAAAATCCTCTTAAACGAGGGTTTTTGGTTTCCAAGCACATTTAATCGACGTCCTCCACTTACTCTACACAGATTTAGAAACGTCATTAGTGAATAGATATACATCTGAACCTATTGAAATAAGTAGGAGCATTTGACAAGGCTGTCCCTTCTCCGCAATTCTCTTCGTATTATGCATAGATCCATTATTGAAACAAATTCATAAATGCACTTCGATAGAGTGTTTTCCTCTCCCAGGCTTGGGCGAAGTGAAAGATGCGGCATATGCTGATGACATCTCGTTGTTTATTCGGAACATAGATAGCAACAGAGCCTTTTTGCGAACAATTCGCACGTATAGTTACCTGTCGGGAGCACGTCTTAATCCGGGAAAAAGCAAGGCATTGTGCTTTGGGATGCCCATTGAAGAGTTCCCTTACGGCGTCCAAATCGTCCAAGGAGTTAAAGTCTTAGGTGTAACTTTCCTTTCGACTGGTGAGGTAGCCCGCACCACATGGAAACAAATCCAACACAAAGTGGACAGACGCATTGAAGTCGCCAGAACCTTTCAACTACCTTTTACTGAAAGAGCTTATCTAAATAAATCCAGCATAACAGCACTACTGCTTTATGTAGTCAGAATTGCTCGACCACCTCGTCGGGTTTTGATGAGAGTGGCTACTGCGTGTGGCTCCTTTTTTAAGGACGGCCACGCCGAAGCGGTCGCTAGAGCCTTGGTCCGCCTGCCAGTAAAATAGGGAGGGCTCAGTGTACCCAAACTTAATGTAATGTGCCGCATGTTGGCTCTCAAAAACACCTGGGCACTCTTAGAGAACTCATCGTATCGAGGCAGGCAACTTGTAGTGTATCTGCTAGGAACCTCTAGAAGACTTTTTGGTTTAGCAAACGACACGGGACAGGCTGCCAAGCAGCCACCGGCGTATTACACACATGTTATTAAATCTTTGCAACAATGGCGAAATGATTCTCCAGTTGAAGAACTTATGGAAATGTCCCCTACCGTCATGAGTGAACTAATAGCATTTAAAAGCCTATCAGAGGAACAACGCAAGAAATGCCGGGAGAGAAGACGTTGGACTCTTACCAACACGTCTCTCCCCTCCGAAGTCCGGGACTTAAACTGGCTTTGGGAATGGGAGGCTCTACCAACGGCCGACCGCCTTGCGGCGTGGAGCGTGGCGCCCTCCGCCACATGCTCGCGATGCGGTCGCGTCGAAACACTGAACCAAGTCTTCAATGAATGTATAGTAGCGCGCACCTTTTGGCGCATGGTTACCAGAATGTTCCAAATAAGCATGCAGTGGAAGTCTAGCCACAGAGATAATTTTGTCGTACTCTTAATGGCTATCGGAGCCTACGTCTTATGGAAACGAAGGGGACTGGCCTGCCTGAGGGGATGCCCCCAGAGAGCCATGTTTCCCCTATTACATTGGTTAAGAAACATAATGCTTATGCATCTTAATGCAGAACGATTCATGCTGGGAGAGAAGGCTTTCCTCCGATGCTGGTCTACGTGATTTATTATCGTAAAAAACAACAGAGTGTCCATGTCTTTCCTCCCCTATTGAGGAGGTGGGCTAGAGCTTGTACCACTGTGATATTACAGTGTGTATTTTCCTTTCTTCCTTAAAAACATGTCCTTTGTGTGAAATATTGTTCTTGAGTGCGAGAGCAAGCTGTCCCCACAGGTGAATGCTAAAACATCACCCTACACTGTGAATGACCCCTCCTTTTTTGTTCACATAGCTTTACTATTTATTTAGGTTTAATCATCTCGATGTCATAAATGTCCTCTCTCTGTTGTACAATTTTGCATTGCACGTCACTCTATACGCAATAACTTCTTTTCGCTGTATATAACAGCTTGCATTGCACATATGCATTGTTCAAAATTGTCCATTTCTCTGTGTGCACATAAGCTGTGCAGGATATAACCGGAAATAAAATTCTCTTAAACGGTTCTTACGAAAGTGTGACAGAGGTCATGTAATCGGTTCCTCTTTGCGTAGCCACGGGACGGCTCTAAGCTCTCCCATAAAAGAGTAACTAGTACTCTAAACCCTTACACACTTTTAGGGGCGAAGCTCCTCAAAGAGGCACTCGTTCGTAGTAATCGTTGTCGTAGTGTGTAACCAGTCTTACGTTCTGACCTGATAGGTGGTGCTGGTAGGAGATTTCTTCTGTGCGTTGTTGAACAATAAAAAATCCGCAGAGCGTGCGTTAGATAGAAGCCAAATTCTCGTGTCACTCATTCCCCATTGGCAGCCATTGGCATGTACAATATGCACTATCTGACAAGAAAGGGTTGCTACGTTATACTCGCTGGGTGTAACCTCCTTGGTTTTAGAAAGGTTTAGCGAGCGTTGGGCCGCAGTTCCATAAATACAGTGAACTAGTACATACCATGAACTCGAGGTAGTTAAAGGTGGGAAGTAGACACGAAGCGCAAGCCGTAAGAAAGTGTGCGTGTGCCACCTCTTGCTTAGTCCTTAGAATGTCCGCTGGATGGCGGTGCTTATATGGGGAATATATGATGAAAAGATTTGAGATGGTGGTACTTGGAGTGTTGAATAGATGGACGAACGGACACACAGACAGATGCATAGACGGACGCACGGATGGCTTCAAGGACGGATGGACGTATGGATGAACGCAGGGATGGACGCACAGATGGACGTGCGGACGCACGAACAGACGCAGGCACGGACGGGCGGATAGACGCACGGATGGTCACACAGACGGATGCATGGACGAATGGAAGCAAGAAAGAATGGACGGACGGATTCTTCGTCCCACTCTCCATGATTCGCTCCGTGGATATGCTGCCATTTTTTTCTAAGCACACATCCATTAGTAGAGGTCTACGGGACGGCTTTCAGCTCTCCCATAGTAGAGTACCAAGTGCTCTTAATCGTTAACCACTTTTTCCCAATACGCAGCTTTTCTTTCTCGGGGAGCACGAGTTTCTGCGGCATTGACCGTGCCCTTTCGTCAAGTTTGAACACGAAAAGATACAACTGATTTTCGACCGACTTGGTGCAAAGCAGCACCCGTTGAGTTGTTATATATGATTTCATTTGTTACAAATGGTGTATCATTGCATCTATTGTATCGTTATGCCATGGCATCATGATATCGCATTGAGTTCTTGCGTACATCTATGTCAACATTGTCATGTATATAAGAGCAACTGTCTTCATTGCAACGTAGGGATATTGGTCGTGATACATAGATGTGCCGAAGTGTATGTGCCCTGTTGCTGGAATGTTATGAAGCCTTTGTGTTGCACGTACTACAAATAACTTTTTTAAACAGCCTCGCGAATGTAAGGCCAGAGGGACGGTTTATTGCTCTCCCATAGTATAGAGTACCAAATACTCTGAATCGTAAATACTTATTTTAAACACGTTTGTCGCGAATAGCTGTAACACTCTACATTTAGCAGACGAGACACGGTTTTGACCTAGTTGTGACGAGCTAAGCAGCACGCATCAGGGCGTCCTTAAGCTGGTGGGTGCCCATCATGGCAATTCAGCCACTGAAGAAGGCATTAGCCTTCGATGTCGTCGTCTCTGAGGGGCCAGTCCTGAAGACGTCATTGACTCGACGTCTTCAATAGTAGGAATCGAAGAAATATACTGTGCACAGCACTTCGAAGGCCGGAGTTTTCGAGTTACCGTGAACAGCGAAGCCACCCTTGCTCAAATCGTGGACGCGTCATACCTCACCATCTGTGGAGAGCACGTCACCATCGTACATCTGGGACCCCAAGTCACCCAGGTAACTATCCTGTTCCTGCCATGCTGAGTCCTCTGCGAAGTCCTCGCACAAGCACTGTCCCCGTACGGGAACGACGCCTGCATCTACGAGGACTCAAACAGCATCACGAGTGAGGCGCCTTTACAAATTTACGAAGACATCAGCCGCAGCGACATAAGCTAAGACAGCGTCGACGCTTTTGTATACCGTCCTCGCTCAAGAACCAGGGCACCAAGCGTCACCGGCTATCTATTTTAGCATTCAAAGACATACATAAGAGGGTACATGGTAGCAATTATGCCTATACTTGACATTGATCAGCGTTGAGTAGCAGAATTAATCACGTGTACACATCGCCCGGTCTCATTCACGACAATGGGGAGGGGGTGTCATTGCCACCGACACCAGAGTACATTAGCGACCACCGTCCGGTTATGCTCTCTCTCCGCCTGCCAGGGGGGACGCCAACGGTTCACAGACCATGGCGTCTCCATTGCCACGTCCTCCAGGACTCTCAGTCTAGGGGAAAAATCATCCCGGGCGTTACGCGCATCACTCATTGGGGAGAATATAGCTGATTGGGATTGCCTCAAAGAACAGTGGCAACCTCATTGCAGTGCGTCGGGCAGAGGACTTCGCGCTCGCCAGTCCAAAGATGCGTCATTGTTAATAAAAAATACGCATTGCCCACCGTGATTCTAGCCCGTACCTCAATATGCAGGCATGGTAAGAGGAGCTCGTCGAGTGGTACCAATGTAGTACGCGTGCTTCTTGGCTCTCGGCTGAAGCTTGGTGCTGTAAATGTGCACCATGTGCACACCTTGAGGAGTTATGCACGCAGAGCTCTAATTCATCCACAAGGCTCGCCTGCCCACTCCCTAAAATCTACCGCACAAGCTGCTGCGGGTACGTGCGACTTTCAGGCATTCCCTCAACAGTAGCATTCAGAGCTGGGCTAGTTGGTGAGACGTTATTTTAACATTTGGTGTAGCAGCGTAAATTCGACGAGACACAAGGACAAGAATTTTGTCGTGTATCTTATTGTCCTTGTGCCCCATCGAATTTAGCTACTACACCATATGTAAAATGATCCACTCAGAAGTTTTACTCAATGGCTCAGTCTGTTGCTAATATCAGCTACCCGGGACCGGTTTCTTCGCATCCACTTCTAAAAGACTTACCACATCATTCTAACATGTCATATGACGTTTTGTTATCACCGCTATCCGATGAAGAAATAAAGGGCGCATTAGACGTGATGACAAAGGATTCAGCCCCAGGGCCTTGCAGACTCACTGAAGTGTTTTATGTACAAATACGGCCTATCATTGGTTAATTTATGTCACGCGTCGTTCGCAAGTGTTTCCGAGATATTACCCTTCCAACGTTTTTTCACAGAGGCCGTATAACATTTGTTCCCAAGAAAGAGCACATGTCCACGTCACCAGAAGTTTGGTGCCCTATTAGCCTGCCTAATGTGGATTACAAGCTCTCGGCCATTATTCTGGTGCGCCGAATCAGACCGTGTCTTGCACCATTAATCGCTCCCCACCAAGTATGTTCCGTTTCGGGCCGAGAAATACACGCCCATACGTTCCGAACGTGTGACTTCATGTAGTACACCACTAGCCGATGTCCGCAAGTACTGTTGGTTTTCTTAAATCAAGAGAAAGCTTTAGATTTCATAGAACATGACTGCTTACTAAATGTTTTACATGCATTCAAATTCCCTGAAAAGTTCATTGACCTCATTCAAGCGATGTACACTCATTGAGAAAGTACCCTTTACATATATTGCCTTGAGAGTCACACATTTATAGTCACGCGAGGGGTCCGTAAAGGTTGTCCCCTTTCCCAAGTTCTATTCATCCTTGCATTGGACCCCTTCTTAGGGGCTGTTGACCGCCATCCCCAGATTCGAGGCTTACCCCTACATGGTAACACTCAAGTAAAGGCCACCGCATATGCAGGCGACATTACTCTATATGTACATAATAAACAGTCACTGCAGCATGTTCTTGATACTTTCCATGGTTTCGGTATTATCTCTGGTGCAAAGTTAAACTTATCTAGAAGCCAGTATTTTTATGGGCAACCCCTGCAGTTGTATCAGCATCACGCGGCCTAACATTACAATACTAGGCGTTACTTTCACTACATTTGGTGTTGAGGACAGCATCTGGTCATCCGTTGTACGAACTCTTCAATGTGACGTGGAAGAAGCTAGACATTACAAGTTCTCCCTTTTGGAACGCCAATACTTAGCTCAAACGGTTTACCTCAGAAAGTTTTGGTATTCCGTAAACCGCCACTCCACGTCTCCGAGAAAGGGCAAAGCTGCATCAGTTCATTTTTTTTGGTCTGGTTGCACATAATTATTACCTCGTCCAGCGTAAGCTGAACCACGAGATCAACGCTGTTTTGCATTCCCCGACGTTTCCGACATGGCTTCTACCTTGTGCCTCCGCACTTCACTGCTAATACTAATCAATATGGCACGCCCGCTCCTACACTGGCTCGCTACCATCTCGTTCCATAAATACGTGCCTTCTTACCGGCTAGCAAAATTAACCAAGGTCCCTAATCATTCGAGTTACCAGCTTTGTTTCGAGCCCTTTTGGCATTTCGCCGATGTTTGGAGGCAACGTGCCCAGACATAGAGGTAGCCGAATCTATAGGGGTGCACACAATGTCCACCCAACTACGACCCTTGGAGCACCAGCATCGTCAATCTATAATGAATCGCCCTTGGAAACCAATATCTGCAGCAGTGATGCCAGGGCATCTCCGGGACTTTGTCTGGCGGCTGGGCTGGGGCATGCTCCCCACTCGAGATCGGTTGCAGCGATGGCAGATGGTTCGCACTTCCACTTGCCCCAACTGCGTCATAGTTGAGACCAATCGACATGCGATGATTGAATGTTTGGTCTCCCGCCTTTTTGGCGAGTAATCCATGGCGGTTTTGGGGGACAGTGTGTGCAAATAATTATGTCCAACAGCCCATTTCCTCGAGGCCACTTATCGGCTCTTTTATTAGCTGCAGGGCTGTTCAGCTTTTAGCGAAACCGATGTGAGGCTTTAGGTGCAAATTGCCGCCGGCGTGCTTTGTGGCCGATACTCGGCTGAATGAGACGAGAGATCCTCACGTTCCTCTTTGAGGAGCTTTTTTTTTTCCTCGGGGAGTACGAGTTTCTGCGACATCGGTCGTGCCCCTTCGACAGCGTTGAACACGATAAGGTACGACTCATTTTCTGACCGACGTGGTGCTAACTAGCCCCTATTGAGTAGTTATTCATGATTTCCTTTGTAACCAATTTTGTTTCATTGTATCTATTGCATCGCTATACCGTTCATTGTATCATGATATTAAATTGAGTTCTTGTGTACATGTATGCCAACATTGTCACGTATATTCGGGCAATGATGTCTTCATTGCAACGTAGTGATGTTTATCCTGGTACATAGATGTGCCAGAGTGTATGTGCCCTTATTTCTGAAACGTTATGAAGTATTTGTTTTCTGACATAGTGTATAGTGTAAATAAACTTTTTTTCTAAACACTGAACACTAAATAAATGAGGTCTGTTATGTCATCATCGTTATTGTATGTATAAAAATCAAATGTTTCGTTGCAATGCTATTGCTTCTAAACAATAGCTCGCCACTCTTCATAGTAGAGTACAGATAATACTCTAAATGGTTAAACATTCTTTCTAAACCCAAGTCCCCCCTCTCTCCCCTCCCGCTAGTGTCGCAGGAAACAATCCTTGGCCAATACAACGTAACGAAATACCCCTGTGAGGTACTTTCTTTTTTATTTGCGAAGCATTGACTAGCAAACTTAGGCGAATTTGAGCGTATCTATCTATCTATCTATCTATCTATCTATCTATCTATCTATCTATCTATCTATCTATCTATCTATCTATCTATCTATCTATCTATCTATCACCTACGACTTTTAGCTCTCCTGGCAGTTTAGATATGGTATTGACACCAAACTTATGGCATAACTTGATTCTATCATGTGCATATTTGACTAGTCACAACATAAACACCATGACATGTATGTCATGAATGTAATGATTTACATAGTATGGTCTTGCTGCTCTTGCGGTAGTTTCGTTCACATGACATTTTGCAAAACTGGTATTGATTGACATGATTGCATTGCGAACACAAGTGACGGACCCTAACATGATAATTATGAGATGCGTGTCAAGTAACAACATGTCTACGTGCTAATGATGCGCTACTGGCCATTTCGCTAGCTTTACATATAACATAATTGGTATTACGAGATGTGAATGGATGACGAAGGTATGAGATGGGTGCATACATGATAAACATGAGATGCGTGTCGTGTAACAGCATGACTACATGCTACGCTCACGACGCGCTCGCGGCCATTTCGCTAGCTTCACATGTACCGAATTCGGTATTACGTGACGCGAACGGACGGCGTAGGTAAATGACATATCTAAACATGATAATCATGAGATGCGTGTCATGTGACAACATAATTACATGCCACGTCGTAATGCGCTGGCGGTTGTTTCACAAACGTCACATATACCAAATTTGGTATTATGGTACGTGAATGGATGACGGAGGTCGGCTACTGATAAAAACATGATAATCACGAGATGCGTGTAATGTAACATGACTACATGCTACGATCATGTTGAACTAGCGGCCATTTCCTTCTCTTCTCATGTACCAAACGCTATTACTTTACGCGAATGGATGGCACAAGTAAATGACACATCCAAACATGATAATCACGACATGCGTGTCATCTAACAACATGACTATATATGCCACACTCATGATGCGCTCGCACCCTTTTCGCTAGCTTCACATGTGCCAAATTTGGTATTACGTGACGTCAATCGATGATGAAGGTATGTGACTGGTGCAAACATGATAATCATGAGGTGCGTATCATGTGAAAACTTGACTACATGGCACAGTCAACGCGCCACTACACTTCGCCGTGACAAGGTGCGGTGCGCGCCGGCGTTCGTTTTGTCGCGTCACGCCGGCGCAGCCACACCAGGCGCTGGTCCTCCCATATACTCGCAGTCGCGCGCCACGCTCCGTTGCTTTGACACATGCGCGTTTCAGCGCGTCCGGCATCCCTCCGTCACGAAATGAAGCAGACGCAGTGATGTCTTGGTAACGCATCGGCGCGAAATGCAGCATGTCGCATTTCGCGCCGGTTGCCATCGGGTCACCCTAATAGACGCTGGTCGCGCCTGGCATGAGACTATAGAGTTCTCGCGTTTTGTGAACGTATAGCGTCGCTGTGCCCAGCGTTCGCGTGCGTCAACATCCCGTTGGAATATATTTGGCCCTTCAGGATGCACTCGTGGTCATTTCGCTCTCTCCAAGTATACCAAATTTGGTGCTAGGTGACATCAGTGGATGACGAAGGTATATGACTGGTGCAAACATGATAATCATGACACACGTGTTATGCAAGAATATACACAACATACCACGTTTATAGCGTGCTCACGGCTGTTTCGCTAGCTTCACATACACAAAATTAGGCACCACGTGACGAGAATAAATGACGTAGGTAAACCACGCATCCAAGGATGATATTCATGACATGGAAGTCGTGTAGGGTATAATATACCTCCACCTCGTAACGCTGTGGTGATTTGAAAGTGACATATAATTTTTTCTCATTCGTACTTCGCACATCACCGATTCTCACCACACGTTATATCTGACATTTTTTTTTCTTCACACTTTCTCAATGCCCTCTGGAACGATTTTGCTATGGGAAACATCTGCACACTGCAGAGGGTGGTCAAACTGCGTACTTTGCCCACTGCCGGTATTACCGTTATTTCTTTCTTCCTTCCTTCTTCCCTTCCTTTCTTTCTTTTCTTTCATTTATTTCTTTCATTGATTCTTTCAGCTATTTCATGATACTAGAAATGCACCGCCATCCATATCTTTAGCAGAGTTGCAGAGCAACACTCCACTTGCTGCAGGCAGAAATGACGCTCATACATTCACATTCACGCAAAAAATTATTGTGCCAACTTGAAAGAAACAGGAATGCTGGTAGCTTCAACAAAAAGTCTGATTACTGTATGATTTGCAGCTTATCACTAAAAAGAGAAAGAATAAAGCAGCGTCAGTTATTCGTGAACGACGCACACAAGTATGCCTTTGGACGGCGCAACTTGAGAGGCTTCACTTGCGAACTTCAGTGTTCCCTGTATCCACGCACTCGTCGCAGATGTTAACACTGGTCATCCTAGTAAAGACGGGAAGGGGACTGGCCCACCTGAGGGGACGCCCTCAGTGAGCCATGTTTCCTCTGCTACATCGGCTCAGAAACGTAATGCTTATGCATCTCAATGAAGAACTGGTTATGCTGGGAATGGAGGCTTTCCTTCGACGCTGGTTCACGCGATTCATTATTGTAATAAACAAAAGAGTGTCCATGCCTGTCCTCTTCTATTGAGTAGGTGGCCTAGAGCTTGTACCACTGTGACATTACAGTGTGTATTTTAGATGCGGAGCATCTTATACTCGCGCCTTGTAGTGCGCCGTCCGCGCCGTCCGCGCCGTCCGCACCGCTTCTCGAACATTCGACAGCTGACGCGCGCGCATGCGCCGTCGCGCCGTCGCCCACTCTTCCACCATCTGTGCATCCCTTCCTCCTCTACACACCGCGCGTGCTTCACTCCTCCACCATCTGTGCACCCTTCCTCCTCTACACACCGCGTTCGACATCTACAATTCTCCTGATTCTCCAGTGGACGCGCATGTGGCGTCGCGCTTCGAGAACATTCAACAGCTGACAGTGCATGCGCCGTCGAGCTGTATATATACTCAAGGTCGGCGCTCGCTCGCTCAGTTGCCGCTCGTCGGTTGGTTTGTACGGCGCGTCGACGTCCAAGGTTGCGTGAAATGAATTCCAACGAATCCACAAACACAATGATCGACGTCCCTTCGACCAGCGCCGCCCTTTCGCATACGTGTGTACGTGTTCACTCATTTAACACCCCCTCCTACAACCACGTTAACCAATTTAGCCATCGACCCAAGTAAGTCGCAATTTAACACCCCATTTCACAACCACGTTAACCAATTTAGCCATCGACCCAAGTAAGTCGCACTTTAACACCCCGTTAACCAATTATATGCTCCGCATCCTCCTCAGTGTTCCCCCGAGGGAAGCTGCGGGCAATTTTTTTGTGCAGGTGCTATTACAGCAGCGTCCACATCCCTCGACTGCACACAAGGCAGTGAAATCCCTGCTGTGTTTCTTGAGAAAGACGGGTTTGTGTGAACGCCTCTGACTTGCGGTGAACTTCTACACGCTGTAGTGAAATGACTGTCAGCCTCTCCTTTTTTGTCGTTATCTTCCCTCTTTCTTATCTTTCTTGTTTCCTTCTCTAATCCCCCCGTGTAGGGTAGCCAACCGGATGTCTTTCTGGCTAACCACCCTGCCTTCTCCCTTTTGTTTTAGGTAAGCTAAAGTAATTAACAACACACATGCAATATCAGATGCTCTATGTGACTTTACATACACAAGAAAAGACGCAAAACACAAAAAAAATGTTGCATGGAATAAAACCTATGATTACAGTATTATAAAATTCAGAACAGGTACCAAGAACAATGTTGCGCCTTTCGCTTTCACTATAAAGAGTACATTAATATTGAATGCACGCTTTCTAAAGCTAAATGAATCTTTTTTTTTTTCAGTATTGTGTAGGGAGCTGGCGTTGTTCTCAGTGGATGCTGCGAATGAGGTGTTATACGAGCTATGGGAATTCACCGCCCGCAGCGGTATTCGCATGACGCTGTACGTAATTAAAAATAAATCTTCAGAGCGTTCTGGTCCTGTTCCCTTCAAGTAAAAATCAAGGCAGTGGAGGGTGATGAAAAATTCTTCCCTAGTGCATACAACGAGCTTGGTTTCTCACGCAACGCCTACGCAGAGAATTTTAGCTGCAGCTTTTTTTTTCGTCTGTACATTTACTTTTTTTCGCGTGTGACAAACAGCACTCTGGGGTCTTATCTTTTTTAGTGAGGAGGTCTTTTTCGAGAGCAAAGACATGCACTGGCGTGCGTTGCGGGACAGTGTGTTTGCGCAGTACGCGGCAGTTAAGTGAATGAGAGCCCGCTTCGTGTAAATTCATTGCATAACGTTCGTGCCGTGGTTCGCGGTAGAAATTTATTTCACTTTTTGCCGGTTGCCAGAGATTTATTCGCGCGTACGCTTCACGCACGCTTTCTCCTTGATGACCCACACGTCTTACGACGTCCACTGGCAACCGTGGCAACGTCGCGTTATTGTAGGGTTCCGAAAAAAAGGCTGGGCAAGAGGAGAAGGAAAAAAGAAGAAGACATTGCTGGTGCGTCAGTTGGTGCGTGTAAGAGAGCACTCGCCAGGAAGCTGGAGCTGTGAGTCACGGTCTCAGAGAGGAATGAAAACTTGGTGATCCACAATGTTTGAGGGATCGTCTCCTCTCTTTTTTTGTTTTTTTTATGTTTAGGCATGACGAGATGAGTGGTTACTGTTTGCACACTGGGAATGGATGTAAATAATAGAGCGCAGCACCTCTCCTTCCCATCTGTCTTTTTCTCTCTTTCTTCTTTTCAAAGTTTCTGTATGACTGCATGAACTCCTACCAATGATTTCATTCTACTTCTGTTTCATCGCCATCCCATTTATGTATAATAGTAAAAATGTCCTGCTGTGTTTACTTCAAAAACTATCAATACAAAAATGAAAAAAAGTAACATGCCAAAGAGGTCAGAAAGTCACACGAATTCCCCCTTGGGAGTTGTGCAGGTGACACGTATGCGTTTTAGGGCTGTGGCAATCAAAGACTCTTAACGTTCCTATTAAAGAAGCGTTCACCTATCAGCTTAATCCAGGCAACAAGCCGGAACCACCAACTGCTGATCTCGTTTTCATTCAGAATCGACTAGCAGCGTGTAGTCGAAAAGTGCGACAATCTTACTGGCTTAAGGCATAGTGCAGACAATCTTGGTGTATTCCGAAGAAATAAGTGGCAAGAAGAAGATATCAGCATGGGTAGTCAAGGCGTGAAAGAAAGTACTGTCTGGCCTTTCAACTTTATGCGGTGTAGCGGACCACTTTACCAAGGTCACCTCACAACACCTCCGTCTGCATCAGATTGCACCTTGTCATCGGGCGCTACTAAAAAAAAAAAGTCACAGCTTTGCCGAAAACGAGAAGCAATGAATGCGATAGCAATTAATTGAAAGGTCACGCGCAGAATAAAAAGCAGATCTAAACATGCCCCGCGTTCCTCACGCACAAATGACGCACAAAACGTACTCACGGGTACGGATGCACGCGAATAAGCCTCTCATTCGTCACTTTGCTGTGTCTGAAAAGCGCGCGCTTTTCGCAAACGGAGATTGCAATGATTGCAGTGACCTTTGTGCACCCGGTAACTACAGCAGAATCGTTCCAGGTAAAGCGCGAGGCCAGCCAAGGCGTACGACCTTCCCCACCTCGCCGCCGTGAGATAAGGAAAAAGTTCGCGTAGGAGATTAGAGCAGGCGCTGCCGCGCGATGTGGCGACGCGTGCTCTTTGCGCCATATTACTGGTAATTCTGAAAGCACAATTACCTCCGAGATGCTCGTGAGCAGCCGTAAGTGGTAGATATAAGTAGCTTGCCTTTTAAGCGGTGAAGGATGTGCTCCGGGTTGGCTTAGTTCTTAATGCCTCGCTTTCACGACGCAGAGGTCCCACGTTCGATTCCGTGCGCCAGAGTGTTTTTTTCTGGATTTTCTTTCTTTCTTGCGTTTTTATATATATATAGATACGTATGCATATACGGTGCATGACATTGAGGCCGACGCCAGCGGCAAAATCAAGCCGGGCGTGTCCCTAAAATTGCTCTCGCAATAAAAAGAAAAATAGTGATTCACATATAGGCATATAGGCATATTTCTACATGTCAAACTAATTTCCTATGAAACTTTTACGACAACAAAATAAAGGGTTGCTGACGACCTTAGACGCGTTCCGGGAGTCTGCTTCCAAAGCTTTCTCTGCTTTATAATCAGTGGAGGTTAAACGGCGATAACTGTTACCTTAAAAACTATTCCGAACAACAACGCATGCACCATGCCCCCGGCCACTCTTGTTTGTTTCGTTTGCTTTCGCTTATTCGGCCTACTTAGCTTGCTACTTGTGAACGTTATCTATGTTCAGCTAGCTTCTTTGTCTTGCTTTCGCAGCGAAGTCACTGCATGTTCACTTGACGGGAGATTTGAGTGATATGTGGAGTTTAACGTCCCAAAACCACCACACGATTATGAGAGACGCTGTAGTGGAGGGCTCCGGACATTTCGACCAACTGGGTTTCTTATCGTGCACCCAAATTTGAGCACACGGGCCTACAACATTTCCGCCTTCATCTGAGATGCAGCCGCCACAGCCAGGATTTGATCCCGCGACCTGCGGAATCGACAGAAGAGAGACAAACGATAGCGATCTAAGGCCGCCTTACATGAGAAACACGCTCCCCCCCCCACCCCTTCCAGCCCGGTGACAACCCAACAAAAATTTGTTATATAGGCAAGGATGCGCTGTTAAGAAACGATGCGCCCTGTGGTTGAGACCGGAGTGGCGTTAGATGGACGAGGGACGTGCAGAGATTCAAGAAGCTTTGCTCTGCAGCATTTGTCTTCATGCTAGCGTTTTCTCATTGTAAACAGACGCTTCACCACGTGGCTTTGATAATGTAGAAGCACGGCTACAAATGCGATAATTTTGGGGATTGACTGCCACTGTTTTTCTTGTTTTTTCGTCGTGTTCCTATAAGGAACGTAAGTTTACTGTGTTGATCTCAGCGCATTTGATAAAAGCGAATTAAATTTTAACGTAATATTTCGGCTAACGCTCTCATTACTGAGTTTCTCCGCAAACTAAGGATTCTGTGTCTCGTAAGAGGATTGCATCAATTTTAAGGGTACATAAATTATACAGAAGAGTTTCGCTAATTCGTCTTTTAAGGTACCATAAGTTATTTACGTAAGAGCTTCGCAACACATTCAAGAGGCGCGAAGTTTGAGAAACGGGGAAGACAAAACAATTGAGTGGTTATTTCAGTGCTTAGACAGCAAAAAACCACACCGCCACGGTGGTCTAGTGGCTAAGGTACTCGGCTGCTGACCCACATGTCGCGTGATCGAATCCCGGTGGCGGCGGCTGCATTTCTGATGGAGGCGGAAATTCTGTAGGCCCGTGTGCTCATATTTGGGTGCACGTTAAAGAACCCCAGGTAGTCTAAATTTCCGGAGCCCTCTACTACGGCGTCTCTCATAATCATATGGTGGTTTTGGGACGTTCAACCCCACATATCAGTCAAGACTTCAAAAAATCGTGCAGCGTTGCATCGTACGTTTGTTCATGTCTGTGCTGTACGAAACTGTTTTCAAGTATCCGCAGTGTTATAACCTGGTTAATATATACAGTGATAACACGGTCAACACCTGGCAAGTCATTATTTGAGAATGTCTACGCGAGATTATCACAGGACGCATCGGCACTTTCGAGCGATAATGTAGCAATCTGGGCATGATGCCTCACCACTGTGAGTCGTCATAGTCGCTGAATGTCTCGCGAAAGTGAAAGCACTGCTCAAAGAAATCGCTGAAGAAAATTACTTCCGCTTCGCAAACATCATCAGTGGTGCATGTAGTGATGGCACCCCGTCACAATCTCGCTGCTAAATACAACCACGCAACTGAGCGTGATGTCATTCACGGAAACGTATTCAACGTATGTCTGGCTGACCTTAGCGTTATCTGAACGCGCCATGGAGCAACCATTGCAGACCGCTACGCCAACTGTACAGCGGCATATAAGAAGCTGGAAGTCTACATACGGGCGTCACTTAGATGGAATCATCCAAAACATGTAGTTCTACTGTCAGTATTAAGCCCTGAAGTTTTTTGTTCACTACATAAAGTGCTAAGCTACCTTCTTTTTCCGACTGTAACTGTTGAGTACACAAATCTATGCGATTGTTTAGGCCCCAATACTTGCAGGGATGAAATAACCAAGCGAATTCAACACCATCAGCGTGACAAGGCTGACCACGAACCACGCGAACTCGTCCCACAAATAATGATGAGGAACACAGGGTAGCGTACTAAGCCCATTTTTTATTTATTTGCGTTACGGTATCCCATATC
Source organism: Rhipicephalus microplus (assembly GCF_043290135.1). Classification (NCBI taxonomy): domain Eukaryota; kingdom Metazoa; phylum Arthropoda; class Arachnida; order Ixodida; family Ixodidae; genus Rhipicephalus; species Rhipicephalus microplus. The sequence goes on from NC_134708.1 coordinate 59,949,311, forward strand.
TTACCTACTACTGCATATTCACTATATGCAGACGATCTGTGCATTTGGGCATCAGACACGAGTGTTGAAGCAGTTCCAGAAAAACTTCAAAATGGGCTGACAGTAATAATGAATTTTTAGGAGCGGAGGCATGATTATTTCTCATGAGAAAATATCTGTACTTCCTTTCACAAGGAAATTCCTTAAGAACTTTAAATTTCAGATAGACTCTCAACGCTTACGAATTGTGCAACAGCACAAATTTCGAGGGGTTATTTGAGACAGACGTCTGTCTTGGACACCACAGATAAAATCATTAGATGACAAAGGCAACTCCCTAATCAATATATTACGTCGACTGACCGGAGTGAGATGGGGTCGTTCATGTTCTTCTTTATTGCGTGTACATTCAGCACTCATTTGACAAAGAATAGCTTACTCTGCCCAGGCTTTACTTAGAGGAGAGGATTCAAAGATTGTTGGCCAGAAGCTTTCGCACATGTCTTGGTGTACCGCGCGCGTATGCCATTGCTTTGGTAATTGCGGAGTCTCGTGTACCGACTTTTCATGCTATGAGATTTACGGAAACTTGCCGGCATTATCTTCGGTTGGCCACTCAACACGCTAATCTTCCCCTATACCAAGTTATTTAGGAGACATAAGCTGCAAGAATACATAAAACTATAGTAGAATTCAAGAGTTTACTGCCTACGCACGAATACTGGCCTCCATGCGCATCCCATCCACCATGGCGACTCTCTATCCCAGATATTACAACTTTGATTCCGGAAATAAATTGTAAGAACGATGTGCCTATAATTGTAATAAAGCAGTTTACTTTAACACACCATTATACTAACTATGAAGATTATATTCACGTGTACACCAACGGATCATGTCTGAATCCAAGCTCTACGTCGGCATTCTTTGTATCTGCATACCAAGCGAAAAAAGCTCTTAAGCCAAGCCATTTCACAACAACCACAATGGCAGATCTCTATGCAATACTTTGTGTTTTACGCTTTTTATGTTTACAACCAGGTCCACTTCGATGTGTAGTTATCAGTGACTCACAATCCTCATTAGTGTTTTTTTAAGTGAATCAGCTTGGGCAACAAAGCTAGTGAGCTGCATATGAAATACAGAGGACGTACGTTATAGCAAAAAATTTAAACCACACCATAATGTCCCAGTGGGTGCCAAGCCAATGTGGAATCACAGGAAATTACATAGCTGATCATATTGCACATGCAGCACATCAAGGAAATAATATATCACTGATACCTCTATCGATGAGCGATGCATGATGTGTAATAAATAAGCTGAGCTGTCAACTGTCTATGGACACCTGGTTGGAAAATGGTGCGCAAAATTCTCAGTTATATAACATTGATCCCGGTATAGAATTAGATATTCCGTTAAAGGTTAGCCGATCGGTAGAAACAGTCATTCATAGGCTTCGACTTGGTACAGCCTACACGAACGCCTTCCTGTATACAATAACGAAAGCTCGCAGTCCTACCTTCTCATGTGGAGAAGCTCAAGAAGATTTGAAGCACATTATTTTACATTGTAAAAATCATGACATATCTCGAAAGAACCTTTTACAAAAACTCAATGTTTTGGATAAGTGACCTCCATCAATTACAAAAATCTTGGGTCCATGGCAAGAAAAAAAGCTACAAGCCACTGCAGTATAGTGCCTATAGCGCGTGCAGTCGTTCACTTTCTGGAGGAATCAGAAATAGCTCAAAAATAGTAAACAAAAAGGAATACTATCCTCACTCTTAACCGGTATGTTTAAAAACAATAGTTTTGTGCTTCGCTGCAATATTTTTGAGAGAACCTTTCAGAAAACAGTGCGATACAACAGTTCGAGCGTTGTGCTATGTACATATGTTTAGTCTTGCGTCTGCTACAAAATACGCGATGTCGACTTTTGTGCAAGAGAAGAGGAGTAGCCGGCGCCACGCATTGGCACCAACCTCTCCTCATATACATTTAATTAAAAAAATCCACGCCAATGCGATGGTGGAAACGAACGCTAATCTTGAAGGCCTTAGTTTGGCAGTGGCTAAAAACAAATGTAAAACAGGCTCCACCAAACAGGTGATTTCCCCCCTCCCCTTCAAAAAAAAAACACGAAGGTTAAACATCTGTTCGTAGCAACCTAAACCTCGTTAAGCGTGTCACGTGCGCCATTCATGCTGTTATTGTTACAGTCACGCCAAACCAAGATGCGAGAAGAGTCAACAACGCCGCTCTTTTCCGTGATCGCTTGGCCTGCTTGAGGCGCACTGCACCATGTACGCTATTGCAACGGTACCGTATTGCAACGTAAGAGCGGGATTGGCACTACGCTAAATGCTATGGGAGTTATGCCGGGCATTGCACAAAACGACCAACAGCCGAATGATTGCTTCTGTAAAAAAAGAAAAAGAAAAAGAAAATATAATAGTGGGGCTTTGTCCATGACCATTTAAAATCTTTTTCTTGGTTGTTGATACACAGCTGCGAACGTAATTTCCAGACTGCAAAAGCCCCCTGAGAACCAACTGCGATGACCTCCTTTATCAGAGGCGGTGTGTGGGACGGCCCGTTGTCACATTCAATTAGGGGCCTTCATGTTTCGGAAGAAGAAGCAGGATAGGCCGTGTTCACGTAAGTGCTACGTCAAAGCTTCATCAGCCACACACAAGATAAACAATATCAGCAATAAACTTCCGTTATTCTAGTAATCGAGATCAAGTAGAATGAGACTCAGAATGTGGAAGCATAATTAGCGAGCATGAACACCGCATTCAATATCGCTCTAATTATCACATATGATTTCGTATCCACGAACCAGTTGGGGCCTAGAGGCCTCAACTGGTCTCCCCTTTAACTGGTTGCGCCTTTTTAATGGAGGCCTTCAACTGAGTATATCTATCACATGGTTACTATAAGTTTACACCTATAATCATTACTTCTAGACTGTCGAACCGTCTACTCGTTTCTCCTATACACGTAAAACTGGGCACACTTACAGCCGGTTATGCGCATAATTGATTACGCATAAGCAGTCACAAACACAATTGGTTACTTCTAAACCATTAGGCTTATTAGAGGTCAATCTTACAACTGGTTATGTTTATAGCATGTTGTGCCTAATTACTCGTAAAACTGATTAACTACACCATTGTGTATATAAAAAGATACTCCAAGACAGTTACGCATATTTGCGTAGCTTTGAGGTTGATGGAAGGCAATGGTGCAAACATGGATAAGCCGGTGTCAAACACGTCTCATAACATTCGGATAAAACGCACGCTAAGAGCGAGCCCAAATGAGAATATAATAATGTATACCTAAACCAGAGTACATCTGCCGTACTGCCCTGTTCGTATTAAAGCACTCTCGCCGGTCTTTTGCAGCTTGTAAAAAGCGACACATGAAGCACTTATTGTAAAGCCGACGCTTTTATATCTATAAAATATTCAAAATTAGTGTGTCGCAGGTGCCGTCGTAGTTTGGACACTCACGAATTCGTCTCTCAAGCCATCTCGCGGTGAATGAATATCTGCGCCTCTGGCTGGAAGATTTTAAGCGCCTTACAGTGGACTGAGCTGTATGCAGCAACTAAGCTCAAAGTGTTATTTCAGCCACAGGGCAAGAAATTATTCTTAATAAAAAAGTGATGGTAATAAGCAGCGCTTTCACAATAAGTCAACTTCAATATCAAGTGACATTTCGCATTGGAGCGATATTTTGCTTCTTTTGTTTGGCAATGCGTGACCAGCGGTGTAGAGGCCACGCGCCAGTATTCCGTTGTTTTATGTGCTCAAAGCACAACATAATTACGAGTGATGCCATGTTCAAAGTCTTCAAAACAATTTCTATTACACAGCCTTTGTTACGGTGCAATGATATTTAAGTGTACTAAACGGGTGTCTATGCAGCTCCCCCATATCCATTAAGTCGACGTTGATTGTTTAAATAGCGATCCACAAATCGCGTAGTCTTACTTTTGCGCCAAGAATTTGCTTATTCTAAAATAAAATCACGTTTTAGTGGTCCGCATCAGGTTAGCGCGCTTCTAGTTACCCGCCTCAACCGGAACGTGTCCAGTCACTGCAGCCGTGCACAACGTTGTGAGGGTTTACTGCGCTGCCACCGACACTAGTAGCAACAGAACGAAAGCAGCGGATCCACAGCAGCAACAACAGCCATTGAACAATTTCCTGCCGTTGGCTTTGAGAAAGCAGATGTGCTTTGTTCAACTGGGCCCCAGAAGATGGCCGACCTGTCCAGTTTAACCAGGCAAAAATCGAACTTTAAAACCACTCGTGCCATTTTCCATAGTAACGTCCACCGGTTCTTTTTTTTAGGAATCAAACAGAAACAAACAAGCGGCATTTTATTACGTGTTTGGATGCATGAAAAATTTTTTATTTAGTGCAGCTGGTTCAAGAACAAAAGACTAATTCTGGGTGGTATGTATGACATCCCCGGGTTCATTTCGCCAATGTTCTAGTCGCGGCGCATTTGTTCTTGTGCACTTACCCTTATTTCTCGGTAAGTAGAACACTGCTGTTGAGGATATTGCTGTTTTGGACGTTGTCATACATTGAGCTTTCTCTTTGACACAAATTGTTATTTGGTACTAGTGTCCCTTTGAAACAACTGCTGCTTCCATCGATGGAAATACAAGCTATGCCCCCTAGCTTAGCATCATTACACTACTCTCTCTGAAAAAACGGAGCCCTATGACTATCTTTAAAGAGTACTTTCTTGCCAAGTATTTATTTCTCTTTAAAGAGACTGGGCAGCTCATTTTCGAGATCATCACACTGCAGTGCGGTCGAAGAGTCTAGAGACGCAAACGAGAATGAACGCGTCTGTTTAAAGAGTCAAATACGTGACGTATTAGCGCTTACAAAAAAACATACGTGTCCATTGCTACCAGCACTATCGCTTTCTCTGCTTAGGTTGGAAGCACTGCGTCCATGTGTTTGTACAATTTTCGAATTTCTGATAGAGGTTGCAGTGTGGAACACGCCAATGTTAAATACTTCTCCGTCAAGGTACTCCATCATTACAAACATTCTCTGTGAAGTCTAAAGCATTTCGTGACTCACCGTACGTGGCAGTTAACCACCGGAGACGAGGTCCACCAGGCCCTCATTCTCAAGACCTGGGCTGTCGCAGAGGTTACCATAGGAGTCCTGGAATAGGGACCCTCCAGTTTTTTTTTATATTTTATAATAGAATGTTTTCATCATTACCGGGGACTGTGTCGACGTGAGTGAGGCAGAAATTGTCATCACTTGAGAGTGTAATCATAACATCATCACGTCGTCTCACACCACCAATATTCAATAAATAATCAAGATATATATGGTGACGTTATCCCAGGACACCACCGCCTGGGCAAATGTGGACCTATCATTGAGGCACTGCAAAACTATCTATGCAGAAAGCCTGCAATGTCTGAGCTTCTCGAGACTGTGCAAAGCTACGTTAGGTGCAAGAAGTTAGGGAGGCGTACATTTATTGCATCGACTGGGAAGAGATGGATTCCACTTCCCTTTCGAGGTGAATGCACAAAGACCTAGGACAGACAGACAGACAGACAAAAGCCTAATTAAGGCCCTAAGGAACTGCAGCGAGTGAGGTCCTACTGATGACCTCTGGTTTGCTGCATGTTAATCACATGTTGGAGCCGGGAAGCGATGCCTCTAGGCTCTCTCAAGGGCCCTTTGGACTGATTCGAACAGGTCTTCTATTTTAGAGCTTATGATGGTCTTCTCGCTGTCCTCCTTTTTTTCTCTCTTTCAATGTACCATCCAGAGTACTGTGACATGAACAGAACTGGCACGTACCCCGCCGCGGTGGTCCAGTGGCTAACGTACTCAGCTGCTGACCCGCTGGTCGCGGGATCGAATCCCCGCTGCGGTGGCTGCATTTCCAATGGAGGCAGAAATGATGTAGGCCCGTGTGCTCAGATTTGAACGCGCGTTAAAGAACCCCAAATGGTCGAAATTTCTGGAGCCCTTCACTACAGCGTCTCTCATAATCATATGGTGGCTTTGGGATGTTAAAACCCACATATCAATCAAAATCACAGAGCCTACACGTTACAAAGTGCCGGAAGAACGACCCGTCTTTACTGAAGGATTTATTGTTCACTTCAAGACCATGGCACGATACGGTGGACTGCTCCAGCTGACGACGTTACGACAGAGAAGCGCGTCATCGCTCTGCACTCGCAGTAAGGCGACGCTGATCAGAAATATCATCAATACACACACAACAAGACAACCCCGCCTATCCGTGACATATCGCCGCAGTTTCATTACGGTCGCATACACACCACTACCTGGGTCCAGTTCTTTCCGTTGCACCTATCTTCTCATAGTCAGATCGCAACGTGCTTCCGCCCGCAATTTCCGCCTTTGTGTCGTCTCGTATTCGTCGAGCACGCAGTCACGGCCACGCGTCGACGTAGGCCGGCCCGGTAATTGATTGATGGCGCCGCGTACAGAGAGAAACGCTACGGCTGCCTTCGTTTGCTGGACAGCCTTAATCTCTAACCGTCGAAGCTCGGTCCGCGTATGCTACATCACTCGGACGAGCAGAAGAACGAAGACAGCCTTGTCCCTCGACGCCACGGCGTTCAGTGGAAAAAGAAGCATCGTACACGGAATTTCGTCTTGCCTATTCTGGGTGGATTTGTGCGTAAATTGGTTACGAGAAGCAAAAACTACGTATTCCGTAAAGTTCACCATAATAGCTAGGGTTGCGATTGTTGTCAAATTTGTGCCAAGTTGGCTATTTTTCGATCCGTTTGCCCACAAAAATTTCCAGTTGGTAGCTTGGATATTTGCTTGACATATCTAAATTTCTTGTTCTACTTATTTAAAACGACTCTATTTATTAATCAATAGTCAAAGCTTCGTTCATGGTACCAACATTGTTGTATTTAGCGACAAGTTTTCAGTGACATAGCTACTTGGCAATATTTGACTGGTCTTCAAATTTAGAGCTCATGATGGCCTTCTCGCTGTCCTCCTTCTTTTTCTCACGTTCAATGTACCACCCAGTGTACTGTGACTTGTACAGAACGGGCACGCACCCCACCGCGGTGGTCTAGTGGCTAAGGTACTTGGCTGCTGACCCGCAGGTCGCTGGATGGAATCCCGGCTGCGGCCACTGCATTTCCGATAGAGGCGGAAATGCTGTAGGCCCGTGTGCTCAGATTTGGGTGCACGTTAAAGAACGTTATATTTAGCGACAAGTTTTCAGTGACATAGCTACTTGGCAATATTTGACTTGAATTGTGGTGCCTTTTGATCTCCACCAAACCGCAACCCTCAACGCCGCGCAGCACTCACATCTTTTTCTGAGAACAAGCGTGTTGTTACAGGCCTTGTTTGTTGACCCGATGATTGCGAATTTAGTACCTGGCACCTGGCAGACCATCGTAATATTGACTTTTTCGAATGACTGTCAGTTGGGCACGTTGTTAAAGGTTCATGACAAAACAAGCACACTGTGCCTGTTTTGCATATATATATATATATATATATATATATATATATATATATATATATATATATATATATATGGTATGAAGAAAGGCAGGGAGGTTAACAAGAAAGCAAGTGTCTGGTTTGCTACCTGACTGGGTAATGGGAAATAGGAGACAGAAAAGTAAGGAAAATGGAAGAAGAGAAAGAGAGCGGGATAAAAGAGAAAACACACACACTAAAACGTCACAAACGTTCCACGAGGTGGGTCGATCACAGAAACTTTAAGAGGGCCTTCGTAACTTTTTGGCGTGAAGCTAGATCTTTCCGGTATTCCAAAATTAATTTTTCGGTCATCGAGACGTGCTGGTTGTCGAGACGTGCAAACACTGCCGACAGGGACTGTCTCTGACAGTTGTACTGAGAGCACTGACATATGTTCTCGATGGTTTCGTCAGCGCCGGAATGATCACACGCAGCTCTGTCTGCTCTTCTGGTGCGGCAAGCAAAGGCGTCATTAAAAGACAACTCGAGCCACATGCGACAGAGAACGGTTGTCTCAGATCTGGATAATCCAGATGACATAGAAAGTTGTTGGTATGGGTCCAGACGGTGAAGACAGGTGTGGAAAAATCCGGTTGTGTTCCATAGAGACCTGGTGACATCGATGACCTGGTAATTTTGTAACGGGGAAGATTTATTAGCCGACAGCGGGTCTTGCTAACGCCTTGCAGAGCGCACCGTCATGCAGGCCAATATTATTATTACCTCCTAATTCAGAAACCTTGCACTATTTCTCTATGCAAAAGGAAAATTTCAGTTGCTAGTGAGTTTTCCACCCTGTGTCTTTTCAAAGTATTCGTGCATACGGCGCTTGTTTCATCATCACTCTTTTCCTTGCCTCTTTGTAGATGCCGCCACTCGCACTAGCTGATTCGAAACAGAGAAAAAACGAATATACCCCAGAAAGTCTTTTTTCTATTCGCTGTTGCCTATACACTGTATTGACGTCAGTGAATTATAGCGGGGTTTATGTGCTTGCGACTCTGATCCCATAACGAGAAACAAAAGAAACAAAAAGCAATGCGACGCATTAAAAGCCATGCAAGAGCATTACTGCTACTCTAACAAAACAAAACTTGAAACAGTGTTTTTTGCTAAATGCACGCAGAACCGAGACTTCTCATTGAAAGGGTCGCGTGAAAAACGCAGACATATGATGAACCAGCCGCCGCTGAAGCTCTTTGCTTCAAGACGCCGTAAACAACGTCAGGTGGTGGTCTGTCTCATTCGCAGGTCATGGAATGTCTTTCCAGAGCTGATTAATACGCGGCAAAAAAAGGTCCTTCTAGGAAATGCCTCGCTTCACACGAATGTTTTCATCTTGTTATCATGCGCGACGCCTGATGGCAGTGATGTGGAGGAGCGCTTACAAACAGTCGCCCCACTCTGCTGGCAATAAAGAAATAGGAGCTGTGGTACATGGACTCATTGTCACCCACGAAAGACGGCCCAAGAATTGTTCAAGCCATCGGCTCAAAATGGAAAAAAAAGTAAAAGGATGAAGGTGGTCAAGGCAGCGCTACCACAGCTTCCTTATGGAAACCCCCGCTCTTCGATTCCTTGCTCTGCTGAAGCTAATGCTGTTAGATTCAGTCGTGATAAGTTTAACGCACGAACTCGTAAATCATGTTAAGTGACCCTTTATTAGTGTCCTGCTGTATTTTTTTATCGTGACGTCTGTTCATGAGCATGGTGTTTATTTAATATTTATTTATTTCAACATCCTACAGCTCCGAAGGGCAATCGCAGAAATCGCCCATACAATACATAAAAGAGCATGAGAAAATGCGCTGAACACCAATAATAAGTAATATAAAATAACACGTCATCTAGTGAGGATGATCGAACATAACCAGGCACTGCTGATTGGTTAACCTTTGTGCTGCCAAATATTAGCGTTCAAGTTAGATGAGTTGGTAGAACGTGCGTCCAGGAAAGCGATTGAGCCCTGGTTCAATTCCTTTATCAGGACAGAAGTTTCTTCGAGATGAAGCTTCTGTTTGTGAGAAGTCTCAACGAATTTTATTGATGCTTTATGGAACTGACGTGTCATTGTCAGTTACCAATTTCATGCTCCATTATGATGCAGAGAGATTAGAAGCACAGCTCGGATGTTAAACAATGCTGGTGTGTCTTCCGATGCATCGTGCCGCTTATACAACGTCAAGCCGAAGACGGGTAGTATTCTAGTCTCTTTCGAGGGCCAGTGTTTACGTGCCTGTTTTCAGTACCACTACCTGTGACATGTTCGAACCAAAAACATGGAGCATGGCTACTATCAAGCCATTCCATCAGCCAACTCCTTGTAGGCGCTGAACGGCTGCAGCACTGTTAACCTCGTTAGGTATTCATTGCGTAACCTGAGTGACAGATATTTTATATATAAGGTGCACCAGATATCCTTAGTCAGAGTTTAAACATATGCCAACACAAACAATCTTGCCACGACCAAACGCATGTTGGCGACCGCTGTCTGGAGTAAACCAGGCTATTTTTGTGTTCAGGTCAATTCTTTAATTAACCTGTTTTAACTTCCTTCTAAAGAGACAAAGATGGGTCGAAAATTTCAATAAAAAATTGTAGATTGCTGTGCAAAACATTCAATTAGACAGTTTTGAATTTTAAGTCTGTTAATTAGTAATGTTTTTGTGTGAACTACAAATGCCCGCAAAATACAAAAAAAAAAACCACTTGACAAACCCACTGGCGCGCCTACGTGCGCCATGATTTTGGTGCTCTCTAACGTTCCACGTACGAACCATACACTTCCTTCGCAGCGGCTCAAGAGGGTGGTAAGCAGCCACCGGAGTTATCGCTTTTGTGGCTGATGGCGAAACATGTTCATCGTAAAGCCACCGCCATCGTTGCGGCCCTGTCGAGACAGCACAATCGGGCAAATGCTAATGTCGTTCGCACATAGAACGTTAAGAAACACTAGAATCATAGTGAACACTGGCGCGCGAACGGGCTTGTCACGTGGTACTTTTTTGCATTTCGACAGCATTTGGATTTAGTAGAAAAACACTGATAATTTACAGATATAAAGCTAGAAACACTCACTTCGGACGCTATGCAAACCGACGAACAGTTTTCTCATTGTAATATCTAGTCCATTTTTCTTGCTTAAACAGTTAGTTTCTAAAAGTAAACCTAACTAGGAGATTGATGAGAATTCAAAGAATTATCTTAAATTGTCTCAAAGAAATCCAGGCAACAGTCAGTGACATGCATTTGATGGCGTCGTCATTGCGTGTTTCAGCATATATTTAAACTACGGCTAAAGATAGCTGTAACACCCTGTATATTTCCCTTCAGTGGAACTCCTCAAATTGGATAAAATTCAGCCCCTTTCCAGTTTGTCTTATTCTTCATCTTTGTCTTTTCAACATTATTTAACGTTATCTCGAACACTCCGGGTGTACTGTGGCTTCACATAAAAAATAGCGTGCCTTGCATAAGTATCTAAAGTCTTCATTGGTGAATTTCGCTTGGCCAGGCCCCGCCACGTTAGTCTAGTTGCTAAGGAACTCGGCTGCTGACCCGCAGGTTGCGGGATCGAATCCCGGCTGCGGCAGTGGCTGCATTTCTGGTGGAGGCACAAATGTTGTAGGCCCGTGTGCTCGGATTTGGGTGCATGTTAAAAAACCCCAGGTGGTCGCAATTTCCGAAGCTTTTCACTACGGCGTCTTTCATAATGATTTGGTGATTTCGGGACGTTGAACCCCATATATCAATCAATTTATTTCGGCGAACATGCAGAATATTCTTTCGCAAAATCATTTTGCCTGACTTCAACTTGAATGTCTTACTATTCATCACATTAAAAAAGCGATAACGGCGAGCCCATTTTGAGTAGCATCATGTAAGACATATGTCGTGGAAGAACGGGAGCTTCGTAATGATATTCACGAATTATCATAGTGGAATAACTCCTCCTCATCTGCATCAGTATACCTTGCTTCAGAATATGATTGCGCGATTTTTTCATTGCACAGGTGTTCTGAATACGCGCTTCAGAGCTCCACAGCGCACGTAGCCGGCCTGAAAGCAGCCTGCTGCATACACAAGCGAAAGGTAAATGCTTCTGCCTGTTCAAGTAAACTAAACGGAAAAACAAGTCATATCTTCAGCCGAATTGGGCTCTCAAACAGTGACTCACTTGGTGCTAGTGGTCGAAGTGGATCCTCGCGTTGCGTGACAAACGACGACAGCGAGATCAACAATTGAGGGGTTGTTGCCCCGTGCGTACGCAACAGCTGCCAGCAAACGGAACGCGCGGCCCGCAAAGCGCGGTGGTTTTTTACGTAACCACAAAATTCCCTATGTCGTCGGTATCGTTACCAGTGCGTTTGATGAGAGGGGCGCTTTTAATGCAAAAAGTATTCCATCTTACACGTAATGCACCGTCGTGCAACTTGCGTTATTTTTGCCGAGGGCGTCTAATTACAGTGACTGATATATACGAAAGGCTGGTGATAACGAATGTGTTGCGAAAATTTATGCGAATCTCTGCTGTCACAGACTATATTGCCAGGTTCTTTTAGAAAAAGAAGCGAACTGTCATATCTGATTATCTTTCTTGTGTTCAAGTGCATTCGTGCCCAAGCCTGAGGGCCAGTTGTGTTGCGATGCGAGAGTAGATAAGAAATGGCTGTATACGCCCTTCAGTGTTTTTTTTCTCATTCGCCGAGGAGAAACACGCCCCATCTTGTTTTTTTTTTCTGGCTGTTGCGGAACGGTACGTTCGAGTATCTTTTGGGCCCAATAAACGATCTTCTGTTTTACTGCTGTCATTGTTTGTTTTCTCCCGCCTGTCAGTACGCCAGCCAGCCATCACATCCGTGACAATATGGTGTTGCCAAGAGATCAGTACGTTGGCTTGAGTCTATTGCCTGGAAAGATGTAAGTGAGTTTAATGAGAAGAATAATTAGGTCGACTGCCAGAATCCCCAAAAAGTCATTACTACTCTTTTGTTTTCCTAAAAAAAAACTGAATGCATTGAAGCATGCAAAGACTGGGGACGGTTACAGCCATCGACTTTCACAAGCCGTACAATCATAATCACTTCCTCAACCATTGTGGTGGGCGTGATTACATAATTAAAAAAAACCGAACGCTCATTGAACAATTCTGCTTTGAACAATTGTTCTCCACTGTCCAGAGAAACCGCCGCAAGGTTGAACACTTCAGCGGGTACGATTTCTGTTGCAATAAAAAACAGAAATTTGCCAAAGAATGGTGGAGTTCCTGTAATCACTTCCGGGTACAGCACAAGCATTGCAGGGTAGGCAGTACTTTTTCCTTCTTCCAGAATTCTTCTTATCATTTCTTTGAACGCTTCCCAAGTGAGTTTTCTTGGCAGCTTCTTAACAATCACGCGGGGTAATTTAGAGCTGTGACTCGCGACCATAGAAAACAATAGTGCGAGATTGGTTTCCGAGCGGCCCTCTTAAGCCACGCAATGCATCTTTATTGGAAAAATTCTTGTACTATCATAGCACTTTCTGTACTCTCAATATGTATTGTTTTGCTAGGGTTCACTGTTGCTGATGGCATAATAAAATAAGCATTACAAAAAGCAGTGCTTCATCGAAAGATTTAGGCTGAGGGAGTGTTAAATTGCTTTCTATAAGGGGTGCGCGAGATCCCGTTGTTCCATGAAATAGATCGAGGTGGTTTAGTAGGTTCAGATGGACAAAACATTGGTGAAAAATACAGCTCACGTATGAGTCTTAAAGCATGCTTGAATAGGCGCTGCCATATTCTGGAGGCTTATTGCCGGAGAACGGCTAAAGTTATAAACCGAAGAAACGCACATGGTGCAATCTATGTCACCACAACGCAAACCATTGAAAATACATTGTATTAAAAGATTAGCCAAACTTTCGTGCTCCTTTTGCAGGTCCGTGAAACCTGCTACACCTCATATGGCCAAATGATACGCATAAAAGGAAAAACCACGAACGCAATAATTACGCTGTCCTGTAAAGCGTGTGTTGCCTGTAAGGCTAATGTGTGCTTGGAAGAAGCCACACAAGCAGGCATGGGCAGGACCAGCGAGCAAAGAGGGGCTGTCGTTGTGGCGTGGGTACGTGAAAGTAACGTGCACCTAGGCACCCTATGTTCTCCCATTCAAGGTTCTGGTGTACGAGCTTTACGGTGTAGTGGAAATCAATGACGTGGAAGGTTCCCTTGAACAATAAGTGAAGATAGCTCTTGTACGCAGGGTGAAAGGGGGGGAATGAATGTGTGTTCGCGCGAGAATTTTTACGCTTTCAAAATGCATGCATTAATAAATGCACGTATACATACATACATACATACATACATACATACATACATACATACATACATACATACATACATACATACATACATACATACATACATACATACATACATACATACATACATACATACATACATACATACATACATACATACATACATACATACTACACGCGTACACGTTCTTGAATGCACCATATCAACACGTCGAGTTATGGACCAATAGTGATGTAATAGTCATGCGAACATGCGCACAGCCATTTGCGCATGTCTTCTTTTCAGAGCGAATAGAGACACCCGCTCCGTTGTGCTGCCTTTGGCGTCAGCGTAACCGGTAAACATGAGAAAATAGAATAAGGAAAGAATGTGTGGCACGAATGGGATTTGAACCCGGGCTTTCTGCATGTCAGTCGAGTATTTGGCAACGAAGCGACGCTGGTACTTGAAACTCGTATAGAAAAACATTATATATCGGTGTCATTCCGGGCAAGAAATTGCTATAGCTTATATGATATTGCGTGGCCGAAGAGTAAAATAAGAACCAGGCATCACACAATGCTAAAGGTGCAATGAAAGTATGGCTTAAAGCTTTCCATTCAATGCAGACTGCTCAACCACAATCCTCGAATGTCAACAGTCACATGCAGCATCAACAAAATGCTCATAATACTTTAAATATATGTAGCGGGTACCTCGCTTATCCGCACAAAGATGATAAATGGCATAGTGTTTGATTACACGTTACGCGCATTGCACTCTCGGTCCGAGCTTGGTTCGGGACATATGCGTTGAACCAGGTTGTGTGCGTGGCATTAAAAAGCCGAGCTCGGATATTCCCTTTAGGCCGTACAGTAATCTTCCGCCGATTTTTTGTTCTGTATTTCTCTCCCGGACACCTCGGCAAACTCCCTTTTCCCTTTCTCCACCGCAGAGTAGCATACCAATCGTCCTAGAGTTGCTAACATTCCTTACTTTCTTCTCACCACGTTGCTTCTTTGGAGCTGCGTATAAGCTTGGTACTACATTTTGAAAAAAGGTCATGCATTAGTGATTTTGACCTTTATTTAGCCAGCTTCACTACTGGTGTTTTTATCCCTGTGACCATTACATTCACATCTGGTACGTGAATTAAGAAGAGTAGATGACACTCCATATCAACACTAACTTCCCATTAAATATATTTGACGAAAAAGTTGATCAGACCGCAGACTCTGTATATTCGTTCATACATGGCCGTACCAAGACTTTCCCTGGCGACTACAATAAAGCGCAGCTACGCCAGTTTGGTAGACCGTATTCCACTGGGCGTCGCCTTCACTCGACGCTATGTGCACCCTATACGGCATGTGAATAGCCCTAACTGTGAGTGCTGCCAAGTGGATTAGACTTCAGGAAATTTGTCGTGTGACTGCCCTCTAGACGTGTCCCAACGAAAGAGGCTGGCTTCAACCTTGGCAAACATAGCATTGGATACTTTCTCGGGGAACCTAGCCTATTGGCCACAGTGACCGACCAGATAGCATCAGCAAGTGCTCTCAGGGTATTTATAGACTCTCTGTAGAGCATTAAGCCAGACACAAGGTCATTGTGTTATTGTGCATAACAATCACTTCTTTATACACCATTATTATGTTCATCGGAAGCTGTGCCTTTTTACAGCCAAAGCATTTATAACATCACAATAAGGGCCGATTCTGACTCAGTAGTTGTCCACCGCTGCTGCCAGCCCCACGGGTGAATAGAATCCGGGCCCTCTACGCCTGCGCCATGGCGGTGCTTGAAACTACTTTGCGATCTGACCATACGCAAGCTTCATGTCGAGTAAGGAATGACGTTAACATGCGTAAGAAAGCGGTTTAGAGCAGCAAAGTAACAATCAGGCATTACACAACGCGAATCGCGTAACGGATGGGCCGCTGCATTCTCCAACTCATTTCAAACGTCTGAGACATAATTCTTCATCATCGTCAACCACAGCATTGAAATAATTCACATAACGCTTTACATGTGCGGAGTAAGTGCCGCGCTTTGCCCAAGAATGGCGAACAATAGATTAAAGCCTTGGTGGATGTTTTCACACTAAACAACAATATGGTGATTTAAGGCGTATAGTTGGTACCATGCAAATGTGCTTGTATAGCTCCAAGATTATTTAAAAAAAGCTTTAAACAGGCCGCTCTTTCAGCTTTTGTTGTGACGGTGCTGTCAGTTCCACGCAGGCCTGGTGATTTTCTTTTTCTTAACAGTGTGTGTTTCATATGTTTGCGGCTCCTCATGCCCGCACTCCATAGACCAATTCTCCCACATCGCTTTTCCGAAGAAGATGCGCAACCATACGGTCTCGTAAGCTCTTGTTGAAATCGGGTTTCAAATCTTACAATATTAATATCCGAGAGTCTACTTATACGCCTACATTGAAGCTCTTCAACGTGCAGACGATGTTAGTGCCTTGACCACTAAGTCATGTGGGAAATTCGATTTATGAGATTGCGTTGACTATAATGCACATTTTGCTTATGCATTCAGGAAGACGACGACGATGCTCTGAAGCACTGCCTGCGTTAGATCAGTTCGTATTTTTTTGCTATTTTTCCCAGTCTAACAGTTTATATTGCTTTTTTGTGCTTCGTACTCCCAAGGCGACAACCTGTAGGCCCCGCCCACCCGGAAAAGCACGTCAAACGGACTTCTAGACGGCCTGTGCCTTACCCGCCACGGCACGAAACATCGCCGCCAGATGCACTCGACGCTGCATCTATGGCAGCAGCAGCAACTACTACTCCTGGAGCCTCTGTAGAAGGAACTATAGACCATGGCCCCTGCGAACAAGAGACTACGGGACGAACAAGATGGCTCTGACCCTTCAGATGAAAATGCAGAGGATATGAACCAGGCATCCTTCACAGTTATATGCTACAAGAAAAAAAGCGGTACTGGCGTCCCTGTTGTCTTTAGGCCTACCGCGGATAGAGGAAGCTTATCGAAAGTCAACCCTAACATTGTCGCATCAGCCGTTGTAACGTCGGCTCAAGAGAAAGTTCTTAACCATCGCCTCAAGAAAGATGGAAGCCTGATGTTCACAGTGTCAACAATGCCGGCCGCCAACAGTCTACTAACTGTCTCTGTCCAGTGGAAGCCCGGGTCCCATACTCTTACACAGCGAACTATGTGAAAATACAAGATGTCCCTCCGAGTTACTCAATTGAAGACTTACAAGACTATCTGCGTCAACAGAGCATCGTGTTGGCAAGATGACCCACCACCTATACACCCGAAAATGGCGGCAAGGTGAAAAAGGTACGTCGTCGAT
Source organism: Rhipicephalus microplus (assembly GCF_043290135.1). Classification (NCBI taxonomy): domain Eukaryota; kingdom Metazoa; phylum Arthropoda; class Arachnida; order Ixodida; family Ixodidae; genus Rhipicephalus; species Rhipicephalus microplus. The sequence continues at coordinate 59,966,460 of NC_134708.1, forward strand.
CTGTAATTTTGCAATTCGCCAAGGATTCACCATTACCTAAACGAGTTACGCTTGGGTTCTGTAGCTACCTGGTGGCCGAGTACGTCGGGACAGCTACACAGTGTTATATATGCCAGAGGCATGGTCATATATCGAGACATTGCAATGGCCCGGTGCGCTGCAAAGTCTGTGCTGGTCCTCATTGACACAAACAGTGTACCTCAAGAGCACAACCTAAATGTGCTAACTGTGGTGGTCCCCACCCTGCTTCGTATGAAGGGTGCGTTAAAAAGAAGGCTGTTACGCTTGCACGCTCGTCGGAGCAAGCACGAGGGAAACCACCAAGACGCAATGATCCACCGCCTAATCCAGAATTTGTCTTCACGGATACGAAAGACTTCTTTCAGGAAAGATCATCACAAAGCCGTAAGGCAACTGGTGACACGTACGCTGATGTGAAGAAAACTAAACGTGGGAAGCCGACTGGCACATCGCATCTTTCAAAGCCACCACAATGCGTCTCACAAGATTCATCAGTCGAGTACAGTCGTCACCAGTCTCAGCCATCGCAACACGACAGGGGGATCTGCGAAGGGCAACAACACAGAAAAACACCAAGATTTTGCACGCATACTGATTCCAATGCTGTTCGCAGCTCTCAAAGCCCTTGTCCGCGCAAATTCTTCGTCAAAAAATATTCCAGAGGTAGAAGCAATTCTTACAATGGAGCCATTGGTGTCGACGTCTTACGCACCACAGGGGCGTTCTCCCTCGGACTAGTAATCATGGCTTCCCCAACGACATCTTCACCTGAACTGACCATTCATAGAATCTCCTGCACATGCACCATATTCCAGTGGAACGCTCGTGGCCTTCGCTCGAAGCTCTCAGATTTCCGGCGACTGGTGCGAGAATACCGATTCCCATTTATCGTCATGTCTGAATCACGCGTCGACCCAAATTTTAGAATGAACGGATACTATTTTCATCACTCAAAGCGACCTTACGGTATCAGCAGATTACTCATCGGCTTTCGTGGAGACGTTCTGACCTCCGGGATCGATATCGCACCCCACTGCCACAACGAATATGTGTATACCATAAAGATAATAGGTAAACATGAATACACTCTCATCAGAGCATACCTGGAACCAGGCAGGCCTTTCGACGCTTCAAGGCTTGAAAGCTTGATTTCAAGGACACTTTCCCCACACATCCTCACTTCAATGCCCGCAATGAAATCACCACAATTGCTTCGATGCCCACAATAAAATTGGGGGCAGCTCACACACTTGTTTTCGAGGAGATAAGCTTGCAGAGCTGCTCTCTAAATATTCAATTGAACCTCTAAATGACGGCAGCATCACATTTCTACGAGGCACCACGACTACCAGTAGCATCGACGTGACCTTCTAAACATGTTCAGTCGCTCGCAACTTTGACTGGTGCACCGACTTGGAAACGTGTGAGAGTGATCACTACCCACTCATGATATCAGATGCTGGTGTAAATATGACATCAAAGAGAACCGTCATGAGATCCACAGATTGGAAGGCGTACAAAGACGCAGCAGGAAAGGGCATCACTGCCGCAACAAAGAATGATGAATTACTCCCTACGATGGCTCATTGCCTAAAAGAATGCACATACGTTTCAACTAAAAACAACAGATTTCCGTCAAATGATAAATAGTTTGAAAGACTGTGTGCTATTCGCAGGTGAGCTGAATGGAAAGTTCTGCGCACAAAGAGTTTAGAAGAGCTCCGAGACTGTCGATGGAGACAGCGTCATATTCGGCGCTACCTGGATAAACGTAGCAGGCAAGGATGGCGTGACTTTTGCTCAACACTAGATGTTCGCCAACCTGTGTCCAAAAATTTTGCGGGTTTTAAGAGGCATGCGCATGCCACTCCAGCAGCTTCACCGTTTCGCCGCACTCTCTCTGCACGAACGAAAATCCCTCAAAGAGCTCTCAGAAGGATAATGCGCACCACTATCAACAAATTCAACGCTTTGGACCACATCTGCAGGTAACCAGCCTGGCAACTCAAGGGTGGCAGTGAGGAACTAAACACTGCTATCGGTGAGTCAAACAGGCGCCCATCACCTGGCCATGACTAATTAAACTATGAAGTCATTGCAAAGCTACCCTACGCGTCCCGCCCACGACTCCTAGAATATTATAATTTCTCGTGGATGTCTGCAGTGGTCCCCACTGAGTGGAAGCTGGCGAAAATAGTGCCCATTTTGAAACCTGGTAACCGCCAACAAGCTACACCTCTTTCCGGCCTGTCGCCCTACTGAGTCGCGTTGGCAAACTCATGGTGCGAATGATTCACAAACGATTGACCTGGTTCCTAGAAAGACGCAATGAGTTTCCGCAAGAAATGAATGAATTCCTTCAAGGCAGGTCGGCTATCGACAATGTCATCGCACTTGTCTCTTCCCTTGAAAAGGACCTCTTGGCAGGACGAATCCCGACAGCCGTATTCCTTGACATCAAGGCAGCTTTTGATTCAGTCTTCCACCGTGCCATTCTCGCAACTATAGAAGATCTTGGCCTAGAAGGGAATCTTTACAAATGGATTGAGAACTGTCTAGAAGAGCGGAAAATATATATGAGCACTCCAAATGGTCTCACACAGTTCTTTACAATAAAGAAGGATGTACCCCAGGGTGCCATGCTCAGCCCGCTCCTTTTCAACCTTACCCTGTTACACGTACCGAAATCACTCCATCTAGGAGTACACATCACGATTTACGCTGATGACATCCGCAACTGGAGCGCTTCAAGGTCACGTTACATCAACAAACAGTGACTTCAAAAAGCTTTACAGAACATCTCCACATATTTAGCGCCCCGAGGCATGCACCTTTCAACAGAAAACAGCACAGCCATTGCTTTCACGAAAAAGAAAATGAGCAAGTATGCGCTACTCCTCGGTGGATGACCGCTGACCTATGTACGGTCTCAAAGATTCCTGGGACTCATCATCGACAGGAATCTTTCCTGGTCTCCTCAGGTGTTGAAACTTCAAACTAGAATAGTAGCAGCCACTCAACTCTTAAAATTCATGGCTGGAACATGATGGGGATGTAGCTGTCGCTCAATGGTACTGCTCCAGAACGCATACATTTAAGAAACATCACGCTATTGTCTACCGGTGCTTCGCCGATAATCCTCAGCAAATAAAAAATTTCTGGAAGCTGCACGCAACAGCGGCCTACGAATATGTCTAGGGCTCCCGAAGAGCTCATCAGCATTGGGAACTGTAGCGGAAGCAGTATGTCTCCCACTGGATGTCATCTCTATCCAAGAAGCCATGCGTACACATCTTTTACATGTATTACAAAGTAAAAAGCATGTTCTGTACTGAGTTCACCTAACGCACAGCAATTCTTTGTTCGGCCAAGCTGCGTGAATGCTTCAACTCTCTCCTGTTAATCAGCCACAAAAATTAATGCCTGCAACATTTCCTCCCTGAACACTTTCGTCTCTAACTATAAAAATATAAAAAAGCTGTACCTGGCATCAATGGGGAAAGAGACGAATGTCACAAGATGCGCTGACGCAGACTTCCCTCCTCTTCTTAGCCGAGAACTATGCTCAGCACTCGCACATTTACACCGATGCCTCAACCACTCAGGAGACTTCCGCTTAAGGACTTTATATCACTTCTACAAGACAAATGATATCCTCTCGACAGCAAGGGAAGACATCCTCGACAGCAGCAGAACTTCATGGCATCAAATAAGCTGTCCTCTACATCTTGCGCCAAACGCCGGACCAATGGGTAATTATCACAAACTCCAAAAGAGCACTACAGATATTCTTCAACCTCCTAAAGAAAAGGAATTGTCACCCCATTTCGTTCGACATAGCATATCTACATCACTAGGCTGTGGCCGCAGGGAACTCTACCACATTTCAGTGGATACCAGCTCATTGCGGAATTTCCGCCAACGAAAAAGCAAATCAAGCAGCACGCAAGGGTCTTCGACACCACAATTACAGACGAACTTACTTCACTAAATTAGATGCAACCCAGACGGCCAAAACACTTGCGATTGAAGAAAATAAGAGACACTGGAACCTTCCGACACATCATTATGTCTTCCTTAACTCAATCGACCCCTGTCTTAAAACAAGACTCTCATTCAAAATTCCTCGCTATCCGGAAACACTATACTATCGTCTACGTCTAAACATTGCCTATGTTAACAGCCTACGGCACCCCTTCGGTCAGTCAGCGAGTCCGTAATGCAACAACAGTGGCTCCATCGAATCTGTGGAACATATATTGTTTGAGTGTAGAGCGTATGCTGAGGAGCGTGCGCTTTATGAACATTGCATGCATTCTATAACCAAGAGAACTTTCTCCCTTGACTGTGTACTGGGACCTTTATCCTGCCCCACTTTACAGAGGCGTGCTATGAAATTTTGTTTTCGTACTTGAACAGCATCGGTCAGCTAGACAAGCTGTAGCTTTAGGTTGACACTAAGAAAAAACTATTAACGCACGTCCTCATTCAATGGTCAAAAAGGTGGCCTTTTCTTTTATTTCTGTTTATTCTATTGTCTATAGAGACAATTTGTCTTTTTTTCTCTATCTACTTAATTGTACTTTTAATCCTCAATCCCCTTTCCCACGCCGAGTAGCTAGTCAACGAATTTTACAAGCCGGCTAAATGCTCTGCATTTCAATAAAGAGTTCTCTCTCTTATGCATCTACGCAGTACTGTGTACAGCGCGTCTTTTATACAATTGCTTCATTTGTGGGGTCTAACGTTCCAAAATTACGATATAGTTATTAGAGACGCCGCAGTGGAGGGCTCCGCAAATTTCGACCACCTGGGGTTCTTTAACAAGCACCCAAATCTGAGCACATCGGCCTACAGCATTTTTGCCTCCTTCGAAAACGCAGCTGCCGCAGCCAGGATTCGAGCCAGGATTCGATTGAGAAGAGAGTCACATCGATCGTAACAATTAAAAACAAAAAACTAACACGTGATGAACTTCTGCGCTATGAGCGCGCCCTCTGAGACTTGCCGAGTCGGTCTGTTATTTGGACACGCGGGACGCTTAGTTTCATTCTGCTCTTTTACATATCAATTCCGTGCTTCGCGATCAACTCGAAACGACGTGCTATTTCCACTATCACACGTCATCGATGTGTTCTTTGCTTGAATCCCCTCGTAGAAGCCTACCTTTATAAAAGAACAAAGGTACTGCGTAAGAGCCCACATTGATTTTGTTGTAGCCGTAAGTGTGAACTGGCCCACAAAGGTTGGATAAGCCATAATACAATCAGTCGATGGGTAGCCAACAATGGCCGCTAATAACCATAAAACAAAAGGTCGATAAGGAGCCAACAAAGGTTGATATAAGTGGTCATAAGGCAGGAAGTTGATAGGTAGCTTGCAAGGCGATGAGTAGTCATAAATTGAAAAATCGCTAACTATCCGCAATACAATTATTAGATTAGGTGGTCCACAAAGCTAGATAAGTATCCATAAGGCAAGAAGTTAAGAAGTAGTCAACAAGGGACGGCGAGCAGCTATAAGCTACAAATTCGATCAGTATTCATAATTTCGTAAGTCAGGCTAACGAAGGCCGCACACAAAAACAAACTTAAAGTTTTGGCAGTACTCCCGTCCCCATTAGGGCCAATGGGCTTGCAGGTACATGTTCTTGTGATTACGGCTAAGAAACATTCTTTTATTTTTTATTTCTATTGAGATGAATAAAACTCCTTTGAAATCATTCGTACAATTTATAAGGTTTGCCGAGGGATTGGAAACGAAATCATGCATGCAAACGGAGACGCAGCAGTACTTAATGGGCCCCTGACCCCGTTTGTTCAATGTTCGCAAAAATATCGCGCGACATGGCTGTAACACCATGTCTATCGAACTTGCTAACGAAGTTTTATATTTATGGAGTTCAAGAAAGTTTCGTTGTGGGCTTGTGGCAGAGGTTTAACCTTGCTATCGCTCCCCTATATGGTTCCTTGTTCCAGACAGCCAGCTTTTTCATCAGAATAATGAGCCTAATTACTCCTCACAGCCGCGCTAATTACCCCTCTAGAAACACAATAAGTTCGAAGACACGATCGAAAACTAAGTGGCAATGACATTTAGTCATTTCAAATTAAACTCTTACAAAGCAAATAAACGGTAATGGAACAATCTCTGGAGACAAGGGTGGACACTGTAGTTTCAAACTTTCAGTAAGCAATAAATTAACTTACGGTATATACGTTTGATATTAAGAATTCATACCACTGAGCTGTGACCGGGCGATGCTAAAAGCCGTATTAATTTATTCTGGGCATACAGGGTGCGGCAGAGTTCGAGGAGAACTTCCGAATCAAAACTACACTGAAACATGAGCAACACATTGTGCGTATTTTATATAGACCATAGGCGATGCTCTGCTTGCAGCCTATAGCAGTTCGGCCGTACGTGGTGGCTCGTACGTGTTGGCGTTTCTTTTGAATATCTGCTCCGTGGACAGCGGAGGGAGATCTTACAAACGGTGTCCGTGAAAGACTTCACCTCGGGGAGCACGACAGACTTGACGCTGTTTAAGCCTCGTGGGTGACTTTCTTCGTGTTCGCATTTCTTTAGTGGTGCTGCCCGGTGTGTTTTCCCAGTAAAGAGAGTCGCGAAGGAATGTGTTTGCGAAATCTCGTTCGTCGCGGATGGAGTGTTCGAATTGGTGCGACTCCGCATAAGGCGTTGAGTGTTTTTGCGGTCGATCTGCAGGTGCACTAACGCTGCTGGGCAAGACAGGCAGCATAGACAGTGGTCGCTTACCGAAATAGCGTTTTTGCTGATGAGTGTTTGAAGGAAGTTCTTTTCTGTTTGTTTCTGGGTCCCAAGTTTGATGCGTGGCTACCAGAATAGCGTTTTCGTGGAAGTGTCTTTGCTTCTGCTTCAAGAACAACTGTATTTTATGAAGCTCAAATGCCTTCCCTGCCCTAAAAATTTCTACTAGTTACAACTGTACATTTTGGTAGAAAGGGTATGACTAAAAAAATGTTTTATCACATCATTTTATTACCACGTACAAAGTGCGGAGACTAAGCGAACTATAGCGAGTTTCATAGCGATAAACAGCGCATTTATGCTTCCATATTTTTGGACTGAACAAATTCAGGCGGCCTGAATGAAGCTGGCTGTCACTTCAACGCAGCCTGCAAAATGTGTATCATTTCATAGACAGAGCTTTCAAATTACGCACTTGGATGAACTAAAATGAACGAGTTCTGTTAAGTGTACACCTTCCTTGAAAGCACCATGCGTAATGCTATATATTTACAGTGAAAGCTGTTATGACATCACACTAGCAACCTAATTAGCTGTTGAAGTTATCCACCACCAGCATCTTCGGTGTATGTAATTGCTGTTTGGCGAAGTGAGAAATAAAACAAGATAAGGGGAGAAATATATGCAGGAATAGCAGGGGTTCGAACGCAGGTTCTGTGCGAGGCAGACGGGTATTGTTGCACAAAGGCATGTCAGTTCTTGAAACGACTGCGAAAAAATATCCTGGGAATCTGCCATGGCTAGAAAAGAAGTCATGTTCACTTTTGTAATTCATCGTGGCAGAAGAGTAAAATGAGCAGCAGGCATTCCACAATGTGAACTGTAACAGCTTTTTTTATGTCCTCCTTCAGCTACTAAACAAAGTAGAGACACCAAACAATTTATTTCTTGTTTCATGTATATATCCAGCTTTTAATAAGGACCTCATTAAGAGTGTAATGGGTCATTTAACGCTTCCCACTCGTTACAATAGCCTCAGCCGTTATGTTTCATTCTCATCAGCCACAACATGAACGAGGTGCAAGTGACCCATGCAAATGTGTAGCGGGTACCTCGATTCTCCATACAATGGCGAATGATGACATACTGGGCGCTCTGAAAGTTCGCAAAAGCTATGATGATTTAAGGTATACTGGTTACCCTGCAAATCTTCTCGTATAAGTGGCCCCAGGTGAGCTTACAACGGTTTCAAGCAAGGCCGCTCTTCCAGCTTTCACTATGACCGTGGTGCGCGTTCCTCACAGGCCTGGGGTTGAAAAGTTGATAAGTTGTGGCACGTTGGCACATCTTCTTTGAAAGATGGCGATACATGACATCAAAAGGCAAGCATGAACGCGAAGGGTTATCTAACAACAACGTAATACACCGAACCTATAGCACTTTCGCGCTCACGTACGAACTGTGGTCTTCAAACGCTTTGATAACGTATAAGTTTACGGGTTAATGAATATACATATTCAAAAGAAAACAAAAGTGTTGTCCTAAACTCACCCCTCTCAAACTGTTTGGAATGCGGCCTTTCCTATGTGAATATTTACAAATATATTGTGTGCCACTTGAAATCACTAAAATTTCTGTTCCTGTTTGATTTACCGGTATGTATTTCCTTTTCTTTTCAAGTGCTGCTCCAAGTGTATGTTTTGAACATTATTGCAAAGTTGCTGCTTGTGTTTATCGGGAGGTGGGACTATTCAAGCAGTGACTGTACTTATTTTATGCCACAATCCTAGTTAATAATGCATATTGTGTACTTCTGGCGACGAAAAGAATTAGATTCAACTCCGTTTATTGGCAGTTGAATCGAGAATGGCCATAATGCACGGAAAATTCATAACTCTTGTAATTTAAAACGAACAAAAAAATTATACTTGTTTCTGACGACGCTGTTGCTTCGATATAGCTAAAGCATCCTTAATGCTTGTTGTTGGCATTCACAATTGCCCCGCCAAAGTGGTCAAGCAAATAAGGTACTCGGCTGCTAACCCGCAGATCCCGGGATCATATCCCGGCTGCAGCGGCTGCATTTTCGATGAAGGCGAAAATGCTGTAAGCCCGTGTACTCAGATTTGGGTACATGGTAAAGAACCCCAGGTAGTCAAATTTTCTGCAGTCCTCCACTATGGCGTATCTCGTATTTATATGGTAGTTCTTAGACGTTAAACCCCACATATCAGTCAAGGGCACTCACAACTGCCCCGCGGCCAACGCTGCGTCTAACTAAATTGAACTAAACTCTTCCGGGTAACGTCGATGTTTGAGCTGTATCGGCACAAAAAAAAGGCTACCTACGGATGAATGAAGAGAGATAAGAAGATAAGCCAGGCGTGTCTTGAAATCTTCCCGGTGTTATACGAGATAACGTCTTTATTTCTATGGCCTACGTGACGGTCAACCGAGATAGCCCGTGGATAATCAGGGCTGTTGTGTGAACCATCACGAATCACTCGTCTATACGTATAAGTGACTTCATGACAACGGTGACGTACAGCAAAACCACACTTTATTTGCCCCCCCCCCTTTCCCCCAATGACAAGCTCAATGTGAGTGGTGCTGCTCTCGCACGAAGTGCTGTGCAGTCTGACCACGCAGCGTAACGAGACGGCTTAGTATTAGTAATGCGCTCAATCAATTTACCCACTAGCAACACTGTCTATAAATAATTTGATTGTTGTGGTACCCCACTCTGCTTTTTTTGTAATTTTCAGGCTGCGGGAATTATGTGGACGTGTTGAAAAGTCGCTGGGGATTCATCCCCTACCCCAACATATATTTCATGTTTTAGAATAGTCAGAAACAATTCGTAATGCTCTTTCGCTAAAAAAAGAAATAGAAGAATAAAAAAAACTCATGTTTTGTTCTGTTTCTTTTCTGCGGAAAATTTCAGAATTGGTCTTCGCGAAGAATCGCGATTCAACCGTACCTACCATAAGTAACCTGCGAAAGTTTTAAAAGCTTCTCTGTAAAGAAATTATGAAAGGAAATCACGTATACCGAACATTTTCTTCCAAATTTTTACCGCTCAATGTAGCCCGAGGAGTTTCCGTATAAAAAAAATTCATTACTTCATTACCTGCCGCGTCGCTCGCATGTGACGCTTTTGAATGTTTGCGCGTCGACTAAAACGTCGAGACATAATGGTCGAACATTCATATATCGGCCAGAACCACTTTTTAGCTGTCCTTGGAGTCTGATGCAAATGCCTTTCTAACGTAATGGAAGTTCTGAAAGTGGGGTAGAGTTACTGGTAGCCAAACGCGTAGCAATAGACAATGACAGAAAGATGAATCGACGTGCGAAAGCTCAAGCGAAATAGAAACACATTATACTAGCTTATGCAATAGCAGCGAAGTCACACGAAGTGATCGATGCGGACTATATGTAGCAGGCAACGAAACGGGCTCAGAGTGAATCGAAAAACAGGCCTCGATCGCGTGAATGCTCCTTTTGTTCATATCGCGAGTAATGCGTGCGGTTCCGACAGAGACTAGAAATTTTATCTAAGATAGATTCTCATGTTTAGCACGCACAAAGAACAAAAAAAAACGAGCTATCTCCAACTGTGCTTCAGTTCTGTCTATGTTTCTCAGACTTGGGTGATCGAAATGGGCGATGGCCACGCAAGCCTCCTTTCACGAAAGGAGAGACCCCCACTGTGTACCATGAGCAAGCGAACCGTTGGTACGCCATCTGTATTTCAACAAAAAAGCTTTTTTTTCTCTGGTGCCCACCAAGACTTCAGTGATGTAATTTTCTCACGGAAATGACGTCGAAAACTTCGCCACATCCGATGACGAAGAAAAAAAATACACCATCTAACATGAAAGGGAACCACGAGTAGCATGCGAAGCAGCGCAGCACGGAAGCCTTGCCCGATGCTAAGGCGTCGTTGCAAGTGGAGCATTTGGTGAATTCGCTGTAGCTTCTGTTATTGTTACTCGTCCCGAACTCTTGCTGGAGCACGCCACGCGGGCGCATGTGCGTTCATTGAACCTCCGCATAATCTCGTTGCCCGACGCCATCACATGGTGGCTGAGAGTATAAGGGGGGAAAGACTACTGCCTCTTACACAGCCATTTACGCAAGCCTTTTTTTTCTTCCTTGTAACAACGCCTACAATCTCACTGCCACAAAGAATGGTTTGTTGTCTCGAAGCGTGTGGTTGTTTACAAATGCATGACTGCGACGTTGTTTTATCTCACCAATATTCGAGTGTTTTTTTTGCTTTTCTTATGATATCTTGAGTGCTGTTGTATTGTTGTATCTATTGTTTCGATTGAAGCTATGTAGTCAAATTATTATGTGTACCTCCCCTACGTAATGCCTTACGGCGATGTAGGTGAAATGTAAATAAGTAAATAAAGTGGCTGTTCTGAAAGCGAAGATGACCCGTCTTTCGAAGAAGCTATAGCTATGCAGAATTCATTTTCTTTGTGTTTTTTTACAGACAGTACTGAGATAGCTAACTTAATAAATAGGCTTAAAAGCAACGTGTAGTCACGTATTGACGAAATCACCGCAGCTGAGCTGCAGTCGAACGTGCGCTAATATCTGAGGCGCTTGCTCACAAAGCAAATCTTCTACTGACGACAGGCGTGTTTCCGGCGCAATTGAAAATATCAAGGGTAACCTCAATCTGTAGAGGTGGTGGCATTGATAATTTGTTAATTTGTAGGCCTGTTTTAGTACTTATCAAAGATTTTAAGGTTTTACGCCCGACAGGTTGTGTTTTTTAAACATGTATGACACCATCAAAACATGCCAATAAAGTCTTCAGAAAAATAAGTCTACTGAACAAGCGTTGGTAACAATTATTGTAGATCAAATATTTGGAAAAAAATACTAGAAAAATTGACGCTTAGTTTGCTTTTGGACTTCAAAAAGCCTTTCATTCAACACATTATAACCTATTTTTACAAAAACCATCGTATTACGGCACACGTGGCATCACCCTTAAGCTTTTATAAAACTATTCGCATAAACGGCACCAACTAGGACAAATGACGACCGCTACATCAAATCAGCTTCAGTTGATAAAAAAAGAGAGAGAAACGAGAAATAAGGAAGGCAGGGAGGTTAACCAGATGCTATTATCCGGTATGCTACCGTACACTGGGGTTGGGGAATAGGAAGGAAGGAAGGAAAATAGAGGGAAAAGAAAGGCAAGGAGGTTAACCAGCCTATAGGCAGCCGGTTTGCTACCCTGCGCATGGGGGAGGGATGGGGGAGATGAAAGAGAGCAGAGAGGGAAGATAGAAACAGCACATTCGGCAGCACATGCGCGCACACTCAGTCATAGTCCAGTCTTGTCTTTCGCGGTGTGTGACATTGCTGTTACAGTCGCTTGTTCAAGTCGGTGTCGCGTAGGAATTTCAACAGAGCTTTCGTCGCCTTCTGTGGCAGTGTCTTCTCTCGGGCACTCCACAGAATAGTGTCCACAGACATTTGGCTGTTGTCGATGCGCGCAAAAGCAGACGCCAGTGACTGTCTCTGAATTTCATACAATGGACAGTCACACAGGATGTGGTGTAGCGTCTCTTCGCAATGACAGGCATCGCAGAGAGCGTTGTCGGCCATTCCTATGACAAAGGAGTAAGATTTTGTAAATGCCACTCCAAGCCATACGCGATGAAGTAGGCTGGCTTCTCTTCGGTCGAGTCCAGTGGGCATGCGGAGAGCCATCAAATAGGACAGGTGGTGTTGACTATTCATATCGATGCTTGGTGGGCACCATAGTGAAAACGTGATTTCACGCGCAGGTCGTCGAAGATTACTGGCAGCATCAGTCCTCGAAAGTGGTATGGCTTCTTTTCGTGTTCCTTCGAGGGCTGCCCGCGCGGCAGTATCGGCATGTTCGTTCCCTATGATGCCGCAATGACTTGGCAGCCATTGAAGCGTCACATGGTGCCCTTTCTCGAGTAAAGTGTGGATAAGGCATCGAATTTCGAAGACAAGCTGTTCGTACGGGCCGCGACGCAGTGCTGAGAGCACAGATTGTACAGCAGCCCTTGAGTCGCTGAAAATCGACCATTGTTGCGGTGGTTCCCGATTGACCACACAAAGTGCAGCGCGCAAAGCAGCTAGTTCCGCTGCTGTAGATGCCGTGAAGTGGTCAGTCCTAAAGCTGATGGTAACACCTCTTGCTGGGATAACTACTGCCCCTGACGAACACTGGTGGTTCGTGGAACCATCGGTGTATACATGTATGCTGTCTGAATATTTCTCGTGCAAAAGAAGAAGAGACAGTTGTTTCAGCACGGGTGACGAAAACTCAGATTTCCTCCGGATCCCTGGTACACTAAGATGCACTGTGGGTCGAATAAGACACCAAGGTGGTATGGGTGGTTTAGATGCATGAGTGAAGCCCGAGGGAAGTTTATCGTTGTATTTCACGATAATTTTGGCGAACGATGCTTGGCGCCTCTCTGAAGGCAACAGTGCAAGGTGATGGCCGGGGGCACGTGTGAAGTGTCGGATGTGCGTTCTCAGGACTTCTACAACAATGTGAGTTTGTATCGGATAGTCACCAGCAATTGCAATTGTTGCTTCTGTTGACGTACATCTGGGCAGACCGAGGCACACTCTCAGCGCTTGGGCTTGTACTGCCTGTAAAACACGAACATTGGTCTTGCAGGTATTGCTAAGCATAGGCAAGCTATATCTGAGGAAACCGAGAAACAGGGCCCTGTAGAGCTCCATCATTGCGTCTACTGACATCCCCCACGTCTTTCCTGCCAGGAACTTGAACAGCTGAGTAACAGCGGTCAGGCGCTTCTTCATATAGGTCACATGCGGACTCCAACAGAGGTCCCTATCAATAATGATGCCCAGAAACCGGTGGGTTTGGGCGTAAGAAATTGGTCGCCCGCAGATTGAGATGACATAAGGGGTCATTGCTTTGCGAGTGAAAGCCACCAGCGCGCATTTTCCCGGTGATATCCTGAGACCTTGTTTGAACAAGTAGTTGGCAATCATAGTTGCTGCTTTTTGAAGCCGGGAACGTATCTGAGGACGTGTGACTGCCGATGTCCAGACACAGATGTCGTCTACGTATATTGATATTTTAATGGTGCTTGGCAAGTATTCAGCAAGGCCAATTCGTGCAATATTGAATAGCGTCGGGCTAAGAACTCCGCCTTGAGGAACACCCCTGGAAGTAAAGCGTCGCGTAGTTGGGCCATCTTCTGTTAACACAAAGAATGATCTTGCAGCCAGGTAACTCGAAATCCACCGAAAGACTCGACCACCAAGGCCAACCACCGCAAGAGCACCCAAAATGGCTTCATGTAGAACATTATCATAAGCGCCTTTCACATCTAGAAACAAAGCTGCAGATAGTCGCTTAAGGAATCTTTCGTGCTGAACGTACGAAACTAGATCAACGACATTGTCAATAGAAGAGCGGTCGCGTCGGAAACCAGCCATTGAATTCGGATAAATTTTGTAGTATTCAAGATACCACTCCAGGCGGCCTAGTATCATCCGTTCCATTATCTTCCCTACGCAGCTGGCCAGCGCTATTGGGCGGTATGAGGTTAGTTCGAGTGGGGATTTGCCCTGCTTCAAGATGGGTAACAAGCGGCTTACTTTCCAGTCATCAGAAACATTGCCATCCTGCCACGAGATGTTGTAGAGGCTCAACAGTTCTCTCCTTGCACCTTCCCCAAGGTTGCACAAGGCTCGGTACGGAATACCATCTGGGCCCGGAGAAGTTGAACGCCTGCAGAGAGCTAGTGCCGCCTCGGGCTCCTCCATTGTAAAAAGGAGGTCCATGTGGTAGTCACGGGAACGGGGGACGTCACCTCTCACTGGAGAATCTGGACGAGTGGCTAGGTTGGCGATCTGCGCACAGAAATCTTCTGCAACATAGATGTCTGGCCTCCTTTGAAATAGCGCGAGCGCTTTGAATGGAAAGCGCTGTTCCGTAGGGTGACGCAGACCTTGCACTGTTTTCCAAATGTGTGAGAGTGGCTTGCGAGGGTCTAGTGACTGGCAAAACGTTGTCCATCGTTCTGACGCTAATCTATCCATGCGACGCCGAATCTTCTTTTGCATCCTCCTGGCTGCCCTAAGATCGTGAATTGATTTTGTACGCCGATACCGACGCTCCGCCCGGCGTCGCAGTGCTCGGAGTCGCTCCAACTCTATATCAAAGTCGTTTCGTGTGGAAGATTTCGTCACCGTGCGAGTGGCGTTTTGCATTGTGCTCTTAATTGTTTCCTCTAACCCAGATCGTAGGCCATCGCTGCAAGCATCTTCCATGTCAGATTTGAAGTTGGTCCATTGGACTGCTCGAATGGTCGTCCGTGGACCATAACTAGACAAGCCTTTGATGTTACGGTAGATTAGAATGTGATCGCTTTCTCGTGTCTCAACATCTGGAAACCACTTGACGTATCTCGCGAGGGAGTTGGAGACAAAAGCAAGGTCGAGACAGCTGCCGTATGTCACCCCTCGAAGAAAAGTGGGGCTGCCATCGTTCAGGAGAGTAAGGCCATAGTTGTAGGCGACGTTTGCTAACCTGCGTCCTCTTGCATTTGTCCGCGTACTTCCCCATGCGTGATTGTGCGCATTGAAATCACCTATGAGGACTCATGCTGCAGGACACACTCTCAAAATATCCGCTAATCTCCTGGAATCGAGATTACTTGACGGTGATATATAAACGCCTATGAGAGTAAACATGAGTTGGTTCTTTTTCACAGTGATGCAGACATACTGATTGTCATCGTGAGGTGCAATTGGTTGCACAACATACGTCAGTTCCCGACGAACAAAGACGATGATTTTGCTGCACGCACCGTTCGTTGAAGACGACAGCTTCGTACCCCGATAGTCTTATTGGTTTCGACAAATTGGGTTCACAAATGACGATAATTGGAAACACGTTGGTAAACACAAACTGACGAAAGTCTGAAAGGCGTGATTTTAGTCCTCTGGCGTTCCATTGGATGACGGATGCAGCCTTGACTTCTTTAAGAAATGTTGAGGTGTGAGTAGCCATCTTCCTAGTTGAGAGATTCAAGCACTGGGCTTAGGGCGTCCAATAGTCCAAGTGCGCTTCGAGCAGATGGTGTCTTCATGTCGACTAATATCGCTCGGATGGCTTCTATAAGGGAACGCAGCACCGAGATCACTTGACGATCTGTTTTAGGCAAATCTTCCATGGTTGGAGGCGGCTCTTGTATGGCCACAACCTGCAGAGGTTCCTTGGCAGAAGAGCGCGTCGGGAGCGTGGGCCATTCCTCCAGAGAAGGAGGCTTCTCTGTTTCTTTCGTAGACGTGGTGGGCCCTTTCGCGGCGCTACTGGATGGAACCGCTACAGAGTGGGAAGGAGCGTCTCGGGAATGTTCCTTCTTTGAAGACTTTCGATGATGCCGACGTCGATGCCGACGCCGGACTACTTCGGCTGCCTCCCTGTGCGTTGAGTTGTCTCGGGCCATTTGTCTGAGAACCGCGCGCTCCTTTTGGATTCGAGGACAGTCTTTCGACGAGGCAGCATGAGGACCACTGCAGTTGGCGCACTTCAGAGTAGTCGCCAAACAGGCGTCTTCAGCATGAGATTCAGCGCAGCGGGGACACAGTCGTAAGTTGGGGCATACGCCCTTGACGTGTCCTAGCCTGAAGCACTGATGACATTGAAGTGGCTTTGGGATGAATGGTCGAACAGGATGTCGAAAATGTCCAACTTTAACGTGGGATGGTATGCAATCTGCCTTGAAAAACACTTTTACGCAGCGCGTATTTCCAAGGCGCCGCACTTGCGTAATGACAGTTCCCTCGTTTGCAGGCTTGATGAGGGTATACAAGTCAGCATTAGGAATGGCAGTGTCGATGTCATAAATTACACTGGCAATTGATTTGTCATCCATCGGGATAAAGGGGCGCATTTTAATGCCACCTAGCTCAGTCATTTGCTGCAGCTGTCCTAGCGCACTCACATCTTGCACGTCTATGGCGAGAATGTTCTTCCTTGGGTTTACTCGTACGTCCTTAATTTGATGTGGCACCGCACATTCGAGAGCAATCGAAAGGGCTTGCCTGTTCAGGAGCCGTAGGTTGCTTGATGTATCTTCGGGCATGAAGATGATGACGTGCGGCCAGCGCGCAGGCCTTGAATGCACAGTCGCTGTGCTTGCCGGAGCTGATGCTGCTGTATTCGCCGTCCTTCTCTTTGCCCTCTTACCCCGGACAGGTATGAAGCTGCCATCGGATGTGTCGTCTTCCGACATAGAATAGAGATCGGTGTCCTCAGTGTCACTGGGAGAGCCAGCTCGCTTCCTTGTGGCTGACGGGTGTGAGGACCTGTGACCAGGCGGGCCTCTGCCATGCTCCATGTCCATCACCGCAAGACGGAGAGGCGAGGCACCTCAAAAGACCGATGATTTCACTAAAATGAAACAGAGCACTGAAACAAGCGTTCTTCTAAAGAGACACTTATAGGGGGTTGAAAGAGTAAGGGAGAGTAAAAAAAAATAAATAAGAGAAAAACACCGACACACACGCACGCACAAAATCAGTCCACTCAGAGGCGTTCCGACAGGCCAGTAGTTCGTAAGAAGCCCAGTAGCGCTTGCACGGCTTTCTTCTGTGACGATGAGTCATGACGATGGCGCAGTATACTTTCTTCTGACAGCGGCTGGTCATTTAACCTGTTTAGTTTATTAGAAAGGTGTTGTCTTTCCAGGTTGTATTTCGGGCAGTCACACAGAATATGTCGAATTGTTTCTTCATCTCCGCAGTGTGCACAGTCGGCAGTGTCGGCCATACCTATGCGGAACGCGTACGCACGGGTAAACGCGACTCCCAACCATAGTCTGCACAGAGCAGTAGCGTCGCCTCGTCGAATTTTCGTTGGAAGCTGCATGCTTAACGTTGGATCAAGGGATCGTAATCTTGCATGCGTAAAGAGAGGATCATTCCAAAGAGCCAGGGAGCGTTGGCGAGCAAGCATGCGGAGCCTCCTAGCAGCGTCCGTCCTTGAGAGCGGTATTGACTGGTCGTTGTCTTCTGTATGGGCTGAACGGGCAGCTTGATCAGCGCGTTCGTTACCGATAATTCCACAGTGGCTTGGCAACCACTGAAATATAACGTGGTGCCCTTTCCCTGTTATATGGTGTAGCATTTCTGCTGTTTCAAATACCAACTGCTCGTGTGGACCACGGCGTAGATTTGACAGAAGTGACTGCAGTGCCGGCTTGCGGTCGCAGAAAATCGTCCACCGTTGCGTGCTCTGCTCGTTAATGAAACGCAGCGCAGCGCGAAGCGCGGCAAGCTCTGCTGCCATTGTTGTGGTTGCCTGAGCTGTCCTGAGTTTGATGGTTGTGGCGTGCGTTGGAATAACGATCGCCGCAGTTGAGCTGTTTGGCAGGACGGAGCCGTCGGTGTAGACGTGGGTGCAGTTATGGTACTTCTCGTACAGCAGAAGTAAGGCGAGCTGCTTGAGGGCTGGTATTGAGAAGTCTCGTTTTTTCTGGATGCCTGGTATTGTCAGGTTGATGACTGGCTGTTTGAGGCACCATGGAGGAATTGAAGGTCTCGCCGCGGGCGTAAAACCAGTTGGTAGGGAGTCACCATGTGTAGTTATTGTACGACAAAATGACGTATGAGGTCTATCCACTGGTAGAGAGGCTAGGTGGTGATAGGGAGTCCAGCCCACATGCCTTATGTGTGTTCTCAAAGCTTCAATTTCAATATGGGTCTGCACGAGGTGGTTTTTGGCTAAAGCTATAGTCGCCATTGTTGAGGCACCCTGAGGCAGACCTAGACATATTCGAAGCGCCTCTGCTTGAACGCTTTGTATCATGCGTCGACTTGTTTTGCTGGCGTTTAATATTGCAGGCAGACTGTATCGTAAAAAGCCAAGGAAAAGCACCCTATAAAGTCGTAACATAGCATTAGGCTGCATTCCCCAAGTCTTTCCAGCGAGAAACTTGAAAAGATGGCATATGCCTGTCAATCTCTTTATCAATTACGACACATGAGGGCTCCATGATATGTCTCTGTCGACTATGACACCCAGAAATTTGTGAGATCGACGATACGGTATATTTTGACCGTTAATTGACACTCTGTAATTCGACATGGGTTTGCGCGTAAATGCCAGAAGAGCGCACTTTCCGGAGGAAATTTCCAGGCCTCGATTGCGTAGATACAAAGTAGTTGCAGTAGCAGCTGTCTGTATTCTCGCTCGTAACTGCAGGCGAGTTACCGCAGATGTCCAGATGCAGATGTCATCAGCGTATGTTGATAGATAAATATTGTTCGGTAGGTGCGTATGGAGAGCGATTAGTGTTATATGGAATAGCACAGGGCTCAGTACACCACCCTGAGGGACGCCACGACAATTGAAATGTGTAGACGTGTTCCCGGTCTCTGTACTCACAAAATAAGATCGCATTTGGAGATAACTGCGTATCCACTTAAACATTCGGCCACCCACTTCAATCTCTTCTAGTGCGGTAAGGACGGCTTCATGTGTAACGTTACCATAGGCTCCTTTGACGTCTAGGAACAGAGAGGCGCAAGGACGCTTATGGCCTTTCTCGTGTTCAACGTACGTGATTAGGTCGATGACGCTATCGATCGATGATCGACCACGTCGAAAGCCAGCCATGGCATTTAGGTAGATCTCATGATACTCCAAGTACCACTCGAGTCGGCCGAGAATCATTCTATCCATCACTTTACCCACGCAACTAGCCAATGCGATCGGGCGATAGGAGGAGATTTCCAATGGTGATTTGCCAGGTTTTAGTAATGGTACTAGACGACTAGTTTTCCAACTTAAGGGGACAGTGCCCTCTAGCCAACAATCAGTATAAAGACGAAGTAGACCTATTCTCGTGCGTACACCCAGATAACACAGGGCTCTGTAGGAGATTCGGTCAGGTCCTGGTGCGGAGGTCTTGTTGCATGAAGCGAGTGCTTCTTTGAGCTCCTGAATGGTGAACGGGTAGTCCATGCAGGAGTCACGCGGTGGCGGACAGCTGCTCGAAAGTGGTGAGCTGCTGATGGCTGTAGTTTGCCCTGATAATCCGGCACAGAACTCTTCAGCAACGTCCACATCTGGTCGATTTTGGTGAAGGGCTAAGGCCTTGAATGGTGACTTCTAAATGGGCGATGACCGCAAAACCTCTAACCCTCCTTCATATCTGCGATAAAGGCTTACGAGGGTCGAGTGACTCGCAGAAAGTAATCCAGCGTTGGAATTCTAGCTTGTCCAACCGACGTTTGATCTTCTTCTGCATACGTCTAGCAGCCCGTAAATCTTCTATGTCCTTCGTGCGCCGGTACCTTCTCTCAGCTCGTCGTCGCAAGGCTCGAAGCCGCTCCAGCTCTATGTCGATGTCCATGATTCTTACAGGGCATGGGATTGTACACACAGTCTCTTTTACAGTGCTCTTGATGGCCTCTTGTAAATCGGATATGTGTTCTTGGCATTGGTCTTCCATACGGGACTGAAATTTTTTCCAGTCCACTCTTTTAACGATGTCGCGCACTTTAAGAGGCGACAATCCTCTGATCTTGACGTATGTTGGAATGTGATCACTCCCGTGCGTTTTTATATCCGTGAACCATTCAGTATGTTTCACTAGGCTTTGCGAAACAAAAGCCAATTCGAGACAACTACTGTATGTGGAGCCTCGTAAAAATGTAGGACTGCCATCATTCAGTAACCAAAGTTGGTTGTCGGAGGCAAAAGACACCAAGCTTCTGCCCTTCATGTTGGTATTCTGACTGCCCCATAATGTATGATGAGCGTTAAAATCCCCAATGATAACACATGGGTCAGGAGTTGACGCTATGATGTCTCGTAATCTTTTTTGATCGAAACGGCTTGATGGTGGTAGGTATGCGCCAACCACAGTGATGTTGAGCCTCCTCTTTTTCACTCTTGAGCATACGTATTGGTTTCCGTCATGAGGTGGTACAGGTTGAAGGATGTAAGTGAGGTCTCGGCGAATGTACACCAGAACCTTGCTGCTTTCAGTAACAGTAGACGACATAAAAGGTTCGTATCCCGAGAGTCGTATTGTACTCGATAAGTTCGGCTCACAAATGACGATTACGGGAAACATATTGACGTACACAAATCGACGAAAGTCACCAATGCGCGATCTCAGTCCCCTGGCATTCCACTGCAGTATTGCTGCTTTTCGAACCTCATCCCGGAAAGACAGTGGTGGGTTAGCCATGGTCTACTCTAAGACTGCTAGCACTGGACTAAGCGCGTCCAGTACTTGAAGGGCACTTTTGGCTGACGGTGTATTCATGTCGCTTAACAACATGCGAATGGTGTCCACTAATGATCTTAGCATCACCATCACGCGATGATCTGGCTTCCCGGCCATTGCAGCATTTTGTGCTTGTTCTTGAGGCGGCTTCTGTTGAGGCTCTACAGGTCATGTAGGTGGCTTCTGTAGAGGCTCAACAGATTGTCTAGGCTGAAGGGATGGCCATTCCTTTGGAGAGAGAGATCTTCTAGCATCTTCTCTTTCAGCGCAGATGTTTGCCGTGCTAGGAGCCGCGCCTGTCGATTTCACCTGAGTTTCCGACTTTCTCGTCAGATTTTGCACTGTCCTTCGTGAGGAACTTCGACGATGACGACGCCTTCGCCTTACTTTTTGCGCAGCTTCTCTGTTGGTCGAGTTGTCTCGCACCATTTGCCTCATAATATAAATCTTTTTCTTGATCTGAGGACAGTCCTTGGAGGAAGCACTGTGAGCTGCTTGGCAGTTGGGGCATTTCAACGAAGTTGCATTACAGTCGTCTTCTGAGTGGTGTTCAGGGCATCGGGGGCACACTGTGGAATTTCAGCAAACGCCCTGCACGTGGCCAATCTTCTGGCACTTGAAACACTGCATAGGCTTCGGAACAAATGGGCGAACCTGGTGACGGAAATGGCCCACCTTCACGTAAGAGGGAAGACAGTCACCCTTGAATGTTAGTCGCACACAACGAGAGTTGCCTAGGCGACCAGCATGCACAATGACGTTGTTTTCACTCACTGGTTTTATCAGTACAGGAAGATCTTCATTGGCGATTTCAGTGTCTATGTCATAGATAACTCCTGTTACGGTGTCACCATTCGGTGGTATGATGGATCGGACTTTGATGTTTCCCAGCTCTGACACATGCTGTAGCGTGTTCAGTGCACTTGGGTTCCTCACGTAGATTGCCAAAATATTCTTCCTAGTGTTTATCCTGATGTCCTTAATCTCGTTAGGCACAATGTTTTCAAAGTACAAGGACAGTGCTTGCCTGTTGAGGAAGCGTAGATTGGCAGTAGTAGTCTGCGGCACAAACAGAATGGAGTGAGGCCATCGCTGAGGCACTGTCCTCACAGTGGCTGTACTTGATGCCGATGATGCGTTCATGATTCTTCGTTTGGCCTTGCGGTAGAGCACAGGTTCGAAGTCGTCTTCCGAGGACTCGTAGTCTGATGCAGAGTACAGCTCGGTGTCCTCGCTCTCACTAGATGGATTACCACGCTTTCTTGAAGCAATGCCCGAGGATGAACTGGTACTGGGCGGGATCTCCGGGGATTGTACATCCATGACCACGATGTAGGGGGCTGGAGACCCCGCTGTTGCGCTGTGGAACGCAAAAAAACAGCACAGACCGTGAGATGTGTTCCACAATAGAATCACTTCCATTTGATCCAAAGATTTCCGCAGGGCTCTATACTGCGTCCTTAGCTCTTTTTGCTTTATGTGAATTATATTGTATATAAACCCACGTTACCACAGATTATTATGTATGCAGATGATACAAACGTATTTTTTACCCCAAATCACTATGAAACAATAGGATGATGTAAATAAGCATATGACGACACTTTCAAACTCGTTTAGAACAAGATACAGTAAACAAAACAAGCTACAGTTAAGTGCCTGAAGACGACATATGTTATATTTCGCTAATAAAAAATGAAAATATGACATACAGATAAGCTTTGACGGAAACACTATGAAACCAGTAAAATATAACAAAACTCTTGAGGTATCTTTCAGTGAAGACTTGACGTGAAACATCCACATAAATTATTTAGTTTTAACTTGCGAGAACGGCTGGATGCCTGTAAATAGTTGGATTCCTCGTGCCTCAGTGAGTGAAGAAAAAGTTGCGCAATGCCCTATTCTATGGGATACTTTGTTACGGCGTCCTTACGTCGTACAACAACCACCGCATCATTACCATGGTTACGTGACAGAAACATTTTTCTTAATAATTTTATTGTTATAGATTGGGTTGGTGGTGCCAACTCATTGATAATCTGGAGACGTCTTCTTCCTCTAGTGCTGACCTACGGAATTGATTGATTTGTAAGGTTTAACGTCCCAAAACCACCATATGATTATGAGAGACGCCGTAGTGGAGGGCTCCGGAAATTTCGACCACCTGGGGTTCTTTAACCTGCACCCAAATCTGAGCACACGGGCCTACGACATTTCCGCTTCCATCAGAAATGCAGCCGCCGCAGCCGGGATTTGAACCCGCGACCTGCGGGTCAGCAGCCGAGTACCTTAGCCACTAGACCACCGCGGCGGGGCCTGACCTACCGAACACTATGATGTTGATAATAACTTAGGTGTACTCCAAAATATTTCTCTAAAGACTTTTTCAACAATCTTTGCAGTGTTCGGTATTGCCCAATGACTAGAAGGTGGGGAAAGAGGTCCCTGTCTTTAAATCGGTGATGCTCATTTAGCTCATAACTATCGACCTACCTCATTAACAAGCATACCATGCAAAATCATCGAATGCATCACATACTGGCATTTAGTGGTATTTTTAAAAATAATTCTTTTTTAATGACTCCCAACATCGATTTAGAAAAACTCTTTTTGTGAAACCCAACTACTAACGTTAACTGACGATCTGTTTATAGCTACTGATCTTGGTCTTGATACTGACTGCATATTTCTGCAATTTGCAAAAACATTTGATTTTGTATGACATGATTTGCTATTCTACAATAATGATGATGATATGTGGGGCTTAACGTCCGAAAACCACCATATGATTATGAGAGACGCCGTAGTCGAGAGATTCAGAAATTTCGACCACCTGGAAATCTTTAACGTGCACCCATACCTACTTTTCAGCAAACTAAGTAAACTATATTGATCCCAACGTACTTCATTGGATTAGAGATTTCCTCTCCCACCCAAACCCAATATGTCACTGCTAACAAATATTTCTCCGCAACGTCCTCTGTTACGTCCGGTGTACCACAGTGCGTAGAGTTTCCCAAAAATAACTAGAGGAAACTCTGGCGCTGCGATCATTCAGCGACCATGGGAATGATGGGTAGTACATAGATTTGCCTAGTGTTCGTACTGGCGGGTGGCGAATTGCACTTGTATCTTCGTTTAATGCTGTATTTCGGTTTTATTTCGAAGAAGAGAATGAATCTTTTTGAACTTCGTGACACGAATTGAAATGGTAAGCATAGAAGGATAACACGGCGAAGTGCAATCGGTGAACATCTAGGGATTTTAGTTTTGTTAGAAAAGATCTCTAAGCCACACGAACACACACGGAGCCAGAAGTACGAAGATTAGACAAATTTGTGTACTACTCATCATTCCCATGCTCACTGAAGCACCGTGCGTGGCAGCTCCCATAGACCCTAGAGCCAGAATTCCCTTAAGTGTATATTTAGGAAACTCTATGCCACTGGGGTCTCTGTTGGGCCCATTGTAATTTGTATATATCAACGACCTCCCCAAACACTGTCCTTTTTTAATCATTTAAACTTTTTGCAGACGATTGTTGTATTTATCACCGAATAATCAATCGATCTGATTCACTAAATATCCAAAGTGACCTTAAGCAATTCGATTGTCATACTATATATCTATGATGTGACAGATGGCTTATGCAAATAAATATTAGTAAACGAAAGGTCATAATAGTGACCAGACGCCTTCACAGCACACACTTACAGGGGTCCCCTTGACTTTCGTGAACTTTTCCAAGTACATCGGAATCAATGTCACTAACCATCTCTCCTGGAACATGCACGTTGATTGCGTAACCTGCAATGCCAACTGTACTTTTGCCTATTAGCATCGTAATTTTTCTAAAGCACCTCCTCTAAAGTTATTCTTGTATAACACTTTTGTACGTCAGAAACTAGAATACGCATGCAGAATTCGGGACCCCCAAAAAACCACACCTATTTACACATTTAATCTGTTCAGAATCGAACAGCACAAGGTGTATCTTGCCCAGCTACTCCCGTTACGCTTAGCCATCTACAATGAAGAATGCTCTACAATTGCGTGATCTGTGTTTATGCCATAAATTTTTTAGTCTTTGTCTCTTACACAGTATTTATTATCAAAATGAAGACTTAAAAAACCATCTTTTTTTAACGTGGGTACATTCATGGTGGCCGTGGTGCATTCTATCAAGCGTGGGCCAAAGCTTTAGCGCGGTGTCCCACTATGCCGTAGCAAGCTATATAGTTACTCGGGTATCCCCGAAACCAGCAGAGAATAGAACCACATCTCGCCTCCACCACAACTATTACTGGTGCCAACTGAAAAGTGTCGTTCAGGAGACAGTGTTTTCTCAATTCGTATTCTTGTGCAATATGTCATTGCACATTCGCACATATATATTAACCACTCCTTTGTGTAATTCAATCAGGTTCTGAAAGTGTACCTCATAAATGAACAAATACTGCCCCTATTTTAGTTTCAAGAGGCACCTAAAGCTTTCGCAGCAATAGAGAACCCTGGAACAGTTAACGAATGTCTGCTTAGTTGATAGCTGTTCATGCCGCTTTATAAAAAGACGCCTTCTCTCAAGATGCGTCCAAAGTTTCAATAAAGGTAGAATGCACGCGCACTAACAAAATAGGATAAAAAGAAATAACTTGACCTGACCGAGTTAATATCACCTCTAAGAGCACAACCACCCGCGTACACTTTTCAAAGTTGTTTGTAAAAAATACTTCATCCTTGTTAACCACGCTCTTAAGGTTCCTTTTTTCCGCAAGCTTAATTTGTCGCGTCGTGCACCCGGTGGCGTCCCATTTGCGCAAAGAGGTGCCGACATTGATAAATCGGAGTACGGATCCACCTTTGCATCTAGCTGCGAAAGAAGCTGCCACACAAGCCAGGTTTTCGAGAGTACCGACAGGTACGGCGCAGTGCTTACACTTTACGTACGCGCAAAGGTCTCTTCCTGTGTGGCCATTTTTATTGCAGTAGCAATTTTATGGACACTCTCGCCTGGATTTTGCCGCCCACAATGGCGTCCCCGTTCCTCACTGCGCATGTATACATATCTATATATATGAAAGTGCAAGAAAGAAAAATAATGCAGAAAATTATTTTGGCGTGCAGAATAGCACGTCGGACCTCTGAATTTTGAGTGCGAGGCGTTAGTCACTGAGCCACGAAAGATCAACTTCGTCTACGTGCAAACTGCAAGCTACCTATATCTACCACTTACAGACACACAGCCAGCCAGCCAGCCAGCCAGCCAGCCAGACAGACAGACAGACAGACAGACAGACAGACAGACAGACAGACAGACAGACAGACAGACAGACAGACAGACAGACAGACAGATAGATAGATAGACAGATAGATAGATAGATAGATAGATAGATAGATAGATAGATAGATAGATAGATAGATAGATAGATAGATAGATAGATAGATAGATTTTTGTCCCTTCCATTTACACACATATTCACAAGAGAGTTGTAAATGGAGGTACATAAGGGAAAAAGGAATGTACTTTATGATGTAGTTCTGAACCACGCGCTAAATACAGCTCCACCAAAGTGAAACTTGAGGAAATACGTAACACGGTCAGCAGCGATTTCATTTCTTAGAATTCTCACTATGGTGTTTACCACATTGTAGATGACTTCAGTGTGTGGGAGGTAAACGTGCAGCGTTTTCCCGTAAGAAGTTAAAGTTATATAGATTAGCAAATTTGGTGTGCGACGTCTGCGCTACTCATAACTGCGCTTTATCAATTCCCTGCTTGTTACCGCAGTTGAGATACGCGTCGTTCGCAGGTAATTCCATCAGGCTGTTTTCCTTTCAAAAGGAGCACATAATCATTCTGCAGATGAGAGGGGGAATCGTGCGCTTAGCGAGACGGTGGCCTCCTATGTCTTGCTTGACGTTGAAGTCAGCCGCAGGCTTGCGAATTGTTTTTGGAAATTTCAGGGTTATTGTCGCAGTGACTTCTTGGTTATTTCTGGTAAATATAATATTTGAGATTTCGTTCTTATGCTTGAAACTGGTTTAGCAAACTGTCAATCTTGTTTTAGTTTGGATTAATCACTTGATATCAAAAGTGATCACCCCACTGGAGATTTATGGATGGATGGCAAAGCCAGGCTCCTCATAAGGTAAACGCGCCTACGAGGCTGCCTAAATCGACCTAAATGAGCATCGCACCCTTTTCTAGATTATGGTTGCATAGTAATAATCACCGTCATGATTTTCCTTCACTAAGGGAGAGGGCCATACTCATTAGCTTCAAAGTTTCCTCTTTTCGGACAGCACCAGCAACAAGCGCCATCACCAGACATGGCGGCAGCACTAACCTACTTAGAACTAACTCGCCAATGCTGACATGGCGCCTTTGACAGAGATAGGTCCTGTAATCTAACCACCAGCCAGCCTGTCTGAGAAAATTTCTTTTGCTCGTTCAACCTTTCCACACTTTCTGTTTCCATCTGGCAGCTGCCATATTTGCTTTGTACTATACACTTTGTATAGCATACAAGTGTGGTGGCCATACGACGTGACAATTGAACAGTATATGAAAAAGAAAGCAATTGTTTGTACGAGTGATATTGCGGCAATAAAATAGTGAATGTGCCCTTCGTAACAGGCTGAACAGGAGGTGTTTTCTGCAGGCGGAATGCTATCCTTGTAAGGTAAGTGTCCCCTACAAAACATCGTACTGTCGGACATTCAGTATCGCTATAACTCGCTCGTATAGTGCGTTGCCCAAAATAAAAGACGACAGGCTCTGCTTTGCTTAGTTTCAGGAAGTGAGTAGGAAGTAGATGTTGACTTAACGTCTTGTTTCTCTGTCATTCAGTGACTATTCCTTAGAGCGCGTGTGCAAAAGCGCAAGGCGAGGATGCTTTTCGTCTTGGAAAAAAGCGAACGCCGTTCTCCTTTTACGAAAGCCGGTGGAGATTGATCGTGCTTTCAATGTTGGCCCGTAGACGTGGTTACTTTTTTTACAAACTTTATTTTAACTTAAGAGTGTAAAGCCTTTTCAAAAGTTACTTTTGTGCCTTGTGGATTGTTTGCGAAACGCGCTGTTTATTTTTTCACAATGTCAAGGACGAAGTTGTATTCGATTCTTGTAAATCAGTACAGGGATGTGACGCGGTTTGGTAGAAAAAAGAACTGAACACGGCATCAGCAAACATGAAAGTTTGTTTCCATTTCAAGTTGTTCCTGCTTCATAGGAAATAGGGTTGAGCACTTGTGGTAGCGCTGAACTAAGTTGTATCAAAATGATGAAGGTTCCCTGGAAGCTCTTGAGAGAGATAAATGTGGCCGGAAATTTTCCGCGACAACATAGAGGATAAATTGCAATTGCCTCTGCAATAACTTTTACGCGAGGAAGGGTCTGCATGACAATAGCGTATGTGAAGGACCCGGATCAAACCAAGAACACTATTCTCCGGCACTTTCAGCAGTGCAATATAACCGGTCTTCCATACGACTTGTTTCTCGATTCCTGTTTCGGCGGATGCCGCTCCTTTTTCTTGATTTGTTTTTGTGGTGAACAATAAAATGAGAAGTTAGATAAGTATACACATCCCCTGCAATGAAATCTCATCCCGCTCGGTTGTGTAGTGCAGGGTGAGACGGGGAATTACAGAGATGAGTTTACGATATGTCGATCGAGAACATTGCGTTAAGGGAAGATGATCACGCAACCATAGGATGTATAAATCCAGTGGTTGCGTGGAAGAGGCAAAGCTTATTGGCTGCAATGCATGATATATATATTGCGATACACGTAATTCAATATGCCAAGCATAGTGATCAAAGATTCTTTTTAACGGTAACGGCGTTGAGTGTGGCGCTATTTTCAAGCCCAATTTCTATATGCTTTGACGCGTAGGTTTCAATTTGTCTAATGATAGCGTGAAATATTTTTCCTGCTGCGTTTCTCGCACATCTTCATCGCTTTTTCTCCTAAATATTATTAGGAATACACAAGGGCTTTCTCGCGAAATTTCACTTTATCTACTGTTCAGTGTCGACATAATTTGTAGCGTAGAAATGGACGCAGGAGTATCTATTTTCCAAAGTCAAGAAGAGCACAGGCAGGTGACGAAGGTGAGAAAGCTCAAAATTCTTTTAAGGCGGAATTCGTTCATCCACAATAATATTGTTACCTGGTGTTCTTTAGTGTACCCTTAAATGTAATAATAATAATAATAATAATAATAATAATAATAATAATAATAATAATAATAATAATAATAATAATAATAATAATAATAATAATAATAATAATAATAATAATAATAATAATAATAATAAAATAATAACCATGTTAATATTATTATTAAGTATCATATGTTATCAACAATAGCAACCATATGCTAGAGTACCTACGACGCAACTTTAGCCGCGCCCGTCAAGCCTTGAAACTAACAATGTATAAAACACTAGTTCGTCCAAAACTCGAATATGCATCCTCCTTTTGGGACCCTTTTCGACTGAACTTAACTCACTCGCATGAAATGGTACAGAATAATGCAGCACGCTTCATTCTATCTAGCTACCATCGCACTAGAAGTGTTACGTCAATGAAACATCCTTTTGCTACGATCACTTGAATCTTGTCGCAAAGCATCTCGTCTCATACTTTTTCACAAGATATTCAATCATCCATTTTCAAAAGCTCAGTTCAATACTACTCCAGCATATTACTCAGCCCGTCTAGATCATCAACATAAGGTACACGTCATTAGCTGCCGCACTAACACTTTCCATCATTCCTTCGTCCCACGCACATCCAACGGCAGGAACCAATGATTGGGACGTTAAACCCCACATATCAATCAATCAATCACCTTCCCTCGGGCATGGTTTCCATTTCAAATCATGACTTGTTTTCTTCTACAATACAGAAGTACTTACGTGATGATGCGTGAAATGTATGTTGTACAGATATATTATTGTACTCTGTTTCCCCCATGTTTCTGATGATACTTACACATACATTCAGTGTATTGCCTAACATCGAATTTTCATATCTTGCAAGCTTTATTATTTTGATATTACTACGTGTGTTCTCTTTTATAGTTTCTTATTTTCTGTACCCCACTCCCCTCTGTAGAAGTATGTGCAATTGGGGGTAAAATAAATTAAATGAAATGAAATAAATGAAAATAATAACGATAATAATATTATTAATGTATTAAAATTCTACAAATAGTTTTATATGATGTACGTGCCCAAACTGCGATAAGATTATGAAGCATGCCCTTAAATTTTGACCATCTGGTGTTCTTTGTTTTACCCGCACAGTACATGGGTGTGTGGTGTTTCGCTTACACCAAGCACACCTGAATCTAAGCAAAAGGGTGTTGTTGCATTGCGACCCCTTTAATGTCCGCGGCTGCAGTAGCTGGGAATCTAACTCGCCTCCTCAAACTTAGCAGCGCGGCACTTCACCTGCTAGCAGCGTGGTCTTACTAAATCATTGGGGATCACAGGTCCTCAATGAATTTGGAGCGCCATCATTTTCACTCAAGAAGTATATTTTGCGATTCGGGCTCACTACGAATTATACTGACCAAAAGGGTTTTATTTCTTTTTTATTTTTCATAACTGGATTCACTCGGGCGGAGAAGGAAGGAGCCTGCAACACCTCTTCAAAATGGCCGGAAAACACTGCCCATCGGGAGTCGAGACTGCCGAGAACTTGCAAGTAAGACAGTCGAAATCGGCATGCCACTCATATATTTTGCATATAATTTTATAACTCAGCCAAAAGTCGTTAAATCTTTTTTCGACAAATGACATTAACGCAAATCACCGTACCGTGAACCTGATCTCCTCCGGCGATGGCTGGTTTGAGGGCCGTCAGATGTCTAGTTACCTTGGCGGAAGCGTGGCAGCACGCGTGCTCCAGATCACGCAGCGAAAAAATTGAGAAACTGCCAGGCCTGCGCGAAACGCGCAGAACTGGCACTCAATTTTTACTTGCATAGATCAGGTTTATTGAATTTCCCTATGGGCATTTACTATAATCAAGAGGAAACGATTAGTCCTTTTTTATTACATTGTTGGCGTGCAAATCTATTCAGGAAAAGCATACTAGCACCACCTCTTCAAAACCTGGACCTTCAATTATCAGAACCTGTTCTTTTCTCTTTTGAAGCCTCTTCACTTGGGTAAAGCCTCACAGATGTTTTATTCGCCGTTGAGAGATACATCAGTCCGACTAAACTATTCTGTTGTTTACATGCGGGCTCACTACGTATTTTTAAATTTTCAATCGGCACTTATAATCGTAATACTAATTAGAGTTCCTAAAAATAAAGCAATGCGGAAAGTATTGAAAACATTTACCTTATAATTGGCTTATCTCTTACAATGGGTACAAGCGAAGTGCAGAGGAAAACGACAGCAACGACACTGTCACCGCGGAAACTGCTAGAAAACCCTTACAGAGCCTTTTTTCAACACTTTCTAGGTAGCTGCTACAAGCATACTTGCAGAGTACGCATTATGCAATGAATAATAATGAATTAGGCAGGTAATTAGTATGTCATCCTTCGTCATTCTTCAGAGAATCACGGTACCCGCTGCACACCCTGCAAGGAAATTAGCGCAATCTTTTTATGCTATCGCTGACGACGATGGAAAATTTTGCCTGAAGCTTCTGTAATCCTCCTACAATCCCCCCAGTGGGTATGCGCCAAACTTAATATGTGAATAAGAACAAGCTTTTGTAAAGAATCGGAGCATTCGGCAACCCACTCCTTTCGCAACTGACATTATGTGACACCTGGTTGTTCTTTTGCTGTTCGAAAAGGCTTCATAACTCATATTCACGCGATCCTTTTCTCGACATCCAGCCAGCCTAAAGCCAGTTTGCAACAGACTTCCAAGTACCGTCGTTCCAAAGCGGCTTTTTTTTCCCGGACGCTCTGTTTGTTTGCCTGCATTCAGACGAATGATGCATTTACTATAATCAATGGTTCACGATTACTGGTTGCATAGTTCGCATGGTTCACAATCGCATGATTCACAATTACTGGTGCTCATTCAATGAATGGAAGAAATAAAGCGTTGGCGTGGCTTAGTGGTAAAACACTAGGCTGGCACGCAGGGGGGCGGGATTTGAATTCCATTATGTTGTTGGTGTGTTTTATTCACTGTTTTGTTTTCCTATTTTGTGCGATAATGAGTACGGACAGCTGTGGCGGCGGCGGACAACTACAGCGCACGGTACCATTGTCGTGATATCAGAACAGCTTTCGCTGAGAAACGGAAAAAAAGTCACAGCATATCAACGGAGTGCATGATCATGAGTGGGGCGAAGCGTCCATAAGTCCGCCTGAGCTTCCGTCCATCCATCCATCCTTTCGTGCGTTCGTTCTTGCGTCCGTCCATCCATCCATCCTTTCGTGCGATCGTTCGTGCATCCGTCTGTGCATCCATTCGTGCGTGTCCATCCATGCGTCTGTCCACCCGTACATCTGTCTGTCTTTCCATCAGTGCGTCTGTCCAACCGTCCGTCTATCTATTGTAAGAAGTACCGCCATATAGATTCTCTTCATCCTATAAATGTACCGCCATCTAGTGGACATTTGAAGGACTAAACGAGAGGTGGCAGGGCCGATCTAGAGACACCCGCCTACGGCCTGCGCTTCATGTCTAGTTCCCACCTTTCACCACCAATAGTTCATGACACTGTAGTCGAACCTTTGTTAAACTTTGCTAAAACCAAGAACGTTAAGCCCAGCGAGGTAAACATGGCAAACCTTTCTGGTCAGATAGTGCTCACAATGCGTTCTTCTGATGGAAGTTTTGTTTTGTAAGCATCAAATTCAAGGCCCATTTTATTAGAGCTTAAGTCACCTATATTCGTCTCAGTACGTTATTTCATCAGAAACAACAATAATCTTTCATTTATGATTAATATGCGCAGGATTCTTCCTCAAATCCAAAGAGTGCGTGCGCATACCACTTTTCTAGTCTGGCCATGGAGGTGGCTACTTACTACCACGACTACTATTACTACATATATCGCGGACGCACGACCCACGGCTTGAAGAGCTTCGCCCCTAACAGCGCAAAGTCATGAAGCACACTGTGGGAGGAGGGCATCTTTTTGCCCTTTTGTGATTCCCCTTCCCCCCCCCCCCCTTCCCACACCGCCCGTGTGGAGGTTTCGGTAGACTCAGTCGCACGAAAGAGCAAAACGCGCGAAGCCTGCAAATAATCCCACTCACACAACTCGTGCTTCAGAGATTTTGAAAGTTTTCGTGGCAGTCTTATGATGAGCCAATAAGCTTGTAGCGGTGAGAGAAGAGAGACGTGAGACAGCGTCGAAGGCGGCCGACGGGACCGTGCTGATCTGGCCACTTTATTCCACGCCTGAAGAGGAGCCGCGGTGGCTGTCCACGTCCCACGCGCCAGGTGCATGAGCTCGTTCTAATCTCGCGCAGCTCGAGCTAGCATCAGCTGCGCGAGAGGCGCGGCGCAGTGATCAAGAAATGATGGCGATAATGATGACACTACAGGGCTCCCCCCTAGCGCTTTGCGCGATTTGAAGGCATATGAAAAAAGAAAGAGAAAGAGACTATATACATGAACGACAATCCGCAAAGTGTCCATTTGGGAAGTTCCAGTTTGTCAACGTGTAGTGACCATCGGGAACCAGTGGGTCTCTGGCGGGTGACACTGGGAATGGCGCAGCGGACAAGGGTGGCCAGGCAGGCATGCTGTTAAAAGGAGCGGGCGAGGGTCGTGATGAAGGGACACCCTTGTCGACAGCGAGCACCAGCAACAAGGTGAAAAATGTCCAAGGGCCGAGAACACACACGGGCCGCCCCGGCGCGGCCGATTGTCGCGCGCACTCGGACACTGATGCTCAAAAAATGAACTGCAGAACGAGCGCAGCACGGCCAGTTCAGAGGGTCCAGCGTTACCTCTACGTTGGAGCTGGTGGGGACGACGACATGAAGTGCGGTCAGCCCTGGCAGTGCGTCCACCGTGCCGGTACCGTCGCTTCCGGTGGCACATCACCGGGCGCGGCGGCCGCCTGGTCGGCCGAGCAGGGTGCAGATAAGTCTGAAACGGTGCGCTCTGGACCGACGAAGTGCGACATGTTTTACAGTGACAACGAGCCGGCCCAGAGGGCACTGACAGACCGCTTTCCCCGACCTCTGATGACGCGCGATGGGTAGGCGTACGCCGATGAGTCGTCACGCTGTTCGAGCCAAACCCGACGTCCGGTGATGCGAGACCGAGCGGCGGGCATGCGGCGTCACAGCTGTCATGGGCCGTCGGCGGCGCCGAAATGCTCGAGCACGTGCACGCAGTGGCAGGCGGATGGCCCAACTGCGCATCCGTTGGGGCACGCACGGTGTGCTCCACCCGCGGTGAGCCAGAGTGCGGCCCTCGGGACCCCCTGATATCGCCACAGCATCACGCACGTCCAGCCGTGCATGCCCAGGGGCCCGAACCCCCGCAGGACACATCGAGGATGATGTCAGTAGGCGCCAGCAGTCCACGAGGCCCTGAGCAGCAGGCACCGGTGTGCAGGGGAAACTGATGGCGTGGAGTGTCACAGCGGGCTCTGGGTCCACAGTGCGAGTGGTGCCGCGGGCCTCCACAGGCGCCGGGACAGGCGGGGAGCCTGCAGGAAGGTCAGCTGGCCCAGCCGAGGTCGTCATGGAGTCTGGTGGGGCCACGGTGTCACGTGCCGTCGCTTTCGTGGAAAACGTGCAGGTAGCAAGTACGTGTGAAGAAGCTCTGCACTGGGGCTCTGAGGGAATGTACCTCTCGGAGGGAAGGTCAGTCGCAGTGGGGGAGTCTTCTACCTCGCGGTCGTGATCAGGTGCAGGAGTGGATGTTTCTGCGACCGGATCAGGTGTAGAAGTAGTCGAAGCCGGGGTACCGAGATAGCGGTCATTGGAGGGCTGCGGACCGGTTCGTACCTTGCTCTGCGACGTCGGGGAAACCTGCCTGGTGCGGGTAAACGGAAGCGGACGGTATGTGTTGCCGCTGCGGGCGAGCACCGCAGGGCAGAGGGCTTCGTAAGGCTGTGGGCTGGTGCTTGAAGTGGCAGCGAGATGGCGCAGCTCTACCGGAAGGGCGTCGAGAAGAATGGCGTGCATCAGCAGCTGGTCCGTGATGCCATTCACCGCAAGAACGGCGTCGAGCTGCATAAACCATACCTTGGGGTAGGTCGATTTGAACGGCGGCACTGGCGGGCAGAGTTGCGGGAACATGGCAGCGGGCCGTTCGGCGAAGGGCGTGTTCTCCGGGTCACCAATGTAGCGGCGAGAGAAGAGAGACGTGAGACAGCGTCGAAGGCGGCCGACGGGCCGTGCTGATCTGGCCACTTTATTCCACGCCTGAAGAGGAGCCGCGGTGGCTGTCCACGACCAACGCGCCAGGTGCATGAGCTCGTTCTAATCTCGCGCAGCTCGAGCTAGCATCAGCTGCGCGAGAGGCGCGGCGCACTGATCAAGAAATGATGGCAATGATGATGGCACTACAAGCTCTTTCAATAAAATCATCCGATTATTAGTTGAAAAAAGTGTTGCAGGGCCTCTTTCCGAAAGTGTTCAAAAGTCATACACCTTCGGGACGATCATGTAGGGCAATTTGTGACAAAAGGTAATGTGACTACTCTTTAAAGAAAAAAGGATGTACGTCATGATTCCATAAGCAGTAAAGATATAGGAATGGTTCATTATCTTTCAAAAACAAATATATTCTATACATTAGTAAGCCGCGATCGCGCAGAAAAAAACATGAATAGCTTGCTTTCACTACACACCCTAAAATTCATACACAAGTAGCTTTGAAATCAATCAAATATATAATCAATCTCCCCATCAATCGATCGATAGGTCCATCAATGGACGACTACTTCGATTTGATTGAATGATATGTGAAGTTTAATTACCCAAAACTACTGTATTATTATTCAAGATGCTGTATTGAAGGGCTGCGCAGATTTCAACCACCATGGGGTTTTTTAACGTGCACCCAAATTTCAGCCGACGAGCCTAAAGCTTTTCCGCTTCCATCGAACACGCTGTCGCCACAGCCGGGACTTGATTCCGCGATGACTACTTTGTCTTCAATGAAAAGTACCTTTTATTGATCACCCGCTTAACTTCCAGTGATAGCAAAATACGCGCAGAAATAGCAAAAAATAAAAAGCTCTGACCACCGAACTGTCGAAATCCGCTTTGCGGGCAAAAAGAAGTTCTTTATTGTCAGACCACTCCGCAAGACGATTTCGCGGTGAATGTCTTTGATTTTACGACGCCTTCACGTGTTTCTATAGCGGCTTGCGACTGGCCAGAGTGCTATAGACCAAACCGCAGTTACCATTCAAAGAAGTTTAATCAAGGAGTGCAGTCGTTTGTGTAGAATATTGGGTGAATATAAAACGAAAGTTTTTTAGACGGTGCAGAAAAGGCGCTGCCGAATTTCAATCAGAACTTTTTTCATTCGCAGCAAAATGCGAGGCACGTGATTTGAAAAGAAATACGTGAGCGGAGACAAAAAAAAACCAAATGTCAACTCGTGCAGAAGCGAGCCGCAGCCTGCCGGACCCTTACTTGAGCAAAACGCTGCTAGCGTAAGTAATTTCCCTTTTCTTGAAAAATGAGATGCATGCTTGTTTAGTAACAAAGTGTAACAAATATTATAAATCCATTGCAATCGTGAATAGCAATTGTTTTCTTCGGTATGTCGCAATAACATGGTTAGCAAACGGCGCATAGCATTCGCGAACTGTAGAATCCATTGACAATAAAGCCGAAGAGCTCTTTGCAATGTGTTACCGAACGAGCAATAAACAAGAGCTAAAGTTTCTCCTCCCACTCCGTAAGGACAAAGGAAATCTCGTGCCGTGCTTTTGTGAATACTTGGTGTAGTGCACACAGTAATGGTCATATAATATTTCAGCGAAAGCTGTTATGAGATCACAATTCGGGTCACGCGCGACGCCGCAGTTGTTCGCCACCACCGCCGGTGTCCATGACCACTATCGCACGAAATAAAAAAACTGGGTAAGTAAAAAGCACCAAGAACACAGCGGGATACTCAAGCGTGTGTCCGCTGCGTGCCAGCCCAGTGTTGTACTACTGAGCCATGCCAATGCTTGCGATTTGTTCGGAATTTTGCCTTAGGCAGGCCTGGTGTCGGGAAGGGAATCACGTTATTATGAGTAGTAAAGCGTTTTAGAACAGCAAAGGAACAACAAGGCGTCACGCGATGCGAATAGCGTGACGAGTGGGTCGTCCAATGTTTCAACCGATTACAAAAACTTGTTTTTGTTCACATAGTAATTGTTGTGCATACCCACACTTTAGCAATTTCAGTTTATTATTGCCAAAAGTTCATTAGTTTTTTAATCATGCTATTTTAGAGCCTTTCAGTTAACCCGGCGTTCATAATTTGTAGCCTTGTTGCTGCCTGCATTTAGCGCTTTATTTTGAGAATGAAAAAGCCACATGAGGTGCATGAATGAATCAAAACCCGGACCCGTGAAGTGCTCCGCGCTTAAAGTAAGTTTTGATGACAGTATTTCAATTCAGATAGAAAACAGCGCCAATAACGAGCGACACGAAAAGAAGTAGACAGAGAGTGTCACTTGATGTTGCACTCCTAATACTGAAGCCCTATGTTCAACCTCTACTACAGCAACCATGCACTCCTGCCGCTGGCGCGTAGAAACAGACACTAGAGGAGAGATCACGACAACGCCAATGCCATGTCCGTGTCTGCATTGCTACGTTATTTTACCCCTTTACCCCAAATCTGTACCAATAAGCTTCATTCTCTGTCGTTATACAAGGAAGTGGCATGTATGCGTCCTCCACGTTCTCGTGGAGCGGCCCAAATGTAATGTTTTTTTCACTCACTGTTGAAGAATACTATCTCGGCACTGTTGTTGCTTTTGATTTACTCTTTTTCATCGATCTGATAAGCTATGGTGGCCGGCATTTTGAGACTTTCATCTCTCGCGCACCACATAAACAAGAAAAAAAAAAGCAGCAGAGCTTGACATCTTCGTGTGAATGTGGGCGTGAATGCGAAATACTATAGCCGAAAAACGCGTCTCACGAGATGAGCGAATAGAAGACAACATGTAGAAGTGCACTCAGTGACCGCGGCAGAGAATACAGAGCCAAGTATGGCATCCAACGTACTAGGCAACGCTGAAGCCCAGGCGACCAGAAAACTTCCGCCCTTTATTAACGCCAGTCTATACCATTAGGGCAAGAAAGCGCGCCTTGTCCTTCGCGGGTTGATGAGTCTGTCCTCGACAAGCCCAATGATTTGGGCCTGGCCCCCCGAGGCACTGGCTTGCCTATTCGGTGATTCTGCGAACTGCTCTAAGAAAACGAACATATACGAGGAAAGCGGGATGATTGTGACCTTCGCGGTAGGCACATTGCAAACTGCACAATGTATGGTCTTGAAGAGACCATCGAATAAGCATTCTCTATTTTAATTAAGGATATGTGGTTGAGCGGGCGCATTTCAATTAGAAATACCTCAAGCATACGAAAAAAAAACAAGCTTCGGTTGCTAAAATTATTCTTGTATTGAAAGTGAATAAACACAATTTCCGCTGTTCAACGGGGGATAATCATAATAAGCCGCAGTGAGTAAAAGGTCAACCAATGTTAGCCATCACCAGCGATAGTTTACTGGCCCCTGCACTAAGCACAGTGGCCACGGTGCTTTACTGTTGACTCGAAGGCAACGCGTTCAATGCTGTCAACGGTTTTCGTGTTTTCAGAGAGCTGAAAAGCTAGAGGCCCGGGTATCGTGCAATGTCAGTGCCTGTCAAAGAAACCAAAATGACTGAGATCGCCGGAGCCCTCTGACACGGCATGCCCGGCAATCATATTGTTCTTTTTGGCACGTAAACGCCAGATATTATTGTTATCGTTAACGCAAATAACGTTGCCAACACTTGTTAGGGCTGGTAGTACGGTAATGGATGCAATAGTTGAATTTAGCCAGACATCGTGAAAGAAACGTTACGAAATATGTGTATTAGAGGCCCACAGCCCACAAGGCCACTGTGTTCTAAATCATCCCGCAGCTCAAGCTAGTGTACGTTCGCATACACAAAATAGGCCGAGGAAACGAGCATACACTGAGCAGCCACCGTCGTCGGACCGCCAAGCATGTAAACTAAAAAAAACCTGCCCAGAATCTTCATAACCATTATCGCAGCAAAATTCGCGAGAGGAGTCATGCCCCCAACATCATACGTTTGTTTTAGGACAAGTAGTAGTCACTTGAGGATAGGCAAGGAGACTACTTCTGCTTTGTAGGTGGGTGAGAAGGGGAGGGGAGTGAAAGAAGAGAACAGGTGACCCCTGTGGAAAAATGACTATACCAATACGACCTACGCTAGGCCATGGTAACCCCCTTTTCATTTGAATCAACAGCTGTCGGCGCTCGTAGGAACACTGTAGTCGAAGCCACTGGTTCACGCCTTGAAAGATGATGCTCTAGAACAAACGAGCACAGCCGTAAGCCCGCGGGCAGCTCGCGGCGTTAGGCACAAAATTACGCTTTCACCCAACCCCACCTCCAAAACTCCCGACTAAGCGATGAATGGGACTCGATGAAGATCTCTATGTAGACATATGCGAGTCGTCTATAAAGGTTTAGGGTCGAAAGTCACGCTGAAATTTTTTTCTAATATATCTTCACAAGTGACAACTTAATGATATGTGTAGTAAAAAGTACTTGATATTTATTTCGGCCTAATGTGTCATAAATAATAATTAACCGAAATTTCTCTCTTTTTCTGCACCCTCCCCATTCTCCCTTGTTTGACGTGGGCCCCGTTCCATGTCAGTTTTGTGCAAGTTGGCCCTTCACCTCAACAGCTTGCCGACCCTCTTCTCGGTCACTCCTAGGATCCCATACATTTGCGTCTTTAAATTATTAACAATGGTCGAAAAGTGCGCTTTTGGTAAGTATTGAGAAATTTGGTGCACCGCAAACTCCACAACATTGATTGGTTGATATGTGCGGTTTAACGTCCCAAAACCACCATATGGATATGAGAGACGCCGTAGTGGAGGGCTCCGGAAATTTTGACCACCAGTGGTTCTTTAAAGTTCACCCAAATCTGAGCACACGGTCCTGCAGCATTTTCGCCTCCATCGAAAAGCGAACTCAACAACAGGAAAAAAAAGAAAGACAACACACGAAGTGCTATCAGCCCCAACAATGTTTATTTTTAGAGACCCAAACCACCTTAAATATAGCAATGCTTCAACACAGAACAAAGGTTGAGTTTTCGAGGTAGTGCTGCAACCAATTACTCTTGAGATAGATATTTTGACAAAAATTCGACTGATCGGGAAGAGCCAGGAGTAAGGTTAGGAAGTGAGCTAGTTTGTATTTCATAAATAAAGTTGTAAGTGAAGCGCAAAATGTACATAGCGCACAAGAAACGACGAGAACGATCGCTTACTTCCAACTATACTACTCAAAGCTATCATGGTGATAAAACAAACTAAAAACATAACAGCAGTGAAACTACGCAGAAATAACACGTGCCGGTAAATTTAAGTTATCGGGTTATTTTGTGTTAGTGTGATCATGGCTTGCTAACACAGC
Source organism: Rhipicephalus microplus (assembly GCF_043290135.1). Classification (NCBI taxonomy): domain Eukaryota; kingdom Metazoa; phylum Arthropoda; class Arachnida; order Ixodida; family Ixodidae; genus Rhipicephalus; species Rhipicephalus microplus. The sequence goes on from NC_134708.1 coordinate 60,007,145, forward strand.
TTCTATTTATTATCGTCACCACCTCAGTGTTGATCCTAGAGCTTCCATAGGATGGGTAGCCGACCCACTGGCAGTTTGAAACAACTGCACGCGTTTACAGTCCACGCAAGAAGTCGCCAGGAAACCATCACAGCCTTTTCTTAGGACTTTTACAAGGTGCTCCTGCAATCGCACATTCAGGCATCTATCTGTCTGACCAACTTAACTTCGACCACACGAAAAAGGTACGTTTACACTACATCTTTGGCACATTCTATTATTTTATTTCGGGGTTTGATTCTTCAGCTCTTTGAAGGTATTCCTACAGGAATGCTTCTGGCACATAACTACAAGTTATTAGGCGCAAAAAACACCATTGAGCCTCTTTTTCTTCAACCAATTGTTTCTAGATTGTGCCATGTGCCATGCAGGTATGAAATCACGGCCACATTCTTACGCATGGTTGCCTGAGAATCAGTGCACGTGTCACTGATTTTCGAAAGCTTGCGTGATTTTCTAACATGAAAGTGTTTTATGCCGGATTGTACTGCGACTACGATGATGTATTTGCGTCATGGAAGTGGCGTTGAATATTATATTCTCAGAATGCGTAAAGAAAAAAAAAAGCCATGAGGGAAGCATCTGTCGCGTATAATCAAACCAACAACCTCTCAATTCTCAGCGTGAGGTGCTAACCACTATACGCCACAAAGCGTTCATTGCCCGTGACACTAACCGCAGGCTATTTATATACATTGTATGCCATTTTCAAGTCGTCCTCAGAGCTTCAAAACTTTAGCCCGTTTCCGTTATCAGAGGTAAGATGGTGCGGCAGGCTTGCGTTGGGTTCGGTCTAAACGTCGTTGCTTCCAAGAAGCCGATAGTTAGAGCGCGAGAACAGAACGAGGACAAAGAGACAAGAAGGACACGAAGAACAAGAAGGTCCTGCTTGTCTCTTTGTCGTCGTTCTGTTCTCGTGCTAGAACTTTCGTCTTGTCATACCAACAAGCCCAAGCTGCCACACTTCCAGGAAGCGCCAGACCTCCACGCAGCGTGGTCTGTCCGGCGCGCGTTTACCAGACTCGTAATTCAGGAGAGGACGGAGGTCACTTCGCACGCTGCCAAGGCAGCGTTTACGAAAGAAGCGCGCTACTGTCACGCGACGCAGGAAGGATAGTGACAGTTGTTCGCGCTTGCCCTGGGTGTACTTGTGCGCTCGTTCCATGCGTTTCTCTTTCTGTTTTTGAACAGCGCGCTTCAAGGGTCGAGCTGTGAGAGTTGTTGGTCCGCACTTGTCCTGTGTTTGCTAATTTCGTGCGTGCTTTCTTCTTGAGCTGCGCGCTGCAAGTTTGGAGCTGCTTGCCGTTCGTAACGTTACTTTGTAATTTCTTGCTGTTGCTGAAAGAAGGCATATTAAACGCTCGACTACCTCTGTAAAGACATGTTTCACTTTCACGTGATACCAATTCCAATATATCGGCAGATCAGGCACGTTTTTTTTTTTTATACGAATACCATCCGGTTCCTAAGTTATCCAGCTACCAGTTGATATCCAGCTGTGAATACGAGTCAAGAATATCCTGCTACCACGATAGCATCAGGTGCATAAAATACAAACACACGTATGTACGCACGAGTGTGTGAGAGAGAGAGAGAGATCGAAAGAGGGTCCGTTTAACCCAGAAAACGAGCTGCGCAATTCTCCTGTTATCAGAGGCAAATTGAGCTGCCTTAATAAGGACACCCTCGGAACTTCGTTATTCGGAGGTGTTAGCTTCTCCTTTTATTACCCGCACTAAAGAGCATTCACTGAACTGCATGATTTACTTTGCGGGAGGATTAAAAGGTGGGAAAGAGAATTGTGATTTCAGTGAAAACAGAGAACGGATAGCTTTTGTTAATTTTGTTATTCGCTTTTTTCTGAAACGAAACGAATAAATGCTATCGTTCTTAGAATGGTGGCAGTAGCTGCGCTTTCGGCGGTCATGCGTTACATTCTTAATCACCTGAATGTGTAGTTGCTAAGAGCTGAATTAATTGTGCATGGCGCACCTGGTTGAAGGCTCCTTATAATGACCCCTTAATGTAGCTGGGAACACCGCGCAATGATCTTCTGCAGGGTTTAAAAGGTGGAGACGTTCCTACACCTTTCTTTTCTTTTTTTTGAAAGGGGTGGCACACGGCATCCTTGCAACTTGGAAATGAGAAGTCGTAGCGAACTTCAGAACTATTCCTCTTGTCACTATTGCTCTTGTGTATGAATATCACAAAAGAAAGCATTGGCAAAAATAAATACACAAATAAAAAGCCTCAAGCCAGCGCGCACAGACACAGCCAAAACTGAGTGGCCTTTTAGGGCCTTGCATTTACAGTCTTTGTTTAAACGCTACTTGCACAATTGCAGAGTGATTGATTGATTGACGTGTGAGTTTTAACGTCTTGAAACCACCATATGATTATTAGAGACGCCGTATTGGAGGGCTTCGTAAATTTCGACCACCTGGGGATTTTTAGCGTGCACCCAAATCTGAGCACATGGGCCTACAGCATTGTCGCCTCTATCGAAAATACAGCCCCAAATCAGGGATTCGATCCGGCGACCTGCAGATCAGCAGTCGAGTACCTTAGCCACTAGACCACTGGGGCGGGGCCATTCACAGAGTTCCCACTATTCCATGAATAATCATAATTTCTGCGTAGTAGAAAGGCATTGCTTCGTTTTGTTTGGTCGCCTAAAAGAACTTGGCTTGAACCTACAAGGAAATTGGCCACATGGCACCTTATATACAGTAAGGTACGAGGACCTTTATTTAAGTATCCGGAGAAGTTCCACCTCTACGGGCTGATATTGCGAGATATTGAGGGCCCAGTTCTATTTCCGCTCTGTGAAGTCTTTACCTCCTCTCCCTCCCCCCTTCGTAACAAAGGCTCTAGTTCACACGTTCCCCCGCAGCGAGGTGATTGTGGGCTGAAGCCACTTGCGAATAGATAGCGGCATGAAAGCAAGATTAGAATAGTAATTAGTATGTAGCACCCAGAGGGTCATCGCCGGTGGTCTCATGAGGTTTTTTTGTGGCGCATGCTGGAATTACCATCCGAAAAATCGCTAATGCAGAATTAAAATCCCTGTGGAACACCGAGTGCTTACGGCACACGCGCCTGCGTAGACTGGACACGTCTCGTCGACTCCGGCCTCCGTCTGGACTCTCCCGACTCGAGACAACGGTGCTTTGCCGACTATGGCTTGGTGTCGCCTTCACCCAAAGCTTTCGCCTTCCAAATCGGCATGGAAGACAGTGCTGCTTGCGGTCATTGCGGCAGCGATGAAACTATAGAGCACGTTCTCTGTCACTGCCCTCGTTACAGCGTGCAAAGACGGCAACTAGCTGCTGCGTTAGCTCGCCTTGACGACAGACCTTTGTCTGAACAATCAGTGCTGGAAAGACGACATTATTTGTGTGCTCACAGAAAATCAGTGAAGGCCCTATTGAACTTTTTGCGTGGCAGCGGCCTATTGTATAGACTGTAGCACCCCAGGTCCCCCCCCCCCTTTTTTTTCGCGCGCGTCTATTTCCCTCTTCGCTTTTTTTCCAATCTTTCTTCCCCATTCCTCTCCCCCTAGTGCAGGGTAGCAAACCGGATGCTCCGTTTTTTTGGTTAACCTCCCTGCCTTTCCCTCATTTTATTCTCTCTCTTGTGTAGTGCAGGTAATCTTTTTTTTTCTTGATAGAAGTGCTTTGTGAATTCATTAAACATCCTTGATAACACGGATAAACAAATATGTTATGGTTGGTGACTGTACCTTACATAGAAATTTCAATTTCTGTGCCATAAAAAAAGAAACACATAAGAATTAGAGGAGGACAAAACGTAACATAAATAAAAAGTAAGGACAGAAAACTTCGCAGAGCATTCAGTATTCCACTATTTATTTATTTTATTCTGTAGTGAACAACGATGAAGAGTTATGCCACAAGTTTTCGTAATAGGTTGGATGATTGTATGAGCAACTCCTTACGCAATTCGCATTGTGCGACGCCTGGTTGTTCTTTTGCTGTTCTAATGGATGGATGAATGCGAAACTTAATTTAAAGTCCTGAGGTGCATGACTCAACGCGCAGCGGGCCGCTCTCACTTTGGGACAGTTAGGCCAAGCACGACCGCCACATTGTGGGCCCTCTAGACACCCCACAGTTGATCCCCGCCATTGGGGCTCTTAATAGCGTTTAACCACTTTTCACCATTAAATTGATCCATGCACTGCAACGAGGGGCAACACCAGAGCATGTCGTCTAAACTAGCGAATTCGTTGCAGTGCCTGCAAGAGCTATTAAAACAAAGGCTGTTTTAAAATGCTTTATTACTCAGATTGACATCATTCCTTTCCCAACGTGAAGCCTGCCTAGGTTCACTGTGCAACAGAGTTCTAGGCACCAGCGTGGCTGAAGGGTAGAACACTGGTCTGCCACGTATAGGTGACCCTGGTTGGAATTGCATGGTGTTCAAAGTGCTTTTCATTTACTTAGTTCTTTTTTATTTTTATTTCGTGCGAAAAGGCTTACGGACACTGGCGGCGGCGAAAGAAAACTACTGCGTCAAAAACGACTTTTGTCATCTCATACTCGCTTTCGCTGTACATACAGAAAGCATGGGAAGGAATGAAGAGCGACAGGAACCTTGAGATATGATGCAGTTTTGTGGAATGTGATGTACGCATTATCGGGCATCGTTCATCACAGCTTGTGTTTCTCAAGAACTGCGTTATGTACGCAAACTGGCAATTGTTGTTATAACGCGCAGAACTTATAGTTAACCAGATCGTTTGCTGTCAGTCATGTTTTGATAGGTTCTCGTGGTGCAGAAAAACAAAGTACGTTCACACTTGGTTACTAAAATGCGCTGTTTCACATTACAGGTTGTGTTCCAACACTTTTCTCATATCAGCTAGATGTTGAGGTACAAGCAGACAAAAGGAGTAGGCAGAAAATATATTTCGAGAGAGGAAGGTGTGGTATTGAAATGTTAAAAATCTGAGTACGTCATTTCAAGTGTGCCAGTTTCATCTAAATTTGAAATATTACTTTGAAACACCCTCAAATTGCTTTATTCATGATTTCAGCGTAGAATTAAAAAAAAAGAACTTACAAAGTAGAAGCACGGGCCTCAGCACTCTACAAACAAGCTATAGATCAACGCAAGAAATACGGGCAACAGTAGTGGAAGGTCGCCGGGCTTGAGACTCTCTCTTTAACGCGTGCTGAGTTAAGCTCTGTGCATTGTCTCTTTTCAATTCTTAGAAGTTGGCGGGTGTAGGATATTCAAATACAGCGCATAATAATGTTCTCCCAATATTTTACAGCAGCATGAAGTGGCTTAGGTAATGGCGCCGCGAGATGGTCCCGACGTGACACGCATGATCTTACTGCCGTTTTGACATTTAATGAAATATTTATGAGCATGCGATGCCGAGTGCCTTGAACTTTCTCTAAGAACTAAAACACAACTTTATTTGGACCTTCACTGAGGGTGTTCATAATTGTAGGCGTACACACGGAAGAGAAAGGGGCAGACAGCTAGGGGGCCGGCTGCCACCCTTTAATCATTTTAGAACTAATCCTATAGTCTACCTTTCACCTTTACCAAGTATTACTTACCCACGGCTGTTTATTGAGCTGGCTTATAGCCGGCCGAGCGCCCCATAAGATATGCAACAGGTAGAATTACCCCTTATAGCTATGACTAGGCTTATGGTGATAGGGTCGTCTGAGGGTCGGATGTGTAGTACTCGAAGAACTGTCTATTTCCCACATTTTCGCATCAAACGTCGTGGACTAAGTACAAATATATTGTTACGTGGTTTCGGCTGACGGAAACAGGGCATAGTGGGACGCTAAAAGGGTGCCTCATATTGAAGGTGAAGAGGTTGACGTTGTTCGTGAGCTGTGTTGTGGCTGTAGACTGAATACTGTTATTTTCCACGTAACATTTTGGTGGAAGTGCTGGGTGCTCTTCTGACAACGGAGCTACGCAGTAGACGCCTCCTTAAGTCTGCTACCATGGCTCCGGCGGAAGACACGCCTTCGCCACCTACCTCCGCAACGACAGCAACCCGGTACGTCTCCTTAACGCAACCCCGTGACTCCGGTATTTTTACTGGAGAGAACAATGCCAATGTGGACAAGTGGCTCAGTATTTACGAGCACTTGAGCAAGCGATAAGACTGGAGCCCAAACGTTATGCTTGCGAATGTCATATTCTATCTTGACAAGACCCCTCGCATCTGGATTGAGACCCACGAGACTCATCTAGTTCGAGACCCCAAACTGAAGGTGAAGAGGTTGACGTTGTTGGTGAGCTGTGTTGTGACTGCGGACTGTATACTCTTATTTCCACGTAACACTATTAAGAATATTTCGCGTTTTACATGCGGAAACAATGATAGTTGGCGAGGCATGCTGAAGGGTATGGTGTCAAACATTTCGACGCATACGCTGCTTACGCCTTAGCGAACACTGGCATCACACAGTACACTGGCCTCAAGCAATCCACGTCCTTCGAAAATCGATCGCCACGACCGTGATCAAATCCGCGAACTTCGGTTAAGCAGCCGAGCACCGTAACAGCTACGTCACTGCGGAGTACAGGACCAAATACATACCGCTGAGAAGAACCTCATTGTTTTGTTTTACCTTTTGTGCCCATTTCGTTGCTTGAAAGCTTGGTTTATGTGTGCAGCAATTCAGATGATGGCATCTCGTCCATCAACATCTTGTGCCGAGATCGCACTGACAGTTGAGTGGTCAGTACAGCCCTTCACAAGGCTGGCAATACTCAGACTAGGGTAAATTTAATGAACAAGGTTCAAATTATCATCGGTAGCAGGTTTATTCAAGAGGTAATCGTAATGCATTCTTATAATTGTTGAAAAGTAGCTCCGCAGAGGGCGCCACCACCCCACTAAGTGAGCGATTGCCCCTCCCCCTGCGCCGCCTCTGCGTCGGCGCTGCGTCACTACGTGGCAGCAACTGGTAGAGGAAACAAGTCCATGGTTCTCGCTGACAACGATGCCTAACTCAACTACGGTAACATGGGGGCAGTCTATAAAACGCAGCAAAAAGTGGCAGACATGTCGCACACCGAGTTTATGCATCTGCCTAACAGATTCTACTTGTCATGCCATTACCCTAAAATGGCACCCATACAAACTCGACCCATTATCATTCCCGCTGAAAGTGCATATGTTCACTGTGGTGCTGTCACTAAATTTCGACGACTTCTTGTGCGGAAAATGATCCAATTGGAGCTCACATGCCTGCACCGAAAAGTTATTCTGCTCTTGTCTTCATGAAGAAGATCATTTCGTTTTCTCTTGGTGCCAAGCAGTACGCAATGTCCACGTTGTAAGCTTCTACAATTACGCTAAGAAGAGCTATTTAGACTGATGAAGTATTTATTAAAAAGCATGTCAAACTGCTGGATGTTGTCAATCCAGTGTTTTCAGCGCTTCACTAGTCCCCATGGATTGCACACGACCCTTTCCAAAGCCGCAGTTTCCCAGTCGCATGTCTGGATGCTGAGGTCATGTTGGTCAGAGAAATTCCGGTCTTAGTGACTGACTGACTGACTGACTGTACTTCTTTGTACGTGCAGTGCTCTCCTTCTCTCCCCTCTTTCTCTTATAGTCTCCATGCTCTTATCTCCAGTGCACGGTAGCGAAACGAACATTCATCTGGTTAACCTTCCTGACTTTCCACTTATTATGTTTTGGCGCGTAAATTCACGTTTGACAAGCGAGTTGTTAGTTACCCTCGCTCGTCGAAGCTCGTACCAAATAAAATAAGGAAAAATAGAAGAAAAAACAAACCAAAAAAATCCATCTTTCCTGCATACTTTCTCATTGTTTTTGTTGTTTTACTGCAACGCTCTTTCTAGAAATTTCCAGAGTCATGGGCATATGCAAGGGAGAAACGTCCCGAAAGCCGTAGCCGGATTGGGCGCTCAATAGCTAATCTTAGTAGTATCTATCTATCTATCTATCTATCTATCTATCTATCTATCTATCTATCTATCTATCTATCTATCTATCTATCTATCTATCTATCTATCTATCTATCTATCTATCTATCTATCTATCTATCTATCTATCTATCTATCTATCTATCTATCTATCTATCTCAACCATACAGGCAAGGAATGCTGTAGAAAAGATCCTGTACACACCCCTGGTAGCACATGTGTGCATGCGTCTATTAATAATCAACATACTTCGATGTAACCAACTTCAGTCAATGTATGCGTACTCTCTATAGCGTGACTAGCCCTTCAAGCTGTCTTTCTATAGAGGCTCACTCGCCGCCCTTACATTCAGGCTAGCACAGCGTAGGGCACCCGTGAGCGCGTTGTAGCCGTCCGAACGGTCTGTTGCAGCAAGGTCGATATAGGTAGAAGAAGCGCGCACATTGTCAGCAAGAAGGGAACGGTCTCCAATGGGTGCTTCGGGGAAAGTGCTACTGGGTCATGCAGTGTTTGCTTATGTTGACAGCAAACAGCAAGCGGGGGGGCCACAGAGTTTTGCAGCAGCTCGGTCGGCTTCGTTCACCCACAGGCTATACTCTCCGTCGCTTTTCTCCCTCTGTCTCACTCTTTCACACCTGTCACGCTTCGGTGAATATGCTAGGGAAAGAAAAACCCGGGGTGTCGGGGAATTCTAGCCACCACATTTATTAAACTGCTCCCGCGACAGCTGCTAGGACAACGAGCATGTGCATAGAACTGGTATATATGCACCAACGGTGCGTGCATAGTGTACAGCGCTAGGTGTTTTGATCTTTCCCCCTTCACGCAACTTGCTGACATGAAGAGTTCTTGTCCCGAGAGCGAGCTCCGGCTCTACATTTCAGTTTACCTTGCCCTTAGCGATGAATTGATCACAGCAGAGGAAGTTCGGAATTCCGGATGGTGTCGCCGCTCATGGAAATCACGCCGCCTTCTCTCTATAGTCGCTGAATATTTGTTTGTTTCTTTTCCCGTACGTTATCACACCGATTAGTGGTGTATATCAATATTTATTGTGCAATAATGTCGGTATGATATGAGAAGAGAGTATGATAAACATAACTGATAGAATTTTCGGCTTCTTGGGGCCTGAATTCGCTTTGCCGCCAGACGACGTTCTGCAAAAATCAAGTCGTTACGCTTGACCACTTTCGCCTTTTTATGCTCAGCAATTCTAATCGGTGCACGAAGTTCACTACGGTCTATTATTTATTTTAAAGAAAACTGAAACAAAATAATAAACACAGGCACACGTTCGTTCGAAGCCCGCAAGCACGAGGACTAGGCAACTACCCATTTTTCTCATGGTATAGAGGAACGATTGCAGCGCTAGAGTCCAGATTGTGACTTGTATATCCCGACGTCACATGACAACGTAATCACGTGACTTTGTCAAAGGTCGGCCCATTTCTGAAGCAGCGCAACGAAAAAAAAAAAACGGTGCCCCCGGGCCTGGAAATATTGCAAACTACGTTAGTTGCAGGAAGTTTTTCAAAGGTTCAATATATCGACTTAAAAGGCTCAATATATCGACTCGGAAGAAACAGAAGATGGCTTTCTCGCCCCAGTCGACTGAAGCGGATGCATAGCATAACCTGCCTTTTTTTTCTTGTTCTCGTTAACACGATAAGTGTGACATTAATAAAGTCATAGCACAAAATACCATAAAATGGATAATCGGACGTGTACTAAAATAACTAAAAAAGCAAAAATAAAAGGATGACAGCATATCCAAGAAGTGAATGATGACGACTGGGTGAAGCTCCGGAGGGAATCATCGGTAGAACCACGAATCTTCCATGTGTAATTCGCCAAGTTGAACATCGTGTAAAGACACCATGAGAAATACTGTATGTGCATATATAGAAAGCAACTTTTATTTGTTCTTCGAGACGATGGATGGATTGTGATTTCCCTTCATATATGACGGCTTATGGTCTGTGAAATGAAGGGTGAGCGGTTCCTGTGTAGGTTGCATTGGAAAATTTGCAAATATTAGGTCAATGCATGTTCCTCAGATCGTGGTTGGTTTCATATGGTCATACGATATGCATTCATGCGCCCATCCATGCGTCCGTCCATCTGTCCATGAATCTATCCGCGTGTCCGTCCATCCGTCTGTCAGTCTGCTAGTCTGTCTGTCCATCCGTCCATCCATGCGTCCGTCCATGCGTCCGTCCGTGCGTCCATCTGGTGAACACGCCAAGTACCACCATCTCCCATCTCGCATCCCATGTTTGTCTGTCTGTCTGTCTGTCTGTCTGTCTGTCTGTCTGTCTCTCTGTCTGTCTGTCTGTCTGTCTGTCTGTCTGTCTGTCTGTCTGTCTGTCTGTCTGTCTGACTGTCTGTCTGTCGGCCTGTCCGTCCGCCCGTCTGTCCGTCCGTTCATCCGTCCGCACCTGCTCAGTAAGGCATCAAACTAGGCGGTCACAAACCACGACAAGCCAAGAGGGACATATTCACGGCTTTAGGAGCTTCGCTCCTAAAAGACCAGCGCGTTTCCTCTCCGCTTGAATCGTCATTATCAGCAGCTCTCGCGGGCTTTCCTTTTCCCATAGAACATACTTTATTGATCTAAACAGAAAGAAAAAAAGCGCCAGAAGTGTCCATATAGTATTCCTTGCTATGCAATGAGTTACGAGTGTCAGGAAAGCTAATCGTAATGAAAGTAAGGCACCGTCACGTATCCCGAGCAACATTATGGGAAAGGGAGGGTTGGATGAAAAAACTTTCCCAAGTGTCATCGTGTCGAAAACAATCGCTACTATTTTCTTCGTACTTTGTTTCTCTTGTCTGCATCAATCTCCCATCAACCGTAAACTCCATGTGTTCCTTCACCTAATACACAGACCACAGACATGTACAAGAAAAAGAAATGTAATGCGATGCTCATCGGACTGCACGACTCCTCCTCGTCCACACCCCGCCTCGTCAATTATGCGCTCTTTGTAGCGTGAAATAAGAAACATCCGAGTTCTTGCTAGGGATGGGTGGAAGAGGACGGGAGGGTGGAAGGTATCAACATGGCTGATATTTTGTGCCCTTTTTATGGCCAATGGGTGCAGTGATGCTACAGACTGGGTCACGATAACGTTGCGACAGTGCTGTCAGCCACTTTCAAAAGATGCCTTCAGATTAATGGCACTGAAGTATGAAATAAAATTTTAGTTGTCATTTGTATGATGGCTTCTGGTTAGTATGAACATGCGTGCAGTCGTTTTGCGTGTGACTGATGTAACGAGGGGAAAACAACATTAAAGTGATCTTGAATAAACTCGAATTTCTCGTGCCTCGGCTTCACACGCGCAAGTTATAAATATGCAACTGAAGTGAGAGAACCGTAAATTAACGCTTCCTTAGCAGAAATATCAAGATTTGCTCTTGAAATGCTTCTGTCGGAGGAATGCGCAAACGAGCGCACTGCCAGTCATCGTCACGTTCATGATCATCATCAACATTGTCTCTCTATACTCCCTCTTCCGCCCTTCGCCTTTCCTAACGCCGAGTAGCAGGCAAGAACATGGATTCAGGCTGCCGTCTCTGCTTTTCTATAATAATAAACATTTTTATCTCTCTCTGTCTTCTTTCGTGGTAATATGTCGCTTTTTTAGGGAGCAGCATGGTGGCAGTGGATCTGTAAATTCTTCCAGGATGTTTTACATGTTTTGTCGACGCCCTCATTCTACGCTTTCTGCATGACTTCTGATATCTCTACTGAATCAAATGCGTGCTCGTAATAAATAGTGGTTTGGTGTATTTTGAGCATTTTACTATCACCTGATTGTCAATGTGAATGTCGTCGATTGTTGAGTAGCCTGCTCAAAATCCGGATTGATTTTTTGGTTGATTGAATCGTAATGTTGTCTCAATTATGTGAAGAATTACCTATGTAAAAGCTTGTATAAGACGGAGAGCAAGCTGATCGGCCTGTAATTATTCAAGTCCTTGTCCCGATTCTTATGAATTAAGATAATTTTAACATTCTTCCAAGATCCTGCTACACACCCCGTCATGAGGCACTTCATAAACAGGGTGGTTAGGTTTTCTAACACAATATGTCCTCCGTCTTTGAGCAGATCTGATGGTACCTGATCTTCCACCAACTTGACCTCATTTCACTCCCTCCAAAGCTCTCTTGGCTTCTCCTGCAATTACTGGTGAGATGTAATTTGCGTTACTGCTAGTTCGTACATTAGTGTCGTGGCTGTCTCGGCTGGTGAACAGATCTTTTATTAGCATTCTATCTTTATCAAACCAATTACATCTTTAATAATGTCATTTGCACTAACGCATGAACTGATTGATTTATATGTGGGGTTCAATGTCCCAAAACCACTATATGATTATGAGAGACGCTGTAGTGGAGGGCTCCGGAAATTTAGACCGCCTGGGGATCTTTAACGTGCACCCAAATCGGAGCACACGGGCTTACACTAACGCACGAAGTAAGTTTCAATGTTCCTGTACGAATTCTTTTGAAGACCACCAAGTGAATGGGAAAGGAAAGAAAAAGCACTAGTGTAGGGTATGTCAATCGGAGCATGGGTATCGGCACTCCGTGTCCCGACGTCACAACTACAACAGCAAGGTACAGGAATTTAGGCAATGCAAGCTCCACAATTTGGGCGCCATGCTCGCGCGGCAAAGCTGGGCGTTGCTGGGAATATATGCGGCCAGCAAATGTGGCTTTTAGAAGAGTTGCCTCTGTGGCATGTACCAACTTGCCCCGCCGCCAGCAAATGTCCGGCGTCAAGCTACCCTCAGTTCACGAAGGTGGCTTGGCACCAGATATTTGCGGGCGGCGTCAGCAAGGCCACATGCGCGCATGCCATGCTCATTTGGTCCGGATCACTGCTAGCCATCAACAGTTACAGTGTGACGCAGTATACAGATGTCATGCGAGAGCTCAGCGCGTGCTCGCAAGCGTGTCAGCGTTGTGGCGAAAAGAGTGCCGTAGGCCCCGCCGCGGTGGTCTAGTGGCTATGGTACTCGGCTGCTGACCCGCAGGTCACGGGATCGAATCCTGGCTGCGGCGGCTGCATTTCCGATGGAGGCGGAAATGTTGTAGGCCCATTTGCTCAGATTTGGGTGCACGTTAAAGAACCACAGGTGGTCGAAATTTCCGGAGCCCTCCACTACGGCGTCTCTCATAATCATATGGTGGTTTTGGGACGTTAAACCCCACAAATCGATCAATCAATCAATCAATCAATCAATCAATCAATCAATCAAAGAGTGCCATAGATATTCCCAGTTGTGATAAGAGCAGTTTTGCAGCTTTACGTTGCTTTGAAAGCCAGTACATACCAACAAAATATATCGTCAATTCGCTCCAGAATGCCTTTCGTGCACGAAATTATCGTTCTCATTTCTCGTATACAACGGCAGTAATGGACTTCCTATTTGCGGTGAAATTCCTGTGCCCTTGTTTTATCCAGATCTTATTTGTGGTTGAAATGCGGTTTTGGACATCCCTCTAAGACATCACGGCGTTGAGGACCGCGCGTGTTGGCGCGGCGTATAGGAAGGGCGTACTTCGCAAAACTGAAGAGACATGTGGGAAAGAGATTACTCCCTCATTCCTTCCTTATGCGTACCGTCCATATTGCGCAAAAAGCCATGTAGTTTCATGAAGGGTAGCTACGCACGAAAGCAATTACAGTGCCTTTTCTTTTTGTCTGTGTGGAAAACTTGTATTCGTAGCGTGGCGTGTTAACTACTGAATACATTGGTAAAGTAATTTTTTTTCAGGTGGAAGACTTAGATGCCTCAACAAGCTCGGAAATAAATTGTCGTAGTCATGTGACAAGGTAACCATATGATGTAATCATGGAACCACAGAACACCAGTATTTCGGACGTCATCATTAGGTCACTATTGTGTCCCATGCCGCACCATCGTATGACGGCGGCTTCACAAGACACCGTCGCTTGGTAGAAAAAGGGGCATATCCTTGAGGGAGTGTGAAAGCCAGGAAGGGGTGAACAATTTCGGAGGCAATACAAAACCACGTTAGGAGCAAGAAGCTTTGAGAAGTCGTTGCGAGAGGATCAATACATCAACCGAAAAGATCAGGAAGAAGGCTTACTTTTTCTGGTGGTCTTATTCTGACGCATAAGTAAACGTGTTTTTTTTTTCGTACCAGCAAGACCAAGTCTGAGCTATACTCTTCTGGTCGAGACAGATAGTTAGACCAAAATGATCTCAATCGTCAGCAAGGAAAAGGAAAGCTGTCCACTCCCCTTGGTTGCTGCAGAAATAAACATTGATTCTCTATATCTCGCTTCGTCCAGAGCTGGGGTGATTTCTCGTAGTCTGCTTACTCACTTATTAGTTTTAAATATTATCAAATAAGTAACCTATGTATTATGAACGATTATCATTTAATTAGTCTAACATGCCTCCAGTCATAACGTATTAAGAAGCAATTATTAGGACGGCATCAACAGCACAAAGACAATAAGAAAAAAGGAGAGGTTGGCGAGACGCAAGCTCCGCTCTTTGCCTTTACGGTCTCTTTTCCCTGTCATCGATGCGCTGTTGATACGCTGTTAATGAATCGTTACCCATTCACCCGAGCTCCAGCTCTTACAGGCTAGGAAAAACGTTTATGATGTTCAAAAAAACCTGTGTTCGTCAATCGCGTCCTGAATAAAAAATTGTTCTGAGTGCTTTTTCCTGGTGTTGACGGACTGGATAAAAAGAGGTTTTGTAAGCTGCGACCCCATGATTCATCACAATATGTAACCTAAAATACAAATAGTGGTATCCAGATAACCACGTGTTTGTGAGAGCGCAAAGCCCAGATGCGAGAGCTCTGCGCAAACAGCGCTTACTTGCTCTTGTCAGTGCAGGTTGTCATCGCATAACCTTCCTGGATACTTGAATGGGCTAACATCGTTTAATGAGATATCGGTTACTAGTAAATTCAAGTATTTAAAAGGCAGCATATTAGAGAGCTTTAGAATACCCCACGCAAAGATTGTGGACGTAGCGTTAGCGTTCGTCACTCAACGGCAGCCCGCAAGAGGTTAGCGTTCGATGCACGCGCAACGCAAACGCAACACCTTGCGTCACACTGTTATTAAACTCTCTATTGTTGCACCTTCGAAATACAACCCGCTTCGACCACTGGATCTTCGGACCTTTCCACCTGTTGCACCTTACACGTGAAGCAAATCTGTCTGTGTATTATTGATGCCGCGAGATTATAGAAAAAATCAGGCTAATAAAATAAAAAAGAAACACGAAATACTAATTTTTTCAAGTTAGTTGCAATATAATTTATTAAAACTTTGCTACCCTTGTCTCAACGGGCCATCAAACTACTCAGAAGGCGAAAATTATTTATGGTGTTGGCGTTGGGCAGGAGTTTATAACGAACACGTATCCGCTAAAGGAAGTAAAAAAGAGGACAGAGAGGAAAGGCAGGGATGTTAATTAGATGAACCAGTATGCTACTCTACACAAGAGAAAGGAATGAGGCAGTTTTAAAGATGAAGAAAGAGAGAGAGAGAGCACACACTAATTCTCACAACTCACAAATTAAAACGCCATCGGGCTATAACCACCAGTGCAAGTCTGATGACTGCAGCAAATTTAGCATTGCCTTCGTCACCTTCACCCGCAATGACCTCTCAGGACAACACTGAAGAATTGTTTCGGCCGTCACCGCAAAGCAAGTGATTTCCTCTATGCATTGTAGTGAGCAAAGTTGCAGAATATGAGCTGTAGTGTCTTTTTCTTATCACAGTTGTCACAAAAATGGTTGTACGTCATTTAGATACAAAAGAAGGATCACTTCCTCAAGGGCGTACCAACTTTTGCGTGAGTTGTATCTAACTCACTCGCCAGCCTATATATATATATATATATATATATATATATATATATATATATATATATATATATATATATATATATTGACTGCTTATAAATCACGTAAAACATAAGAGAATCAAGTATTTTCGATACGGAATATTGTAGTTTGCCATTGGTTCTTCAGTATTTAAAATTGTCTGTGTGCCATAAAATCGTCTGCTTTTTACATGACGTCATGAAATCCGTGAAATGTCGTGGTGTTCTTTATAGCGCATGTATAATAAACAAGGCATTCATGCGCTGAAAAATATCTAAAACTTTTTTGGGGTAGTCGGAGAGAATCTTCTTCTGAATATTATTCAAGTAGACTAGCCGCTGGCCACATTATCAGCGGCTACTTATCGCAGAGGGCGAAATGAAACAATATAAGTATAACAAAATATATTCACTTGCAGAATCAAGGCATTTAGTAGCTGGTGCGTGCACACATCTCTGAGCTCGTCCTTGTTGAGAGAGAAAGAAAGAGGGAATATATAGAAATAAGCAGCGCTGCGTGTGCGTACTTCTTTGCTGTCCAAGTTGTACTTTGAGCTGCAAAACGTAATTCAAGTTCAATGAAAACCTATGAGCCCCACTCTCAGTTAGGCCTACGTAGTGCTAAAAACTATAGTCCGTCACCTTCTCCTTGGTCCGGTGAATCAAGCTAAGGGGCAAGCTTAAATGTTGAGCTTCCCACTGTGCTAGAGTCCACCGCTTTATTTGTCACCACTTTGAAAGCTATCACTATCGCTCCAAATTACCATAAGCAAGGCGGATCAGGTTTATCAGAGACAAAAGCGGCCCCCTTTTTTCCCGCTTCCAGGTAAGACTAGAACATTGAAGAATAATCGTAACATTCATCAGCTCACAGCAGCTCCGACAAAGCAGCGGGGATAATAATGTTTTGATCAAATAAAATAATTTTCCTGAAGCAGCAGATCATTTGGCCACTCCATAAAAAGTTTGCTCGTTCACATCCTTAACTGCATCAGCCAGTCACTGCAGAAATCAAGCGTGTACAAGTTATGCAATGTTCTTGGGCCCCTGTACAGCGCTGGCATGCTCTGCAATGCTACGGCACAAAGCGCGAACGCACCACTTAGGCGCCCCACACTGCAAAAGCCCACAAGGAAAATCGTCACCGCAAAAGTGTTGGAGAAATTTCACTATATTGTAATATTTCCTCGTAAAACCATAAGTGATTACGGTCACCGGGTAATGGAAAACTTAGCCTTAGTGTTTGCTTTCCTCAGCTTGCAACCAACAGTGACCACTGTCGAAAGTGGGGTGGTAGGGCTCAGCCCCTCTAACTTTTCTTAGTGTGTGTGTGTGGGGGGGGGGGGTGGCTTGCGCGTCTTTTGCCCCCCTGGCTAGTACGCCTATGCACTTCGTGAAATGACTCACCTCTGAGTCATAAACAGCAAAGCAGAGAGGCATCACTGCGGTGAAGTCCAGTAGGTGTCTGTAGAAGTAAAGTGTTCGGGCTGAGATGGTGCTGATTGCGCAGTCAACTTGTTGCATTCCAAGCGGAAAAAGTAATTTCTTGTGCGGTTACTCGAAGTTGGCGAGCAGCGTCGGTCCTTGATAACGGTATCTTCTCAAGCCTATCGCCTTGAAGCTTTTCACCGCTAAAGCTTCTCTAAATGGGAGCCGCAATAGCGGGGATAAACGAATTTAATAATTGAAATGTGTCATTCTCTCATTTTGCTCTAACATCCCATCTAGTTTTTTTTTTAATTTCCTTTTACCACTCGATGAGAAAAAAAAACAGGAAACGTACTTAGCCTCAGGCAGACAAGTAGGTTATTTCTGCTACTGACAAGAGTTGAATCACGTGCGGACGTCACGACTAACTCTGTGCATACCAAAATGCCTGCAAAGAACCAACAGATTGTTTGCATTTTAAGGTGCGTCCGCTTTGCGTGGCGCTGCCACACTTCACAGTCTTGGTTTTTTTTATTTCTTTATTCACATACTGCAGCCCATTAAGGGCTATAGCAGGAATGGGTGAAAAAAAAAATGATGATGGCATTCTGAATACGCGGGATATGTTGTCGTAAAATAAAAAAAAACTTGTATTTTGGTTCAAGAAGTTCGTTAAAAAAAGTCGATCAATCCATATAGTGTCTGCTCGTGGCAACAAAACCACTCAGTTGATGATTACGAAATGGTGTGCACACAATAAAACACTATCGCTACCGTCATTAGACACTAAAACTACGACATGCTTGCGCCACGAGTTCATGCCACATTACGACAGTTTGCATGACTACTTTGCATGCACAGTGTGTCCGTAGAGTTCTTTTTAATAACGTTGGTGCAGTCAAAATAAGCTCAGGCGCTCTCATCCATAACCACCCTAGCACCACCCTCTTTCGCAACCCTTGTGACAGTGGAGCCCGGAGTTACTTATAGTAGCATCTAATACCGAAGATGAACGAGGCGTTACTGTACTAGCGTAGCCAATGCATTGCTATGACAAACTGCCAAGTCTGCCCGCTGACGCTTTCGCTGTGCAAAAGAGTCATCTTTCTTTGTTTTTGCTTAATGCTGACGTGTTCGTTTCTCTAAACACTAAGTACATTGTCCATTTGCGCAAAAACCCGGTAATAATGTGCACGCGTGCCTCCATAATATCCCGCAATCACGGCAGACATCACTGTCCTCGCAAAGCGAAACGCGACATCACTGTCTGTTGCAAAAACGAGACGAGACAGGCGTGGACTGCGTTCAATGAGAATTAACAGCAGAAATCTTCCTTTTTTTATTTTGCTTATTCACGCGCGCGCTCTTTCGTCTCTTGTTTTCTTCTTCTCCTTCTCTTTCGTGAGTTTCAATAGCTTCTGGCCCACATAAAGTTTTGTTCTCCTCATTGAAAACAACCTTCAAGTTGGTAGATATGTTGTACAGGTCTCTGAATGAGTTTTCAATTTGTTTTCAAAAGGCAGGAGCGTATTTTTCCGTCGACTCCCGACTAAACTTTCATGACTTTGGCCAGGTTCTAAAGTGATCTAGAAGTGCGTGAACCAAGCAATACGATGTCTCCCCGGTTCACTCTCGTTTCTTGTTTACTTGCGTTAGCTTGCTCTCAATTCCTTAAGATATTCCTTATTTCATATTTTCCACCAATCTTTCATGATGTTTTGTCACTTTCTCCAGATTTCTTCAATGTTGACTTCGTGTTGATTTTCGTCATTTTTCACCTATTATGGTAGCCGCTGCAATAGGTAGCGGCTTATCTGGTACGCTGTGTACATAGGTTAACGCCCTGTTGTTAAGCACTGCTTAAACTTCAGTGGTTAATTTTTCCATCTATTCCCTGGTTAGCAGTCTCTTTCCGATGACTTTCCTCATTGGTGATTTCATGCTTTGTATTATCCTTTGAGAGAAGCCTCCCCACCAAGGCGCTTGTTCGGAGATAAACTTCCACTTTATTTTATCTCTTTGGTTAGCTGATTCAGAGACTTCTTCTAACTCCTTTAGCATACGATTGATTTCTCTGTTGGCTTTCTTGAACGTCCTTGCGTTGTCACTATATATTGTGCGACATAAGCTTCTTCTCGCTGTAAATCTTCTGAATGTATGTAAGAATGCTTCTGTTTTACAGTTGTCGACAACTTCGAGATGTACAGCTCTTGTTCTTGTACACACGATAACTGCGATGTGCAGTTTTGTCATGCCTTTCCCGGAGTCTTTTATAAGCAACGGGCCTTTAAAATCTACACCAGTCACTTCAAATGGTTGTCGGTGTTTTACTCTGTCAGCAGGCAGGGGTGCTGTGTCTTGCTTAATTGGTTTAGCGTCAAATCATTGGCACTTTAAACATCCATGAGTAAGCTTGTTCACCAGCTGACTTCCTTGGATTATCTAATATTTCGTTCTCAGCTGCGACAGTGTTGCACCGACTCCTCCATGCAGCGCGAGTTGTTGCACATGTCGCACTAGCAGCTTTGTAGCAGCCGTCCACTTTGGTAGCACAATGGGATGTTTTTCATTGTATGTCAGTCGACTTTGAGACAGACAATTCTTGTGCCTTATTAGTCCTTGTTCATCTTCAAATCTTCAAAACTTCCCTACCACAAACAAACATCTTTGTTGTCTTCGTCGAATTGATCTTGTTGAGGATAATATGTTCCCGTATCTTTCGTTGCTCCAATTTTATTATTGCCGTCTCTGCATATTTTAGTTCATCAAAACTCAGATCACCGATTATCCGCTTCTTTCTTATAATCTGTATGTATCTCAGAACCCAAGCTGTCACTCTGAGCAATCTTATGCAGGTTCCATACTTCTCTGCGTCGATCACGACAGGAATTGACGTGTATGTGTTGGTTGCATAACATTCACAACTCTCAGTGTCTTTTTCCGTTTCCGTCTGCCCTGTGGTCTTGTTTTCCGTAACATGTGACTTTGGACCAAGCCACCGTAGGTCACCTCTGGTCATGAGATCAGCTTGGTTCTCTTCACTTGCAATGTATTTCCATTCTCATAGCTTCGTTTTCTTTTTTATCTCCTTCACCCTATTCTCTACACATGTGTCTGGTTTTTTCTTTCCGTGTAGCCAACTAAGAACAATGGTCGAGTTCGTTCACTATCTTGTAGCATTTATATTCCTTACAAATCCGCTTCTGATGTATTTCGAAATGCGTGCAGACAGCAACGCAGCCATCAACTCAAGCCGTGGTAACGAGATTTAATTCATCGGCACAATTCTTTCTTCTGCAATTAGTAATTCAGCCTCCTTTTCTTTGTCGTAGTGATTTATCAAATAGGCCACTGTTCCATATACATATGAACTTGTATCTAAAAACAAGTGAAGTTTCAATATGCTTCCTCTTTTGTCTTACATCAAACCATCGTGAAACACTGAACTCTTGAATCGATTCCAGCTCTTTAATTCATCTTCTCCAAGTCTCCGTTTCATCATCTGGCAGTGAGTTGTCCCAAGACGTCCCTTTCCTCCACATGTTTTGTATTTCTCGCTTGGCTGTTACCGTAAATGGAGTAAAGAGTCCCAGAAGATCGTACACTGTAGCAGTGAGCTGTAACATTTGGCTCTTCATTAGCGCACCCTTGGTATTGATGTTTTTTATGTCAAACGATGGTAGGTACAGCCTACTTTCCTTGAAGTTCCATCTGATGCCAAGTACCTTTATTTCGGTAGAAGCCCCGAAGCTTGCGTTTTCCTCTTTCTTTATGTTTGTTATAATCCAGGCTCATCTGTGTTGAACATTTGAGAGTCATTGACGCCTCTTGAGAAATCTCCTTCGATTTCAAGTAAACTTTTTCGGCTTCCATGGGTGATTCGGCTTCCATAATTATGTCATCGAGATAGATATTTCTCCACAGCTGTCTTGTTTATTCGTCTCCGGAAATTTCTCCTCCAATTTGCTGAGGTGGTGCTGTAATGTTGATGCGAGGAAGAAATACTGGAGGATGAGCCAAACGTCACTTTTGACATTTTCCATGTTACGATCTCCGCATCGCTTCCACTCTGAATTCTATCCCACCAAAGGAAACTGCAGCGCGTATCGGTCTTCCTCGATTGCTGAAATCTGTAAGAATGCCTTCCCAATATTAGCTGTCATTTCAATGCGATGGTGTCCGAAGTTAATCAGCATGTGCACAAGATACCAATTGACATTTCGTACCGTTTCGAAGTTATCATTTAGAGATCACTCTTGTGGATGATGATGACAGATCAAATACTATTCTTATCTTTGTTGTTTGGCAGTCTTCCTTGATGACGGCTTGATTCGGCATGTAGTAGCAGTGTGTCATCGGTGCCCTTTTCCTCGGCCACTTCTGCCACTCCACTAGTCAAGTACTCTCTGATGGCATTCTCGTAACATCGCAATACACTTTCGTCTTTCCGTAACCTTCGAGTGAGTTGCTTCAATCTGGTCATTGCGGCACCCTTGTTTTCATCAAGCTCCACGGTATCGTTCCATGGAAGTCGTACTGAGTATCTTTTCTCTTCACACTTTAGGTTCTTGCTAAAATACTCCATCACACTCTCTTCTTTCATTGCGTCTTGCTGAGTGCCCTTTATGCCGATGGTTTCTATGTCCCAGAAATGCCTTAGCTCGGTCTCTATATCCGACTTGTCCACTTTATCGTGAAGTACAATAACGGTTGACCGTTTCACTAACGTTGCCGCTAACTTAGTTTTACCCTGCACCGTACAACTAAATATCGTCTCTGTTGCTGTCAGCTTCTCTTCCAGTTTTCGGATGCCTTTGGTCATTACTTGCCCGTACTGGTCTGATTTAACAAGGATTCTGATTTCTCGGAAGTTTATGCTTGTATATAAACCGTCAGCCAACTTTAATCTGTCGTCTTCATACTTCTCCTTCAGTGAAACTGGCAAGAGCGGTATTCTTTTTTTTGATACAATGTCAACCTCAAACCTCTTCGCCACTATATGCGCTTCTAAGTTTGACTTCAACTGAATGCATAGTCTTTTCCTCTTGTCCTTCTCCGAAAGAGCCTATGGTCAGTCTTTCTTTTCTATTGACCGTGCAACCAGGCTTCTTGACAAGCTCTTAAAGACGTATGTTCTTTGGCTGCCAGTGTCCAACAGAACCCGACAATAGCACGACTTGTTTGTACCTTCTGCTCTTTCCATTGCAGTCTACAGGAAAATGCTCGACAATATATTCGTACATCGATGAATTGACCCTTGTTCTTCCTGATTTTTATTTTTACCTTGAATGGTTGCTGTGCCCTGCGCTGTGAGTCCTTTTCCCCGGCACATAGACGTTACGTGCCTCTTCCCGCATATGTTGCATCTTATGCTTGCTTTGCATTTTTTGGCAGTATGTCGGGGCCTCGTGCAATGGTAGCATCTTTGAGACGCTTTTAGCTTCATTTTTCTTCTCTTCATATGCCATATTTTTTCTGCAGTCATCAGAATAGTAGGTATTAGTCTCACAAAAAATGCCGAACTTTGTCATGGTGCTTTGAAAAGTAACCGTTATATATTTGGGCATCCTATATAATGACGCATTAAATTGGAGAAGTCACATTGATGATGTGTACTCCAAGGCAACAAGGGCCATGGGGTGGCTACGGAAGCTCGGAAAAAAGCGGGTTTAGAAGAGATGTGCTAATAATGATATATAAACTTTATGTGCAGCCTAATATGGAATTCGGATGTGTATCATTTTCTGGCAATGCGTCTGATAAAAAAAGAGACCCCTAATACTGCTGGAAAGAGAAGCGTTGCGTTTGTGTCTGGGTCTACCAAAATTTGTTGCAAATAACGTGTTGTATATGGAAGCTCGCCTACCTTCTCCGCTAAATAGGTTTAAAATTCTTACTGTGCAAGCATTTCTTAAAGATATACAGTTCACACCAAAGACTCAAATTTTACGCTTTCATTCAAGAACCGGGTTTATTTTTCGAAACACATTGGTCGCGACTACACACCCCGCAAATAAAATTAGCACAAGCGCTACTAGAGCAACTGAATGTAAAAATTAAACATATTGGTCCATTACACAATCTAAAGTCAATGCTTAGCATACAATTTGATGATATATTTCCTCATAACGCAAAACAATTGGCACATACATACCTAAATGACCAGTTAGCATATTATCTAGCTCACCTAGAGATAAGCAATATCATTGCGACTGATGCATTTTTGTCAAAATAAAAGGCTGGGGTTGGCACCGTCTCACCTTCTTTTGACTGGTCTTTTTTGATTCGACTCCCAGATTATACCCCTGTATTCATTGCAGAATTACTGGCTATTGTTCTTGTCCTACGCAAATTGCCCTCCAGCGAATCATTAGCAGTTATCATTACAGATTCGTTATCAGTATGTAATGCACATTCTGCGGCAATAAAATGCAGAGCTGATGAATACGTTTCGGCATTTAGTACCGAAAACCGTAAAAAAACTGCATTTGCTACGGGTACCAGGCCACCGCGGATTATATTTGAACGAAATGGCGGACTCTTTAGCAGCAGTATCCCAGGTGGGCCCATCACCCCAGTTTTGCGAGATACGGCTTACGTGACAGCGCTAAGGTTCCGAAATGCCTGTCTGCAAAGGGGAAAAGGTAATTTGGATAAATTCAAAGATTTCGAGCATTTGACGTGTTGCTGCAATAAACAGTGGTGTGTATCTCGCCAGTTAGAGGTCACTTATACCAGATTGCGCTGTGCAGTTCCACAACTAAATTATTACTTTAACAAAGCTCGACTCAAGGCGTCACCGCAATGCATTTGGTGCAACTGAATAGAAACAATTGAACATTTCTTTTTATTCTGTCATCATTATTCTTATCAGAGAAAAATCGTTTAGCAGCCCCATTACAAAAGGTAGGAACACAAGTAAATCTACCATTGATTTATCACTTGGCGGAACTTCCTTTGGTTACTGCCACAGGCATATATGCTCCAGTGTGTTTGATTACATCAATGCAACTAAAAGATTACCATGCTAGTGAACCCTAACGTTTTCAGATCTTTACGTTACAATTCGTAGCTACGTCTGCCAAAAACAAGAGATGGTTTGACCTCTTCCTCAGCAAACATTTTTATTTATTCGTAGTATTATTTCTAAACTACTTTTCAGATTGGCTTTTTTGTTTTAGTTTCATTTAAGTATCCTGCCGTCCGGTTCATAGCTCATCCCCCTCTGTGGGTGAGTGCCATCCATCGTAGGTCATAATCATCATCATCATCATCATCATCATTACCGTTCTTATCTCTTGCCTACTGTCAAATTAGTCGCCATGGCTTTCCTTGTGCTCTACGAATTACCCTCTGCACTCAACTTGGTCTTATATATATTTCATCAAGCGCTTCAGAGTTTCTCCATGATCTTTAGTTGCATTCTCATCTTGATCTGAAAATCTGCCGGCCGATTCTCTTTGTTTCAGTTGGAACCCCACGTGCATCTCCGCGGGTAATGATCTTTTCAATACTGGTAGTAGCATCGATGCATATGACTCGGTTTTCACGCCTAAGTATTCTAGCCCACGTGTGTGCACTTGTACCTTGTCTGACAGTCTTCTCAATCCTTCATAGCCACTGCAGCTTGCTACTGTACTCAAGTTAGTTAGCTCTTTCATGTGCATTTCTATAAGCGGTTCGTCTTTCCGGTATCGCTGCTTGAGCATGTCGATAGCTTTCACATAATTACTGTCTGAATATTGAAGTACCTCCATGACAGCTGCCGCTCAGTCGGTTAGTGATGACAGAAGTTTCGTGAATTTTGATTCTCGTTTAATTCTGTTCTTCCGTGAACGGCCGATTCAAACTGATGCCAGAATCTCTGCCACTTCCTCATGTCACCATTGAACTTCATTAATTCTACCTTTGGTAGCTTTACTGGATTTGCTTGCGGCGCTTGCCTGGCATTGTCATTTGAAGGGACCTGTAACCTCACTGGCTTGCGCCGTTCTTGTCGACAAAGGTAGGCATTTATGTTATGCAGAATGCTAATCGTCCTTAGCTTGTACTCAGTGGTCCTCGCAAACTCAACATCGGCTGTTTCCGGCGTTATGAAGTGTTCCATTTGTTCGTTAACTGTCTCTAACATGTCGGCGATGCCTCTAATCTGGCTGGCTATCAGTGATATTTCCATAGGGTCTTCATTCTCATGAAGCTCATTTTCTGCTTCTATTACTAAGAGGGTTATTTGCGTCTTCGGCGTTTTTCTTTTCTTCGAAATTACGTCCCTGTTCATTTTGAATAGTTGAGAAAACGGCTGGTCGCTCACAGATTTCAGCGGCGAATCTTTACCCGTGGCTGTGTCGTCTTCCGTGTCTGTGCCGCTCTCTCAGATTGCTATGTCCTGTCTCGCTGCCGTCGGTTCACCTCCTCGTCGTCCGTCCTGTGTGGCCTGTCTTTCGTCCTGGTATTCCGTGGCCAGTAAGAAGAGGAGAAGCCGCTATCATAGTCACGGCACGATGTCGCAGAAACGAGACGAAGCAAGCGTGGACTGCATTTGATGAGAACAAACAGCAAGAATCTTTCTTTATATATTTTTATTTCAAATGCTAATGTAATGTAATTCACTTTGAAAGTGAGTACATGATCATGGCGAAAGCCATGAAGGCCAGCGTCCAGCCGGCCGTCACTCCCGCAGCCCGCACAACATGCACGTTGTCGTACGTATAGTTCCTCAGCATGACGCCGCGCATAGCATGTGCTGGAAGGGCCTGCGGTACGGCCCAGCTGAAGGGACGAAGTACCTTCGGGGCGCCCTCGACGGGCCATAGCACACCTCCCATGAGAAGTGCTGGATAGAGGGCGGCCATCGAGAGCAGCAGGGCCGTCGCCTCGTCCTTAGATATCGACGAAGTCAAAAACCCGAAGTTCATGCCACAGAGTGCCATCAGCACTGGTATAAAGAAGGCCGCGCAAAGGCTTCCGCGCACAGGAGTGTCGAAGACGCTGACGAACACCACGAGCATGAGTACCGTCTGCATGTACGCCATGGACATCTGAACCACCGCATGGCTTGTGATCACCTCCACCGGTGTCACGCCGGCTACGATGGATCGTCCACGGATTCCTTCCTGGTTCTCGGCTACGAGCAACAGCGCCGTCAGAGACATGGACAAGGCAAAGAGCGTAGCGACTATGAGGCCAGGGCTCATGAACTCTCGGAAGGTGAAGTCGAAGGCCTGGTAGAAAGGGTCCGTAAACCGTATTGTTTGAAGGGAAAAATTCAGGCTGGTCAAGTTGTGGGAGAGCACCTTCAGATACCTGGTGTGTGCTTCCAAAATCTCTAATTGCAACGTGTTCCGGATGGTGTAATCGGTCGCGTCCAGGAAGAAGTTGACCAAGAACCCCTTGGTGTATCCCCTGAGCGATTTTGAGTGCACCCTGAAATTCAACTCCTTCGTGTAGTTTGGTGGTATGTGGATGGTTCCCCAGGCCTCTTCACCAAGCACCGCATCAAAGGCCTGGCGGATATCCGGAAACGGCTTCTGCGTTACGGTCTCACTGGAGATCTCGGCGAGGAAGGCTTTGCTGAATGAGCCGTTCTTGTCTTCGTTGACCACACCCACCGGTAGATAGGAAGGCTTGCCTCCCACGAATAGGCAGAACACGACGCCCACAAAAGACGGCACCACCAGCTGGAACAACACTGTGATAACCTTGCGCATGATCTTGAGCAAGTTCTTGACTACCAACGCCCTCACACGAAGGCAGCTTCGCACTGGTCCCCAGTTGGTCCAAGTGAGCAGTGATTCCGGTATAGGACACGGCTTCACGGGTGACGCAGGGGCCAGCCGAGGGCGCCTCGTCGAGTTCGGCTTCTCGAGCACTGGCCGCGTCTCCTTGACCTTCTTATCAGCGTTCGTCAGCGCCTGTTTTTCAGTGGGCGGCCGAGGAAAGTCTAGTGCTTGGCACACCTTTAGGTAGGACTCAGCCAGGGTAGCCGTGTCATACGTCTGCATGAGTTCGTCCGGTGGCCGCTCACACCAAATTTTGCCATTCTTCATCACACCCACCGTGGCAGCCTCGGCGATTTCCTCGATGAAATGCGTGGTGACGAGCAGTGTCACGCCGTCCACCTTAGATAGCACTAGGAAGTAGCGCCAGATGGCCTCGCGCAGCACCGGGTCCAGACCCACGGTGGGCTCGTCCAGGATGAGGAATGGAGGCTGGTGCATCAGTGCCACAGCCAGGGACACGCGCCGCTGCTGGCCGCCGCTGAGGTGCTCGACAAATCTGTTGGCGGGCAACAGCTGGAAGAAAGAGCAGAGGAAGCTGATCCGCTCATAGATCTTCTCCAAGGGCATACCGAGCAGCTGGCCGAAGAAGTACATGTTCTCGGCTATTGTGAAGTCAGAGTGAAGCGCTAGCTCCTGTGGCATGAATCCGACGGCCGGACCAGGCACCAGTCCTCGGTGCAGCTGCTGACCGAAAATGAGCACCTTGCCCGAGTCCGGCTTGCACAGACCGACCAGGCACTTGAGGAGTGACGTCTTGCCGCAGCCACTGGCACCCAACAAGCCGTAAATGGCTCCCTTGAGGATGGTCATATTGGCCCCGTCGATGACAGGCGGCGAGTTGCGGCTGTAGCAGAGCCTCAGATCGCGCACCAAGACGGCCGCCAGGTTGCTGCCTACGGATGGAGGTCCCATTTCAATGGCGATCGATGGTATTGCGGCACTCGGTTCTCGAGAATGAGGCACCCTCCCACGAAGCGAAAAGGTTACAGAGTAGTTGCACGCTCACGTCGTGCGTTCAGTGACAGTTGCTCAAGCCCTGATACTTACGGGAACACCGCAGAGAGATATGCGAGCGCGCGCTTTTTCGTGCCCCTTGTCTTCTTCTTCTCCTTGTCTTCAGCGAGTTTCAATACTGTCGCTAGAGTGCGCAGACCACTTGTTCAGGCTTCAAGATCTCTACAGCAATGTCACTTCGTCTTTCTATTTCTTGCAGCGTGGAGCATAACTACAGTAACCACTCCAATTTGTAGAGTACAGCTGTCGTTTTATGGTACGCATTCAGTCGGCGCCTCTACTTTAACCTTCCACTACTAACGTGAACACTAAACTGAACCGTTCTTGTTACTTGGTATGCAACTGATTATCATGCTTTTTAGGTTTCATAAAAAGGCGAGAACCGCAGCTTCTGAGAACAGCCACTGTGGTCTGATTACTTTTTTTCCTAGCTGTTGCACCGAGCTTGTAAAATTGTAACTTTCAAAGTTAATATTACGATTTCAGGGGGTCTCGCAACATCTTTCTGAACAATAATGTAATGACTACATCAAAAAAGGATATAGCCTCCCAAATAGGCTGTCACAAAATATTTCAGTTTCTGTCGAGTAAGGTGGAGTCACGGGAATTTGTCGCACGTTCCTAGCATATTCTCTACCCTGACGTATTTCCCAGAGCGCTGAAATCTATGCAGAGCGGAAATGACCGGAGTAGAGAGGAGGTGCCCATCGTAAACGCAAGCACTCTCTTTTTTTTTGTTTTTTGCTTTTGTTTCTTTTTGTTTGTTTTTCTTGGTGCACGGCTTGCTTTAATCATGATCACAAGTGAGCATACAGCACGTGCTGGGATCTCATGGTGGTCTCGATAACAATGCACCTCACGACGCTCAAACAAGCTAATGGCTGTGGACTACGAAGCTGTGGCGTGGTCATTTTTGTTAATACCATCATTTGTAGAGATAAGAGGGAACAATTCCGAACTAAATTTTGAAATGATTGTAAACTTAACGCTACGTGCTTAGTGATAGTTGTCTCGCCTGCTCTCGGCAGCTTCGAGTACCAATCGCAAGCATTTTATTTTCATGCCGAAAAAGCGTGGTGGTGCTCCTTTTAAAGCTTCGGAAGTTTTTTCTCCGTGCATTGTGAATCGTTTAAATACGTCACCGTGGCAGTCCTCATACAGTGAAGGGGGAAAACAATGCATTTGGTGATTGGTGCTTCTGTAAATTAGCTAATTGGTGGAAGGCTCCTAACGGTACAGAGGTGGCCAGTAGCCGTATATTCGGTGCCCAAATCTAGGCATGACTAGGGCCTCTGTCACACTGCCAATCTATCATCATTTACAGCGAATAACATTAGCTGAACAGAAGGTCATTTTGCCTGCCTGCTGCCACAGAACGGAAACACACATCATTTTAGAAGGATGACCAAAACCTTAGCCTTCGGGAGCCGTGACTCGGGGAGAAATGAGAATCTATCAGACATTGCTTGTAACATGATTCTAGTATTGGAAATAAACTTTCTTCACTAAAAAGCGGCTCTAAGATTATAAACGCAGTTGTTTTACACAGCCAATTCAATACAAAACGCAGCCAATTCAATCCAAGATAAATCGCGGCTGACACAACGGCTACAAAAAAAGATAAACATCATCATCAGCATCATTATCATCATCATCATCATCATCATCCTGACTACGTCCACTGCAGGACAAAGGCCTCTACCATGTTCCCCCAGTCAACTCGGTCCTGTGCTTGCGGCTGCCAATTTATACCTGCAAACTTCTGAATCTCATTTGCCCACCTAGCCTTCTGTCTCCCTTCTAAACCGCTTGCCTTCTCTGCGAATCCAGTCAGTTACCCCTGGATGACCAGTGGTTATTCTGTCTACGCGCTATATGCCCGGCCCATGTCCATTTCCTCTTCTTGATTTCAACTATGATATTCGTAACCCCAGTTTGTTCCCTTATCCCCACTGTTCTCTTCTTGTCTCTTGGGGTTACACCTACCTTTTTCCAGAAAGGAGATGGTGGGTGCTAATTCATTTTGGTTATCATTTTGACCCCCATTACACGTGAAATCACATCATCAACACCCGCGATATAGGCAACGACGACAACTGAGCACAACTGAAACAAAGCCGGTGTTCGGGCATCATTTCCGCCGCTGTAGTTCAGAACTTCAGATAAGAATTCATTCAGAATCTATCGCGCATAAATTTCAAAATTTATTGCACACGTGGTCAAATCAATAATTTAGTTAATCTAGCAAAAAAAATGTAGGCGCGAAATATAAGTTACTTGTGCGTAAGTCAATAACCCTCTCTTTAACGGGTTTGGGTGCACGTTAAAGAACCCCAGGTGGTCGAAATTTCCAGAGCCCTCCACACGGTGTCTTTCATAATCATATGGTGTTTTGATACGTTAAACCCCACAAGTCAATCAATAATTCTCTTTAAAAGGTTTCTGGCATCTAGACTACGCAAAATTGAGTGCAAATGTGCTTCGCGAACTCATCAGAAAGATTATATCGTTTTAATCAAATGACATTAGTTTTCCCGAGTCTCAGCAAACGAATTACATCGAGAACAAATGACACTCGCTGTAAATGGCGTCAGATTCAACGTGTCACACGGGTATACGTTTCGGGAAAACTGATCTTTCCAGACATTTGCGAATGTGTCCAGCCTAACTGCCCCATAATTCTATGAGTCCACTTTACAAAAGGATGGACCTCTGAATTCAAGGCTGCTGCCTACCGATGCAGCGGTAATATTCAGCTTTTTTCACAGCGAAAGCTTTTATCACAACCCGGGTCGTCAGCGCCGTAGTTGGCCGCCGCCGCCGGTGTCCGTAACCACTATCACACAAAATCACAGCGAACGAATGGCATTAAGAGCGAATGACATTACCTGAAATTGCCACCAAATAAGAAACCCTAAGGACATTTGGTGACATACTGAGATTAAAGCCGGGGTCCACTGTGTGCCAGCCCAGTACTCTACCAGTGAGCCATGCCGGTACTTGGGATTCGTTCGCAAGCTTCCCTTAGGCAGGCTTGGTGTTGGAAAGGAATCGTGTTAATATGAGTAATAACGTGTTTTAGAACAGCAAAGAAATCAGGCATCACACAATGCGAATCGCGTAACGAGTGGATCGGCCGATTCCCCAACTTATTACAAAAGCTTCTTCTTCATCACCCAATAACTGAGGAACATGCTGATTCTGATGCTGATGACCTTAGATGGATGGCGCTCACCCACAGAGGGGGATGGGCCAAAAACCGGGTGGCAGGATACTTATTCACTTCAGGCGTAATTCTTCATTGTCGTTAGCCACTAAATGGAACACAAAATGCGTTACATGTGTTTAGCGAATACCACGCTTCTCTGAAAAATGGCGAAGGGTAGCCTAATAAATGGCGGCCTACTATGCAAAAATTATGATTAGTAAAGGCGTAGTGGGTACCCAGCAAGTGTGCTTGTAGCATTTACCCGAAGACTGCTTAGAAAAGCCTCTGAAAGACACCTCTTCTTGTTTTCGCGGTGACTGTGCTGCGCCTCTCGCGCAGGCCTGGCTTTTTTCTCTCTCTCTCTCTCTCTCTCTCTGAAACTTTGTCAGGTCTCTGTACGCCTCTCACGATATGTAACTTTTTCTACCTTGTAACACAAACAAGTACATATACTAAATTCCTCTACTGCTTATTCAACGAAAAGTGTATACGTGTAATGGAACAGCTAAATATTCATTCCCCAATATCATTGCGTTCTTCGCCACGCATTTCTTAGGGATCTTTGCAACCGCCTTCACGGAACAAGTAACAAGGGCATCGTACTACGTCTCATAATCTTTGCGGTGTTTACTAAACAGGCTGTTATATGCCGAATACTAAAAGCATGACTTGGCTGTCTAACTACGGCTTCTTTGAAACCATCTGAAATCACAGCTCACGCGTTGAAAGCTATCATCAAATCATCACTCAAGCGTTTTGATGAAGTTACACGTGATTACAACATTATTGCGAAGTCATCTCTCATTCGACTTCTCTTACTCGTGACACAGATACACAGGACAAACAGCAGCGATGGCATAATTGCCGGTGCACAAATGGTCATGCATTTGATCCTCGATTCGAATGGTGGAGAATTTTGTAATGTTGGCGTGAGACGTTCGTCACCCATGCGCTTGAATTGTGGCGCACTTTCAACATACTTGGGCTAATCAAAACTTAATCTGAATTCCTGCTTCGTGGTGTGTTTTGGGATGATAAACCACGTGGCTTCATTGACGAAGAGAAAATGGCCGGGTGTTTGTTGTGCGACATGCAACTTGTATTCCACAAAGAACAGGGAAAGCGCCCCACTACGGTCGTCTAGTGGTTAAGGTACTCGGCTGCTGACCCACAGGTAGCGGGATCAAATCTCGGCTGCGGCGGCTGCATTTCTGATGGAGGCGAAAAAGTTGTAGGCCCGTGTTCTCAGATTCGGGTGCACGTTAAAGAACCTCAGGTGGTGGAAATTTCCGGAGCCCTCCACTACGGCGTCTCTCATAATCATATAGTGTTTTGGGACGTTAAACCCCACCTATCAAGCATTTAATCAGAACAGGGAAAGCGCTTATAGTGGGATACATCGATATTTTGTAAGCCATCAACCAGGAGAACTTTGACCTGCTTGAAAATCTAAGATGTGTTAAATTAAGAATGTATGCGGCAAGTAAAAGAAATGAGTTAAAAGATGGGGGGTGGGGGATCATAAAAACCTAAACACCCGTACGTAAGACCTCGTTTTTCATGGCTTGAGTGAGATTGTCGGCTCTGGCATTGTGATTCGCAGGCAAGAATAGAATAACCCTTAAATTAAATAGCAGGAATAAAGAAAAAAACAAGTTGAACAAGCTGGCACTAAGTTGGATGAAGAAACTGCGCGCTGATTGTGTTGAAAACAGTATTTCGTCATGTTCGTACCATGCAGTATAACACTATGGGAGGGGAGCAGGAGAAGCTCAAGCACTGAATGAAAAAGGAGCTCGTTAGCGTTCAAACTTCTGCTGCATATAAAAGTGGAAGGTTAAAAGTTGACTACGTGGGAATTCCAGTGCTATAGCTTGACGAGGTCATATTGTCAAATAAATATATGGAAGCCCCGTATTCTGAGACAATTGGTTGTCGACGTATCGCCTATGAATTGCTTTCCGTATGCGTTAATTGGCTGTTTTGACAAATTGCGCCCAAGTAGCGGCGTGTCACATTAGGCACGCCTTGATGATGTCATTATTGACGTCTTCAAGGGACGATGTTTTTTATTTCATCACTCGTAGCTGTCGAATGTTCTCGTTTGAGTTGAAGTAAACATTTTTGTTTGACAAAAATTTAGTGCTTTTGTTTTAGTGAACCCGAACGCTGCGCATATTCCAACTTGTTCACTATTTCTGCTAAAGTTCCACAATGTTAACATGCCATAAATAGTTTTTATGCGTCCATTTACAATAGGACAGTTGCACTTTGAAATCATTTACGTCAGCGAACTTTTACAACATATCTAAGTGACTTATCTACCCCCCCCCTTCCCCATGCGGTCCCTACACATGAGCTGTTTTATATGGTGCCTGTCGACCAACGCACGGAACAACAAAAATCTCCCAGGGCCCCTTATGTAATCACTTATCATATAAAGATTGATGGATGAAAAGTCTTTTATTGAAAAAGAGGGAGGCACATGTCCTCTGGGGGGGGGGGGGGGCGGGGGGATACGCGGGATTTTCAAACTATAATGTTTCACAGTGTCATTGGGTTTGCACTTACTCCAGTCACAATCACTTGTACTGACGCGGTGTGTGGTCAGCAATGGCGAAAGTTTTTTCTCGCCATTCAGCCGATGTATTGATCGTGTCCCGCCATCATTCAAAAGCTTTCTATCTCCTAAGGTGCTTTAGTACTGCTCCAAGATCAAAGGCATCTCACCTGACTCCATCACTTTCAATCAGGCTACGATGTCACGCCGTGATACCATCATGTGGCTGCATGTAACGTAAATTCACAGTAACGTCATAATGACTTCACAAATTCTGTCGAGCTGTGACGTATCATGACGTTGAATGGTTACGCCATAGCGAGACGATGATGAATTTTTGCGTCACTCATTCTGGACGCCGCGAAACGCCATCACGGATGGTTGGAGTTCCCCGTTCGATGAGGCGTCTAAGGCGCTCGCCTTAGTGTCTAAAAACAAGAACACATGGCGGCAAAGTTGTCGCGCCACTCTTCAGCGGAAGGTGTAATGCTCGTAGTACCACCGTGAGCCAACCAAGTTCTCGTGTGTGTTTTGGTTGATTGATAGATATCGTGTGAAAGTAAGTAAGGCTATATCAGGAAGGAGGAGGAGGAAGAACGTTTAAGCGGAATCACAGGGAAGTTAGCCAGTTCTCAGACCGGCTGGCTACCCTGTGCTGAGGAAAGGGGTAAGGGGAATAAAAGATGATAAAAATGAATGTT
Source organism: Rhipicephalus microplus (assembly GCF_043290135.1). Classification (NCBI taxonomy): domain Eukaryota; kingdom Metazoa; phylum Arthropoda; class Arachnida; order Ixodida; family Ixodidae; genus Rhipicephalus; species Rhipicephalus microplus. The sequence goes on from NC_134708.1 coordinate 60,041,726, forward strand.
GCGAAGAGAGAGGAAGAAATTACAAAAAATAAAAAATACAAAAATACAATAAAAAGGCTATGTCAGAGATACCGTTGTAGAAGACTGCAGAAAATACCCCCCGTTTTCAGTCATTGAGCGTGCGCTGACATTCAACATCCCACTCAAGCGTTTCACGCGCTTCGAAAGGTGGCCGTCGCGGCAGAGGTCGAACACACGTCATCTAGGCCGCAGCTAAGCACTTTGACCTTACTGAGATGCTGAGTCGGCCTTGATCATCTCGTGTGTTTGCACGTATTCAGCTAACAAGGTAACGACATGCCATCGGCGTAGCATACACACAGGGCCTGGTGCACCTGTTCGCACGCACCATTTCAATGAAAAAGCGCAATGTTTGACGGACCGCTTTAGCCAGAATTCTTTGTTGCTGTATCTCGTTAAGTGACGGCAAGGCACCATCCTTCTGATAGCTATTGGCTTATCCGTTGGATGTCTTGAAGGTAACGCACCAGCAAACAACGTCCTAACGCGCAACGTTTTACGAGTTGTACAGTCGCCCAAATCTTAATTACGCTTCTCAGCACCAGTCTTTTATGCACGTTCGTCAAATGACTGAATTACGTTCTCAATAAATTCAGCGCAAGTGCAACCCACATACAATGTTCCAGTTACAAAACGATTTTTTGCAACTGCATTCGACCACGAGGCGCTAACACACAGCGAATTGATTGCTGTGCAAAATAGCTCAACATTTTGGGTGAGAGTATGTTTTTTCCGCGTCTGCGATTACTGCACACCATTAAATATGAATCGGTACCGTCACAGGATCGATACTTTGAAGTTCGCATGCAACATAAAAACAACACATATTCTGAAAAAGTGCTCCTGTTTCACGACCACAAATGCAGGTAGTAAACAGAAAAAAAAAAGAGGACAGCGTCAGCAGAATTGCGAAGGTAAAATCTACGTAGGCCAGGACTAGAGAAAAATCAAGGAAGCATATGCACGCCGGGTGGATGGGCTGAAGAGCAAATTTGCTGTGACACCCGAACTCCCGCCTTGTCTCGCATGTGATGAGATCACGACCACTTAGGCAAAGGCAGTCAGGTATATCGCATTACTCATTGTGTTTGCCGTTGCGGGCCCGTATCGGGTGTCTGTCTCGGGCCCCATGCCGTCCGCCCGCTTATCCGCCATCAACACAGTCCATCCGAAGAGAAAAGACAGAACGGCGGTTCCTGCTTCTGCGTGCCTGTTTCTGCACGCCGGTGCTCACAGGAGAGCAACGCGGCACCGCAGCGGTCGGTGGTGGTAGTGTCGTCAATGTATATGACGTCAGCGGCTCGCACGCTCACACCAACACAAGGCGGGAAGTGTCGCTGACGTCAGAGACAAAGAGCCGGAAAGACTCGAGGTAATACGAGCGGTGCTCCATCTACGTCGGAAAAAAAACTAGCCCGATGCTTGTTGTATGGGCACCAGTTCGCGGAACACTGTCAGGACGAAGCTTGATATTTTTTTTCTTTTTCACCACTATACCCTAACGAGTTTTTTGAGCGCTCACGTTACTTATTTCTCGGGTAAGACGTTAATATTTCTCGTTTTTTCTGTTGAGTTCGTTTTTCCAGGATGATTCAAAGGTGAGAAATTGAGTGACTGTATGCTGATGTGCCATTTTAAACTATAATAACGTCGGCATATCTATCTATCTATCTATCTTTCTATCTATCTATCTATCCATTCTCTCTCTTTGTATATATATATATATATATATATATATATATATATATATATATATATATATATATATATATATATATATATATATATATATATATATATATATATATTGTATCAGATTGCAGCTTATCAGCGTGACAGTACGTCACACTTATTCTGTCCTCCCTTTGTTCCCTTTCGCTCTTTCATATCGTTTGCTTTAAAAGGGCTCGAAATAAACTGCCAGGCTCTCTTTTGGGTGGCGCAGCTCTAGCCAACATGACAGCCTGTTTCTTTTAGAGACACAATTCATGGTGTCAGAAGTGCCAAAGCCTCGTCAAAATGGAAAACGTCAAGCATCCAGAACAGCTGCGGTTGGCAGGCAACATACGAAGAAATTGGCAAATGTTCAAGAAAAAACTGGAACTTTTCTTCGCGGCGACGCCCACTAAATCACCCAGGACGGATGCCTCCAAGACAGCAATCTTACTCAGCATCGCCGGTGAGGAAGCCCTCGACATCTACAACAACTTCTCGTTCGCAGAAGGTGAGAGCAATGAAGACTACCAGACAGAGTTGCGGAAGTTCGAGGAGTACTGTGTCGACGAGGGGAACGAGGTTTACGAAAGGCATGTTTTTCGCCTTCGCATGCAGAACGAAGGAGAGCCGTTTGAACATTATTTGCGAGAGCTTAAAAAACAGGCGAAACTATGCAGTTTCGGCACGCTAGAATAATTCATGATACGAAATCAGATTGTTTTTGGCACAAAGAACCTGAAGATAAGGGAAAAGATGCTGCGAGAAAAGGGCTTAACCTTACAGAAGGCTGAGCAGATTTGTAAAGCAGCCGAGGTTTCAGCACGACAAACTGCTGCTTGGTCGACTCAAACGTTGCAAGTAGACTACGCCCACAGGGCAGAGCACAACCAAAAAAAATTTCGGTGCCGACAGTTCAACAAGGAGCACGCGCAAAGGCAATGTCCAGCTTATGGAAAGACATGCTTTGCTTGCAACAAGCCGAACCATTTTGCTATATGCTGCAAGCGTCGACCGAGCCGACACATAGGCCAAGTACAAGGAGTTGAGGCAGAGGACGGATTTGACATTTTGGACATCGGTGTCTACGGTGTCAGCCTCGGGGAAAGCGCAGACTGGAGGGTGAGCGGAAAGCAAGGCGGACAGGAAATCAGATTCAAAGTGGACACAGGTTCACAAGTCAACATAATTCTGTGGTCTCTTTTCCGTCGTTTCAAGGCAGCAGCGGACCTGCAGAAAAGTAGTGCAGTTTTGAAGGCTTTCAACGGCAGCGCCATCAAGCATGTCGGATATAGCAGGGAATTGTTGCTACTAAACGACGCGACGCATGCTGTGACCTTCTTCGTAGTCGAAAAAGGTCGCCAGGCCATATTAGGGCTGCACGCATGTAAGCAATTTGGGATTGTCCCGAAATCTGTGAATTCGGCAAGGTGGAGCGAGCCGGAACCCGAGAAGGCCTTTCCAGCCTTATTTCAGGGTACGGGCTGTGTCGGAAGGCGATACTGGATGATCCTGCTGGAGGATGGTGTTCCAGTCGTGCACCCAGCCCGACGGGTACCCTTGGCCCTGAGAGAGCCTCTTCGACAAGAACAGGAACGCATGGAAACGGCCTCCATTATCAAGAAAGTGGACGAACTGACAGAATGGGTGAGCCCTTTGGTTATTACGCGTAAGATGGGGCCCTTCGTGTATGCAAGGATCTGAGGGAAATAAACAAGAACATAAAGCATGAGCACTATCCTATGCCAACAAGGGAAGAGATTGAGGCAAAGCTGTCAGGTGCAACATGTTTTTCGCGCCTAGACGCCAAGGCAGGTTTCCATCAAATTCCATTGGACGCAGCTACAACACGAGTGTGCACTTTTGCGACGCCGTTCGGGCGTTACCGCTTCTTGCGACTTCCGTTCGGAATTTCGTCCGCAAGCGATGTTTTCCAGAAAACGCTAACACAAATATTTGAAGGATTGGCAGGTGTACGCAGATACTTAGACGACATTTTAGTGTGGGGCGTCAGCAAGGATCAGAATATTGAACGCTTGCAGGCCGTGCTGAAGCGGGCACAAAAAGCGGGCCTGACTTTTAACCTGCAGAAATGCGTTTTTGGCGTGAAAGAAATTGAGTTCCTGGGTGACGTAATAAGTGAGCAGGGAATAGCTCCGAGTCGCAACCTGGTTGAAAGCGTCCGTTCACTGCCTACACCTACAGATAGGCACACCATGCGCAGAATGATGGGCGCGGTCAACTATTTTCGCAAATATGTGCCGTCGTTGAGTGATAAGATAATCTTGCTGCGTGGCCTTGTGAAAGAAAACGTCGCGTTTGAATGGACCACAGCGCATCAGCGGGAATGGGAAGCAGTGTGCAACGCGTTAACAAACCCACCGTTACTCGCGCTCTTTGACGAGAAGGACACTAAGATCACTGCGGACGCTTCGGGGACCGGTTTAGGCGCGGCCCTGCTGCAGAAACATGGCATTGACTAGCGCCCAGTGACGTATGCATTAAGAACATTAACCGATTGCGAGACCCGTTACTCGCAAATTGAAAAGGAAACGCTCGGTATAGTGTTTGCAAGCGAGAAATTTTATCATTTCGTTTATGGTCGAAAGGTATGGATCGAAACTGACCATAGGCCCCTGCTTGCCATTTCTCAAAAGGGCATTGGAGACGTGCCACCACGATTGCAGCGTTTTTCATCAGGCTTTTACAATATGATTATACTTTGCAGTTCGTGCCTGGCAAGGAGCTGGTTCTGGCCGACATGCTGTCGCGTGCACCTATACCATTAGTCATCGAGTGCCTTCACAGACGTCGACATCCATGCGACAGAGGTCGTCTCCGGCATCGTAAGCACGCCCATGAAAGTACGTCTGGAAAAGGAAACAAGGAACGACACGTATTTGAGCGAGGTGAGAGAACGAATCTCACGGGGTGACTCCGTCGAAGGTGAACTCAAGCCCTTTGCCGGAGAACTGTCAGTGGTAGAAGGTACACTTCTGAAGGGATGCAAAGTGGTCATATCCAAAGCCATGAGAGCAGAAATTCTTCGACGAATTCACGATGGACACCTCGGACTAAATAAATGCAAGGCGAGAGCATGCAGGTTGGTATTTTGGCCTGGACTCAGCAGTGCCATTGACACCTTCATTCGGGGGTGCAGTACTTGCCAGAGGTATGCATACAAGCAGCCGAGTGAGCCCTTCTCATGAAGCCAACCCCGGACAGGCCATGGCACCGAGTGGGAATTGACATTTTTCAGTTCGGGGGAGCCTCCTATGTCATTGTATACGATGCCCACTCCGATTTCCCTGACGTAGAGAAGCTAAGAAGCACAACGGCCAAAGAAGTCATAGATAAAATATCGGCCATCTTCTCACGCTACAGCATCCCGGTTCATGTATGTACTGACAATTGGCCCCAGTTTGGATCACAAGAGTTCCGAGAGTTCGCGCAAAGATATGACTTTCAGAACATCACATCGAGTCCAGAATTCCCTCGGTCAAATGGACTGGCAGAAAAGGGGGTTCAGATTGTTGAGCACATCCTAAAGAAGACCAAGGACTCCAACGGTGACTTTTGGTTGGGGCTTTTAGCCTATCGTTCACCCCCACTAGAACATGGTCGCTCTCCAGGTGAACCACTGCAAGGCCGGCACCTTCGCACGACCCTTCCCGAGTACCAAGGCGATCCCGGAACTACAGTGGAAAAGCGTCGCCAGTCTTCGAACGGAAAGGCACTACCACCACTCGGAAGTGGAACTGCAGTACGCATTCATAATGAACACTGGTCACGCACAGCGACAGTAAGCGAGCAAGCCGCACCCCGATCTTACATGGTGAAGACCGAGGACCAGCGGATGCTGAGGCGAAACAGGCAACACCTGCTGCGCATACCCGGAAACGGTACAAGCGAGGATGAAGACCAAGACGCCGACTGCCCTGAAAACATGGTCAATCGGGACAAAAGCCAGGACAGCAATACACCTGGCGAACAAGCGCACGGAGACCAACAAGGCATAGCGGATCCCACAGCTATAATGCAAGGTGCCCACCATAAAGGGGACAATTTCAATTTTTCAAGTGCACGAAAGTCTACCAGGAAATGTGCGGAACCTCGACGATTGCATTACGACAACAACTTTCTTCAAGTTTTCTAAAATGTTTTTTTTAATCAGCACGAGAACATGTATCAGATTGCAGCTTATCAGCGTGACTGTACGTCACACTTATTCTGTCCTCCCTTTGTTCCCTTTCGCTCTTTCATATCGTTTGCTTTAAAAGGGCTCGAAATAAACCACCAGGCTCTCTTTTGGGTGGCGCAGCTCTAGCCAACATGACAGCCTGTTTCTTTTAGAGACACTATATATATATATATATATATATATATATATATATATATATATATATATATATATATATATATATATATATATATATATATATATATATATATATATATATAAAGGGCCTTGCCATTATTACGCAAATCATTCCTCAGCAGGATTAAAAAAAAGATCACCAGGGTTACACCAAGAAAACGTGCTGCATATCGTGTTCCCAGTAAAGTGAAGCAACGGCTACTAAATTCTTGTTACCAAAATTCACTTGCCTTCTGTATTTTTGCATCATTAGGGACATAATTATCTGCCGTATATTCAAATACCCAAATATACATGGTGACTGAAGTATCATTTATGCGCACGATATCAAGTCATCTCTGTAATGTCTAAAATATATCATCATGCACACCAGTGGTAAGCGGTCCCGCATCAGTTTATACCTGAGACATTAAAAGAACAGCTTAGATGAATTGTAATTTACTTGTGCTGGTAAATATTATTACGGACATGTCTATTGATTATCAGAAGGCGAACACGTCACCTCAATGCGGCTTAGCAAATCACTGACAGCCCTATAATTCGGCCCCTTGGGACTAAGGAGAGGTTCAATGTAACCTGCACTCTGGTGGTACAGGGGGGGGGGGGAGTACTGTTTCATAAAGAAAGCGCTACTGTTCATTTTCACGTCATATAAAGCAGTATTACTGAAACAACTGACAAGGAGTTGTACAATATGCATTAATCATTGCCGAAAAGCTGCCGCTGGAACCTGACTTGCTATGCGGTGAAGGTGAGGCAAAGACAGGCGTAGTACTTCTTGTGGCTGTTCAGTTGGAAATTTTATTTCTCTGTTGGAACAAAAAACTATTCTTTCACAACTCACTCATTATCTTACCTACAGTCGGTACTATTCAAAAATGTCAAAGCCATTATTTTACTTGGACCGCTAGATTGCCGAAATAGGGTGAAATATGATTGTAAATGCTGTTTTTATTTCCGAATTGGACGCAATATTTCGGCTATTCTTGCTTCATTTTCTCCGTAGCGTTTTAGTCAGTTAATATAGAAACATAGAAAGAAGGAAATGATAATATATTACTGACTAAAAAATGTGTGATTTCTCGAAAAAAGCACTGACAGTTGGGTGAGTTGGTGTTGTTTCATAGTTATGAACTATGCTACACGAGCAGCATATGTCAATACTTCACCGAAGTGAAAAAAAGCAAATTAAAACTAAGAATAATAAACTATCATAGTCATGAATAAGTATAGCTACCTTGAGACGAACGAAAAAAAAATGTTTCGTAATAAATACTCTATCCAGTCATACTATGCAAAAATATTAAGTGCGACGCAGTATCACTGGGGTACGAAAAGTTTGAAGCACCCTCTAGGCCACACAAATTTTTTGCGAACTGTAACGCCCTATTTACTACTTCTCCCTGTCACATATATCTCGGCATGATCGGAGATTGTCAAAAATTGATCGCGTACGCTTGTTATGAAATAACCCATATATATATATATATATATATATATATATATATATATATATGTATATATATGTATATATTTATATGTATATATATATATATATATATATATATATATATATATATATACATATATATATATATATATATATATATATGTATATATATATATATATATATATATTATCTCCCGTGGGCAGGATAAATATATATATATATATATATATATATATATATATATATATATATATATACATATATATATTGCAAACGAAAACAAGCAAACAACTTTTTTTGTGGTAAATACAATATATGCATTATGGAACACTAATGTTGACCGTCGTCCTACGACGTCAGCACGAATGATGCCAAAAGTCATCATCACAAAATGACGGCAGCAAACAACGTGATCATGACGTCACATACTGACAAAATTTATGACGGTCACGTGACGTCTTGACGCCACATAATTTGACGTCACATGACTTCATCCAATCACATCGTCGCTCGGTAAATGGTGGGCCTATCCTGGACGTTGTGCAAAAGAGGTTTATCTTACCTGTAGTCTTGCAATACCTCCGCTACTGGAAGCAGTGTTAAAGAACGTTAGGCTCGAAAACCTCTCCGGGAGGCAAAGGAAAATAAGACGGCTTTCACCTATCTAACACTTGAACGGACTCAAAACTCATATAACCAATTCTGGGTCAATCCCCCTGAGTGTATACGAGTCATGGTTGAGGCACCATCATCATTATCATCATCATCGTCGTCATTATCTGCCTGTCGTCTTCAGCAAATGCACGAGGAACCCTACGAGTCTTTTTTTTCTGTCATTTGAGTGGTAACCAATGACCTTACCTTAAATTCATTTGTTACAATTTGCCTAGATTTATTCGAGCCATATTACTTGAGGGTGAATGTTAGGGCCTTGAAGCTGCTTATTGATAACCGTCAGATGGTGCGCGTCCCACACGTACTCCGACACATCGCAAACAACGCAGCGCTTCGTTTTTTTCTTGGAGACCTCCAACATAAAAATTTTGGTCTGTCTGTCGGTACAATTGTCTGTTTGTCCGCTCTAAATGGTACCCTAAATGGCATCAAATGATACCCCTAAACGGCGGAACCTATCCGCAGCGCCCACCAATATTGCTCAAGTTTTAGTGTTCATACTTGTGCGATTGTCGATCCGAAACTAATTATTGCGCATATCTGAGGCACGGTAACTACACGTCGATATTTTTTATGTGAGGCTTTATACTAGAGAAGGCATACATAAGTAATTCTAACGACCATAGCATTTACCAAGCTGCGATGACAGTGCAACACGATACTCAAAACGGCAAGTGTTTCCAACGCCTTGCTAAGACGACACGGTGGTGGCACATACCCGTCGCCTTGCGTTCTACACCTTACAGCCGCCAAGACTGGCGCGCACACCGCGCTCTTCATTTTCTAAGATAACTGCCAGATAGCGCTCATGTCTCACGTGTGACGTCACTCGATGCTCTCGGTCGCCTCCGCTGCATGCTCGAGGCACTCTGACGCAGCGCCTCCAGGATACCATTCAACAGTTTTCTTGCGCAGAACATCAAATACACGTTTTTTTTTCACTCTTTCCAGATGCCAGACTATCGTCTTTCGACGAAATTTGCAGTATAACATGCAGATACAGGGCCACTTTTTTTTCCTGCTTCTCATAACTTGTCTTTGTGTAAAGACATCCCGTTTAATTTGCTTCGATTACCCTCGCACAGTGTCCACGTCTATAGACAAACCCGAAGGAACACTGTGAGGAATGCGGGGCCCCTACAGGCCGCTGAAGAGTGAATATTAACAGATCGTACTGATTGCTCATCTGTACGCCTGCTTCGATAGCAACTTCCGGAATCATCTGTTCCTTTTGATCTCCCCGAGTGCGTTCGAGAATACCAACAGTGTGGTCCTACTGAGCAAGGTTCTAATGTGTGCATCTGTTCAATATCGGTATTTTTTCCACCATGAATTGTATTACTCTGTTCTCTTTTATATGGAGGAGTGACGGAAGCTTTGGTTGACAAGTTTGTATATATCATGCATTTGTGTGACGCAGAGTGTATTAAAATATACGAAAAAAAAAACACAGGAAAATGCACTTGGCTCTTGGTTGTCTCTTAAGGAATTCTTTGATTTAGCTTCCGTGGTAGGAAAGGGTGACATTGCCGCTATCGGTACTTCTGGGTATATTTATGCAATATTACATGCGAAAGCCTTGATTTGCGTAATTATTCGAGTACACGAAGATTTTACATAATGAACATTTTTGTTATGGTATGCGAAAATATTCATCTATGGTCTAGATCGTGCCATGCGTCATGCGCTCGCTCGCGATTTGGTTGTATGATATAAATTTAACACAATATTCTTTGTCCGTCGCGGTGAACCAGTCGTGGCGGTGCTCAGCTGCTGACCCAAATGTCGAACGTTCTATCCGGGTCGCATGTTCGATCGCATGTTCGCAGGTCGCATGTTCGAATGACAAATTAAAGTTCGAATACATTGAGCCTTCTTTCTTGTTGGCAGCTTTGATTGCCTCATACATAGCTACAGCGATCTCAGCGAGGGGCTTAAAGGGAGGGCATTGCACAACTATAACTTATATGGCAGGATCGGCTCGTGCTCAGGGTTGAACCTAACGCAATTGTTGCTGACTCAATAGATTGTGCTGATAATCTGGTGTAAAAGCACTGAAATTTGGCCCAGTTTGTGTTTGAAAATCGTGTTTTTCTCTCATTTTCGTGCCTGCTTATGCTTCCTTTTACTACGATGTTCAAGTACAAACTCGCCCAAATTTCAGAGCTTCTGAACTTGATTATAATATTTAGGGTTCTTTCAGGCAATCAAAAGATCATTATTTAGTGTAACTCTGCCTCTCGTATGTTGTTTGCTTACGCGTTCGTGTTACCACTATATTGGCTGCGTCTATCGCTAGGTGGTGCTGGCGCTGTCAACCGCTATGGTCACAGCGCCCCTTTGAACGGGTTAATGGTAAAAGTCATCGACGCGTAGAGAACTCTTTAGGGAAGCACGATTCCTTGTGTATGTTGTACGAGCGCGTCAAAAGACGAAATGCCACATGACGCTTCCCGTGCACACGTCATGATTGTGCGCATCCTAGGCTAGCCAGGACCATATCAACAAATAAAGTGATGGAAGGTCCTTCCACGAAAGCTTAGCCGAAGGACACGCAAGTGTTAAATCACGCTAAAAGACCCCACGAGGCTTACGAGGCTTACAAAGCTGCTCAGTAGTGCACAATCTAAACGAGAATAACTGAACCAATATGAAAAGTACAATAGTGACACCTGTCTGGTATTCCCAAGACAGCCAAATAAATGACAGAGAGCACAATTAGATATCGTTGTGTCCCGTTTCGGCAGCGTAAACGTGTGCACTTCAATTGTGATGGTTCGCTGATTTACTTTCCAGCAGACGACTTTCATTTTTTGTTTCATATTTCTTCATGTATACATTTATTTATTTCATCCACTGAAGCAAGTACAATCATAGGTGAGCTCAAAAAACAGAATAACGAAAAAGAAATAAAGCGATTACGGAAGTATCAAGGTCCTCAGGGTGAACTATTCAAAGTACACACATCGAATTTCCTTTTGGTCTGTTAATACCTTTGGGCCGGAGATGCAGCTATTCATGAGAAACTAAATATAGTGCAGATCAAATCTGATAAAGTGAAAGCGAAATTGAATATTTTTTGTTACGCCAGAGGGATGCATGTCGTTGGGAGTCTTCCAGGCGATACGTCTTACTTGCGTTTCTAACAATGAGATATGGAGGAAAAAGGTCATGAGACATTACTGAATTTCAAAGCATATGTTCGTTTGCGCTTTCAGAATAGCAAACATTTCTCGTTCTCACGACGAGGAAGTCGGCCGCCCTTCACATTAATTGGTGTTGACAGTCTAAGACATTCTAAACACATTTTAGACAGTTCGCAGACTGTCTAAATATTTTTTGGAAGGCCAAACCACACTTTTTGCACAAAGGGAAGCCTAAACTGAATGCCAACAAAAACCAACCTTGAAGAAAGAGAGAAAAAAAAAGGATGAAAGAAAGGCAGAAAAGTTATTAATGATGGAGCCTGATTGGCTACCTTGCACTGGGGAACGCCGATTTTATTGATATGTGAGGTTTCACGTCCCAAGACCACCATATGATTATCAAAGACGCCTTAGTAGAGGGCTCTAGAAATTTAGACCACCTCGGGTTCTTTAACCTGGACCCAAATCTGTGCACACTGGCCTACAGCATTCTCGCCTCCATCGAAAATGCAGCAGCCGCTACCGGAATCTGATCCCGTGACCTGCGGGTGAGCAGTCGAGTACCTTAGCCACTGGACCACCGCGGTGGGGCCCTTGCACTGGGGAAGGGGATAATGGGAATAAAAGGTTAAAGAGAGACAGTGTGAAAAAGACGCTGCTTCTTTTGTTGTAACGGCAGTTCTGTGTCTAACATTACAGACGCCGAGTCCCTCCCATTGGTTATATATGGTTATATATCGCGGAAACTTTTTATCAATCAGTTTAGGAACTTGTTTTTCTGATCGCGTGGTGAATATACTAATGATCTGGGCTCTTTCTTGTGTCTTGATCATTTCCTGTACTTAAAGATAAGCATTAGATGCAGGTCTGTCTGGTTGGTAAGTAAGCTGAGAAAAACTTCTTTATCTCCAACCAATGTAAAACACGTAAAATACGTAAAAGCCCGACGTTTCTAAACCGTCTCGCTTCCTTCCTCACCAAGACTTGTGGTGAAGTTATAGTGGTGTCTTGAAGGCGCTCGCGTGGTAGGTTATGACCCCACGTTTTCACGCGTTTTAATTTTTTTGGACACAAAATAATTTTTCTGAATTTTCTCTACTGTACCACGCATTCCTGCAAATTAACAATTCGGAAGCGGTGAATTTGTGACAGCGATATCATGTCTCTAGTGTGTACTTCAACCACTCCATGCACACTTTTTCGTGCGTGATATTACTGTGGAAGTTTCAATTGTAGATGACAATGTAATTGATAAAGTTGAAAGTTGCTTGTGTGAGTAAAGCTTTGGCATTTTGGCTGCTTTTTGTGTAAATGGTAACATGCTCTAAATCACGAGAAAGTATGTGGTGAAATGTTTTCGATATTTAAATGAACACACTACGGCGTGATAAGGGTATACGTGCAGTAACGCGTGTGTCTTTTCTTATGAACAAGCTGCTTTAAATCACGAAGTCTTTATATAATCTCATGTTCTGATACCTAATGGCAATGTACGCCTGTACCAGCATTATTGCTGCGATATCACCGGTTCTGTTCTGTTCTGTTTTAACTGTTTTGCTGGGGAGAGGTTGAGGTGCCTATTGCCTCGGCTGCTCCATATCACAAAGTTCTGCAGCGAAAAATAAAATGATACAGAACGGTACCCAAAAATAACAATACGGAAAACAAATAAAAAACATAAAAGCATACTGAAACCAGTTCAAATATCAGGCCAATACACAGTTTTCTTCGCGCAGTTCACACAGTCAAAAAATACTTACACGCACACCTTGCTATTCTAATGTCAAAGTCACGGACGGCTATTTTTGGCGAGACCGCGTCACGGCAATTAACGGGCGCCGTACTCCCCGACTGACCGTGAGAAACGGCGGTGCTTGAAAGGGAGCCGAGAAGTGCAAAATGGGGTGCTCTTCTTAGAACGTCGCCGCCGACAGTTAATCCTTTTGTAACTGTGGCGACGTCTGCAAGGCCGTAGAAGGCCGTGGTATACCCCGAACAAGGATTAGACTACAAGACGCCCCGGCTTAGAGCCAAACGTTTGACCATTTCCACGGAGAAAAGCGTGGGAAACGCTCTGGTGGCCAAGCCGTATGACAACAACCCGACAGGTTGTCACTCTCGCTAGTTGACGGCCCTCTCCCAATTAAAAAGGGGGTGGGGTCCAAAATATTTTTGGGGCGGAGTTTCCCATCAATTAAACGCGCATGATTGGACCCAGGTAGAGGTCTCTTGTCCCCAAGGAAGAGAGCGAGGAGACACGAGGGGGATTTAAGCGCAGGATTTTGCCCTGCTAGGCAGACTAGTCGCTGACCAAGATGGTGTAGAAACAGATCAACAAGCATCTCTTCTAGAAGTTTTTAGTGTGGCTCTGTATCGGCTGGCCACCTAAACTTAGCCGTTCGTCTAGTTGTGACGCGATATTAACGTCTGCAACGTAGACATCGGGACTTCGCCTCGAGTTAGCTCAACCTGCTCGAAGTCACCTGCAAGCACTAGCCTCCCGGAGCCACCAGCGTTGCAACACCGCCGACATCGCAGTCGTGCCAGAACTCTTTTCGACTTCTCGCATCCGATCGTCGGGGACACAACGCTGCCGGTCATCACACGTATGCCTTCACCTGTTTATATCTTCGAACTTTCTCCTCTGTAGTTCTGTTGTGTTAGTTTGTGTATATATCTTGCAATAGTTCTCTCTCGTAAGCTGATCTATTGTTTCTGTTATATATTTCTTTAGTTGTATCAAGTGTTGATGCATTTTGTTAGTTGTATTGAAGTGTTGTATTAGATTCCGTGTGCTGCAATATTACTAGAGTAAAGTTGTTTTGTTTTCTCACGTCTCTGATCTCTTCACTGTCTCTGCTTGCGTACGGAACGAACCAACCTGCTGTCATTCCCGTCGCCGACTTCGCGCTGGCGACGCTAGAGTGGCAGCTTGTAACATTCAGCGATATGAACTGTTGTATTGTGAAGCCGGTACACAAGATACATGTGTTTCTAAAGACTGACGTTATTGTCACTGCATTTCCAAGCAGACAAACATTTTTTCAATGTTTTTTCAAGCAGAGGCTTCGCTGTGTGGTAGAACACCTGCTTGCCACGCAAAAGGCCTGCGTTAGAAGCTTAGGCATATGCAGAAATGTTTAGGGAGTTTTAGAATAGCGCACCGCGGGCCCTTGCGGTGCGGTCGCTGCCACTGCGCATGCGTCGTAACGTGAGTTAGCGTTCGCGGCCCGCGAGCAGGAGATCCGAAATAGCGTGCGGTGATCACGGCCCGCATGTGGCCCGCAAACACTGGATTCGAGGCTACGATGTCGCTGCGATCGTGCGTTGCGGCTTTCAGCAGGGCAAAAGCTATTCTAAATCTCATATGGCGCCCGCTACACCCGCAGTGTTTGAAAACGGTATGCTAAAACTACTCTCTTTTCTTATTAAAGACGACAGCATTTCTTGGGGTACTACGACGCAAAAAGTTTGGTCTGTCTGTCTGTACACTTGTCTGTTCGTCGGCCATAACGTTACCATAAACGGCACCACACGATACCCCAAATGGCCAACCCCATCCGCCGCGCCCACCAATATTGCTCAAGTTTCAGCATTGACACTTGTGCGACAGTCAATTAAAAAGCAACTATTGCGCATATCTGGTGCCTCATATATGTGCTGACGTCAAAACATCAATGTTTTGTATGTGTGGCTTTATACTGGAGAAGGCATACATAAGTAATTCTAAGGACCGTGGCGTGTATCACGCTCCGCTGACGATGCAACGTGATGCTCAAAAAGTCAAGTGTTTCCAACGCTTTGCTACGACCACGACCTACTGTACTCCTGACCTGCCTAGACGGCAGGGTTTCTATGGAAGCGCATGCCCCCGCCTTCGTTCAACCGCTCATTATTGGCGGCCCAACCTATAACCTGTTCATCTGCTACTTTATGGTTGTTTTTATGATGCTGGGGTAAGAATGTCAGCCTTTTGTGGTGAACTGCAGGCATATATGTGACTATTTCTGCATTTTGATGGCTGGTCAAGTAAGCTGTTCTGTGCGCGAAACTATTTGTTGCACACTGGGTGACAAACGTGGGAACCCGTAGACTTAGATGATGCAGAACAGCCTATGGGGTGTCGCGTCTTTTTAATTTCTTAAAAAAATCTGAATGGCCTTCAGCATATTTGTGCCTGAATCATTTTATGTGCGCATATTAAGAACGTATTAAAGTGCTCTGTTTGCCAAAATATGACCGCAAACGCTGAAGGTGAAGTCAGCGAACAAGTGCTGACTAGCGCCACGCCGCTCCTGGGTTACAACCCTAATGGCAGAAGGTATGAACTAGAACGTGGGCGCTGGAGAGGAGCTCTCTAGGCAGGTCAGGAATAGAGTAGGTCATGGCTAAGATGAGATGGTGGCGGCACGTGCCCGTAGCTTCGCGTTCTGTACGTTATCGCCTCCAAGACAGGCGCGCACGCCTTCCTTCGTTTTCAAAGATAACTGCCAGATAGTGCTCCTGTCTAACGTGCCTCGATGTGCTCGTTCGCGTTCGCTGCACGAATGAAGACTCTGTCACGCCGTGCCTCCAGAATACGATTCACCGATTTTCTAGTGCAGAACATCAAGTGAACTTTTTGTTCACTCTCGCAAGATTATCGTCTTTCATCGACATTTGCAGTGAAACATGCAGATGCGGGGACATTTCTTTTTCTTTTATTGGCATCCTCCTTGATTTTTAGTCATAGTCAAAATGACAATTTTTCGCTCACAACTAATGACGCCAACACCAGAATTTCTGCAAAACGCGGCAGTCGAATAGATTAGTGCTTCTTTTTTGCCTCAAACAAGCAGTGACTGGAACCACCTTCCTGCCTCCATTGCTGCAATCGAAGAATCTGCCGCCTTCAAAATTGCAGTTATTGATATATTGTTGTCAGACCACTCCTCTCTGTAATGCCCTCGGGCCCTGAGAGTATGAAAATAAATAAATAAATAAATAAATAGTACAGTCCTACGTGAGCTACGAATGAGATTCACGTGGAGAGGCAACGAGTATCTCTCGTTTTGATGTCATGACATAATTAGATCGTGTAATCATAGGCGAGCGCAGATTACTTGATCAGGGGAAATGAGAAGAATTTCCGATCATAGGATCCACATGAAGTGCCGGAGGTGTCCAAGAAGTAGACATGCTATCAGCGGACTCCCCGATACAGGACTAATGATTGATTGATTGAGAGACGCTGTAGTGGATCCAAAAATTTCGACCTCCTGCGGTTCTTTAAAGTGCACCCAAATCTGAGCACACAGGTCTACAGCATTTTTGCCTCCATTGAAAAAGGCAGCCGCTGCAGCCGTGACTCGATCCCGCGACCTGCGGATCAGCAGCTGAGCAGCCACTAGACCACCGTGGCAGGGGCAGATACACGAATAGGGGCAGCATGTCGAGCCGCAGGAACTCACGAGAGCACTAAAATTGCTGTTTTAGGTACAGTAGGGATCCTCAAAACATCTGTTTTAGAACAGGTGAGATGGGCAAGGAGAAAAATTGAACAGTTGCATAAAATGGAGGAGGTGTTACTGACTGTTGTTCTCTATTAGGATACACATTGGTCATCGTATGCTGGAGATGAGCGCCGAGAAAGTAATAGGCTAACAGTTCGCTCGAGGGATTCATTCCTTGGTATAGGATGAAAGAGCAGGGCAAGTAGCCGCCATCCCATTGACATGGAAGAGAAAGCAGAGCCTTCCTAAGAACGCTTATTCATATAGTGCCGCACGCAAGAGCAGCTCTTAGCCACCAGACCAAAAGAGATACGCAAAGCTGACTACAGCGATCACATGATACGCAAAGGTGCCCTGACGACGTGTGCAAAGAATCAAGCACGACCGCGAATAGTACTCGGTTCAAGGTATCTCCGCTCAAAAAGCGGAAAGTTGAAATCCTATGCGTCCTCAAATTTTTGCCTTAGTTCTTCGAGAACGTTTAACCAAATGGTTTCACAGAAGCCGTAGTGGCTGTATAAAATACCTCAAATACGAATGAACGTGGCCAGCTGTATTGGTTAAACGAAGGTAAGACTAGAATTAACCAGCAAATATATTAATTTGTTTAGAAGGAACGTTCCATGATTTATAGTACGGTGTGCGCCACTATGGGAGAGCTTTGACCTTCCCCGGTAAAGCGATAGCTGTGAAAGTGTTAAGAAAGCGTGCTAAATGATTTAGCGTACATCGTACTCAATACTGGGAGAGCAGTTAGCCGTCCCTAAAATCTGTAAAAACTCACCGACAGGCCCTGCGTGCTTTGAGAGTTCCTACGTCTTCGGAACAGCACGCGGAACCTATGGTTTGTCTTGCAACCACCGAATGTGTTCTGGCCACGGATGAATTTTTCACCGAAATTTTCTGTAGGAAAAATTGGTATCAACAGATTGCGAGAACCGCTTGGAAACGTGGTGGTGGTGGTGGTGATGTTGCAGCAGGCGGGGTTAGCCTGGCCTGCATGGCCGGCAATTGTTCCGCCTGAGCCTCTCCTGAATTTGGAAAATATCACCACGTGTCAGACAGCCCAGTTTCTCGCAGGAAGACCAACAAAAGTCGTTGCACGTTCCTCCTAATTGCCGCTGGTCCTTCAGGAAAGATGACGTCATCAACTGTTCGGTGCCTATGACAGCCTTTTCGCAAGGTGCGGATCATCGCTGCTCTTTGCACAATAAACTGTGGGCAAAGCCGAATGAAATGTTCAATATCCCCGATGTCACCACAGAAGGCACAGAACGGGGAAGCGTATCTCCCAGTCTTGAATGACCAGACCGGGGTGTATGCGGAGCCAGTTCTAATGCGGTACAACAGCGTCGCTTCTTCACGAGAAAGTCCATGAATTACACATGCTTGGTGTGCAAATTTGTAGATCGCCTTGAAATGATTGCGTATCACATCTTTGTTGTTCTGGTAAGTCTTGGGAGTTCTTACTTTTGGAAACGATGTACGTGCTTCGCATGCAAGGGCATCAGCCTTTTCACTGCCCTCAATGCCAACGTGGGAAGGGATCTACTGGAAATTTATATTAAAACTCTTGCCATTTAGGTGTTTGATTAGTGCCAGAGATGGCCTGGTGAACTTTTCTTGAGGTAGGCCACGATGCAGTCTTTGTAGCGCCGATTAGAAATCCGTCAGCACTACAACATCTCGTGCAGAAAAGAATCTCAGTTTTCGCAAAGCCGCCGTAATTGCAGCGCTTTCTACCGTTGTGGATGAAACCACGCGATCCAGGCGGCCCGACCATGACACGCCCAGGCAGGGTCTGCAGAAAGCCGCTGCGCAGCTATCCGTCTGTGTGCACACTGATCCGTCGGTGTACACTTGTAGGTGGCTGCGGTACATGGTGCTCAAGTGGTCTAGCACAAGAAATTTTGCTTCCGTGGCTGGAATGGTGCGCTTCGCTGGTAGATTGGGTACGCTGAAGTTGCACGCAACATCCACAAAAGACCATGGCGGGTCCATAGGGCGCCGTTTAGGCAGTTTCAAGCCTAAATATTGAAATGTGTTTAGTGCCGCGTTGAAATGTGAGCCAGTTCTTGCTCTTAGCCGCCGGAGAAGCGCCGTGCCTGCGAAGGACTCGTCCAGTCTTGACAGCTGCGTCAATAAGGCCTGAGACGGCAAAATGCGGAGCGGAAGAGACTCGGCTTCATTGGTGACCTTCGTGTTTGAAGCCGCCTGAGGGATTCCCATCGCCAAGCGAAGACCATTTCTGTGCACTGCCTCTAGGCGTTCGAACTGGCTTGGTGATGGTGCTTTCAGGGGCAGCTGATAAAGAATGCGGCTTGTTATAAGCGCATCATTCAGTTTAAGCATGGACATAGGATTGTTGCCCCAACGGACCCCTGCCATGCGACGAAGAGCGTTGATCCTTTGCACTGATGCAGTC
The DNA here is from genome assembly GCF_043290135.1 of Rhipicephalus microplus. NCBI lineage: Eukaryota > Metazoa > Arthropoda > Arachnida > Ixodida > Ixodidae > Rhipicephalus > Rhipicephalus microplus. The sequence continues at coordinate 60,061,027 of NC_134708.1, forward strand.
ACTATACCATCAACCGCACGTCGCCATAATAGCTTGTTGTCGATGTTAATGCCCAGGAAACGGACACTTGTTGCCCAACGAATTGAGTGGCCTCGAATATTCAGCGACAGACGTGTTGACTTCCGTCGCGCTCTCGGGAAGAGCATGAAGGCCGATTTTTCCGCTGATAAAGATAGGCCAAGTGTCAACAAGTGACGCTCAATGATTGAAATAGCGCTCTGGGCTATCCGGGCCAAACGTTTGTGCTGGTACCCTGAGATCCAAATGCAGATGTCATCGGCATAGATGAATATTTTAACAGCTCTCAGAGCTAAGTGCAGAGTGTCGGGAAGGCAGGCCATGGCAGCGTTAAAAAGCAAGGGAGATAGAACACTTCCTTGTGGGACGCCGAGGGAAACGCGTGTCTCTTCGCTCGTTACAATTTCAAGCTTAACACGGACACAGTGGTCTCTGAGAAATACATGTACGAACTGAAGAGCATATCCCGACATACCCATGGCTTGGAGCCCATTCACGATGCCTGTCTGAAGCACACAATTATATGCATTGGCAAAGTCCATGAAGACAGCGAGTGTCGAGGGTCCGCTGACGCGGTGGTGCTCGATGTGGCTTAATAGGTCCAAAGCTCTGTCTTAGGCACTCAGTCGTGGGCGAAATCCAGTCACACACGATGGCCATCGTCTTCCTTGTTCAAGGTACCAGGTTAATCTTGTACATATTAATCTTTCCATCAACTTAGATACGCATGATGTAAGAGATACCGGTCGATATGACGCGAGGCTCGCAGGATCCTTCCCGGACTTTAGGACTGGCACCACCCATGCTGTCTTCCAAACAAATGGGATCTCTCCCGTGCTCCAGACATGAATAAATATGTCCAAAAGGGCCCTTTTTTGCTCATAAGGTAGATTTGTCAGCATTTAATTGGTGATCATATCGGGACCCACGGCACAGCGGCTTCTTAATTTGCTAAGTGCCATATCCAGCTCTCGGAAGGTGAATGGCGTATCCATCGTGTGAAAAGACTTGGGTGACAGAGGAGTCGCCGCTCCTGGTGATCTGCCAGATATGTACACGTCTGCAAAATCCTCTGCAAGGGTTTGCAAATCTATCCCTTGTTTCAAAGCGAGTGCTTCGAATGGCCTGTGTGTTCGGAACTTCCCAGAAAGACTATTTATTACTGCCCATATCTTTGTCAAGGGCGTAAACGTTGATAAACTCTCACAGAAAGCGGCCCATTGATTTTGTCTTAATTTATTTGTATAGCGACAAATCGCAGCGTTTATCCTGTTATATTCAATTTTCGCAGACGGATTTCCTTTTGTTCTCATTATTTTCCACTCCGCCCGTCTACGTGCTGCGCAGAGGTTCTTCAATTTCAAGTCAGGAGCAGGAAAATGGTCGGGCAGTTTCAGCAATGAAGTTGCTGATCGCTTGCTTTGCAACATATCTGCGAACAGCTCACCAGTGGATTTGTCCAACACTTCTTTGTAGGTGTCCCAACGTGTTACATTGCAGAATTATCGACCAGCAGTTCGAAATCCCAGGATATTGGAGAAGATGGGGATATGGTCGCTGCCCATCTTGTCTGGAGCCGTGGTCGATAATACCAGAAGGTCCTTGGAGTGAAGTACAAGGTCTATTGCACTCCATGAATCTGGTGGCTTGAAAAATGTAGGTTTACCATCGTTCGCCACACATAAGTTGGCAGCATCCGCAGCTGCTAGAAGTTTCTTGCCTCGAAAATCTACACTCTTATCTCCCCAGAGGGGATGGTGCGCGTTAAAAACACCACAGATTATTCGAGGAGCGGGACATCGAGTGCAAAGGTCCTTTAAGAAAGTCTCCATAGAGACCTTTTTTCGTGGGCTTATGTACCCCGATACCACACTCAGTTTTCGGTTTCCAGGCACCCTTGCACAGCAGCGACTTCCAGTGAGTTGGAACAGAGGTTTTGCACTGGTAAGGCGACGTGAGGTATTTCCCGCCTTATGTATATCATTGCGCTTCCATTTCCAAACGACGTCATGCTCGGGTTGCCGTGTCGGGTGTACCCTGGGAGCGTCCTTGCGTTTGGTAGACCGGCTTCGGAGAGGGCTAGAATCGGTATTGGAATGTCGCGCAGGAGAAGGTTGAGTTCGCACAGGCGTTTTAGAAGACCGGCGCAGTTCCATTGCATTATTAAGGGCACTTTTGAAGGACAAAATAGACCAGATGGGCGAGATATTGCCATTATTCTACTGTGTGTTTGTGGAAGCAGAGCGAAATAACACTGACTCTAGAGCCAGGGCTGCTTCCAACATATCCTTCGTTGAACTCGCAGGCATCTTAGCGACGTGTGAACGTAGTGCGGTGAACAAAGCGCGAATAACGTGCTCGAGGTTTTCTTGCTGTTGGCTTCTAGATAGTACTTGAGGTGGGCTCAGTGCATCTGCCGTATCGGCAGGTACCTGCCGTATCGGCGACCGACGGGTACTGCGCAGCCCGCCACGTCGAAAGGTGCTAGAAGAAACGAAACAAGCATCAGGGAAAGCGCCGCCATGACCTCCCAAGGTGTGACACCAGGTCAGAAGCACCAACTGGTTTGCGCAAGCATACCTGACTGCAAGCGACAACACAGCGTTGAATCAGAAGACGAATCAACTGTCGTTGGGGACCACAACGGGGCGAACCTCACAGATCTAGACATGGACGAGGGTGGTTTCTGCCTTGTGCGACACCGCAAAGACAGGACGGTGGACATTCCTGTCTCAATTGCTCCAACATCCGAAGGAGATAACTTGAGGCAAGTGAATCCTATTGACCTATACTCCGAAATTGAAACGATTCTCGGTGGAGCCCCAGTTAAGAGCCGTTTCACAGCACAGGGAGCCCTGCTCTTGGATATAGAGACAGAACACCAAGCTAATATGCTTCTAGAGACCAACACTATCTGTGGCGTTGCCATATCTGCCCGTGTACCACACAGCTACATGAAAAATACGTGAATTATAAAAGGGGCCCCAAGATGGTACTCAGATGAAGAGCTGTTAACCTACCTTAGACCTCAGGGAGTATACCACGCAAGAAGAATTATACGACGAGTCCAAACCTAATTCACCGAATGGGAATCAAGGCGCACTGACTCTGTAGTTCTCACATTCGCTCCCAATTCGGAACGTTCAGAGAAGATCAACCTTGGCTTCACCAGACACGAGTTGGTAGACTACGTAGAGACGCCACCACGCTGTTTTAAATGTCAGCGGTTTGGATATGGTGCTAAGCACTGTCGTGGGGAACAAAGGTGTAAGCGCTGTGGGGGGCCTCATGACTTTAAGACGTGTACAAGTAAAGAAAACTTGTGTGTGCAAACTGTGGCGGCGACCACCCAGCTAGCTACGGCTGATGTCCAGCACGAACAGCTGCGCAGCGAAGAAATAGGACGTTTGTCCTCGGCCCGAAGACTGTGAACGAACCATCGCTCACAAAGAAGACGTCCGGCAGGCCACAACATGGCGGTTCGGATAACGAGTACGCAGGAAATTTTCCGCGCCTAAATCCGACAAGAGCTGGTACTGAGTCAACGCAAGTGCTCAACGCTGGTGAGAAATGTATCACGAAAGAGTCCGCCAAGCGCTCCTACGCTTGGAAACGTAATTATACGTTGGGCGTCCGCTTTTTAACACAATTCTTGATTCAAGCATACGTGCAAAGTAATATTGCAAAGACAATGAGCCGTACAAGCTAATGGCTTGGCAAAAACCCATTTTCGCTCATGACTAAGAAGGAAGGGTGGGTTCCGGCCTTAACTTAGACATGAAATCTGTCCCTGACAATTATGGATTTGCCTTTTACTATCGAATGTGACATATATGTTGTAGGGGCGAAGAATCTTTCGGTCAAGCTTTGTCTCTCCTTCCCCCCTTTTCCGTAGACAAAGTTTGGACGAAGCCCATTATGGGCGCTGTGGTGCCAGCGGTAGCTACCAACGCGTGCTCTCGGCTGCATCCATGTCCTGGCACTGCATTCAAAAACTAAGGTAGTTTCTACGTAAAATGTGACTTATGACTACGCACCAATGTCTGCATTTCAACGAATCTGCCAGCACATTCAAGTATTCTTATTTCTAACTAGCGGCACGAAGATGTGTTTGTACCCACGAGTTGTACCACTGTTGAAAAAATCCCAGCATATCCACGAGCTGAATGATGATGAGTGGGGCGAAGCGCCCGTCGGTTCGTCTACGCTTACGTCCGTGTGTTCGTTCTTGCTTCCGTCCGTCCGTGCTTCCGTTCATTCCTCCGTATATATAACTGTTCGTCCATCCGTGCGTTCGTCCATCCGCGTCCGTCCATCCATGCGTCTGTCCGTATGTCAAACAGACAGACAGATGACGGATGGACGCGGCCAGCGAATGATTCACGGTTTCACCTATAAAGTCCTCCGAAGCTTCGCACCACTCGTCATTGTTATTTCCGTGGATATGCTGGAAGGTGGTTACTACATAATCATCACCAGCCTGACTACGTCCACTGCAGGACATGTATGTAGTGACTGTAGGTTACTATACACATGCATACATACAGGTGATGACCAACCCACGCCTTAAAGGGCTTAGTCTCTAAAACATAAATATAAAACTTTGAGCCAGTTCAGCGGCGTGAAAACGACACAATACATTCGACCCCATTTGCCTGTCTGGCCCCAACTTCACCTAAAGGAGGTGAGCTCGGGTGTATGTGTGGTAGCAAAAAAAGTCTTCAGCCGCAAGAAAAAAAGACGAGCTATTAAGTTGCAGAACAACATGCAAATACTATACGCAAACATGAGCCGATTTCGGCGAAAAGTTCTGCGAAGACCACTAGTGCGACAGGCGCTCAACAATCCGCGCATTCAAAATGATTACATATAGGTAGAGCTTGTCTTGTAAGTCGCACAGTTTAAGCATTTTACAGCGAAAGATGTTATGAGATCACAACTCGGGTCACGCGCAGTTGTCCGCCGCCACCACCACTGGTGTTCGTAACCACATGACACAAAATCAGAAAAAAAAACCTAGCACCAATGACACAGTGGGGCTCTAATCCAGGCCCGCTGGGGGGAAATCCAGCCCAGCATTCACCCACTGAGCCCCACCAGTGCTTGGGGCTTGCTGGCAAACTTGCCTTAGGCAGGCTTGATGTCGGGAAAGCAATCGCGTTAATACGACTGGTAAATCGTTTTGAAAAAGCGAAAGACCAGCCCATTGTCGCAAAATGCTAATAGCGTAACGAGTGGGTCGTCCAATCCTTCAACCCTTTTACAAAAACTTGTTTTTGTTCCCCTATTAACTGGGGCGCATACCCACTTCAGCCGTAATTCTCATTGTCGTCAGCCACTGAATCAAACTGACACAAAATTTCTTGCAGTATTTAGCGGAGATCGCGCTTCTCAGAAGAATGACATAGAAAAATAGTAAAGCGAATGCTGGCCTACTACCCAAACTATTTTATTATTAATGCCATATAGGCATCAAGCAAGGGTGCTTCTTGCCCACTACGAAGCTAAGCAAACTCGACGCATATCAACTCCACCGGAACGTGTGTAGCTTTTATCCCGTTGTAGCTTCGGCCTACGCTGACACTTTTTTGAAGCTTTATTATGTTCGGTCATTTTACACTACATGCACACACACACTCCTCCCATCGCCCAGCCATCGATGATAATCAACTAGAGAAAGAAACTGTGAATATGGCACTGGTGACATCAATACCCCTTTGGGGGGGGAGGGCATATATATCATCGAATTCAAATGCGCGTGTTACTGGCGGGCCTTCATGTGTAGCACTTCTGCAAGTTCTATGACGCCAGGTTTTTCCTGGACGACGAGTTAAGGAACATACGCTTAAAAACCTGGCTGGCACCTCATTTTTTCTCCCCTTGGCAAGTGGTGTTCTTACACTTGGATAACCTATGGTTCTTCCTGCTGGATTCACCCGATCAACCATGTTTATCCGTTTATCCTAGCTTGTGATGGTAAACAATTCATATATCAATTTAAGCGTTATCGCTTTTCCCTTGCGGTGACAGTTCTGAGGCTTCAATGCTTAGTTGACTCGGAGATTATGCGTCACCTTCGTGCGCGGTGCGCCTCGTGCGCTGTATGTTTTTGTTGAATGAGAAAGAGGTTCAAATACACTTTTTTTTTCGAAAAGATTAGAAAAATTCTGAAAGGAATTCAGTGGTATTTCCAAAAGCAAATGAGTGATACGGATGTTCGCTCAATAAGTTCGCTCAAAAGAACAACGTGGGCAGATACAGCAGAACAGTGCACGTATTCTCAAATCAACCTTTATGCTAAATATTGTACACAAAAGCTTAGCAAGTGGTAATACACGACATCATTAGGAAATAGAAAAGACTAACTCTATTTAGGACCATACAATTTCTAAATACGGCCACACGTATCACTATGCTTCATGCTTGGCGTTCATTCTGTGTTATTTTCTTATCTTCCATGAGTCACTGACTGGTGTAGACTGCCCATTGAGCGATTGTCCCAGGAATTTGTTGGTGGTGGACTGGATTTTTCTACCACGACGAACTTCCCATGAACAACGAAGCTTTGCTCACTAAGAAGGGCAGTTTTGTTTTCTTCCGACTGAGTACGTGCTTTACAGTAAAGACCTCCCTCGACGTGATGCCGTCCTGTGGCACAAGCTTCAGACAGGTGTCTTTACCAACCCCTGGCTTTATAGCAAGGTATATGCCCACACCTCGTGACACCAAACTGTAGATAATGCTCACAATCGGCCACGCTTATACACATGACATGAATGTGCCCACAGTGCGCTGACACTTCTCACACAGAAGATACATGGGAGTCCCTTCTGCATACTACTGACTCGCCACAGCAACGCCGGGTAATCTCAAGCGCATTGGAGACCACGGTGTCCCAAAGGATCCCCGCTGACCTCCTCTAAGCAGCGTAACCGGCCTCTCGGCCAGTCCCCTCTTTTTGGAGTAATAAAGCTTTTATCATCATCATCATCATCATCATCATCATCCTCTTTCATCAACCTTAAGTCCATCTTGGGTCTAGTGCTCGCGGTAGTGAAGTGGTTACTGTTTTCATATGCCGACCGAAAAGTCGCGGGTTCTTCGATTTCGTTCTCGGCGGTCGCACTTTAACGGATGCGAAAATCCAGATGCCCGTATACTGTGAGATGCCGGTGCAGGTTAAGAAACACCCGAAGATCAAAATTTTTGGAGCTTTCCATTACAGCGTACCTCATTATCCCGACTTGTTTTCAGCACCTTAAAATCCAGTGATTATTGACTGCCCCGAGCCTTCATGAAAAACGGAATTGCTGGATTGGTGATCTGTAACGCTTCCAAAAATTTGCTGTAATAAATACATTCACATTTTCGCGATGGTGCAACGAGACCAATGCTATCCGAAATCGAACTTCCAACCTCTTATTCATCAACAGAACACAACACGATGAAAGCCAGTAGACTCCCACTGGCGACTCTTCGGCATTCCCTCCTTTGACACACCGACCATCGGAGGACTGTGAATGAGACGTGATTCAAGCAATCAAAGCGAGACCGAGTGGCTACATCACGCTCAGAATCTTCTCGCTCATAAGGTAGAAGACTGGGAAGGTGGCAAGTACAACTCCGTGAGTCTTTTCTTTTTTCTTTCTACTCTCCCCAAACGAAGGCAGTATTTGTATACCACGGGATTTTTTTTCTTTCTAGGCTTCCACAGTGGCGACGATGTCTGTGATTCGGCAGGAGCGAAGGTGAAAGCGAGTGGCGGCAGCGGCCATTCAGACCGCAACGAGATGTCATTTCTGAAAGCCGTGTGTAGATACGCCGCTGACGTGAACCATGCACGCGAAAATCGTCTTTCTACAGTCTCACCGCAGTTCGCTTGTGTTATGTGAGAGACTCGGGAAAAGAATGATCGGCTGGGTGGGTCGAAATGCAGCTAATTCGCAGGGCACGTTTGTATGCATCCTCTAGTAATGGTGGTGGCAGGAAGGTGTGGTTAAAGATGTTTTTACTCTGAGAAATAAGCGCCAGTAGTGGGCGCATTCATCTATAGCGGAACCATTTTTCCAAAGATATGCCAAAAGTAGTCCAGTCTGGCCGATATAAACCTTCACACAGGAGAAAAGATGTTTGTACACAACTTCCTACCCATAGGTGACGTAGGGCTCCGCAAGCTTTTCAATGAAAATTGTATTCAGGATCCAGCGAGAGAACATGATATTTTTATCAAGAATAATCATTGCCCCGCCGTGGTGGTCTAGTGGCTAAGGTACTTGCCTGCTGACCCGCCGGTCACGGGATCGAATCCCGGCTGCGGCGGCTGCATTTCCAATGAAGGCGGAAATGCTGTAGGCCCGTGTGCTCAGACTTGGGTGCACGTTAAAGAACCCCATGTGGTCGAAATTTCGGGAGCCCTCCACTACGGTGCTTCTCATAATCATATGGTGGTTTTGGGACGTTAAACCCCACAAATCAATCAATCGGTCAATCAATCAACCATTCTTGGAAGAACGAAGGAGGTCCTTGAACGAAAAATCCTGCAAGCATAGCACGAAAAAAAGAGAATATCTGTCTTATAAAAACTGGTCCCTCACTGATATGTATACTGAATACTGAAAGTCACGCGTAATTGTTCCTGCATTTCAGTGTTTAGTCAATGCCACAAACCTCGGTAAAAACACAAAACAGCACTTTCTTTAAACGCAAGACGAAGGAAAGGTAAGAAACACACGGCGCTGAACTCGCAACTGGTTTGGTAGAAAAAACGACATCAATATCTTTTATACAAAGTGAGTGTGCATGTCCATTGTCAAAGATTAATCACATGTCAAACCGGAAGGCACAACCTCGAGCGAGCTCTCTAGTCCCCCCTGTTTCACAGGCCCTCTTTTTTTAAAATATGAAGTTTTCTAATGTAACAACTCGTGAGTGATATTTTCGCATACAAGACTGCCTCACGGTTTGACATGCGATTCATCTTTGAAAATGAGGATGCGCAGTCGCCTTGTGAAAAGAAGTACGTTTCGTTTTTCTTTTCCAATAAATCAGTTGAAAGCTCAGCACCGTGTGTCTGTTATCTTTCCTTGGTCTTGTGTTTTAAATAGGCGCTTTTTTACATTTTGACCATTGAACCTCAACAACTCTCTCAATTTGCATGTCTTTGTCGTAAACCTTTTTTGAAAATAGTTTTCTAAACACTCGTGTGCGTTTCTTTTTTCTTTAACCCGAGAAGATATATTTACAATAATGATAAGAATTATATCTGGTGTTTTGCGTCCCAAAACCACGATATGGTGAGGACCGCCGTCGTAGATTCGGAAATTTGGACCATCTGGTTCACCGGACAAGTAAAACAAAAAAGGAAGCAAAGACATCCTGCAGGCCACACGTACTTGGGAATCGACGTTATGCGGGGGGAGGCGACCATGTTGCAATTTTTTATTGAACGACACGTCACGAAATGATGCTAAATATGTGTACAAATGTTGCACGCTGAAGAGTTGAAGAGTTGCAGATGTTTATATTACCATTTATTTGAACTTGCGCAACGATGCCAACTCGAACATGCGTGTTAGCGACCCCAGAAGCTGATATAAAGCGCTGATTCTCGCGAGGATGCTGGTCCTAGACACTGCTACATAAATCAACTTCAGCGCATGGCAACTAACCACAATTCACATTAACCCCAGGTGACGGCTGTATTAAAGCAGAACATATATATTGTTTATAAAATTGGGATGGTAGCACTGCAACCACTATTGACGTTTCACGAATATGAGCGTCTATTTGAAAAGTTTTTCCGCGACCTCGCGTAGCTCGGTGGTAAAACACTTCATTGCCCCGCAGAATGCTTGGGTTGGAGTCCAGCTGGGACCCTGAGATTTATTACTTGCATTCGTTGGGTCGACGCTACCGATGTCGGGTATTTATTTACGCTCGCGCGTCAAAATTGCGCATTTGTCTTCTCGTCGTTCCTGGGTAGATACTAAGTGTCAATCACCTGTGGCACATACCCGCATACCGGCCGCACATACCCACACGTGGGTGTACCACCCGTGTGCCAGTGTCTGACAGTAAGTGTTTGACGATGTACGTGACGGGATTGTGATATTATTCATGTCTTGACTAGCGCGTCATATTCGTCAAACCACCTTACCCTCTCATGCTAATTTTGGTTCACGCCAAGTTAAGGGGGTGACTACGAGAGCACGGCAGCATAAGCGGCTAGATAGATAGATAGATAGATAGATAGATAGATAGATAGATAGATAGATAGATAGATAGATAGATAGATAGATAGATAGATAGATAGATAGATAGATAGATAGATAGATAGATAGATAGATAGATAGATAGATAGATAGATAGATAGATAGATAGATAGATAGATAGATAGATACGTTAAAGTCGCCGAAGTTTGCTAAGAAATGCTTCGCATTTAAAAGTGAAATATTTTTCAGCTGCTCGTTTTCTACTTGCTTCATTAAGAAGCCTTAGTTGGACTACCGCATAAGTTCTGTGGACACAGGTTACAGATAGAGTTAGCTGGTTCACCGCTATGATGTAGAGGTTGCGGGAATCGAGTGCTGATGGAAGCAGAGGCGAGAGTACGCCGTTCTGCTCCAGTGGTCATACACTTTCACAATGCAAGGGCTCGAAGTTTGAACTCATTTATAGCGCAAGCTATTTTTGTACATGCAATACTAAGAAAAACAGCTTGAATTTGAACTTAAGTCCCTGGAAATCCGTCGTCCTCATTTTCTAACCCAAGAGCGAGAGAAGTCTGACTAGAGAGAGAGCATGTGAAAGGCTGTGTGGGTGAGAGAGAAGTGATGTAGAGATGAACATAGCGTAGTGGAGCATTCGCACCAACGCGTATGCGCTCTCGGAAGATAACGAAAAGCCCCGTGCTCTGCTTGCTAAGAGCTTGTGGACCTCTGGTCGGCCGAACGCTTCAGTCACGAGGGTCTTAAAGGAGGACCAGTTGGCGATGGCGGTTTCGCGGTTGGTAAACCAAAGCTTAGCTACGTCTGCCAAGTAAAAGGTAACGTAGGCGAGCTTAGAGTCGTCGTCCCACTTGTTGCTGGCGCTTACGCGTTCGTACAAGGAGAGCCAGTCTTCGACGTCTTGCTCACCACTGCCGCTGAAGATTGGTGGGTCCCGTTGGCAAGTAGCGCCGGGGCAGGTAGATGGGGCAGCCGATGGTGCTGGCTGGGCTGGGACGGGCTGGTTGGCGACTGCGTCAGTCATGTTTCACGGTAGTCTCTCGGGCAACTTGCGAGAGCGGAGCTCCGGGTCTGCTTGGGGACCTCAGCAGCCTCCAACAAATGTGCTGACGTTTATTCGAGCAGAGAAGTCACAACGAGATCACGACGGAAAAGGGGCGTACGGCAAGTTTGACAATAGCGGCACAAGCTCTCGCGCAAGCAGAGCACGGGGCTTTTCATTATATTCCGAAGGCGCATACGCGTTGGCGCGTATGCTCCACTACAATAGTAAAGAAAGGATGGCGATGTAGACAGGATGAACGTGGGCAGAAAAAAGAAGGTCAGGGGCTAAGCGGGGGCCGTGTACAGGGGGACCAGCTGATAGCTCTCCTTGAAAAGCTGAAGGCCCGAATTCGTTCAGATATGCCCGGCTATGGGCAAGCTGAATCAGACGCCACGAGTTACGTTATTTTGACCAGCTTGCGTGAAATTAAGTATGTTCAAGTTGCGCACAACTTTTGAAACTATTAAGAACGAAGTTAACAGAAAACCATCCATGGAAATCGAGATCCATTCACAGTGCATTAATACTAGACAGTGTTATAAAGCAAACGAAGAAAAACAACCTAATGAGCATTTCGAAAGAAGTTGTTGGTGAATAAGGGCCAGACGCAAACCCTAAGCATGAACTCCAACAAATGCTGTTTCTAGTACGCATCCCGCCAGTCAAGAAGTAAATCTTAGACATGACATAGCCACAGCAACTGGGCATAGAAGCCTTCCGAACTTTTTTTTTTCTAAATACCTCTTTAACAACCGATCAAATAGAGTTACCGTAGAGCATTTCGATGTATTTTCGCCAAAAAAAGAACAACCCTTCGTCTCACGACTATAAGGATTGCATCTTAATTTCCCAGGTTTTGTTGAGAACGTGGTAGCGAGGATGACCAGGCACAAAAGCTGCATCAAGACCTTTGGGCGTAACCTGGCTCTGGCTCTCTCATACGAGACACTGTGCCGTGCTTCCTACCAGGCTGCAGAAATTATGTGCCTTTTTCCTCTCCTAACCCCTACCACCACATTCATACACTGGCCAGCTCGAAAGCGGTCAGACAAAAAAAAAACACACGGTAACGCATAAATTAAATAAAAAAGTGAACATCTACCATAACTGATAAACAAGATAATTGTGGAAACAATTGAAAAAAGCGAAAACGTTATAGAGCACTTCCCCAATAGCAACCATGATGGAATGCGAAGCCGCAGCGGTGCGCATGGCGTTGAACCGGCTGACACGGGCTTCGACGCTGGTGCCTAGCAAAACGGTTTGAAGCGAAACTCGGTGTAGCGTAAACGTTTTAAGTGCAGAGACACGACAGGCGGGTTGGGTTTCCTGTAAGTTTTATCGCAGATAAACAAGCCAAAAGGGTGTTTTCACTAGACAGGCGGTAGAACGTTGCCGACGTTGGAGAGGGTGTAGCGAAAGAGACGTCGGTTGCAAGCGGGCGCTGTGGCGAGCGTGCTGTGAGTGAAGGAGAGAGGGGCGTCAACGCGTCCCCGTGAAGAAAGTGTGCGAGGGGAGCGTCACATCAACGCACAGTGGCGGCAGGACCTACTTGACACCACTCCAACACCTCCGGCGAGGGAGACGCGTTGCGGCGCGTTCGTACATCATTACACAAGTGAGTCAAAGAGCTCCTTCGTATCTTAACCAACACAAGTTTTCTTCAGGACTGGAGTTCGAAAACGTGTAACTACAGTGTGAAAGCTAGAGCCTTCATTCGTCGGCCATCCGCCCATGCCCAGCCACGGCTAGACAGCACAGGCGCACATTTTTTTTAATGAAGAAACATCGCCCTAACTCAGTGGTCTAGAGGTCCAGTCTGGACAATCGACTGCTAACCTGAACATCGCAGGATCGAATGCCGGCCAGCTACGGCGGCAGCATTTGCGATTGAGGCAAACACGTTTGAGGCATGTTTACTTATATTTAGGTGCGCGTTCAAGAACCGCAGCTGTCCGAAATTTCCGAAGCCCTCCAGGGCATACGGCGTCGTATAATGGTATGATGGTTTCGGGACGTTACACCAGATATTATTATTATTATTATTATTATTATTATTATTATTATTATTATTATTATTATTATTATTATGAAGGAACACCTTAGAAGAACTGAGCTTCGGGTGAGTTGGTATTCTTTTGTGGATGGCACTATGCACAAAAAATACGCACAAAAATGAAGAGAGCACAGACAGACGCAGACTAACAACTGAAGTTCATTTCGAGAAAAACACACATATAAATGAAAGGCAAGAACGCGTGGTTATGGTCACAGGTTGCCTGCTAGGTAATTCATCTCATCTCGAGATAATTTATCTCGACCTCTAGGGGCTCTGCTCTTAAACAAAGCTTTTTCATGCTGTCTTATGGGAACGCGGATTTCCCGCATCTCAACCGAATACGCAATATTGAAGTACCTTAACAAAAACGTTTGTACGCCCTTTTCGTGCCACCAAGACAGATTATTTCGGCCTTTCGGCCAACATAATTGGTCCCTGACTTTCACAATAGTTTTCCAAGGTACTAGAAATTTTTTAACATGCAGTTGGCCACGAGAACAACCAAAAATATACGCGGAAGCATGGATTTTGGTGATTTTCAGGGATTAAGTTTCATCGGATCATACGTCATGCTGTCATTTCTAAAAAACGTAGCTTGTAAAACGCTGACTTTCAAAGTTTCTCCACTTTGAGAATTTCCCGCCTGGCCTCTCCTTCTTCAACGAAAAGCGCCAACGCGCACTGCTAATTAGGTAATCGCCTATGAACGCCTGTCCTTGTTTAAAAGCTACGAAGTGGAGCTCAGAGAACTGGAACTGCATTTTGGGTTCACCCACTCACAATTCGCTGAAAAATATATCAGGTGATCAAATATAGAGTTCTCTTGAAGTTTTTTCAATCGCGCTAGCTTCTAACGAATGGCAAATTTTTCTCGCCCTTGTATAGACTTCAGAGTGAAAGAAGTTTCCTCTGTAGCGAATACATATCGTCCGCTATGTGCGGTATCGGATATGTATCGAGCAGTATGCTCTTTCACTGAAATTGTCCAAATAACTTACGCACACTTTTCAATTTCAATGGTGTACATCTTGTTTTTTTGGTAGGTTTATGGTATATTTTCACGTGGCAAATTACATCCCTGCCTAGTTGTTTCTGTTTTTACAGAGAAAGCTGTTATGAGATAACAACAGGGGTTGATTTCGAGGCGTAGTTTTTCGTCACCGCTGGAGTCCGTAACCAATGTCAAGCGAAATAAATGTAAACGAAATAAGTTAGAAATATCTCATCAAAATTTATTACAGCTAAGATTCATTTTGTGTAAACCCCTCATTATACAACAGAGTCACCCAGCCGATTTAAACTGTGTTGCAAGCTTACGAAATGCAGGCCTCATATCAGTTACGGAATCGAGTTAACAGCGTTTCAGAAGATTACAGTACCAACCCGGCATCACTCTATCCTAATAACGCAACGACTGGGTTGTTTAAAGCTTATGACCTATTACCAAAGGTTCAGATATTATTCTTGATTGCCGTAAGCCACAATTGTCAACAATGTGCAAATAATGCCTTACAGGTGTGTAACAGCTATATATCATGCTTCTGCGAAGAATGAATAATATAATGAAATTATGGACTCTTCCTCAGTTGACAAAAGTTTTGCTTATTTATGGCCTACTGGGTGCCATGCCTTTGCATCTGTAGTAATTCATATATTCAGTGACTCCAGGGCAGCCATCCGCGCCTTCAGTCATATTGCCGAGTGTAGAGAAGCCTATCGCATACTGGAGGGCAAAAACATCGACCCTACACTTTCACGTGGTTCCCCGCTTACATCGGATCCATACGGGGAGGCCCCACAAACCTGAACAAGCTGGCCCACTTCAAGGCGCGAGGTCTCGATTTCATGAACATGGAGAACTCCTCGGCTGGCCCACACCCGACCATTTATAATGATATTACACAGCACTTTTATGTCGGTAGCAGAGTTTTCTCCATCCTAACAAGAGTTCAACTCAAGCGCAGGCATTGACTGTCAGACTACGGCCGACGGGTTCGTATTCTGGCCTGGCTTTTTCCACAAAATTTATCCCGACATCAATTCCAGTAGCTTTTACGTGCCGAAACTACGATACAATTGTGAGGGTCACCGCATAGGGGTGAGATCTGGAAATTTCGACCACCTGGTGTTCTTTAATGTGCACTGACAACACGCAGTACATGAGACTCTGGCATTTCGTCACCATAGAAATGTGATCGTCGTGGCTAGGATCGAACCGAACACCTTCCATGCAGAATGCAAGCACCACAAGCGCTACACCACCACGGCTAGCAAAGGTACTACGCTAGAGATAAAAATGCGTCAAGTGTCCAATACTTGGTGTTTGCTAATTGTGTTCGCCCTAAAACGGTCTATATGTGGATGAAGATTAACCAAGATGCGAATAAAATGCTTCATATTAACAATAGTAAATGATGGACCTTCGCGCCTCAAAATCATGGTATGATGATGAGGTAAGCCATATCATGGCTTTAGGACGTTAAATCCTAGCAGTTGTCACTGCAGAGCAGGGAAATGATAAACGTGATTGGCGGGGGGCATGCGGCGCCTGCCATTTTGATCTACACAACAAGTTTTATTTGCCTAATTAGTATGTTCGCAACCTATACTCCGACATGACTGGTGTCAAGCATTTTTTTAGGCACCCCGTGCGGTCCCTATGTGTTTGCAACCATGGAACAGTAGTAACATTGTACTTCAGAATCAGCTCCACAATTTTCCTCATTCATGAGATCATTACCGATATGTCTCTGTATTCCCGACGTCAAGTTCCCTTCAAAAATGACTTATATAAAAGATATGGGAAAGCTCCTTGTCCTAATGGTGCCCTGCTTAAGTCAACTTCAAGCACCCCTACCCGTCCACGCGCGTCACCGCTCTTTACTTTGTGAGAATATGTGGGGCCAAGTTCCACAATTACGGTCATTGTGAACCCCGGATATAGAAACTTTCGATATTTCGAGAGGGGGTCAGAACGTGACGTCGTGCATCGTCAGCATTTAGCGCGGCTGTTTGTTTCGTTCAGCAAATGGCGAGTGGCCGAAAAAAACTCCTGGGGTGTTTACGGCCGAGTAGCTTTGAAAAATCTTTTAGTCGGAAGCCTGGTGAAGTGCTTAATTAACGACGTGATTGAGACAAGGTCGGTAGGCAGCTAGGGGCTTAGCGGGAGCCAGAACGTTAATCAAGGCCAAAACTGAATCGCTGCGCGGTGTGGAATGGGCTGTCCGACAGGATTAAGCTAAACGCATCGCAAAGTAGGCTTAATGTCTTGTTCAATGAAAAATAGGTTGTCGCAGTGGCTGCAAAAGTTCGAAAATAACACATATACTAAAGATGTGAAAATTGACAGGCCAGGATAGCTGAGAGCACAAAGAAATAATAAGAAATGGTTCATTGATTGATGGATATGTTGGGCTTAGGATCCCCAAACCACCACGTGGTCATGAGAGATGCCGTAATGCAGGGCTCCGGAAATTTACACCACCAGGGGTTCTTTAACGTACATTCAAATATGAGCACACATGCCTACAGCATTTTCTCCTACACCAAACATGCAGTCGCCGCAGCCGGGATTGAATCCCGCAATCTGTGGTTTAGCAGCGAAGTACTTTAGCCACAAGACCACCGTGGCGGGGTCGATAATGAAGGAAACCATGCTGCTGTAAAAGGTTTTTATCTCCCGACAGTCCCACTACGTAGCCGTGACCTTTAGGCACAAAGACATGGAAGCATGGGCCGTAGAAGCTATCAGGTAGTATACTGAAGTGTTTGGAATTGTGTAATGTGGTATACACATGACAACGAGCTCTAACTATATGCGCCCAGTTTGGCAAGGATGCCGGGAGGAGCATTGCCACAGTTCAAACAATCGAACGGTCACCAAAATCCGACGAATTTTCATCAACATATTAAGAGAAAAAATCTCAGCATCATATCAGTCAACTAATATGTTGGCCACTAGTAGCATTTTCTTGTAGCGGTCATTTTCATATGCTATCAAACTATTGCAAAGCAAGGAAGTTCCACCCATTGCCACCTGCGACATCAGCGCACTCCTTAAACGTCAACACGCTAGCCAAGACAAAAATCAAACATGTTTTTGCTACAGTGCTATTATATGGTTCTCAATATTTTGGATGCGAATAATGCGAACCATGATATCGTTATTACTGCTGAATGTCGAACTTCACTTTGTGTTCAAAACATGTGAATTGCTTCAATTGTCTATACAGTGGTCTATCTATAAAAACGCTGTGTGTCTGAGTGTTGGTAATTGAGAATTTTTTAAAACAGCCCTAAATTTCTCATGTTGCAAGAAGTTTTCGAAATCAGGAGAGACTTTCAGATACACCATACGACCCTGTTGTTGGTTCCAGCATCAACACAAGTGATGAATAGAGAATAATAATAGCAGAAATCGTTCCAAAGATACGTGCGATACTGAAGCTCATGCGTTTGTGCAGTCAGTAGTACCAAACCTCACATGACCTCCATGTAGTATGACGCCATCAAATACGTCACCGTGTGATGACGCAAATCACCAGAAATTATGACGTCCATGATCGTGTCACACAACCGCGTCATTGCATAACGTCATCACTCGGTGAAAGGTGGATTGATAACGCCAGTTCTGTAGTGAAGGAAATGTTGCAGTATCTCAGATTTGAGAGAGAGTGAGCAACGGCGTTAGCAAGATAACAAAGGGGGGTTGGTGGAGAGACGTATGTCAACATGCCGTTTTTCACATCCAACAACTAAGCCAACAGTGCCACGGCAGACGCACATGCGTGAAAATGGTTGGATTGGTGCATTCGTTGTTCTATGACCTTGTTATAGTTCTTCGTAACGGTATACAAAAATAGGAAACCCCTATTTTAGCACACCGATTTGGGGGTTCCCACGTGCCTAAAGCAAAATCGTCTACAGAGCAGCCTGAGCATGCACTGGAATGAAGCAGAACCGAGGCGTTATCTGCCTCAATATTTCAAAGGCTAAATAGCAAGAAAATTGGAACAGTACAATACAGAACAAGAAACATAACAACACTGAACACAACAAAAGAGCACATTATCCTTTCTTTCCAGCGGGTGAACTGTCTCCTGCCGTGTTATTTTTTTTCAGTTTGCTGCGTGCTTTTTTGATTGTTAATTCTTGTTTGTTTTTTGCTTTGTAAGCAATCAATCGTTTTATTTGCAATTTTATTTCTTCCCCTTATGAGCTCATTGAAAGGTAGTACCCGATGAAATAAAAGCGCCATGGGAAGTTCAGACAGCCTTCGGTAGTTTGTATTTTTGGCAAGCGGTTGTCACGAGGTTTTCTACGCCTCTTCTTTTATCTTCTGTTGCTTCGATGCGTGCCTACAAAAAGGCCCTGAGTTTTAAATAGTAAACCAATCGTGAGTACAGCGCTGTGTGTGAGTTTCTTCTCTAAAAGTTCCGTCTTTTTTGCGCTGATAAATCCGTCAAAATAATCATGAGCCAACTTGCCCAAGCAGCAATTTTACCCAATATCTCCCCAGAAAGCCAGTTAGAGCAGAACTGAACGCCATACGTCGTGCGAGCTGAGAGGCCATCCTAAAGTGCACACTCGTGGTGTAGTGCACAGAAATGTTTCACCAGCCGTTGAGGCCTTGTCACACGAATACTATACACGCTTCTTCAAGCACGCTGCTAGACAGCACTCCTATCAGAAGCCCATGCTAGGCGTCGCGAAGAGATCGATTTTTCACCCCACTCTTCTCGTGCGCATTCCGGCAACCGCATTTGTTCAAACGTTCGCATTCATCGTACGCGGTGGGAGCAGAAGTGTCATTACGACATAAGACGTACTTACCTCTCGCAACTTGTGCGAGGCAGAATTAGCCGCCGCTAACTTATTCATAAACGTAAGGGTATCACCTGCATCGCGAGACTCGGTGGTGCAAGCTAGGTTATTACTACACGCGCTTCAGTTCAGATTCACAGCTCTGGCGCGATTGGTGTTCGTATGCGACTGCTCCATAAAGCTCTCTTCCACAATGAATGCTAGGCATCTGCTCGCTTGTGGCGTGCGAAGTCGTTGCGCAATATCTAAAGTGGAATGAAATAAAATGAAAAATTCTCGCCGCTACATGCACCGTATAGTGGTGAGAGCTTGTCGTGTTAGTTTGGGAATTTACAGAAACGAGCTCGCGTAAGGGCATTTTGCGTAGGAGTTGTGTGCTGACTACAGCAACGCGAAAACTATTTTACAGCGGCAGCATTCCCACATAATCGTTGTTCGCTCACGTGGATCACAGGATAGCGATGCATATAGGTTAGAGCGGTGGCGTAGAGTAACGTTTAGGAAATTTGAATTGCTTTCGGTAGTCTGGGAGATTGCATGAATGTGGAATCCATGTCTCTCATGAATATCTGTTCTTTTGAGAATGTTATAATGACACCTACAAGATTTACAAATACATCGATCACTCTCATAGACCCTTTTATGAGTAATTTAACACAACGGTTTCTATGCTCTGGCACTATTAGTTGGACCGTCAGCGATCATTTGCCCATATTTATTTCTACAAGTCGTACCATGTAGCTATCTGCGCGCCTTCTCCAATGCGCACACTCTTATAGATCTATTAACGCAGAAACACCATCTCTCTTTTTGAGAAATGTTACTGCTAACAAACTTGCGTGTCGTGCTAAAAGAATGTAATTCAGACACCGCATATAGGGTATTTTTAGGCATAATTCTAAAGGCCTAACACTATATATTTCCTTTAAAAACATTCCGACACTCCAAAAAACGCCGGGAACCTTGAATGACAAAGCAATTCTTAACTAAATAAAGAAACGAGATGTTTTATATAAGGCACTTATCAAAACTAGAGAGCCTGAGGCATTCAAGGTGTTTAACGAGTTTAGACTCTATGTGCCGAAGCAGCTACAAAGGATCAGAAAGAATACCTACTACAGCAATTCGGTACGACTACGGGACGCTCTGCTCAGATTTGGAAGACTCGAAGTACAATACTTGGGAAATCACAGGAATGAACAATTAAGATGTTACAGAACAGCGTAAAATTCATAGGTCATGACTTGAAAACATTTTCAATGATTTCTTTCTTATTCTTGGCCATTCTTCATATAATCATTCAGATATTACCTATACAATTTCTTACACAGAACCTACAATATATCTTACACCGGTGTCTGACAATGAAGTTATCTCGGCTTTTATATATGACATTAAGCAACAATGAAGCCACTGATGTGTCGGGCATTCAAGTACAACCAGTGAAGTAAGTAGTAGAACTTTTGGAACCATTTATATGAAATATTTAACTAAAATTTGTCATTATGAATATGGCCACGTGAAATGCGAACCACCAAAGCGACAGCGACATTCAAAAAGGGGGATAAAAATTATTTGAGCGGCAACAGGCAGATATTCATATTACCAGTATTTTGGAAAGATTTTAAAAAATAATTTTAAAGCACTTGTCAATTTTTGCAGACCGTCATAATTTTATGCATCCGGTCCAATTTAGTTTCCGTAAGAAGATTTTTGATGGACGCGCAAATGCTGTAGACCCGTGTGCTCAGATTTGGGTGCACGTTAAAGAGCAGCAGGTGGTCAACAATTCCGGAATTTTCCACTATGGCGTCACTCATATCCATATGAAGGTTTTGGGACATCATTCCCCACATATCAATTTCCGTAAGAAGAAGTCCACCGCTCTTGACCTCTTTGTACAAAAAGAAATTATGTTAGAAACATTTGAATGTGAGGAAGTGGTGTAGGGAATATTCTTGGATTTTTCTAAGGTTGTCCACCTTTTCAATTATAGCATTTTGTTGAGAAAGTTAAAACTTATGGCATTAGACGCGTATCACATTTACTAACTTCCTAATACTTCAAACATGAAAAAATCAAATGAAAAACCGGTCAGATGTAGTGTTCTCCAAAGAAAGTATCCTAGGACCGTTTTTCAATTTACTTTATATTAACGATGTTTCAATAGATTATGGTACTGCCTAATTTATTGTATATGCAAATGACACCAGTTTAATTTCTTTCATGAAATTCATAAAATTACCTAATTAATAGGGGTAACGAAGCGCTATCCAAAAAAAATTACTGGCCGACTTAAAACCACTCAAAATTAGCATTATCAAAACTAAGGCAATGATGTTTCAACCATGAAACTAAACTGATTAACTAGCACGAATAACGTTGAATAATGCAGAAATTGAGTTTATATCATAAACCTAAACTGCAGGCGTCTTTTTCATTGAGCACATAATATGAAATGACCACATAATATGAAATGACCACATAAATGACCTAATTAGCAAACTATCTAGTACAATAGGTGTGATGTGCCTTGTCTTTTTTATAATATCCTACAAGCATTGACATGATGTTATGTAACGCTCCGTCCATACCCATACTTAATTATGAATTGCTAGTTTGGGGTACTACCACAAAAGAAAACATTGACAAGCTCGCACTTTTACAGAAACGTGTGACTCGATTAGCATGCAAAACTTCATACCTCTCACACACCAGTGACCTTTTTTATAAGACAATACTGTTCCGTTGAAGTTCATCTTTAACTGTAATTTATGTCGTCATTATAAATCTAGCATAATAAAAAAATCTAGTGCTCTACAAACGCTAGCATAATTACAAGCCACTCTAATAATAAAGTTTAATATATACAAACCTCAACAATGGCAAATTAACAAACGTCGCTCTAAATATAGTAAAAATGCTTAGGTTCACGCTACCACCTTTGCTGAACGAAATCAGTAAAGATCAGCTTTTCAACATTCTGGAAACCTATTAAAAAAACTACGGAGACTTTTCACCACACTATTTATATTACGAACTTGCCTCCTAAACAACACCATCTATTTTTATATTGTTTTCATTGTGTTCTCAAGGGAAGTATCTTTAATGCTTCTTCATAAAGTCTATGCAAGCACGTTTTCTATTTTTTTTCGGGGGGGGGGGGGAGGGGATATTCGTGTGCAGTTTATTAAGTGTGCACTTCATTGTTTTTTGTTTGTTTTTGTTCGGTACTACAGCTCACACTGTAAATCGTGTAGTGTGGCCACGACACTCTGAAGCTGATTGTATCAACTTTTCCTCCCTGGTCTCCTACATTTTCGTTGTAAATAAATAAATAAATAAATAAAATATAAATACATAAATGAAAATAGGTGTGCATGGGCGAAAGAATGAACACCAATAATCACAATCATCAGAATTGCAGCAGGTGCTAAAGAACGACACAGACAGACAGACAGACAGACAGACAGACAGACAGACAGACAGAGAGAGAATAGATAGATAGATAGATAGATAGATAGATAGATAGATAGATAGATAGATAGATAGATAGATAGATAGATAGATAGATAGATAGATAGATAGATAGATAGATAGATAGATAGATAGATAGATAGACAGACAGACAGACAGACAGACAGACAGACAGACAGACAGACAGACAGACAGACAGACAGACAGACAGACAGACAGACAGACAGACAGACAGACAGACAGACAGACAGATAGATAGATAGATAGATAGATAGATAGATAGATAGATAGATAGATAGATAGATAGATAGATAGATAGATAGATAGATAGATAGATAGATAGATAGATAGATAGATAGATAGATAGATAGATAGTGTCGCCAACTGCACAAGCGAAGATTGTGCTACCTTAAAGCGTTATAATCTACGAAGTGTCTGAGAACAAAAACAATTAGAATAATGTCTTATTATTATCACGCACACTCCACAGCTATGGATAAGGCGATCTCTATGTTTGTAAAGCATTTCTTTCAAGAGCTTCGCCGTCAACGCTTTCATATCAGCTCCATGCGTCATATCATTGCATCAATCACTGTGAACTGCAGGTATTCAGATTTCCACGCAACGTGATTGTTTAGCGCATTTTGCGGTTGTTGTGTTGCTAATTGTCTATTTAACTGGGATAGCGCTAAGGGCAACTTCTGCATGTATTTCCCAGTTTGGTCTAAAATTCCCAGAATCTTCACGAGGACCTCAGCTAGCATGAATTATTTGACGAGCAGCCACTCACTTGCTGGCAAACAGGATTGAGAGTAAGTGGTAACAACTGCGGTACGCTTGTACAATGGCAGGGATTTTCATTAACGGAAGCACTGCTCACCAAACGAGGCCTCGGTTTTGAGGCTGAAAAAAAAGTTACCCATCTTCAACGCATTTGGGACGATAAATGACGTGCATAAGCTACGTGTATGAGCACTGCCACGTAAGACTTGCTATTTTAGTTAGGCTTCCACGTTCACAACGCGGCAGCCGCCGATATACGCAGCTAGTGTTGGAAACGAATCATTTTACGCATAACGGCGCACTTGTTGAACTTGTGCCGTCAGTTGGTATACTAATGGCAGTATGCAATTGAACATCATGCATCTAACGGAACTGTGTTCGTTACACACGTACAAGTTTGTCCGTGCCTCAAGCGTGTAACAACGCTTCTGTGTGGTTTACGGTAACTGCGGTTACGTCTGCTAACTGCAGTTAAGCTTACCTGTGTCATAAAGGTATAGGGTTCTTTGCCACTGTTGCCTAGGCGACATGAACAAAACATATATGCTTTTACCCTCCCCTAGATAGCTTGGCAGGCTCTGATGTGGTGCAGCGAGCCTCGATGTTGCAGGTTGCATTCCCTGCCAGAAAAGCTGCACTTTCTTGCGGTGAAATTAAATATAAACCCGTCTACTCTGCTTTAGGTGCAGGTCAAGTATGAAACTCTGGGGGGTCAAATTAATTCGTAATCCTCTGATGCGGCATTATCTTGATGATATTCTTGCACGCGCCGTACAAGTCCACAAAAATGGTACTGAAAGATGTGCTACGGTAGCTTTAGAATATTTTTTTATTGCGAACAATTTAATAATTTGATGGATTGAGAACATTTTATGATCAATATTTGTACTGTGCAGATCACGGAATGGCTAAACAAAAATATCACAGTCGTGTTTGACGCAGTGTAGTGTTTTACTCAATTTTTACGAAAGCTTTAGCGCATTACAGTAATGATCGTTTCTGCATCTCTCGCAGGCCCACAAAGAAGTGAAAGTACTGTTGCAGTTTTCAGCGAGGATGCGATTGTGTGAGTGCTTTCATCTTGTAGTGCAGTCCAGCATTCGTGACTGAATTCGTTGTATTTTCCCCTTCCTATTTTTTTTTTATAATTATCCTAGTCTTCTTCCTTATTACTCTACGAAAGCGCAGTCCAACGCAAACTTTACAGCTAAACTCCTTGTCTACTGAATCCTTCCTACACCTGGCTTTGCGGGAATTCAATCTGTCTCTTACGCAGTTCTCCTGACTACAGTTTCATTGTGCACCACAAATATATTTTATTGGTGAATTGGCAGTCGTGACGTTTCAACTATGTTCGAAATATGTGCGTGGGTAGCAAACACTAGTGTAAGCCTACCCACTCATATCGGCATCAATAACAATTAATAACAAGAGCGAAAGCTACCACGCATTACATTGCTTCCACGCGGGATTAGGTCTAATTTCTGACAGAGAGTTTTGAATTTTATATAGCCACAGTATTCATCCAATGCCTAAAACTTCCACATAGAGTGGACTGAGGTTACCGGAAGTTTAAAGCCATGTTTTTCTTCTCAGTCGGCTGTACACGTACTCGGGGCAGCGTCAAAACCAAACAGGAAGTGCGCACACAGCAAAGGGCGAGAACATGGAGGCGAAATATCGATTCGGAAAGGTATGCAGGCGTGTGAGAAGCGACGCCCTCTCAGAAAGCGAGGGCGACAGCTGTAACT
The DNA here is from genome assembly GCF_043290135.1 of Rhipicephalus microplus. NCBI lineage: Eukaryota > Metazoa > Arthropoda > Arachnida > Ixodida > Ixodidae > Rhipicephalus > Rhipicephalus microplus. The sequence goes on from NC_134708.1 coordinate 60,086,209, forward strand.
GACTCAGAGCAAGTATCTTCCATCAGCGGCTTCAAGGAGACGTTGCCTACTCACAAAGCTCATGGAGGAAACGTTATTGAGAGTATTCGCACCTGTTACGCTGGAGGTTCGGAGCACAGAAAAACATGAGTTGTCGCTCTGTACGTATAGAAGAATACAACATAAGTTGAGTTATCCACTGAAACACTCGAATGTTTTTTTGTTTTTTTTTCAAGTACCATAAAAAAATTATCGCAGATCGCACTACGTCGTACAAGGCCTGCTGACAGCGTAAAAATGGTTGATTGAAATTTCTAATCAATTATTCGTTAATCAATCTACCCTCTACTCAATTAATCGCTTACAGTGCGATGTGTTAATCGACACTTTATGGGTGCTTTAGAAAAAGTATCCTATTGCTCGAGAAGCATTGTTTGTATAACAATGGAAGCTTGAACAAGTTCGTATGCGTTTATCTCATGGCGTATTCGGGTGGCCCCTCCGGTCCTCTGGCTCAGAGCCGCGAAGATGCAGAGGCAGCTCGCAATCGTAGCGTGAGAGGAGCGTACCAACCGAATACATGGGCGATCTCAGAGCGCTCAGAGCAGCTTAAGAGCAGCGCGCCTGCAGCTTAACCTTGCAGCCAGCGCGGAAAACTGCCGGGTAAACATTTATCTTGTCCATCTTGGCGGGAAGCACAGTAACACAGAACACACAACACAAGCGTTAAGCGCTTGTGTTGTGTGTTCTGTGTAATAGTTACTGCTCTTTATAACAAGATGGCTTCATACCAAGTGGCCCAAAACAATTGTTTATTGGGTAAACATTGCTCCGCTGAGTTAGCAAATGGTGTCGATCAGTTCAGTGGACATCTCTGACATATCTGACCTTATTTATATTTTTTATTTTGATCTCTCTCATACGTCCGGATGTAGTGAAAGCCTTCCGAGCTCAGCACATAAATCTGGCGATCGTACTCGTCTGAGCTGCTATCTTGAAAGCGAATCACGGGGCTGTTTGCGAGCTGCTGTAACGACAGCATTGACGTTGCCTCCGCCTTCGCCAGCCACCTCGTTACGGACATGGTGCATTTATGGCTTCATAGATGTGCATTCACCCCATACATGCTCTAGAACGCCACTAACAATGCACGTGCACTACGCGCCCTGTGATGCGTCCTTCCGAAATGCACACTCGCGCTCCTAACCTGGTTCACCTGCTGGCAACCACGTGATTGGCCGGTTTGTATCACGTGATCCATCCTCCCGGTCAGATTGTGCCACGCCCTCACTTCGAAGTCAGAGCGGTCGGGAGCAGTCTGGGTCAGAGGCTGAAAGAACCAATCGAAGAAGCCCGAGCACTCGAATTCTACCAACCGAAGGTGCAGCAACTTTTCAGATAGCTCCAGAGCGCTCGAAAAGGCCCAACCAAATACTCCGTTAGTTGATACAGTGCACACAAGAAGAGGATGAATAATAAGAAACATACTGGTCTCGAAGCTTCCCATCGCTGAGGGGAATCGGTCACGCAGCAGTTAATACGTAGGGAAAAAGGAATTTCAAGTTTTGATAAGAAATAATTATTCAATTATCTAGGGAATATAAATATCGACAATCATAAGGTTTCGTACGAATAAAGTACCTAAAGAACTAATAATTGAAATGAATAAATAAATGGCGATTTGAAAGAACTATAGTTTCATTAGTAGAGAAAGAGAGAGAGATAAAGATGCAAGGAAAGGAAGGGAGGTTAACCAGACGCACATCCGGTTTGCTACCCTGCACTGGGGAAGAAATAAAGGGGAGAAAAGAGGTTGCAGAAAGATGAGAAGGTACACACAATCACGAGCACACTCGGGGAGCACACACAGTCTACAGGCGGTCGCTCACGTTTGTTGACCTAAGGTAAAGTAGCAGTGCTTTAGTTGCTTTCTGCGCAACTGAGGCAGATGCCCAAGGTCCTAGTATCTGCTGCACACAAAATGGTCCGGGGTCAAGTCGATTCAAAACCATCCGTAGCTGGCATCGCTGTGTGTCGTAGCAAGCGCAGCTGCACAGGACGTGTTTGATGGTCTCTTCAGCTACGCAGTAGTCGCATGTAGGAGTGTCTGCCATACCAATGCGAAAGGAGTACACCTTTGTGAATGCAACACCCAACCAAAGGCGGCATAACAGTGTCGCATCGGAGCGGGAAAGTTGTGATGGTAGCTTTAGCTTGTGCGAAGGATCCAGTTCATAAAATTGACACCTTTGGAAGCTGGTAGACGACCAGAACGTGCGTGTGAGATCTCGAGCCAGCAGGTAAAGTTGTCTTGCTGCATCATTCCTTGATAGAGGAATCGGGACTACACGGGTTTCTTCATGGGCTGAGTGGGCTGCATCATCGACTAATTGATTTCCGGTAATACCGATATGTCCAGGCAGCCATTGATATATAATATCATGCCCTCGTGCTAGAGCTTCATGATGGCAATGTCTTATTTCTTGTACCAGTTGGTCATGGCTCCTCCTACGCATGGCACACTGCAAACTCTGAAGCGCTGCCTTCGAATCACAGAATATGACCCATTTTCCTGGACGTTCTTGAACGAGATATTGTAAAGCAGCCCTTATAGCAGCAAGCCCTGATCCCGTAGAGGTAGTCATATGCAACAACTTAAACTTGATTGTCATTTCTGCAGCCGGAATTACAGCGGCACCTGATTAGCTGCTGGATAAGATGGACCCATCAGTGTATATCTGCGTTCGGTCTAAGTACAACTCATGCAATAATAGGAGTGTTGCTTGCTTCAATGCTACTCTGGAGTGACTGCTTTTCTTTTTGATTCCTGGAATTTCTAGACGTACTTGCGGCTGGTCGAGGCACCACAAAGGGCAGTTTCATTAGTAAGAACCTAGCAAGCTAAGCTTCTTGTGTCTAAGAAATTCGCAAACGGCTATGCAGACGCTCCTGTTGCAGTGGCCCCGAGAAGAAGCCCCCAAGGGAAAGAATATTCTCAGACTTATGAGTAATGCTGAATTTTTTTTTTAATATAGTTTCTAAATCTTTCTTCCTATGACTTGCGAAACGCACCTGTCCCCGCCAGTTCTGTTTCTTGTTCTTCGTCGTCTTCCTGTGTGCATCGCATCAACCAAAATATATGCATTGTTTGTTTTATCTTGACCCAAGTCTTCCTAATAGGTTCACTATAGAGATCACATCTGCGCATTTGCACTTTCAAGAAAATTTTGAATTTCGCCAGTGGATGCAGCCGAACCGTCGTCTATGTGTAATGTCACAACGAATAATAATAATAATAATAATAATAATAATAACAATAATAATAATAATAATAATAATAATAATAATAGTAATAATAAACTTGCACACACAGATACACAAGGATAGAGAAAAGGGGTAGATAAGACGCACCAGAAACATGCAGCTGGCTGAGGGTTAGGAAATCTCTTGAAAGGCAAAGCAGAGTTAAGGAGCAACAGGAAGTTAATAAGAAGCTTGCACTGCGTATATTTGAGGGCAACCAAGATCTTGTACATGGAAGCTAGACTCTATTCACCTGCTACCCGGTTTAAGATATTAACAGTACAGGCAGTTCAAAGGCTGTATCCATACCCAGTCAAGCTTTCAGAAACAGTTTTTATTGTCTGTGTTTTTGGAGTATAAGTTAATACTCATCAAATTTTAGTTATACAAAGCCTTTGTCACAAAATAAACGTTGAAATTTATGAGCAGTGTGTAGTCAATATAATATCAAGAACTTTATTAAAATGGGGTTTGATAATGTTTTTGAAAATAATGCAAAACTAATCACTCCGCTTATTAAGTGCTATATTAGGGATGACCGAACCAATACAGAGTCATAGCGACCGATGCTAGACAAAGTGTAGAAAAGCGACGAATCAAGATTTAGCCCTGCCTAAACTATAGCAGCATCAGGAAGCTCAGCAATCATTTTGACGGATTCGCTATCAGTGTGTGCGGCCCTCACTGCAATCAGGGTTTGCACACATTGAGTGCTTTCAAATCAGTCATTCCACTGAACATGAATTCAAACACCGTCGTCTCCATCCGTTCCGTGTCATTTTGGCGCCCATGCCAGAGGTACCATTCTATATCCGTGACATTATCCCGTTTGACAGAGCACCGTGCTGGTGCCTGTTATGGTTAGAAGGGCGTGCCGCTGCCGTAGTGTTGCAGGCGAGAAACAAATGCAATGTCAGTTCTGGATGCAATAGTCGACGAGTTCGTAGTCGGGAAAATTTCATAGGTGGCACGTGTGACCTGGTGCAGAACTCGGTAAGGCTCAACGTATCTCGATAAAAGTTTCTCGAAGAAGCCGACACGGTCATATGTGAGCCCCAATAGCACGAGGTAGCCCGGAGAAGAATTTCCGTTCCTGTGTCAACTGTTATAGAGTAACTTTTGCGCAGTCTGGGATGACGAGCACCGAGCTCGAGCTACTGTACGTGCGATGAGAGCTCGGGAGATGAAATATTGAGCGTACAAAGCGGTGGATGGAGGGTCTGACTGAATAAAGGTTTAAAGAGGTAACAGAGAGAATAAAATGGCGAGTAGCCAGTGGTTTGATGAGGCGAAGAGTTGAAGGTGAAGGCTACGAATGGGAAGACGATGGCCCATCGATGTGGTAGTCAGAACCGTACATGGAAACACGTCCCTCAGTGCGGTGCTGAGACGTTCGAGTAAGTCCGTTAGTCTGAGCATGGTAAGAAGTCGTAAAGCTGTGTCGCATAGCACGAGATCGAAGTGGATCGTTATCCAAACGAGACAGGAAGCAGCGGCCACGGTGCGTGAGTAAGCGAGAAGGAGCTCCATGCTAAAGTATGATGTCGTGGAGAAAGAAATCTGCAACGTCCGTCACCAGATTAAAAGCAGTCAGAGTCATTCTAGCAAGTGCAAACCGCTCTGCCTTTTGACATATTTTCTCAGTTTTATTCCTCAGAAACCAATCATCTTTTCTTTCTGAAGAAAAAACATAACAGCTAAAGAAACTGACAAAGAAATAAACAATGTATATTACAATGTGGATCTTCTTCACTGTATATCGCCGTTAAAGAGCGAAAAAATAAAACATAACAGCCTAATATAATCATAACAGTATTATTCGTATTGTAATTGCAACAGCAACAGCAATAATAGTATTAATAAAAATAACAGATTATTATTATTATTATTATTATTATTATTATTATTATTATTATTATTATTATTATTATTATTATTATTATTATTATTATTATTATTATTATTATTATTATTATTATTATTATTATTATTATTATTATTATTATTATTATTATTAACGTGTTTTACGACCCTAAACCTAAAAACCTTGGACCATCTCCAGATAAAGGGACACATATGTAGATGCGAAGTAGCGGGCGCTAACGCTTACACAGGCGGTAACGTTGACGCTGGCGCTCATAATGCGAACTCCAAGTAAAGACATCAGCAGTAATGCCAGTATTACAGAATCATGGCAATTAAGAACTCTACATAAACATACTGGGAGGATTTTTTTATTTATATTTAGCAGAATATGCGAAGGTAGGCTACGTTAGGGCCGGCTATCCAAACATTATGGCAGTAATGTACAGAATAAAACACACAAACAAGAAAAAATAATAAAATAGGAAAAAAACTCATCAGAAGCATTATGTACATACTATATACATTAGAGGGCTTATAATGCATGAATGAGCACACTATGTATGGTGATAGTACAGTTCATATATCGGGATCACATTGCGGATGTAGAGTCCGTACAAATAGGGACAAGGTGTATTTTGATAAAGACAGCTCATTAGATTCGGGTTTGCATTAAAATGCGTTAAACTACTTGGCGTCATCTTCCACGAGCACATGTCATGGAATGACCAAGTAAGTGCGGTTACATTGAAATCGAATAGGTGCGTAGGAGTAATCAACCGTCTTCGACACATAGTACCATCTACAATAACAAGGTTACTATATGATGCACTTTTTACTTCCCATCTAAGTTACTGCTTCCTGGTGTGGGGTAAAACTACAGCCCTCTTTACATGTCAAAACTGAGCGTGTTACAAAAGAAAATGGTTCGAATGATTTCAAATGCTCCCTATCTAGAACGCACCACCCCTCTATTCAAACGGTATCGTATCGTTAAAATATCAGATCTTTATACTTTCAAGTTCTTCTTCTGCTACAAAAAGGCAGCACTCGGAAAATCAGACAAATTTCTTCAACTCGCGAGCCTTAAACAAAACGAGGTTCCATATCACGTCCGATATCAACCACATTGGCCCGTTCCATTCTCACGCATGCACTACGGAACGCAACGCATCCGACACCCCATCCCAAAAATAAATTATTTCGAATTGCAAGGAACAGATATTTTATCCAACACAAAAAAGAAATTAGAGGGCTGTTCACGTAACTATTCAAACTTGCTTTTTGTAAAGATGGAACATATACCTATTCTGCAAGTTGTTTTTTTTCATTATTGATATACTGTGGCATCTAGCATCTTTTCTTTTTTATTCTCTGAGATCAAATCCTGCGCATTCTTGTTTCACTGCCGATGGGTGGCTGGGGCTTTTTCAAGCTGTCATTGGCCAGCCTTTTCCCATTCACCTATTTCACCGCAAATGGTTGCTTTTTTGGTGAAAATAGACTCCTTTGATTAATTGATTGATTGATTTTATTTTGATTCATGGAATTTATTTTGACTGATTGATTGATTGATTGATTGATTGGCATGTCTAACAGATTCTGGAAGCACTTCATGAGACATTAGTGCCATCTGGCAGTGATCTTGGAAAACTAAAAAAAAATATCTTCTGATATAGTGAGCGCGTGGCGTGTGCGCGCAATCTTGGAGGCCATCTTTTGTAGAATGCAAGACGACGGGTAGGTGTCACCAGCGTAGGTTCCTTAGAATTACTCATGTATGCTTTTTATAGTAAAAAGAAACAAGCCACAGATATTGATGCGTTGAGGTGGCGCCTCAGATACGTGCAATATTTCCTTTTATTCGACAAAACGCACCAGAATACTATAAATTATTGTCATTATTTTTTAAAGCATGCCACACAACAATAATATTAAAAAACACATGAAGACACACTTACTTGCAACAATGTTCGCTATCAATTCGTTGTGATTATATACCTCAACGTAATCCATTTCATTCGTTTCACTATATTACCATCTATATAATATGTATTACAGCTTTGTGTTGAACTTCATTCTCTAGTTTCTTAATCTCTTGTTTCTCGACATAAAAAATCTCATGTTCTTCAAATCAATTGCAAGCATGTTTTCTTACTTTATAGATCAATTGTACACCATCGTTAATGGAAATTTTTATTGTTTACACTGAGTTATGTACTATTTTTTAAAAAACGAAGTCTCTTGTAAACACTTACCCTTTATTGGGTATTTATATTGTTGTTCTTTTTTTCTATATGCTTTGCTTTATTACTATCTCAACTTTTTTTTTACTTTTAACTGCCTTTTGCCTTTACCTGCAATTTTATTCTTATTTACAAAAGACTAATACCAGGCCCCTCGAGAATTTTGTAACTCCTGGACCTCCTTCTGTGGTCATGAGAAATAACGAATTAAACGAAAAATGCACAAGTATGAATGCCGAATCTAGATCAATATTGGTGGGCGTTGCGGATGCGGTTAGACTTTAGCCGTTTCGGGTTACCTGCCGAAAAGCCGACAGACCAAAATTTTTGCGTCGACGTTCTTCCACAGCTTTGTGGTGGTGTGTTCGCAGCTTTGACGTCATATCTGGGAGGGCTCACTGCTCCCCCTCAAGTATTTAAGAAGTACTTGAAATCGGTAAACACATTCTAAACACACAAATGGACAGACTATCATCTGTATAAACGCAGCAGCTGCAATTACTCGCCGACTTTTTCGCAGGTTAGACTAAGGCTGCACTTTCAATGAATTTCTGGGGTCCATCAATCGGTTATTCACAGAACTCCTGGTTTGATTCATGTACGACTTTCCACACCATAGAAAAAGGACACCCTTCGTCTAATATCTGCCTGCATTGCAAGGAATTTAAGTATCGTCTTTTTTTACTATGTGAGACAAAAGTGTTGTCGAGGCTTAAGAACATTACCACGTGAGGGATCATTGAAGCCTCCTTTCTGTACGAGTCCGGTGACGTGTGTGTGGCGAGGCCTTCAGTGAACCTGCATAAACTGGATATGAATTATTCAACTGTCAACGGCAGTTTCTTAACCGGCAAGCTAATAGTCTGCGCTTCTCTGTGACTTGTTTCCTTCGTGTTTTCTGCCCAAAATGCCGTTCACAACACAACCTAAACCTGTGTTGTTCCCCTAAACCAAAAGTGCGTAGTCAGAAATAACCTTTATCTGAAATTCATACACTGCGGTTTCAATTTCTTTCTCCCTTTTTATTGTTCCATGCGCATTCAAATAGTCGGTGCAAAAAACACCAGCACAATTTTAAATTCAAATTTAATTTCTACAATGCTCTGTTTCACAAGCGTAGTTGTAACTTGCACTTTGATATTCGGTAGGTGTTATTGCATATTCGTTTTCTGTATGTTATCGTTCACTCTGTTTTCAATGTGTTGTTGCAAACGTGAAGCTGCATGAATATATGTATTTACTCTCGATAGGTGCCATGTAGAAAGATTTGTTAGTAACAACAGTCCTAATTCGGCTCTACTTTTTTGTGCTTGGCAGTCTTTTCCGCTTACTTTTTATGTGTTCATGAAGAGCCAACTAGCATATAAGTCCGTTTTGCTACTGTGTTGCTTATTGCAGCTTTAGCGCAGTAGCCAGCAGATTCAATATCACGTATGCGCGAGCCACTTCATTCCCAAAATTTCGATCGAAATTCGGTGTGCGGCCACCTTTTTGAAACCAATGGCATCCAACATATATGCGGCGGGCACTACGCGCAAGCAAACGTCCGATGCCGATTTTGCAATTCGGAAAACAAATTCGAAGGCAACCTCCCTCTGCTTCGACCATTTTTTCGAAGGCTTTCACAAAATTCTGGCGCCGTACTCGAAAGCGATTGCATTTTTGTTACGCCGTACCTCAAATTGAGGCCTGTTTGAGACATATTTTAAATTTTCTCACCATGGTTGTCCGAATATTCACGATACACCGCAGTTGTTTTTCGCTGTTGTTTAGTCTCTTAGAAAATTTTCATTTCGACAAAAATTGTTTGGCTGCACAAAAATAGCATACTTAAAAGCTCCTTGCGATACGTGAAGTCAAGTTGTTGTAGAAGTCAGGCGGGTCATTTAGAGTGGAAAGAAAGTTAGACCGGCGAGGCACTGCCCTTCCTTTTCATTTTCTGTGTGTGTGGACTGACTATTACCAGCACAACCACAAGGCGGGGAATGGGGTTAAAACCAAAATTATTTTATGCCAGGGTACACCACGGCTCAGCTGACGTATTTTCGACACAGATATGACCGGGTAAACTATACACTAAGACATTGCAAAAAAAAAAAATACCAGAAAGCAAGATTCTGTCAGACGGCGTCGAACCAGACATCTCTCGATTCCCAGCGCGCGGCGCGACGGAGCTAACGTTGTCGAGGCTGCTAAGGGCGAACCGTCGATATACACCACAGAGCATTTGGTAGTCCTCAGAGCTTCGAAACTTTAGCGCATTTTTGTTATCAATAGAGAGATGGCACGATGGGGTTGCATTGGGCAGGAGCGTAGCAGACCACAGCACACTGTCTTTTTCTGCCACCACGGCAAAGCACATGCAAAGAACCCAGTATACGCCATGAAGATGACGATGACGCTGATGATGACGAACATCATGATCGCCGACAGCGACTGGCTTGTGCAGTGCTTGACGTCTCCATATGTTCTCGTATCGTATGACTTGAAACAACTAACAACCACCAGGGAAACGTCCACAGGCATTGTCAAAATTTGCCAACTTCAAGCTACATCTGATGCCACTAAGCAGTAATAATGAAGGCAAAACTATGTTCACTACTTCACATAACATAACATTTATGACCACTAAACATTTCATGTATGTGTACACCGCTTTGTCACTCATTTACATACGTGAGTGTTCAACGGCACGAGTGATTCATGGTAACTCCAAATGATCCCACTTCTTCGCCCACTCATCATCATTCATTACATTGATGTGAGTTGTCTTTTTTCTGCTCCTGGCGTCAAAAAAGAACCACTAAAATATTCATCGAGCGGCAAGACTTGCGTACCCTTTCCGCACCGTCATCAACAATATGTAAATCGTATTATCCACACGTCCCCACGTTTCATGAATGGAAACTTCTGCTTTCACACAGTATAACTGGGTATTGTTCGAAGGCTTGCACGCCAACCAGTGGCCTGTTGCTTTTCTTAGCTGCTATACTCCTTCTCTCTCTGTTTAGATTATAGAGGCAGATCAATGCTGTTTCCAAAGCTCCGGCGGCTCAAACCACTCGAAGTTACCTTGAAAATATGCATAGCAAATGACAGTGAGGATTGGAGACAAAATAGAGGCGGCGGAAATAGAACGTAACAAAACTAACTGTGCCAGTGTGCCATCTGTAAACCTTTTTTTCAAAAAGAAATAGATTTTTTTGAACCGTAGACGATATGTATAACACGTGTTGGTGGCACCGGATGGTGACGCATATTGACGAGAGATGGGCGTACCGTATCGTGTTAATTTCTTTCTACGTTTGGACGGACCAGTTATATGTGCACCCTAATGTGAGTCGGCGGTGTTGTCGTTCCTTTTTCATCTTGTGTGTCTCATCCGAAGTTACCTATGGTTTTTTTTCCCGCTTATAAGAATGAACCACCTAGCCCCAGCTTCAACCCTGGCGCAATTGGTACTGCACGGAAACACACTAAACCATCACGCGCACCTCTCCAAAGCCGTAAAGAGGATACAAGGCAACCCATGAAGTTAAGCAGGCGCATACCGGACGCAGGCTGAGTATGCTACAAATATATTCCCTACCACCTATGTACGATTACTTTCTGCTCTGGTGGGTGTGCTAAGGCTGAGAAAATAGAGCTGTCCTGTTGCGTATTTCATGCACATGTTCGAGTGCTGCCGGGACAAACCTATTCAATATATTCTTTGCGAAAACCCGCAATACTACTTGCAGAGACAGTCATTTTGCAATGTACTCGATCAACTGGACGACGGACGACCAGGCTTTTCTGAAAGCAAAAGACTATGTATATATATATATATATATATATATATATATATATATATATATATATATATATATATATATATATATATATATATATATTGTACCGAAGCATAGTGGCGCCAGCTCTGTGCCAGCGTGAAAGAAGACGTTGACGTCCGTGTGTGGCTCGTGCTTGCCGGGTTCCTGCCTGTACCAGCTTGTTGCGGCCAACGTTTCTGGAATAATAACCTGTGTTTTTACGCAACCTTGCTCGTTGCATTTGGTGGAAACGTGCTGGGTAACGTCCTGGAGCTCCGCAGCCGTAAGCTACCATCTCAGTCCACGATGACCGAGCGCGTCGATCCCCCACAAGGCTCTTCCACGCTGCCACCCGTCATGTGTTCTGGTGTACTTCGTCTGCGTGACCCACCAGTATACAACGGCGCTGAAGATCAAGATGTCGAGGACTGGCTGGCAGAGTACGAGCATGCCAGCGCGATTAACAAGTGGGATGACCCTGCGAAGCTGATTCACGTCATCTTCTACTTGACGGATTTGGCCAACCTATGGTTCACCAACCACCAAGCCGACATCCCCACCTGGTCGGTTTTCAAAGAGGCCGTCACCTCGTTTTTCGGTCGTCCAGCCATGCGTAAGCTTCGCGCTGAACTGGGACTGCGGGGACGATTTCAGCGAAATGGTGAGAGCTTCACAAGCTACATTGAGGATGTGATCAGCCTCTGTAGGCGAGTTGATGACAGGATGACGGAGGCTGACAGAATAAAGAACATAATGAAAGGCATTGATGACGACGCTTTTCATATGCTTGTGGCCAAAGACCCACAGACCGTCACGGCCTTGATTCAGTTATGTCAAAGTTTCGATGAGCTGCGCAAGCAACGAGTTTCTACACGTCGCGCTAATACGCAGACAGCTGATATTTCGGCCTTGGAGTGCAAAAGCAGTGGCCCCGACTACAGCGTGTTATTGCCTCAAATTCAACAGTACATCCGGGAGGAAGTTGCTCGACAGCTCTCTCTTGTCGCCACCATCAACGAGACCCCCACAACACTGGACCACTCACTTCGCCGTGCTATTCAGACGCAAGTTGCCGAGGCTCTCCCTTCGCCCACATCCCCAATATCAGTGGCTGCACCGCTGACTTATGCAGAAGCCGTCCGCCGACCTTCTGCCCAACCGCCGCTCCCTTCTTACAGTCCACCTACCAACTACTACAGGTCACCAGTTTCAGTTTATCCGGTAAATCGGCCCATTCCACCACCTCGAGCACCTGCCAACTCTTGGCGTACTCCGGATAACCGGCCCATCTGCTACAACTGTGGTATTCCAGGACATGTCGCGCGCTACTGTCGTCGCCGTGGATTCTATTTTAATGATGTGCAGCATTCCGGCAACATACCTCGGCCATCAGAATCGCATGTGACACCTGATTCGCATGACCCCCGCTCACGTCGACCAGACTTCAGCCGACGTCGATCTCCTTGACCCCGTCTTCGGTCTCCTTCCCCCATGCTTCGCCGTTCCAACCACGCCCAGGAGGAAAACTGACAGTCGCAGTTCCTGAGGCAAGAGCTGCGCCACCGACGAAATTTCCAAGGCCTCATCTATCGCCCCCTAACGAGATTGCCGTGTTTGTGGACGGTTTCGCCACAACTGCTCTTGTCGACACAGGTGCCGCTATTTGTATAATCAGTGAAGTGTTATGCCGCAAACTGAACAAAGTGACGACTCCACTGGTTGAAATTTCTTTACGCACGGCGAGTTCACAACACGTCCAACCTTCTGCCACATGCACTGCTCGTGTTGTGATTCAAGGAGTGCTTTACATCGTAGAATTTGTCGTCCTTCCGCATGCGTCACATGAAATCATCCTGGGATGGAACTTTCTTTCCGCTAATCATGCGGTTGTCGACTGCGCTCGTGCTCAACTCGTTTTGTTTCCATTCAGCACGACATTTATAGATCTCCCTCGCTCACCCAAAAAGGTTATCGTCGCCGCTGACGTCGTCATTTCTGCTTTTTCGGTCACCGCGGTATCTCTTTTGTGCAACTCCGTTTCCGATTCAACTGCCCTATTTATGCCGTCACAAGAATGCGCTCGTCGCCGGAACCTTGTCGTCCCGTTTGCCGTCATAACACTTGCCGATGGCTCCAGTGCCGTGTACGTGTGCAATCCGTTCCCTTGTCCCGCTACCTTATTGCATGGCGAATGCATTGGGAGTCTTGACACTTATGATGACATCTTTCCTTTCGATGCCCGTTCTGATACGACATTGATGTCCGTGGATGCTGTCACAGCTGGCACCGCGCCCTCACTACCTGACGAAGACGTTCTGTTGCGCAGCGTAGACACCGGCCTTACGCAAGACCAGCGCAATCAGCTCATTCAACTACTTGACCGTTTCCGCGCCTCCTTCGACCACGGACAACCTCCCTTGGGACGCACGTCAGTTGTCGCTCACCATATCGACACCGGTCATCATACTCCACTTCGTCAGCGCCCCTACCGCGTCTCGCAGGCCGAGCGTGACGTCATCACTCAACACGTCGACGTGGTGTTATTCAGCACTCACACAGTCCTTGGGCTTCGCCAGTGGTCCTCGTGCGAAAAAAGGATGGCTCCATCAGGTTTTGCGTGGATTATCGTCGACTAAACAACATCACACGCAAGGATGTTTATCCCCTGCCACGCATTGATGACGCCTTGGATTGCCTTCAAGGTGCGGAGTTTTTCTCTTCACTGGATCTGCGCTCTGGATATTGGCAAGTACCAATGGCTGAACCAGACCGTCCAAAAACGGCGTTTGTGACCCCTGACGGCTTATATGAATTTAATGTAATGCCCTTCGGTCTTTGCAATGCGCCTGCGACTTTTGAAAGAATGATGGACAGTGTCCTCAGGGGACTTAAATGGCACATCTGTCTTTGCTATTTAGACGACATAGTTGTATTCTCGGCGAATTTCGAAACTCATCTTTCCCGTCTGGAACAAGTTCTCCAGTGCCTTACGGCAGCCGGGTTGCAACTTAACTTCGAGAAATGTCGTTTTGGCGCCCGCAAACTCACAATTCTCGGCCACGTCGTTTCAAAAGAAGGAATATCGCCAGATCCTGCCAAACTGCGTGCCGTTGCCGAGTACCCCAAGCCTACTACCCTAAAGGAGCTTCGTAGTTTCATAGGCTTGTGTTCCTATTTTCGGCGTTTCATTCGCAATTTTGCCTCTATAATTGCCCCTCTGACTCAGCTTCTCTCCCGTAGCACGGACCTCTCTGGCTGGAATTCCCACTGCGATGAGGCATTCACGGCGCTACGCCAGCTACTCATCTCTCCGCCAGTTCTCCGCCACTTCGATCCCAATGCACCCACTGAAATTCACACGGATGCAAGCGGTGTCGGCCTCAGTGCCATTCTCGCTCAACGCAAGGAAGGCTGCGACGAGTACGTTGTCGCCTATGCCAGCCGTACACTAACGAAGGCAGAGTCCAACTATTCCGTCACGGAAAAGGAGTGCTTGGCTATCATTTGGGCTATAGGAAAATTTCGCACCTACCTTTACGGACGCCAGTTTGATGTTGTCACAGATCACCATGCCTTATGCTGGTTAGCGTCCATGAAAGATCCTACTGGCCGCCTCGCTCGTTGGGCTTTACGCCTTCAGGAATACGATATCCGTGTTGTTTATCGCTCAGGACGCAGACATTCAGACGCCGATGCACTATCCCGTTCTCCACTGCCTCCTGACCTTGCCTGCTTATCAACTGCCATTTGCGATTCGTCATCATTGAGCATCACTGACATGCCATCCGAACAGCGCAAGGATCCCTGGATCAATTCTTTGCTCGACGTCGTCTCTCACAGTTCGTCAGAAACGACTTCACGCTCCCTCTCTCGTCAAGCAAGACACTTTGCTGTCCGTGAAGGCTTATTGTATCGCCGCAATTACGTGACGGATGGCCGTAGGTGGCTCCTTGTCATCCCTCGTCATTTGCGTTCGGACATCTGCGCTGCCTTTCACGATGACCCCCAGTGTGCCCACGCTTGAGTATTTAAGACTTACTCTCGCCTTCGTCTAAGATACTACTGGCGCGGCATGTATCGGCACGTTCGCCAGTACGTTCGGTCATGCACCACGTGTCAACGACGCAAGACGCCTTCTCACAGCTCTGCTGGCCCTTTGCAACCCTTAACCTGCCCAGCGAGACCATTCGACCGCGTCGGAATTGATATTTATGGTCCTCTACCCAACTCTCTTCGAGGCAACCGGTGGATTATTGTCGCCGTGGATCATTTAACACGCTACGCTGAAACATCTGGGCTGCCTGCTACCACTGCGAAAGACGTTGCGTCCTTTCTTCTTCACCATCTCATTTTGCGACACGGTGCACCTCGTGAATTACTCAGTGACCGTGGACGCGTGTTTCTCTCGAACGCCGTCGACGAGCTACTCAAGGCATGTCGCACTGTCCATAGGAAATCCTCGGCATACCATCCCCAAACCAATGGCATGACAGAACGCTTTAACCGTACCCTTGGAGATA
The DNA here is from genome assembly GCF_043290135.1 of Rhipicephalus microplus. NCBI lineage: Eukaryota > Metazoa > Arthropoda > Arachnida > Ixodida > Ixodidae > Rhipicephalus > Rhipicephalus microplus. Next base: position 60,101,932 of record NC_134708.1, read on the forward strand.
TGCTTGCCATGTACGCCTCTGACGACCACACTAATTGGGACCAAGTGCTCCCTTTTGTCACGTACGCGTACAACTCTGCGCCACAAACAACCACTGGCTTTTCTCCTTTCTTCCTTCTGTACGGACGTGAGCCATCATGCTCCATGGACACCATTCTCCCTTACAGGCCTGATGTTTCCGAAGCGACGCCTGTTTCCGAAGCAGCTGCTTATGCCGAAGAGTGTCGTCAACTCGCTCGCTCATTTACCACACAAGACCAATGGCGCCAGAAAACTGACCACGATTCCTCTGCGTCTACTGTACACTATAACCCAGGAATGCTGGTTTGGCTCTGGGTCCCGTCTACCCCTCCCGGTCTTTCCCCGAAGCTTTCGTCGAAATACCATGGCCCCTACCGTGTGGTGCGGCAAACATCTCCTGTCAACTATGAAGTTGAGCCCATTGATCCACCCTCGGACCAACGCTGCCGTGGGCGTGAAACCGTACACGTATCACGCCTCAAACCGTGCTATGACCCCCTTGTCGTGTCCTTTCCCTAGGTGGCCAGGTTGGCTCCTTTCTGCGCGGGGAGTAATTGTACCGAAGCATAGTGGCGCCAGCTCTGTGCCAGCGTGAAAGAAGACGTTGACGTCCGTGTGTGGCTCGTGCTTGCCGGGTTCCTGCCTGTACCAGCTTGTTGCGGCCAACGTTTCTGGAATAATAACCTGTGTTTTTACGCAACCTTGCTCGTTGCAATATATATATATATATATATATATATATATATATATATATTCATCACTATTTTCTCGCCCTGGTACACGGTAGCTAACCTATTCTCCTGCAAGGTTAACCAAGTGCTGTCATCTTGGGCTGCTACCTCCACCCTGTTGCGTTCGTGTCAACTGAAAAAGAACTAAGGTAAGCTCCTACGCATGGAACCATTTATGTGGGTGCATTGGACGTCGCGTCACATATTTTACTTCATGTCAAGACGTAGAAAACTCTCTTTTCACGTATCCGCCCTGTATAACGACGCCCGGTGATAAAAAAATTCAATCTTGTACAGATATAGCCCTTCGCTATACTCAAGATTGATATGCTTCAAGAAAGTATCGTTTATTACTATAAAAGAGATCTACAATTTTTCTGTGACAGGTGAGGTTAGAGCATTGGCGAGTGAATTGCTAAACATATCGTTTTAACTCCCCACACCACGGCTTCATTATGAGAAATGCTGTCGCGCAAACTCTGTCTAAATCATGAACTAAGTAGACGGCGTCTTTGACTTTTCGAAGTCATCGGGATAGGTCCACAGTGGGCGGAAATGGAACCAACGTCCTAGCGTTTAGCAGCGTGATGACTGACCTGCGAAGCCACCCCTGGACGTTCATTTCAAACAGTGACACTGGGTGCACGCTCCTGGCACACTAATAATTATTTATTTTACAAGGATGAGTGCTGCACGAAAACAGATAACCTTTTTTATTCACGGAGTTTCTGCGCTTCTTTTAAGCAATGAACCACCGTACACACTCAAATGAGTATTCATGCTGGTGGTTGTGTCATTTCTTTATGATGATTAACAGTCTACAACACTGCGTAAGCTTCTGTGGTCAAAATACCCGCCAGCACAAATACCTTGTAAATACTCTGTAAATACCTAACATATTGATCTTTACATTTCATTTGTGTGTTCTTCATTTACCATGTATTGCGCATATGTAGACGTATGTTTCTGTAACAATTCTTGTGTATTTGTGTATGTTGTGATCAGTGTACATATGTAAACATATCTTTTTGTAACAACTTTTGGTGTGTCTATGGATCTTGTGTTCTGTCGCGATCTTCTGTTGGTTTTTAATTATGTTCACTGTCTGTAAGGATAAATTTCTCAAAACAGAATGATGGGTTGTCTTCTGCTCAGGAAACACCTGCGCGTGGTTTCTGGTCATCGGTGAAATATCCCTGGCATCAGTATTTAAACAGAGCTCAAGAGAGCGCTTGCTGTGTGGTGTGGTGGAGTCCTTCATAAATTTGAGAAATGACAAGTAAAAATATACGAGCTATTACTGCAACGAATTTAAAACAGCATAATCAGGGCCCTTTGGCACATATTCTTAGCCGACCCAATTGCCGTCCATCTTGCTATAGATCGATTATCAAATAGAACACATGTAGCGTACCCCGGCACATCCTTTACGGTAACGTAACATGGGCTATCGAGATTGGAGTCTGTTTGCCGAGGGTACAGTTATCCGTATAGTGACGAGTTGTCAGTTCCATCGAGTCACCACTGATTTTATTTTTCTATAGTCCTAGTAAACAACATGCCTAGGTAGTAAATTGAAGCCGGCATACTTAGCTCAATCATCCCGACATGCTTCAAGCCATGGAACTGTAATCCGAATTCAATTGTGCAAGACTACTCATAGATTTTTCGGTGATGGTGCAACGTGAAAGTGCTACCCATTTAGCTCTTTTTGTCTGTTACAAATTTTACTTTCACGTGTGTGTGTGGGTGGGGGAGTTAACCTTATGCCTGATAGGTTAACGCTAAGAGCCATGAACGACGGAAATGAAAAAAAAAAAACGGGGAAACAGCATTGCTCGTAAAGAAGATACAATGGTCAGAGGTAGAAAAAAGGAATCAGAAAAAAGTACTGTCAAATTACACCTGGCTGGGCCAATCCCCGTGTGTCGTATACTTGAATACCTCCAGGGGCCTTAAAAGCCTAAACACGTACCAGGTATCGCATCAACCAGGAAACCCAGTTTCACTGACGTGCACGTATGCCACGCAAAGCTCTGTGTAGTACCATTCCTCCTGTCCTCCGGCTCGTAGACATGTCTCAAAAAGGCGAACGCCTATTCAAGCTGACGTCCATGTGGAACAGGCCCCAAATGTGTAAAGCCTGTTGTATTGCAGATATGCGATACAAATAAAGCGTCAATTCTTTTTTACTATCATTTGTTTTGTTAGCGATAGTTCGCATGGGAAAAATTATCGCAGAGTCAGTCTTCTAGAAGCCGATGGCTTGCGCTCACCATGGATGAGGCTTGGATGAAAAGGGCGATGAAAGAAGAATAAATGCGATATCAGAGAAGAACACTTTAAATGAAAATAAACATAAATCATAGAACTTGAGTTCTCAGCCCGTAGCGCCTAAACTCGGTGCGCTAACCACAATGTCTCTGTGCCTTTATTTATACAAGTGTGAACATATCACCTTTTTTTAACCATCCCACGTGCAAGAAAGCGCATTGAGGCTCTTGTCATGCTCGAACAACAATGAATGTTTGTCATTGGTCTCATTTGGTGCATGCACGATCGAGGTAAGAGCATAGTGCTTAGAAACTACGGCGCCGCCAGTGAAACCGCTTTTACTAGTGGCACTGTCGAAAACTTGCGTAAACGTTTACAGTTGCTTCACTTCTGCCAGCTACGCGAAATGGATGGCGTCACTACTTGTAGAAGGTGTTCGCTTCAGATAATGTTTTCCTGCAAATCACAGCCTCTCTCAGCTTTCTCAGTGGTGCGCCTGAAGATTTGTGAATGTGTCTGGAGTATACGCCGGAAATCGGGCTTCATGCCAGGAACATTCGTGAGATAGCATGAGATTTGTCCCAGTTTCAGAATACCTCCGCAATTTTTTTAACTTTCAGTTCACAATTGAAGAATGAAAAAGTATGAGACTGCTATAGGAAAGTAGAATAATCTAAACAATGATACGAAAATCTTGGTCTTGAAAAGGAAGCCAACACTTCGAGCTGATGAGCGAGAGTTCTGAAGTCTATGCGACCAGCCGTTATTTGCAGGCTTCCAGTGAGACTTCGAGGTCATTTCTGTAATGTAACTGCTGCTATTCGGAGGACTCTCATATAGCCTTAATGCGGCACTCACTTTTCACAGCTAAGGCTTTCCGCACGATGAATGAAGTAACGCACAAGGAACAAGTAATATTCTTTATGCTGAACTTGCTTGGTTTTAAAGGGACAAAGAGGACCTACAGAACGCCAAGCGAGACGCCTTTGGTGTAATCGGTTGCGTGCGGCTGAAAAAGAACCGCCCGAAGAAAGCTCGTGGCAACGATGATCGTCACCTGAAAGCGAGCTTCCTGGAAACGCGCTGAATGAGTATTGCATTGTTAAAGATTTGTGGATAATGTTCCATTTGCCCCAGTGTTACTTAAGAGAGAGTGCTTGAATGAATGTTTGTAGCTTTACTATAGAACAGAAAAAATTATGATCATTATGCTGCTGGTGCTGCTGCTTATGATGATGACGACGACGACGATCATGATCATGATGGCCTAAATTACTGACCCGCACTTACTCTAATAAATGGCCAAGGAGCGAAAAGATTGCTATACCGCTCTATCGTATTCATGCCCCTGTTGCGATGTTCCTGTGCCACTTCTCCTTAACAGTCTGAACGTAAAAACTTTACGAGGGATGACTTGACTTTAGTTGTGTTAGTCGCTTTTGCTTTATTGGTATGACGTAAGGAGATCGTGGCGCACCGTAGCAAGGCGCCGCCTGTTTTTTAACTACTGAAGGGGTGGAGCATAACACATGCACCGTTTACAAAGCACTAGAACGTTTAAAGTCAATATTATTACTCGTGAACACTGAATGTCGATCGAGCTAAGGTTTTTATTCGTTGTATTTTCTTCTGCAAAGTTGCATACACATGCATGCCCTGTGGTACACAAGTGCGTCCTAGAAGAAGAAAAGACTACAATAGAAACATTAATTGGCTTCATTGTCATCACGTGTTGAAGAATATTTATCTCTTAAAAACTTCCATCTTCTCCATAACGTTTACCTTCTTTGAACTTTCTCAGATTAAGACGAAGAACACCACGACGGTTTCTGAAAAATCAGAAAGTGGTTTATGTTTTAACCTGACGTGACTTGAAGGCGAAAGGCGTTTTCTTTCTCTTTTTCTTCTCATTCGGCGTATTCGCACCCCTTTCCCCCCTCTCGGTCAGCGTTTTATCCCCAACGTAAAGCATGCACGTTGAGGATAAAAACGCATCTGATGCTGCACTCCATGCAGCATCAGATGCGATGCAAGCTTTTTACTCGTAAATTTGTTTCAGACTGCAACCCTTAATTCTCTTCCCCAATCATAGGTTAGTAGACCGGACAGACGTCTGGTTGACCTTTCTGCTTTTCCTTTTCTTCTTCCTCCTCTTCTGCCGCCGTAATCGGCTCACATATCACCATGCGACCATGTCACGCGATGATGTCATCATGTCATGTCGTGCTCCGCAACTTCACTTGATGTCATGAGTTTGTGCATTCAGCGACATCATGACGACCTCGTTAAGTGACAATTCTACGACCACAATTTTTCGGATCACTCGCGTCGAGGCCAAAGGTCAATGTCCGCGTTCGGTGGGGCATATAAAAAAGAACATTAAAAGACCGAATAACGGCAGATTGGGCAAGGAATTAAACAGGCGTTGCACATATGTTGGTTCACACCAAGAGAAAGTGTTGGACCCGGGTAGGTCACGTAACACACCAGCCCGGGTCGTGTAGTAAGCAGACCAGCCCAGTTGATGGTTCTTGTCAAAGGATAGACGACCGGTTTATGGTGCAAGCAACACAGATTGGCTAATGCGGGATGAAAAATGCAGCTGAGGTCGACTGAGGGCTCGAAAGAGGGACGAAATTTAGACGTTCGCACGCTTAAAATGGCCTCCACCTTCACAGGAAGGGGTAAACAGGAAATCTTCGGGAGAGGCTTTCGACCGATAGTAATCTGAAACAGGATGATATTGTTCATATGACAATGGTAATGATGATAAACTATAATGACGGCATTGATCATCAAGGGAAGCTAGATTTCCGTTGAGGAGGCATTCCAATGTGCTAATGACTGTATTTTCACCTTGTGTCGGACTTATGTTAAGGGCTGCTTGCAGCTCACGCATGGTACATTACGCATCAATCGCCGCAGGTGTTGGAGTGGTGTCAAGTAGTTCACACTCCTCTCGCGGATGAACGCTGACGTCACTCTCTACCTCACCCGCAGCACGCTCGCAGCTGAGGGCTCTTTCACATAATCGCAACACTTCTCTCTCGCTTCACCCTTTCCACCATCCGCAACGCTCCACTGCGCGTTGAATGGAAACACTGTTCCAGCTCGTTTATTTGCAATGAAACTTACGCGAAACCGAAGCCGCCTCTTGTGTCTTCGCGTTTCGAACAAACGTTCACTCGAGTAAACGCTACAACATGTTTCGCTTCACACTGTTCTATTAGCGTCCGCGTCGACGCCTGTTTCAACCGGGTCAACGCCGTGTGCACCGCTGCTGCTTCGTATCCGATCAGGGTTCCCTTCAGGAAGACAGTCAATTTTTCAGTCAATCCCGATGCTGGCCATATTAGTGACTCTGACTGATCAATGAAAAAACTGGCAGATCCCACGTACAGTGGGAATCGATGATATGCGAACCACGAATAAGAAAGGTTGATATCTAACTTTAAAATCAGGACAACGTTACGAGGCGAAGCTGAATGATGCTGTACATGACTTCAGTGTTATGGTTATTATGTTTGGATGTGTCGTTTACTTTCGTCATCTATTCGCGTCACGTGATACCAAATTTAGTATATGTGGAGCTAGCGACACGGCCGCGAGCACGCTATTAGCGTGGTATGTTGCCACAATATTACATGACACGCATGTGAGGATTCTAATCTTTCCACCAGTCATATATTTCATCATAAATTGCCGTCACGTAAGACTAAATTTGGCATATGTGTAGCTAGCAAAATGGCCGCGAGCGCATCATGAGGGGCCCAATAATATACTTCAAAGTAGCGTTGACACACGCGCACGCTGGGCACAGGCACACTACGTTAGCAAAATGCGAGCACTCTATAGTATAACGCCGGTCACGACCGGCGCGACCACCGTTACCCAGACAACATTGCGTCTCCCTCTTTTCATGCTGGAGGGACGCCGGACGCACTGAAACGCGCATGTGTCACAGCAACGCAGCGCGGCGCACACCTGCGAGTATATGGTAGGACCAGTACGAGACGAAATGAGCACCGACGAGCACGCGCACTGCGTAACGTCGAGATGTATTGGCGCCTTGATTGTGCATGTAGTCGTGTTCTCACATGACACGCATCTCATGGTTATAATACCTACACCAGTCACATACCTTCGTCATCCACTGACGTCACGTAATGCCAAATTTAGCATATGTGAAGCTAACGATATGGCCGCGAGTGCATCATGAATGCGGCATGTAGTCATGTTGTTACATGACACGCATGTCGTGATTATCATATTATGTGTCATTTACCTATGTCGTCCGTTCGCGTCGCTTAATACCGATTTTGGTGCATAAGAAGCTAGCGAAACGGCTGGGAGCGCATCATGAGCGCAGCATGTAGTCATGGTGTTCCATGACTCGCATATCATGTTTATTATGTTTGCACCACTATCATACCTTCGTCATGCATTCACATCCCGTAATTCCAAATTTGGTATAATTGAAGCTAGCGAAACGGCCGCCAGCGTCTCATGAGCGTGGCATGTAGTCATGTAGTTACATGACACGCATCTAATAATTATCCTGTTTGCACCAGTCACATACATTTGTCAACCATTCACGTACCGCAATACCAAATTTGGTATATGTGACTCTAGCGGAACGGCCGCGAGCCCATACTGAGCACGGAATGTAAACATATTTTTGCATGACACACATGTCATGATTTTCATGCTAGGGTCTGTAGCTTGTGTTCGCCATGCAATCATAACATACCATAACAGTTTTGCAACATGCCATGTGAACAAAACCACCGCAAGAGCTGCAGGACCATGAAATGTAAATCATGTTAAGAGATTTATTGGCGGACACTCCGCGATTACTCACGACAGCGACAGTCAAAGCGGGTACCGACTCTCTGCACGAGCTGCTCTTCCTCCTATGAAAAGGGCTACCCACTAGAAGGCGCTGGAGAGGACGACCCACTGTTCAAAGGCTTTACCAGAACTTCCCCGGGTACGAAAAGGGAGCCGCCTGGCGACCTAACAGCTGGTTACAATGAGCGGGTCGTGGTCGGCATTGAGGCGCTCCACGTTAACAATGTCGCCTCCTCGACGGCGCATGTCTGAAGATGGTTCGATGGGTTCAATCAAGTAGTTGACTAGGGAAGTGCATTTGACGACACGGAAGGGGCCATCGTATTTGGGGAATAGTTTCGAAGATAGGCCAGTTGCAGAGCCAGACGAGCGCTCCAGGGAGGAACGTGCGCACAGTGGTGCTGGCGTCAGCGTGAATGCTTTTTGCCGCTCTTGATCATGCGCAGTAAAGGTCTTTAAAAGTTCTCGACACTCTTCAGCAAGCTTGGCTGCAGCAGAAATAGGCGCCTACTCAGACGGATCTGGCCTGTACGGAAGTATCGTGTTGATGGTGTGTGACGGGTGCCTTTCATATAATAAAAAGAAAGGTGAAAATCCTGTAATGCTTTGAGGGGCGGTATTATATGCGTAGGGGACGAAGGGTAAAATGGAATCCCAATTTGTGTGATTGGTGGCGACGTACTTGGACAGCATGTCGCCAAGCGTACGGTTGAAGCATTCGGTGAGGCCATTTGTTTGCGAGTGGTAAGCAGCAGCGTTGCAGTAAAAAACGTTGCACTCTTTGAGAATGGCTTCTACGACTTCAGACAGGAAGACACGGCCTCGGTCACTGAGCAATTCCTGGGAGGGACCCTGTCACAGAATGAATCGTTGGAGCAGAAAGGAGGCCACATTGCTCGCTGTAGCCGCAGGGAGAGCGGCCATTTCGGCGTATCGCTTGAGGTGGTTCACAGCGACAATGTCCCAGCGGTTACCAGCTTACGTTAGTGGAAGTGGCCCATACAAATCGATGCCAACGCGCCAAAGGGCCGGGCAGGGCAAGGTAGAGGTTGCAGACCTACCGGCCACACATGCGTTGAAGCTTTGTGGCGCTGAAAATCTATGCAGGAGCGAACGAATTTCTGCACGTATTGGTACATGCCGCGCCAAAAGTACCGTTGACGAATGCGATGGTAAGTCTTCGATAACCTGGAGTGTGCACATTGCGGATCAGAATGAAAGAATTCCCATATGTCAGAGCGCAGACTGCGAGGTATGACTAGTAGTCACTGATGGCCGTCACCGTTGTAATTGCGCCTGTGGAGCAGGTCATCGCGAAGGGTGAAAGGTGGGCTTGACGACGCAACGCGTGAGTCGATGGAGTGGATGGACCAGTCTTTAAGTCTATCAGTGAGGCAATCCATTGATCCTTGCGCTGTTCAGTAGCAATGGTATGAATGCTAATCGAAGAAATGGCAAGGTGAGACGCTGAGTTGTTGGCATTGTCGTCTGGCAAGGGAGAGCGCGACAGGGCGTCGGCGTCAGCATGTTGCCTCCCATGGCGGTACAGCACGCGGATGTCACAGTCTTGCAGGCGAAGTGCTCCACGGGAGAGACGGCCTGAGGGATCTTTCAATGACGACAACCAGCATAGTGCGTGATGGTCGGTGACGACATCAAATGGGCGACCATACAAATAAGGTCGGAACTTTGCAAGGACCCAGATGATTGCCAAACATTCTTTCTCGGTGACTGTGTAATTAGTCTCGGCTTTAGTAAGCGCACGGCTTGCATACGCCATGACATATTCCGGGATGCCTGGTTTGCGCTACGCAAGGACAGCGCCGAGGCCGACACCACTGGCATCCGTGAGTACCTCTGTAGGGGCCGTAGGGTCGTAGTGGCGGATTATGGGAGGCGACGTCAACAAACGACGAAGTGTTGTGAAAGCGTCGTCGCACTGTGATGACCACGAATGGAGAGGCCCGTTACTTCCGAGGAGCTTCGTCAGTGGCGATATGATAGTCGTGAAGTTTCGAATGAAGCGCAGAAAGTAGGAACACAGTCCTACAAAACTGCGCAGTTGCTTGACGGATGTCGGCTCGGGGAACTCGATCACGGCCCGAAGCTTGGCTGGATCAGAGAGAATTCCGTCCTTGGACACGACGTAGCCGAGTATTGTCAGCTGCCGAGCTGCAAATCGGCACTTCTTCAGGTTCAGTTGCAGACTGGCATCACTCAGACGGGTTAAAACATGCCGAAGGCGTTGAAGTTGCGTCGAGAAGTCCGGAGCGAAAACGACGACGTCATCGAGGTAGCAAAGGCACGTGTGCAGTTTCATGTCCCGCAGAACAGTATCCATCATGCGCTCAAAGGTGGTGGGTGCATTGCACAGCCCAAACGGCATGACGTTGAATTTGTACAAGCCGTCGGGGGTGACAAAAAGCGGTCTTCGGTCGAGCGTCCTCAGCTATAGGTACTTGCCAGTACCCTGAGCGCAAATCGAGGGATGAAAAGAATTCTGCTCCTTGCAGGCTGTCAATCTCGTCATCTACCTGCTGTAGTGGGTACACGTCCTTACGAGTGATCTTGTTGAGGTGTCGGTAGTCCACACAGGACCACAAAAAACCATTCTTCTTCATGTCGAGAACGACAGGAGATGCCCAGGAGCTGCTAGAAGGGCGAATAACATCGCGGTGAAGCATGTCGTCGACATGCTCATTGATTACACGGCGTTCTGTGGGAGATACGCGATATGGACGTTGCCGCAGCGGTGGTTGTGCGCCTGTGTCGATGCAATGCGTAACGGTGGATGTGCGGCCGAGAGAAGGTTGAGCGACATCGAAAGATGAGCGGAATTCTTCCAACAGGACCAAAAGCTGGGATCGCTGGCCCGGCGTAAGGTTGTCGGGTATGGAGGGACCGAATACATCATTGGATGATGAAGCAGATGTCGAAACAGCTCTAAGCGTACAGGAACTTGAGCAGTGCATGTCATCGGGTTGATCCACAACTTGCGCGTCTTCGATGGGTTCTACGCTGCCGAGACATTCCCCTCGCACCATCGTAACGCTGTACGGGGATGAGTTCCCAACAAAAACAGTGGTGCTGCCGTGAGTGAGTTGCACGGTCGCGAAAGAAACCAGCAAGCCTTTTCTTATGAAAACACGATGAGATGGGGCGAGGAATGCAGTGGTGTCGAAAATGCTTGCGCAGCAGAGTGACACCGCTGCGGGCGAGTTCGCAGGCACTTGAGTGTCGTCTCTGACGAGTAACTTGCTTGCAGCAGATGGACTGTCAGCCGGCGTCAAAGAAGAGAATTGTGTGAGTTCCATTTCTGCTGGTGCGCAATGAATGACGGCGTCGTGGCGGGAGAGAAAATCCCATCCTAGGATGGCGTCGTAAGAGCATGAAGGAAATGTGATGAATTTGACCGCATACATCACGTCCTGAATCATAAGGCGGGCTGTGCACATCACTGTAGTGTGGATGCTTTGGGCGCTGACTGTACAGAGGGAGAGCCCGGAAAGCGGCGTGGTCACTTTGCGCAGTAATCAGCTAAGTTTTGCGTCCACGACGGATACGGCGGCTCCAGTATCTACAAGGACAGATGTAAGAATGCCATCCACAAGCACGTCTATTACGTTCGACGGGTGGTCCTGAGGGCTTCCGCAGTTCGACAACGTCGCAGCCCTTGCCTCGTGGACTGCGACGACTAGTTTTCCTGGTCGCCCTTGAGTGGACGTGGCCGCATCGGCGACAGTGAGTGACGTTGTGGAAATGGTGAACGGTGGGTAGACGGAACGGAGCGGGATGACGTTGACATAGGCGGCGGTTGGTCATAAGAGCGGCTTGATTGGCTGGGAAAGTTGGAGGCGACCTGTGGTTGGTGCACACTATTGCAATAGCGTGCTACATGACCAACGCAACCACAAGCAAAGCAGATGGGACGATTGTCAGGAGTGCGCCATCGGTTCGCGGGTCCCATCCATGTCGCAGAACGCGACGGGCGAGCCGGCTGCTGATATGAGTGCATGGTAGGCGGCACTCGGGGCACGTGGGTGACGCCAGGGTATGTAGGCCAGACAGTTTCTCCGAATGCCTGGAGCCTCGCGACGGTTTCGGTGTAACTTAGGGGAACAGCCACAGAAATCGGTGGGGCCGGCCTGGCGACAACAACCGCGCCGGTAAAGACAGGAGGGTCGCGGATGCGGAGGACACCAGGACGTGGCGTCGGCGTAGGAGGAAGCGTTTGCTGGGCAGCGTCTTGGTGCATGGTTGAAGGCACGGTACGGGATCGAAGCTCCAAGGGCATCGAATACGGACCGAAGGTGTTTGAAGGGCACAGCACTCTCAGCACTCTCCACCAAATTGTTAAGAGATTTATTGGCGGACACTCCGCGATGATCCACGACAGCGACAGTCGATGCGGAGACCGACTCTCTGCACGAACTGCTCTTCTTCTTATGAAAAGGGCACCCACTAGAAGGCGCTGGAGAGGATGACCCACTGTTCAAAGGCTTTAGCACAATAATGATATTCATGACATACATGACATGATTTTCATGTCATGACTAGTCAAATATAATCCTCATACAGTCATGTTATGGCATACCAAGATTGGTATCGATACTATCATCGAAACGGCTTGGAGAGCTTAAAGTCGTAGGCGGCTAGATAGATAGATACGCTCAAAGTCGCTGAAGTTCGCTAACAAATGCTTCGCATTTAAAAACATCTGTATATGTCCGCGCATTGTTTGCGTGATAAAATGCAATATCACGAGTAAGCTAAACGAACTTGTATATTTTGAGCAAAAACATTACGAGGCGAACTGGGCAGCAGTGACGAGCCGACCAACAACTTTTTGGCTACAATGCTGCGTTTCCGAAGCACGTGCTTGGAGCGTAAAAATGCGATCGACCAAGGTCAGGGACGCACCGCCTGCAGCTTGGGTTCACCGACTGCATTTGGCGCTCGCATGTAATAAACACCACGTGGTGTCAACGTGTAAATGGAGTCTTGAGCACGTACATTCGGCGCTGTTGCCATACATACTCACGAAGGTGAAAATACAATCCATTGTACAGAATATGCCAAGAGCTTGGTGTTAGTGGACTCAAGTATGGGCACGGAGTAATTGGACTAAGGCAGCATCCTCGGCCGGCCGGACGACCGAGAGATCAGTATTCATTTTCAAAAAACCTTTTCTTTAAATAATTGCGTCTCAAAACCTTATGATAAGAGAACAAACCCTTTGGTAAACATTCTAACAGAGCTATTATACAAGATTTGTAAACCTTGTATTCCCAGGTTAAGCATACGGGGCACCTCACCCCCTTTCTAGCACCACAGTGGTGGTCTAGTGGCTAAGGTACTTGGCTGCTGACCGGCAGGTCGCGGGAATAAATCCTAGCTTCGGCGGCTGCATTTTCAATGGAGGCAAAAATGCTGTAGGCCCAGGTACTCAGATTTGGGTGCATGTTAAAGAACCCCAGGTAGTCAAAATTTCGGGAGCCCTCTGCTACGGCGTCTTTCATATTCATATGGTGAATTTGGGACGTTCAACCTTACAAATCAGTCATCGATCATGACCCTCTTCCATAAAACCCAGTAGGGTCTTTTATTTATCAACCAAAACGGCTCCAAGCTAAAAGCCATCTTTTCTTCACCATCTCAGTTGATGTACTGAACCTGTCTTATCCGCTTTCTGAATATGTTTAAATGTTACTGAGTCTTCCACTTCCTTCAAAATCAGAGATACCTCAACTGGTCCTCGATTTTCTACAGGATCGGACCACATTTGACGAAGTTACAATGCCACGCGATGTTATCATGTGATGTTCCGTCTTGTGGCTTTCACCATGGCATCATACTGACGTCACAAATTTTGACATTCGGTGACGTCATGATGATGCATGATGGCGTCTTCACTGATGATGACTTTTTGCTTGAGTCATTGTCGACAACGCGGGAGGCTCACAGCCATAGTCAAATTTCTTGTTTGTTGGGCATCTATTGCTTTCGCTTCAACAAAACCTGATGGCTACCATGGAGTCGATGACGCCCGTAGAACCTACGCTCAGCGAACAGTAACTCAGACACATGTGACACAAGCTTGGTGCTTGAAGCACTCCGCTTCTCTCAAAGCGCAAGCACGAGACGTCCGCTTCGGGCGACGAGGGCATCTATAATACTTCCCGGCAGTAACCGAAAATTGTATGTGGCAAAAAGTAATTTTACGCAAAAATGACGGCAAAAACTGCTGCTCAGTCTTTTGTGTTCAAAATGAAATATTGAGTTATTCATAAGACGGCAGGAAGAGTACGTGTAGGGAGCAATTGCGCTGCATCTTTAGGTCTTGATTTTTTCTAAAGCATTTGCATGGCTTTCTTGTCCTTCGTAAAGTTTATTCTGTTTATTAAAGAAGTCTGTGTGCTACTAGGCAGGTGCGCGTCAGGCTGGCATTTTGGGCACTTTTTCGGCGCAAGAAGGCAGTTTAGTTCTAAGTTAACAAGGGTGAATCAGCTAGCAATTTCTATCTATCTATCTATCTATCTATCTATCTATCTATCTATCTATCTATCTATCTATCTATCGATCTATCTATCTATCTATCTAACTATCTATCTATCTATCTATCTATCTATCTATCTATTTATCTATCTATCTATCTATCTATCTATCTATCTATCTATCTATCTGTCTGTCTGTCTTTCTCTCTGTCTGTCTGCGTATGTGTGTGTTTCTTCATTATGTACACTATGGGAGCCTGGTGCCTACGGGTCGAGTTGGGAATGTTAGGTCGCGAACGAGAGCATTATTTGCAATACAATGAAGTGTGTTACTATTTCACTGTATCCTAGGTCCTGTCTGATGTCCAAGTCTTTAAACATACGAGTTGGCCTTCAATGTCAATTTTATGATTATGGGTACCGATGCTCATTGTGAAAGAGATAGCACACAGGTGACCGTATAACGGTGCAAGTTTTATATTTTGTACCATTACTTACTTACGTCTATAAGGGAGCTAATTTTTTCACTTTTAAGTTATTCATCTGCAGCATATGTGCTGCCAGAACAAGCAAATTATGCGTAGAGGTTAAAGAGTGCGCATCGAAAGATTTGGTATCTCTTCAATGTCGGATATGTGTCGAAAATGTTTCTTTCTGATGATTGACTGCCTTTAACGAGTCAAGGAGAGAGATACGATCAGTTTTCGTGTTCTTGATTGTCCCATTTTATCAATCTGAGGAAGGGAGCCAACAATGATCGAGATCATTATGCCCGATGGTGTGATTGTGAACAAACGTAATTTAAATAACGATGCATGCACCCGTACGAAGAATGAGATGACAAACGTTGACATTTCACGTAATGCTTCAAGGGGAGGGGACAGCAGTTCAAGACACAGATACGGCATCTGCCTCGACAAGACTACAATATGATGTCTTGTTTCAAGCCTAGAAGAGTCTCCTCAGCTCGAGATATCCTTGGGGGAAGACGAAGCTGCAGATCGGGATCCAAGTTATGCAGGCGCGCGTTTGTGAAGTCTGTTGAGTTCCACAGTACCAGTGTGAGGTCACGTGCAAGCGAACGAAATCTTGTAGCTGCGTCGGTTCTTGAGAACGGGATGGCTGTGTATTGGGTACCATCGTGTGCAGATCTAGCGGCCTCATCTGCGTGGTCATTGCCATATATACCGCAATGCCCTAGTATCCACTGATACACTATGCTGTGCAGTTTTTCGATTGCTTGGTGATGAAGAAGCCTTATTTAAGCTCTCTGTTCATTACGTCCATGGCGAAAGGGTGACATATGACATTGATGAGATGCCTTCGAGTCCGAGAAGATAGACCAAATTCTCGAAGGTTCTTTCACTATAATCTCCAGAGCTGCACCTATGGCGGCGAATTCTGCAGCTGTCGACGACGTCAAATGCGATGTCATGAATTTATTTGTGATGTGCCTCGCGGGAATCACCACCGCCCCTGCATAGCTTACTCAAGACACCGAGCCATCCATGTAAATGTGAAGGCGTCCGTTGTGCTTCTCTTGCAGGAAGAGTAATGTGGCCTGTTTCAGTGCTAGATGCGACGACTTTTTCTTATTTTGGATGCCAGGAATTGTAAGAAGGGCTTTGAGTGGATGTAGGCACCATAATGGTATCAGCGGCAAGTGCAATGGAAGCACTGCGCAATGCTGAGCTACAGTTGCGCTGAACGCTGAGTAGGGCCTGGAAGTTCGAAGTGAGGCGAGGTGATGAGATGGAAGCCGAGCGAAATGCCTAATGTGCATTCTCAAAGCGTCTACGCGGATGTATGCGTTGACTAGATAATCACGCGCAATGATGGCTTGAAGTGGCCTTCACGAACGCATACTCTTATCTCATTGGGATGGCCAGCTCTCCTACAGGCATTTACTGCAGTTGCGAAGAAACCATCGCGCACCTTCTGTGTGAGTGCACCCATTTCAATGTGCAAAGACAAGAACTCACTGCAGCTCTGGATAGACTAGACGATCGGCTTTTGTCGAAACAAAGGGTTTGGGTCATTGGCCGAGCCCATCTTCAGCCCAGAAGGCTTTGAAAGCTTTGCTGCGCTTTTTGCGGACAACTGGCCTCAGAGACAGACTTTAGTGTCTTATACTCTTTGATGTTGCATTTCCTCTGTCGCAATTTTTTGTAATTTCTCTCTCTCTTCGCAACATTTCTTTGTAACATCTTTCATTCCCCTCACCCCTTTCCCCAGCACAGGGTAGCCAGCTGGTCTAAGAACAAGCTAACCTTCCTGTCTTTTTGCTTAATCTTTCTTCCTCTTCTTCCTCCTCGTTTCAAGCTTTAATTTATCAAAGAGCGATGACAGTTCCCACCGCCATGGTATAGTCGATATGGTGCTAGACAGCTGACGCGTACGCCACGGTAATAAATCCTCGTCGTGACGGTAGCAATTTTATTGACTAAATGCCGGTTCTCAGACCATTGTACTTATATTTAGGTGTCCATTAAAGATCACGAGGTGGTCCGAATTTTCGGAGCCATGCGTTACGGCGTTGCTGCCAACTGTATTGCGATTTTGAGACGTAGAGCCCAAGTGATTATGAATAATATAAATGTTCTAAGTATTATTTCAAACGTATATTCATTGTCAAACAGGCTTTCCAATTTTCGCAAAGCTGCTTACCCAAAAATTAAGAAAGGCGCAGAAAGCTTGGCGAACGACAAAGCACAGGTGTCTTAGGGAGCTGCAACGCATGCGCTTCAGTGAGCACGGGAATGATGGGTAGAACACGAATTTTCCTAACTTTCGTACTTCAGGCTCCGTGTGTGTTCGTGTGGCTTGGAGCTGTTTTCTCTCGAAACAAAAATCAGCAAAGTTCAGTGTTTGCGCTTCACCACCTTATTTGTTTAGGCTTACCTTTTCAAATCGGGTCACGAAGTTCAAAAGTGTTCGTTCTTTCCTTCTAAACAAAAGCGAAACACAGAAATAAAAGAACCCCCTCCCCCACCCGACCAAGTGTGATTCGCCACCTGCAAGTACGAGGACTAGGCAAATCCGTTTACTACCCATCATTCCCATGGTCGCTGACCGATCGCACTGCCAAAATTCCCTCTAGTTAATTTTAGGAAAGTCTACGTCACATAATGGGTTACAAGAGCAGGCAAGCTGGTGAGAGGGAGACAGTAAGTAGGGTGGGTGGATGAAATTAGGAAGTTTGTTGCAATAAAGTGGCAGCAGCGAGTAGAGGACCAAGTTGGCTGGCAAAAATGAGAGAGGTCTTTGTCCTGCAGTGGGCGAGGCCAGTCTCATGATGATGATGACAAAGTTTTTCTGAAGAGTGTCACGATTACTGCAAAATATGCAGTGGTGTTTACGAAAGAGCAGGCAGCCTATGTGGCTTAGTAGTTATCTAGTAAAAAGGCTGACAAAAATTCTCTGTTATTAACGGCAAAAGTTTCAAGCTTTTCTATCTGCTGAATGTAGTAAATAGATACTGAGAAAGTAGTAAAATATGTTCGAAACAAGTAAATGCCCACGTTGCCGACTGTTTACTAACTTTACCCAAGATTGTACTGACCATGCAATACTCCAAGTCGCGGGAGAACTGCCCCTATGAGAACTAGTAGTGTATATGTGTACTGCACCAAGCTACTATCCCTTGACCGTGGTTACGTGTTTTGCGTACTTTTGCAGTTCTTAAAGCATCTGATGACATAAACGTTATGGGTCACTCATTCATAGCTCATTAAAGCTATGATGATGCATTTCCTACGTTTATGAATTATAGTGATATAATGGCTTTCCCACAGTGCGAGTGGGCTCTTTTTTTAAGTCCGAGGAATTGAAAGTAATGGGACTGCGGCAAGTGCCAGTTCTCCGGAATGGAATTATAATGAAATGGGTACCCCAATTACGCAACACTGTTCCCAACCATCAACATTTCCTGCTTGTCTTCACGAGTAAGAACACCAGACAGCCGGAGTAATAAAAATAAGAACATTTTGTTTACGCTCAGTGGTCACGAGAGAAGCTCAAAAACAAAAATTCTGTACATCACTCAGCGATACTTAACTCTGCAAAACTCATTTCCGGCAAGGTTAAATTGAAAGGGACTCTAAAAGCACATTATATGGAGCTAGACATCCACAAACGAGCAGCGGACTCCTGCCCTACATGTTACGCACAGTAGACTTGAGCAGCAGAGTTCTGGACTAGTGCTCATTAACGCGCACTTTGTTAATGAGTATACGTCATCTTAGTTTATCCACTGGCTACCTCATAACTGTTTGACGGAAACCCCACTCATTGTTTACCCGGTCTACTGGTTAGCCTCTACGTACGTTATGCCTATGCCAAACTGAGCACCGCCTTATTGAGAACGTTTGCGGAAAATGGCGTTTCAGGCACAAGTTCCAACAGTAAATCAAGAAAACAGGTATGATTGATTCGAAGATTGTTCCATAACACGGAACGTTTTTGAAACATTGCATTGATCATACGCGCGTACGTATAAGTTGAACCCCATTCTCTTACCTGCCAAAGCCATACTCCGAAGGAAAAAAAATAAAGACCAACATTTTTACAAGGCTTTTGGCAGCGAGTGTGTAAACAAGACACGTATCATGAAAGGATGAAACAGATTTGGCATACGTCTTTTCTCACTGGTGGAAAATTTTTGAAAGTGTTCATTGTAGAAAAAGCAGGGAGCTTACAATAGTTTGCTGGTATTGTAACGACCTGGCTGGGCGAAAAGGGGTCACCTTTTGCGTTTGCATAAAAAACGTGGAGAAGGACAACGATTGATGCCCTCGCCACCATCTGTCGTCTCTTTCCATTTTCCAAAGTCTTAGGGCAGACGCACTAACCTTCCTAACACGCGCCTTGGAAAGAAAACAAGGGAGGTGAGGTGACCATGCCGCAAAGAGTTACTGCGCCACTGAATGTAGCAGGAAGCCACGAAACACAACTGACGGAACGTGTTTTGCGTAAGTGTAGACAGTTATTGCGCAGAAATAGACTAACTGGGCATGAAAGATGGTCTTTTACCTTTAACATCACGTTAAATTTAGATCCGGCTCTTTCGTTTAGGTATGTACAGCTCTCCTAAGTGAAGCACCATACTGGAAGGGGGGGGGGGATTAACGAATTTAAGTCGCAGTTGAGGAGATTACGGTTGTGATTAACAGCTTTTAGAATGACTAGAGTACTAAAATAAGGTACGCTCAAGCTGTCCTATAGCCCGCTAGAAGGGGTCCCTTTCTAGTGCGTAAACATCATATTCGTCGCAAAGAGAAAACTTCGACAATAAAAAGTAGCACTAATTGCAAACAGTACTTTTGTTATCTATGTAGAGTAAACATTCCCGGTAGTTCTTGCACGACGAGTAACCGAAAGGGCACGTGCGAAACTACATTTAATCTTGAACCAGAGCGGAATGTTATGTTCGTAAGGAACTTTCAGGAATCTTTTCTCATAACTATCATCCCAGTGTCCGTTAAGCCATCAAATTTTTCCAAGGACAACTACTCTACAACGTCTGTTGATAAAAAACGTTGAATTCTAGTTTATGCACCCATTCTCGCTGAAAGGAGGTATAATTTTGAACATGCAGACGGTGGTAGTTGCACATTGTTTTCAGATTGACTGTGATTGTTCAGGTATGTTCTGTGGGCTAACCAAACAGATTACAAACACCTCCAATGGGAAGAACACATTAACAGCATATGCTCTAGATTAGCGTCTGGTTTTTACGGTCTAACATTAGCCCGTCAGTACTTTGACTTACCAATATTCTGGTTTATGTATTTTGCTTTTATCTACGGTTACTCAAGACATTGTATCAAGCCGTGGGAATGGGCGTATAAAAACTTTATAAATACAGTTATCAAACTAAAAAATCGGCACTTAGATTTATGTCTCACTCAGGGTATTACGATCACATGGCCTCATTGTTCAGCCAATATTACATATTACCTTTTGAAAGCTTGCGACAGCTGAGTATATCAACGTACATTTATAAGTTCATGAAATTCAATCATTCATTCAGCTCATCCAGTTTTTTTCGCCTCGGGCCTTAATTCACCTTGTGCTGCCACGTTGGCAGCACAAGTTTAAACATTTATCGAACAAAACCTCTTTTTACGGCCCCTCAAATGGCAGCTTGTGCTGCCACAGCGGCATCACAAATATAAGGTGCCGGCAATTGGCTTTTAACAACACTGAAACCAACTGAATGTTGCAGGAGGGTTTCAACTTAGGCTTGCTAGGTAATTCATTTTGATGAGTACTGATGCGCACAAACGCAGCACAAGAAGGACCACAGAGACTGACGAAGTACAGTGCGCTTCAACTGTCTATCAGTGCTCTTTCTTGTGTCCATGTCTTTTGGGCACATCAGTCCCCGCCAATTTGCTCCAGGAACATCACACACGTAATCGAAAATACCAATTTCATCGGCGTCCTTCATTCATCTAGGCGTATATACATGAATAATGTAGAGGGTTCAACATCCCAAAACCACGATTACGAGAGATCTGTAGTGGAGGGCTCCTGAAGTTTCGACCACCTGGAGCTCTTTTACCTGCACCTAACTACAAGCACATGGAGCTCAAACAGTTTCGCCTCCAACGAAAATGCAGCCGCCGTAGCCGGTATTCGATCCTGTGACCTTCGTGTTAGCCATCGAGTGTCCTAGCCACTAGATTACCGTGGTGAGGGCGAGCGGTAGATATGGGATGCAGAACTGTTACGCCATTCAGCCTTTCTGGTACACAACGAATAGGGCCCACACCAAAGATGTTTAAGGTCAAACGGAAAAACAAGTTGTGTAAGGCCGCTTGGAACAGCCGACAGCTCTTCAATAGTAAATAAATTGAAGCAGAGCTCCGTGCTTCAAAGCTTCACGCCAGGCAAGCATATAAGCGCAAATAAAGGGATATAACGAAAGTACCTTGGCAATGCAGGTGAACCGACACGGAGACAAAAGAGAAGTCAGCATAACACGAACACAAGAGGACAACATGGCGTTTGTCCTGTCCTTACTTCGCTTTCAAGTCGGTTTTTTATTGCCAAGCGTAGGTTATTATGAGTCTCTACCGACAAGTTCAACTGTTGGTCATACGAGGGGCCGAACATTGGTTTTAACCAAACTGAAGCGGGCTGCAAAAGAGCTGGCTATCTTTTACACAACCACAATTAATATTACGAAATATTGCAATAAACTTTGCCGATATCACTCGGCTTCAGATGAATATCAAAAAAATGAAAGCTGAGTGATCAATATTAGTCCAAGTTTACGTTACTTTATATTATCGCCGTGTTACATCACTCGTCAAGGTGTGCGCTTTGGCGCGAGCGAAGTAGAGACAAACTGGAAAACTTCTAGAGCGGGTGTTCTTTTTTTGGTGTACTTTGTAACTATAGAGGCAGAAAAGAAAGAGATAAAAATAAAGAAGGTAAGCAAACGAAGATATAGAAGCTTTCGCTATACTTGAGCTAAGAACGTATAAGGGCTGCACTTCAATTACAACAAGCACTTGCATTTAGAGCATTACAGCACAATGTTCGTGGGATTGGCACCTAATATCCGGCATTTGGCCATGTTCATTTTAGGTGCAAGCTTGCTGCCTTCCATTATCTGGCATAATGTTTTTGTTTGCGGATTACTCGCAAAAACTTCCACTGAGAGGTAGAATAAAACGAGACAGCCAAAACCTTTGCTGTACTTTCATAATAAAAAGCATACTTGAATGTTAATACCCGTAACGAGACCCCACAAGCACACACATCTGCACAAACATAAGCGTAAGGAGTTGGGGGTGTAAAGGTTGGCATCCCCTATATATATGTAACGTAGAGGCTACATCTTCCGCGTAATTTGACACAGCCGAAGCTGCCCCACATCGGTGTAACTGGTACTGTCATGTCCACCCATGATGTGGTTGAAAAAGGTGACAGATCAGAACCTATCGTGCATTCTAATAACTGCTGTACTGGTCACATATACCTCAAGAATCCTGGGACAGAAGGCAGGCTGCTATACGTGAAGCACGTCATTGCTTCATCTTCGTTCGTGCATTAAGCAGGAGGCTTGTTGTATTACCAACCCGAAAAATGCTAGCTAGAATGGGACACTGCGATCAGCACCACCCTTCTCAATACGTAACGCTTAGCAAGCCTATGTACGCATCACTTTTTACCCCTAGTAGCTTCATTATTACATTTTCTTGGTGCGGACAGGGTGAGCTTTTGCAGCGCTGCGTTTGACTTATGTTTTCTATCTGCCGTAGGGTTCGACGTCAGTGAGCAGTTTACCGCTGCGAAAACTTGGTTATATAACTACCCCAAAACAGGATTGGCTCTAAAGAAAACATATACACTAAGTTAAACTGAAAATGAATGTTTCCATCGTTATCGGTTCCTATGTCGAAATAAGTTCACCGTAAGCCCTGAAAAAGCGCTTATACGGCCGAAGCTTGACGAAGTGGTGGACCAAGAAAACCCCCTTCGCTGTTTGCATGCCACGAACGCTGAAGCGTGGAAGTCCTCTCAAAGCGCACATGTTGATATGTTTTTAGTTCTTGCTCACTTTCATCAAATGCTTTCAAACAGTCAGACGGAGTGCCCATTATTCGCGTCCTAACGTGTTCGCCAGGTCCTCATCTAGCCCTTAGTACTTCAGTGCAGCCACATTTACTGCAGCCTCAGAAAAGTTACTTTTCAAGTCTTTGCACTAACAACGATCCTTTCGCTCGCCCCTTTACTCCCGGGCCAGCGGCTCCGCTCTTTTTCGAAGCCTGACTCTGTGATGATATTTTACGTCACGCCAATATTTCGAAAGAAGCAGAGGCGCGTGTGTGCACATAAAATGTTCGACACTTAAGAGTGCGTAGGACTACAACGAGAGAGCATGAAGCTGCCCCACTTCCATGACGACTTTTCAAATGCCCTTAGCATTTAGATGAAATGTTCAACAACTTGTAGTACGAATGACTCTACTATGGGAGGGCTTTGTGCTGTCTTAGTATGCCATGTTAGCGAACTAACAGAAAAAAAATGTGTTTAAAAAAAGTGTTTGACAATTTAGAGTACTTGGTTTTCTACTAAGGGATAGCGGAAAGCCGTCGCAGTGAAGAAGATGGCTGTGTGTTTAAGAGTGCTTAACGATTCAGAGTACTTTGTACTCTGCTATGGGATAGCACAATACCGTCCCTGGCAGTGATTGCTGAGCTCTGCTGCCCGGAAACATTGGGCAAATATGCAGGGTGTAAATGCTAATAACAGGACGAAGCAGTGTGCGTCACGTCTTAAATTGTTGCCTTCGATTTTGTTCTGGGTAAGAGCCTTTTATTTTCTTCTTGTTATACTTTCTTGTTCTGTCGTATGTTTGGCTGATGGTTGTTAAATATTCATGTTTTTACGGTGTTGTGGCCTTTTATTTTGTGTGTTTTAGGTTAGCAGCCTTTTGATAACCCTTTTTTGTTTGCAGGTTCTTTACAAGCGGAGATAACTATGGTTGAAATTTCATTCCAGAATTTTTTTTCCGAAGTCTCCACACGTAATATAAGAAATGTCAAAATGTACTTTTGGTATTCTCGCGGCCCTAGCTCAATGAAGCTCTCTAAAACTTCGTATGCTAAGTCAATGGCACCCACAGCTTACTACGGACTTATTTTTTAACGATTGTAGTGTACTTAGGACCAAGCATACGCCTTAAAAAGTTTTTGCGTCATGGTGCGGGAATCGCAAGGTGGTGTCGCCACCCACATTTTCTTGTCACGTATTTTCTCACTCACTAAGAGTCGTGCCACGTTAAGAGTTGTGTTGTGAAGATTGTGAAATTCTACTTTACTAATGCGCGAAAAATTGTTGTCCACTTTAGTGTCCTTTCAACATCGAAGGTATACAAGCGAGCTTTTTCATCATATATTCCGGATTGATAAAACTAATGAAACACAACATACTGTTCATGGCTCTCTTAAAGTTTGCTTGATTGATGATGGGGGAAACGCCGCGTTTTTGGTTCTGTAGTATTACGTGTCACACGTACTGAAAAGGCGTTGCGTAAAGAAAGCGTTAACCGAGAAGGAGGACAATAAAAATATCAAAAAAAATGATATGTAATATAGCACCATGTCTACGTTCTATCTTGCAGTCTCTTTCGTTCTTCGTTGGGGCATTATCGCTAAAAGCTGCGTAGCCGCATTGTGTATATGGAAGAAAATGCGGAAAATTAATACGTACCACATATACACGTACGAATAGTCATTGGCCGAATATCCCAAATAGGAGTTGTTTTTTGTGCCTCTTGTACAGCAATGATGACACGACCAAATCGGTACCTGGAATTTCATAATCTTTTGGCTAGTGGCAACTCGACTTCTAAAATCTGAGTTCTGTGTTTAACGAATTACAGCCTGCACATCCCGACGATGTTCCATTTCCTCAAATAACATTGCTCGTGTGCCAGAATCGCAATCAGTTCACAGAGACGTTTAAGAAGACGTGATGTTGACATATGCAGGAAGAGGTCCAGAAGTGAGAAACAGCAATCAGACTACCATTCGAAACATTCTAAACATGTATGTATGTATGTATGTATGTATGTATGTATGTATGTATGTATGTATGTATGTATGTATGTATGTATGTATGTATGTATGTATTTTAAGAGCGTAAAAATCCTCGCGCGAACATTCCCCCCTCTCACCCTGCGTACAAGAGCTACCTTCATTGATTGTTCAAAGGAGCCTTCCACGTCATTAATTTCCAGTACACCGGGGAGCTCGTGACCAGAACCTTGAATGTGAGAACATAGACAGCCTAGGTGCACGTTACTTTCACGTACCCACGCCACAATGACAGCCCCCTCTTTACTCACTGGCCCTGCCAATTTTTGCGTGTGCGGCTTCTCCCAAGCACATACTAGCCTTACAGGCAAAGCACGCTTTACAGGAAATTGCAATTATTGCGTTGATGGTTTAAAATTCGAATGCATATCTTATTAGAGCTATATAAGGCGTCCATGGTATCCGTCCCCCCTCTCAATTTGCAACAGCTGCTGGCGTGCGCGTCCGTAGCAACCGGAGCCCCACTATGTCACGCTTCGGCGTCGGTAGCTGTCAGCAACAGCTGCGGGCGGGCGCGCTTATCTCGCCTCTAGCAACCGGAGCCCCCACCTCTTTGACTTGAACGAGGCTAGCCGCCGCCTCAACGCAGTGCGTTTGAAACGCGTTTGTAGCATTTGTGCTGCCTTGTCACAGCCTGAAAAGAGTGCGTTCTCAACGCGTTTTTTAGGGGCGAAGCTCCTTAAGGAATGGGTCATGCGTCAGCAATGCATGTTTGTAGTAGTAGTAGTAATAGTAGTAGTAGTAGTAGATAGCCACCTCCATGGCTGGACTAGCGGAGCGGCACGAGCGCATCTTTTCGAATTGAGGAGAAAACCAAGAACGTTAATGATAAACAAAAAGATAATTTCTGATGAAATGCCAGTGTCATGCAAACCACGACGTGCAACCGGAGCGGGACCAAGCCCCAAGAATAAACATGACCACCTAATAGAAACGTGGAAGGTCAAGCTCGTCCTCGAGGGCCTAGAAGACCAGCGACAACTCGTCGCCAGAGCCAAGAGGGCAGTCGAAGCCAGAGGGTTCTTGGACTAGGGAACCCTCCCACCTTAGGGTGACACCAGGCCTCGCTCGGAACACTGTTTTTAAACAAAAGTTTATTTTTGTCTCTCTCTCTCTCTCTCATGAAATACCCTACAGATACGAGTATCGCTGACTTAACCTCTAATAAAGTTTGCCTTAAATTGAAGGCTAATCAAAAAATCTACCTACAGATGGTTACACTTTGAGCACTATCTGACCAGAAAGTGTTGCATTATTAACTCGCTGGGTGTAACCTCCTTAGTTTTAGCAAGGTTTAGCGAGGGTTGAAGCGCAGTGCCATGAACTAGCGGTAGTCAGAACTTGACACGAAGATGGGAACTAGACTCGAAGCACAAGCCATAAGAGAGTGCACGCATGCCGCTCCTCTAGTCCGGCCGTGCCAACTTTCGTTTAGTTCTTGCAATGTCTGCTGTATGGTGGTACTTCTATGGGATGAATATGTGATGAAAAGATGCGAGGTGGCGTTTCTCGAAGCGTTAACTAGATGGACAGATGGATGGACGGTCAGATACACGGATGAATGGACGCGCGGATGGATGCATGGGTGGACAGATGGATGAATGAACACACACACGGATGGACGCACAGACAGTCGCACTGACATACGCACGGACGGAGGGAAGCAAGAACAAACGGACGTACGGAAGCGCGTACGCTCTGACAAGCACTTCGCCCAACTCATCATCATGCACTTCGTGGATATGCTGTGATTTCTTTTAGTAGGCTTCAAATTCAAGGCAAATTTATCTAAAATTAGGTCATCGATGTGGACGGACGGGAGGTTTATTTCATCAGAAACAACTATTTTTTTATTTAAGATTAACGTGCGCGGGTTTCCTCTTCAATTCAAGAGAGTGCGCGCGCACCGCTCCTCAAGTCCATCCGTGGAGGTGGCTACGTAGTACTACTAGGACGATGACGACTACTACTATTACTACTAATACACACATCGCGGACGCACGACCCACTGCTTAATCATCTTCGCCCCTAAAATCGTGTATGCCACCTTCTGACGAAGGCTTTTTCACCTCACGTTGCTTTGTGTTCGGTAGTGTCTTAACTATCTGAGAGCGTAAAGCCGTCTCAGCTCTACTGAACCACCATCTGGTTGAGTTTAAAAAAGACTCTTTAACAATTTGGAGTACTTGGTACTCTACTATGGGAGAGCATATAGCCATCCCATGGTTCTCATACTTATCCCGAGACATTACCCGGTATACAACATACCTGCGTTCTACATCAGTGGCGCCCGCAGCACTGACCGCTGGCTACTGCAAGTGAAGCCGTAATACCATATTGAAAGCCCAATGTTCATAAACGAAGCCGCGACAACCACACAAGCAAACTTTTTGGCGATTTCTCAAGTGCTTCACTCACGCATCATAAATAATCACTGCCACAATTCAACGCTAAAACGTTTTCCACCCTTCCTGAAAACTTATTATCTTGGATTTAATAAAGGCTCAAAGAAAAGAATAACCAACTAATTTAGCTTATCGTCTCAGGTTTTTTCTAGGTTGTCTGTCCATTCGCTCGTCTATCTAGTAAGCACTCCAAGAACCGCAATCCCGCATCTTTTTTTTTTTAACCGTGCACACTAGCTACTAGAGCTGGAGACGCGTGCCACGTCTCTCGCGACAGAAAAAATGCCACGTGCGGCGGAAAGCGCTATTGGCTGCACGGTGTAAGAAAAAAACATAATTCTTCTAACGCTGGGCTCTGAAACGTCGTTATGGACGCTACGCAATGCATTCGCTTTTCCTCACGATTCCCTTCGGGGAGGTCGGCGCATTTTTTTGGGGGGGGGGGGTGGAATCAGTCTGATCACACCAATTCAGTGCGTCGTTTGTTGTTGTTGTTGTTGTTGCTGTTGTTTTTGTCGTTGTTGTTGTCTAGATGAGGAGCATTTGATGTAGCCGGGCTGTCGTGTGCTGTAATTGTAGGCTGTCGTCAGCACTTGGCATAAAGCGGGTGAAACCGCGTATAAAAAATTGGGGGACCCTTAAGCTTCCCTTGAAGAGTTGAGCACAATAGCGAAATCTGGCCCCTGGTGCACCCTTCAACCAATAAGTGCATACTTATTGTATCGTTTTGTTACATACACACACACACGCACGCACACACACATGCACACAGTAAAGGTTGTACCGGCGTGCACGTGCGAACGGTACATACACGTTTTTGATCTAAAGCAAAAGTCGCGTGGCGTCTAAGATACACACCGCACACTTGCCATCTCGGAGGCCATAAAGAGTCTGACAATGCCTCACAGGTGGCAGCACATTATCTAGCGTTTGCTGTTTTCTAAAGAATGTCTCTGAAAAGGCATGACATGTTTTCCGCTAGATGAATATAGTTGTCAATTTTTGGAGCTGTTTGAAAGTTACTGTGTGTTTTTAGCGGCGATGGCTGCACAGTTCTGACCTTTTCTGACGTAGATTGATGGCCTCCCAAATGCGCCTACAAATCGCCGAATAGGCTCGCGTTCATCGTGACACCTCTCGAACGAAATGCGTTAAGGGGGCCCTGAAACACTTTTTTCAGGTAACCATGGAATGAATTCACTAGAGGAGCTTATTGCCTTAGGAATTTAACGCCGAAAAATTTTAAGAATCTATCCAGTGCGAGTGGAGTTACAAAGGTTTGTCACATGCTGCAATTGCATTCTCTCTTCTTTCGTCCCGACAAAAGTGCTGGAAGCTAAGCAGGGAGGGATGGCAGGGGCAAAACAACTGCACAACCTGTGCCCCGTGACCTCGAGCACTTTTTTGTTTCTTTGAATGCTTGGCTTTTTCAGTGTGATCGCGCGCGCACTCGGGGACAAGTAGCGGCCTCCCGTGTGATCTCTGTGACGAGCTTTTTCGCTCACGGACGATTTTTCGCTCACAACCAACAATACCGACGCCGACGGCGTAATTTCTGCGACACGAGCTCTGTAACGCTATCGCGTTAACATAGACATATAATAACACACTCCAAACAGAAATCTTCTTCCTCTTGGTCTTCGAGCACCTAGATGATGATACGAACGCAAGCCAAGCCATATATACCATTGAAAAGTGTAGCATATTCAGTGCGCTCTTCTGCCAGAAAAAAAAAACGCCAGACCTGTGCCGAACGCGCTGCACTGTCACAACATAACCTGTAAAAGCGGCCTTTTGGAGCCTCTTTCAAACACTCTTTGCGTAGCTTCTTCAAGCATGTTTGTAAGGTACACAATGAGCCATAAATCATGAATATTTTAGTGTAGTATGAAGGCATTCACTATACCATTCGTCGTCATTCTTTGGAGAAGCGTGGTACCCGCTACACACTTGCAAAGAATTTTGTGCAATTTTTTGATACAGGGGCAGACAGCAACGAAGAATTATGCCTGAATCACTTGTAAGGGGTTGGAGCATTTCTGACTCACTAGTTACGCAACTGGCATTGTGTGACACCTGGTTGATTCTTTGTTGTCGTAAAACTTTGTATCACTCCTATTACAGTGATTTCTTTCCCGGTATCAAGCCTGTGTAATGTTGTGGTGAACCAGTGACAATGCTTCATGTTTTAATACCATGCACTGAAATCGACCCTATCACAATAAAGCATTTCCCGCTACGGCGCTGAGAGCAAATGCATCTTCATTGAGCGATGTTTATTTGTTAAGATTCGCTTTCTAACACAACTCACTGTTCTCGTTTTCAAATGATCTTCATTAATTTCCTATCATCTACCCTAGTTATTCGCAGCATGACGTCTGAATAGAGGTCACTGCTACAGTGGCTACATCACAGAAAGCACTGGTATTTTGCCTTTTACCGCAGAGGCTTTGGGGACGCACGTGCGCTATTGTCCATTACGCCATAATTTTATTATCACAACCTTTCGCGCTCATTTTCGATGCGCACATTGCATGTCATTCACATAATTTTAATACCTGTAATTTTACCCACCTTTGGGACGAAGAATTTCAGGCCTCTATTGGGTGCGAGGCCCACCACTGAAAGTGTGAGCACTGCAATGACGTTGACGCGCATGGTTGGATCACGTGATCTTGCCTGGCTCTGGCAAAGGAAAGCTGGTGGTTTGATGCGTTGTTTTTAACTGCAACTTCGCTATGTTTTCTGTATTTACCAACGTTTTTTTTTCGCTCTCACTTCATGTGTGTGGACTTCTACAGACTTCACAATCCGGAAAGTTGCAGTAAAAGTTATCGGCGGCGCGCCAGAGCGCACTACGTACGCGACGCCACTGTCACGGCCACTGACAGCGTCAGCTCTCTGTTTCTATGTTGTTCTGGTCGTTAGTTCAAGCCTATGGTGTTGGAATGAGCACCGACCACGATTGTTCACATAAAAACAGAACGTTTCAGTAACCGCATGGAAGGCTCGTCCACAAGGAAAAATAAATGTGCAAACAGCCCGATTGTGTACATGTTAAAATACGACGTACATGCATGTGGGGTAGTTACCATTATTACAATTAGGAATGTGCGCCGGCGCCTGAAATGTCAGAGAGTCAAGATAAAGCCTCGAAATTCTGTTATTTTCCTTAATGTTTGTTGATCTAATCCCATTTCGTGGCGTATTCCTTTTGCGTGCTCGCCCAGCACGTTCGTCGAAAGCTTCTTTCTTACATCATACATGTGCCGCTCCAGTTTACTAAATCTACCTTTCACTAATATAACTTTTACCACAATCTGCGCCACCTCCCACTTTCCTCCACGGTGTGTGTCTCCATGTTTGTACCCGACAAGGAGGGCTTCCACTCTGTTGAGCTTCACAGAAGGAGTACAACAGTTTCTATTTTTTTGTAATCTTTCTTAATACCTTCCTTTTCAGAGAGCATGAATTTTTATTTTAAAGAGCTTGAATTTGCGTTATATAAGATTTCTTTGTTCGGACAAACCAGCAAACAATGCTTAACGTGAAAGATACATGGTTGCTCTTGAGAAGAATGTTTGTGAGTAATAATGTTACAGGAGAGAAAGAGCAATAGAGCGAAATACAAAAATTTTTGAAGGACGGAGGTTCCCAGCTTCCAACTGAAGCTTCTTTCACTAATGAACTGATCGTTCGCGTGTTGATGTGCGGGTTCGCACGGTCAGCATTGCGAAAATCTGTAAGAAAAATAGCTAAATTCTTTTGAGCTGTGGTGGTGTTCAATATTAGTGGAAGTCCCGCAAATGCTCGGACGTACAAGTATTCTGCTCATTAGAACTAGCAATCCTAAATGTTCTTTCAACTCAATCATTCCCAATCCGGTATCTTTTCGGACATGTGACATATGCTGCAATTTCTTGATGGAGCGACCACCAGTGGTAGCCAAGGTGAAAGGTTAAAGTAAACGAAACCGCCCAAGCACAAGAGCATTATAAGATATTTCTAATACCACAGGACGTCATCTAACTAAACTTAAAGAATTAGTCAAGCACATAGTGTTGATTTTTCATAAATTAATGATGTTACTAGATCTCGAAAGAGGCTACACGATTGTTTCACTTGTTGTTTCGCTTTTTTCGTGACGCAGTGGCACCATCTTTTGTGCAACGCCAGAGTCAGTCTCATGTGTTCGATGAGTTTTAGTAATTTTAAGTTAATAACGAGAGTATTTCTTGGCTATTTCTGTCAATTATATTGTTTAAAGTTTTGTGCCTCCGTTTCACCCTGGTTTTCGCATTGATAGCCTTGCTATGAACTGTGTTGATCGTTTTATTATGAACGTAATCACACCAAACTAGATTGATTGATGGTGAGCCTGGGCCCTATAGAGTACCACACTTACAAGTTTAGTTAGCCGGTTTCAACTTCACTTACCCAGTGTGCTGTTACAAATTTTTTTTTTCACAGCAAGAGCCCGAATGCTTGTGAAGCCTTCCTTCGCGATGAAACAAGAACTACGTTTTTATGTAACCTGCAAAGCTTGTGTTTAATAACCGGCCCATGTATATGTCTTTTTTTCTTTTTCTTTTTTTGTAAACAGGTTTATTGTTTTCAGCACGTAACCTGCATGACTTCTAAACCCGTTAACACGGTAGATAGCACAGAAAAAAGAAGGAACAGTCTAGTAACTGAACACTAGAGTGCAGACGATGTTGTTGATTCTAGTTTAGAATGACGTGGCGACGCCTTGGGGAGCTGCTAGCGGCTACAGAACATTGTGCCCAAGGGACGAATCAAACGGCTTAATAAAACGCTAAATGACATCTACTTTCAGATTCAGGTCAACTGAGGTCTGTACAATAGTGGTGGAAACCTTGTTTATTGTAACACATACTCACGATTCTTTCTCTTTCTGTCACAAAAAGAAAAATCACTTATACGTATGTCCCACGAATAAGAATGCAAAATGTTAAAAATGAGGACGTAATTTTAAGGCGAAAGCTTTAAATGCATCCTTCAGTGCAAAATTTGACCGTCATGGTCGGCGTCCCGTGGCAACGCCTCCTCTAGAAAGATGCCTTCTGCTTGAGCCGAAGAGTTGGTTTCCGGCCCTCTCGTTGTCTCTCCTCCTCCGTATCCCCAAACAGTGTCGGCTGTGAGCGCTCGCTGTGGTGGCCGCTTTAAATTTTGCAGCCTCCGAGAATAAAACAATGTCTAATGCCGTCTCGGAGGCAACACAGTCGTGTTTCTCTGTTGGCGTCTCTTCCAAATCCAGCAAAAGTAGTAGTGTTGGCTGCGAGCGCTCCTTGTGGAGGAAGCACTGAACTACGAGGAACCTCCTGTGCCCATGGGAAAGCGCGCTACGTCACTGATATCTTTAAAGAGGAGGCGCTGCCCGTGGTGTTCGGGACGAGTCATGCAAAAAAATCATCACGTGATGACGCCTCTATATAGCATCACAAATCGCCAATGTCAGTTGCCTCAAGGTAACGTCATCATGGCGTCCCGTGGTGTTATTTTTTTTGTCAATATGACGTGACGTGAAATTAGTAAGTGATCACGTGACATCATTTTCTCGTTTGGTCATACAAAAATCTATCGTCATTATAAACGAGCATCAGCCACAGATATTGCTTATAAATCTCTTTACAAATGGCTCTTTCACTGTTGATTTTATGTTAACGTAGTGGAACGCCTGAGCTATGCTTTTGCTGAAGTAAAATTCAGTATAGCCTCGCTGCCGACGAAATAGCGTTGAAGTAATAAATTAGCTGATTCGATCTAGTATTCGTAATTCTTGCCTTAAAGGGGCCATAAAACACTTATTTGAGTAACCATGGAACTAAATCTTTGGAAAAGCTTATTGCCTCACAAATTCAATGCTACAAAACTTGAAGAATCCGTCCAGTATGAGCGGAGTTACAAAGAATTGTCACACGCTGCAATCGCACTCTCTATTCTCTCGTTAGAGTTACTTTTCTCTTCTCTGTTAGAGTTACTGTATATGCCGCCTAAAGGTAGCACGTAGAGTAACTCTAAGCAGGGAAGAATGGGAGGCGAAAACAAAAAAAAAAATCGTCACGCGCGCCTCGTGACATTCATCACTTTTTCTTTTTTCAATGCGTGGCTTTTTTTTTAGCTCGATCACGCACCCACGCGTGGACAAGTGACGGCCTTCCGTGGCAATCTCTGTAACTTCCAATCACGCCATGTTCCAATAAGTTAATAGCTAATCGATGAGCACTCTACGAGGGATTTTTGGGTGTCCTCCATCGTTTGGTGAGGGAAGAGAAAGCAATTTTTAGCTGACTGATAATTTATTGTGAGTTGTTATTTGGTTCACGTGTAGTCGGGAGCCTCTACTACCGATCGGGAGTGTTTTCTAAGCATACTCTAAAAGTGTTGCAGGGCCCCTTAAAAACTCTAGTCATGGCCTATTGGTTCAGGAAAAATACTTTACACAAAAAAGCACTATTCTGTGCTTCAAACTAACTAGGAACAACGTATTTTTTGCTTATCACGTTGCGGCATTAAAAGCATTCGTTCTCAAGTTGATTCAACCAGACAAACATCTCTTTTTTGGGTTTTTTTTTGCTGAATTGCTAAAATTTCAGCTACATTTGCAAATATTTTAAAGGGCGTTCATGCATTGCTTCTTATGCTATCGGTACAGCGTGAATGAACTCATTTCGCATAAATTCCTGTGTCAGCGTCGTCTTTGGTTGTGAGCAATAAAGTAAAGTTGGCCATGCAGCCAAATTCGAGGTAGAAGTAACTAAAGGAAGCAGCCAGAGGCGTTTGAACTCGGACTTTTCTTGCGGCATGGTGCAGGTCTCAACCGAAAACAGAGACTGTGTGCAATGAGAAAGAAATGCGTGCGCGCGCGCGCGCGCGCGCGTGTGTGTGTGTGTGTGTGTGTGTGTGTGTGTGTGTGTGTGTGTGTGTGTGTGTGTGTGTGTGTGTGTGTGTGTGTGTGTGTGTGTGTGTGTGTGTGTGTGTGTGTGTGTGTGTGTGTGTGCACGCGAATATTGTTATCGCACTATCGCATTCAAATCTTAGAGTCAAAGCCTAAGCGTCCCCCAACTGTTATATTGCTTGTTGTCATTTTTAAGCTTCGGAGCTTTGAGCGAACTCGGTTGAAGGTGAAACCTCATTACTTCCTAATTACAGTCGTTATCATTCGAAGTATCGTTTTTTTACGCTTGATTATATTAGAAACAAATGTCAATCATGTTCAGCGCGATTACCAAAACATTTTTGTATTTAGTTCATTACAGCGGATAATTTGCTCTATCAATGTTTGATTCAACTGCACGATCCAGATGTGTTAATCTGCTCTTTATATCTGATGGGTGTGCTCGTTAGTTACAGGCGCTACTGCCGAATGCCTAAAGGATTATAAACTATGACTGTCTCGATAAATTGCACGACAATTTCTTTGTATTGCTTTCGTAAGCGCCATGTAAGAATTGTAATCTCTCGACAATATAATTCAGATCCTGGCAGCTTTTTTTTATAGAGCGTTCATTTCTTTTCTGAGTTTTTCCCAACATCAATAGCCCCAGTATGTGGCACAGTTATTGGTGTAAAGAGAATATATAAAGAGTTTTTTTCTATGTTGTAGACAAGCTGATCAGTTCGAGTTACAACAAATTCAACGAAGGTTATTGCAGTTTCAATTAGGAAACTGATATGTGCACGAATTCTTTCATAATTATGTGTTTCCAATCTAAAACCACGACGCTATCTAGAAAGTGGCCGTAGATAAGGGTTACGCAAATTTCGACCACCTATGCTTTTTGAAAGCGCTCCTAAACATAAATAGGCCGGCCACTAGCACTCTGGCTGCATCTAAATGGGGCCGCTGTGGTTGTGATTCAATCCCGTGAACTTGGAATCATCAGTGAAGTGTTCTAACCACTGCACTACCATGCCGAGTTGTGTGGACTGTTTTAGAAAAAGTTTGTCCAAGTGCTGTGTAAATAACAAATTTGAAAGGACACCCACGTGCATACCTAATTCAGATGAGAACATTTTTGTCGCTTTCTCTTCACATTTGCAGAAATGTTACCAAGACGAGTGAGCCTTTTGAGAGTATAGTGTGCCCGCCTTCCATATTCATCCTTGGCAGCGTATTTGTTTTTTTTTATTTTTTTGCGCGAATGTCTTTCTGAGCATCGGCAAATCACTGTCTTACCAATCCTGCTTTACAAAGGTCAACCGAAACATTTCTCGGGTAGGCTGCATGTGTTAGACCACGTTAGCCAACTTACTAGGCCTGTCACTGCGTGCGAGTTATAACACCGCCCAATCCATCCACATAAGTTGGCGCCTGCACGTTTAAAACGCGACACGCAACAACCAAAACACAAAACTCATCCCTCAGAACCGAGATATGCCTTGAAAGAGTGGAAGCTAAGCCGAGGCAACCCCGCTGGATCAGTCGCGCCGCATCCAAAATAAGCCACGCCTTTCTTCAGGCCTCCTGTATGTTTTTTTTTTAAACGAAAAATAAACAAGGGGACAAACCCATCTGCGCTTGGCCTGGCATGTTATAACTTCGGAGGAAAGAGCCGGTGTTTGCCTATTTAAGGATTCAGAGAAGCGCTATAACGAGAAGCTTTCATGCAAGATTTTTCGCACACCGCGCAGAAGCAATGTTTTTGTACGTCTAATGTCATACTTTCGTCTGCCACCTGTCTCATTATCTCCCTTTCTCTCTTTGCTCGTTGACGAAGGGTTAGCCTGGAGTTAGCTACCTCGCAAAAGTTTATCGCTGTAGGACTCAGTCACGTTCGAAGAGTAGGTATCACATTGTGAAGCTTTCGCTGCAGCAGAACGCGGGTTTACTCTTCGCGTCTATAAAGACAAGGGTATGCACACTTGTGTTGATCCATTGCACAAGCTGAAGGTGTGCAACTTCTGAATGGGAACCTTAAGTATGTTGCATTTGTGGCTTGGATGGTTGATGACGTAAAGTATACACAGTTAGAACTCCGCGGAACATTAAGATAACACACTCAATATGGGCTAAACTGTAGGGGTGCGTAGCCCCTGTAACGTACAATAGTGACACCTATCATGAAATTTTTCGTTCCAATCAGGGGAGTGTTTGGATGTTCTTTGCGAGTGCGCATCAGCTCAAGTCGCTTTATGCTCACCCTCGTTTCACTCTACGGTTATATCAGCTACGCATATGATAACGTGGATTGCGTAAGCATGCAAGTGGGGGTTATTCACGCTCATAGGGGCTACTGAAACCTCTCGTGATAAAACGAGAATATGCCGCAGCCGGGACCATTTTAGAACCATTCAGTTCCCTTGGACACACGCTCTCATGGTGTATCTCGTATACTCCATGCTATAGGGAGCCAGCAGTGGAGTTGTCAAAGAGCGAATACCCCAGCCGCTCCCGCTGACGTAATCCGCTTTTCAGAAGTTTTTCTGTTTTTCAGCACCTTCCTGTAAATGTAGCCTCACGATAAAGTGTTATCACGTGGTTAAGTTAACCAAACTGCAGTATCACGGGGGCCAGGGCTGCTCGAGCTGTTCGTGCAAAAATCAAGCACGGTAATGGCCTACGTGTGGGCGCTGGCAGCGGTCAACTGCAATCGGTCATCTGCACGAGCGACTCCCTGGTAGAGGCCTTCCTTCGGCGCACCACGTCTCCAACGCTAGTCTCAGTATGACGATGTCTGTGAAAAGGAAGCTCGTGAGACGTCCAATTTATTCATGTGGACATCATCTGTTCATTTCATTTCATTTCGTTTTATTATACTGTCAGCCCTATTTGGGCTATAACAGGGGTGGAAAAAAACCAATATACATAAAGAAAAATAGGTACTCCCTATATAAATTCTATTATACATGACAATGAATGACAAGAAATAGCCAAAGCACTCTGCTTTTGAGGACATAGAATAAGCAAAATATAAACTATACGTCTTTATAGACGACATCCTTTAGGCCCTTAAAGAAAGAAGGTATATATTCTGATAAGACAGTGGAATTCAATGTGCCTATATCAAGCTTGTATCCATTATTTGTAGATCGCGTGTACATCATGTGTGGATAATCATTTTATTTACTTTGTCGACAAATATATCAAGTAAACGTGATCGATTTACAATGTAAAAGATTGTTACAAAGTATCTATCTGTATGGGACACAAAAATATTCACATTAATTGGAATGACCTAATACTTGCCATACTATGCAGCCATAGAGTTCCAACGCCTGTGCGCAGTCTTACCCAATACTTCATTACTCGTATATCTGCCTTCGTTGAGGCATGTTTAAATAAATTAGACTGTACTTCACCTTTAATGTCACAGGTCATTTGGTAAAAAAAGTTTGTAAATGACGATGCTTGTACTAAACAATGGAAAGCTTCAAACGGTGAAACTTTACAATTCTGAATCACAGCGCAGAATGACAGCACAGAAAGTTTCAGGTTAAATCAGAGACAGTCACAGGAAGACAATGATATGTAAGCGCCAGAGACAGGAGGTCGCGCTAGAACATAATATTTGCACTTTTCATTTATTATTATGTCAGAAAACACGTGCTGAGGCCCACGGAACGGCTTTAAGCTCTCCCTTAAAGTAGAGTACCAAGTGCTCTAAATCGTTAACCACTTTTTTTAAACACACGCGAGCAAGACGTCATTGGCGTAGGCCTCTCATCGCGTGAGGTTATTCTTGCGGCGACCGTCCCCTTTCCTTTTTCGTGATATTTTCTCGAAGGTTTTTAGTCTCACGGCTGTCGCTACGCAGTAATTCTTTACAAAAACATATTTAGAATAGCTCTACATTATTTAAAATATTCTTTAGACAATCTATAGATTGTCTAAATACAATTTTTCAAAGGCTTTGTTGACCTATCTGTTGAGTTCTTGATTTTTATCAGACCAGTGATGACTCCAGGGATTTACCCAATTTCTCTGACACACTATCTGTTTAAGGTATTTTGGAAAATCAACAAACCCAGCCTACAAAGACGCGTTCATAAAAGCCGTTTGACGACAACGCACACTGGGACTAGCGGCAGGTTAATGAAATTAGAGATACGCGAAAAGAAAACCAAGACGCACATGTACCAGGAATTGATAACGTAGGTGAGAGAGAAGTAAGCAGGCGACAGATTGAGCACAACCGAATCCCCCATACGCTTAGGAAGCCACGCGGATATAACGGCATTCGTTCATTGAAATGTGGAGTTGAACGCTTCAAAACTGCCATATGATTGTGAGGGACATCGCTATGGAGGGCTCCGGAAATTTCGACCACCTTGGGTTTGTGGACGTGCTCCCAAATGTGAGCACACGGGCCTACAGCGTTTTCGCCTCGATTGAAAATGCAGCCGCCTCACGGATAGAAACAAAACACATGGCACCTTCGATTGCATTTCTATGAAGACTTCACCTATTTTCGTGATAACAATAAAGACGGTACGCTAAATAAATAACCATGTTCATGTTTTTGCGTTTCGTAAGCGTCCAATATTAGTCTTACACATTTCGTGGTACCTCCACCGATATTGCAAGTATTGTTAAAAATGACTGGACAACCACGGACTCTTCAATGGGCAGGTGCAATCGTGCCTCCTCCGGATGTGAGTGATATATCACGGTCTTTCAAGCGTCTGTTGACACACCACCCCCGTCGGCCCCTTGTAGTACCGTCCACTGTTAAAGGGAACACTAATGAGCTCCTGTCACATTGAAGGCAACATAACTGCAAGCGATTGTAGAAACATTTTTCGTGCACAGCACTGCTCAGTCAAAAGTAGTCAGAACAGTCAACCACCGGTAGTCCTTTGCAAATATAAGCGGAATGTTTTTGCCAGAAAGTGAAATCCAGACATGGTGCACACGGAAGCGTTCCCTTTAACCGTGAACCCATCTATACACTATGATGAAAGTTTTCGCGTACATACCCGTAGGCTGCACAAATTACGACAAGCTGACACAGCTTCACTCCTAAAAGCTACAGCAGACCTTTCTTCAATGTCCCCAAATTAATTCACACTATTCAGTCTTTTCTGCCAATAGAGCGATTGATTGCTTCGTTTGAGGTACCACATTATTACGTCCTTAGAAATTGGGGAAGGTTACTTTGTGGCCCTCCCGACAACGGCTGTCGAAATCAATGACTCTTTATTTTCTATGCGATTTTTTTACTTGGGGCACATAAGACAACTCACTCGTGGTGCCTTTGCTCTGTCACAAAAGTTCGTTAGGCCTTTCGTCCAGAAAGCGGCAAATCTGATTGCCCGTCCGGGGAGTTTGCAAATTGGCGACAGCGCTGCGGCAGATTTATGCGGGCGTAAATTATCATGCTTGCGAGGCATTTACAGGAGCTCAGCACACTGCGTTCGCTGCACTTACACTGTAGCAAACGGTTGTGAACGCTGCCTCCCAGTGCTATTTTTTTGCCTCAAGCGCCGTAGGTAGATCTGACGATGACAGTTAAGAGGTCAGAGGCTACAGCACAAATAGCACAAGCACACGGGCACGTTCACTCTCATATTAAAAAAATTACGATGTGTCCTAAAACAATTTTTTTTAAAAACTGATTTGTTTGGATTAACGGTCGACATCAATACCAAACATGTTAGCCCCACTGTCTGAAGTAAATACTAAACTCCTTCCTCTGCATGCTGCAGTGAAATTTCGAAAACTAAAAATCGCAAACGTGCTACGTGTAATAGGCATTTCATTTTATGACAATTATCGTTATTATTAACCGGTTTGCTTGAAAGCACGAATCTTGTTTATAGGGGCGAAGCTCCTCAAGGTGATCGTCGCTTGTATGTATGTATGTATGTATGTATGTATGTATGTATGTATGTATGTATGTATGTATGTATGTATGTATGTATGTATGTATGTATGTATGTATGTATGTATGTATGTATGTATGTATGTAGCCCCGCCGGGGTGGTCTAGTGGCTAAGGTACTCAGCTGCTGACCCGCAGGTCGCGGGTTCAAATCCCGGCTGCGGCGGCTGCACTTCCGATGGAGGCGGAAATGTTGTAGGCCCGTGGGCTCAGATTTGGGCGCACGTTAAAAAACCCCAGGTGGTCAAAATTTCCGGAGCCCTCCACTACGGCGCCTCTCATAATCATATGGTGGTTTTGGGACGTTAAACCCCACAAATCAATCATGTATGTATGCATGTATGTATGTATGTATGTATGTATGTATGTATGTATGTATGTATGTATGTATGTATGTATGTATGTATGTACGTACGTATGTATGTATGTATGTATGTATGTATTTATGTAGTACGTAGCCACCGGTGGCACATGCGAGATGAGAGATGGCGGTACTTGAAGTGTCCACTACATGGGCGCACGGACGGATGGACGCACGGATGGTCGGGCAGATGGATGGAAGCAAGAAGAAACGGACGGACAGAAGCACGGATGGATGGAGGGACGCTTCGCCCCACTCATCGTCATTCACTCCGTGGATATGCTGTGATTTTTTAGTTTCAGCAGAGAATCGTGCCACGCGAAAACTTGATCGTTGCAATCACTGCGAGGCACTTAACACAGAATTCCTAAAGAAATGATGATCGGTGTGACAATTTAGTGAACACTTATGCAATGTGTTAACACTTCAATTGCGACAATACTTCTTTTTTGTAAAATTTTCTGTTGTTCCAACACATTTTCTTTAGAAGAACATGTACTGAGTGCATCAGTGTTGTACCACTTGCCTTTGAGGGGCATCTATGAGCCTCTGAGGTGAAGAGGTTTTCGTTTCATTCTACTTTGCGTTGAGAACTATTGCGCATGTGCAAATGAGGAATAGCAGCCGGCACCGCTCATCAGTGCGAGCGTCTCATTGCACGCATTTATTTGCAAAACGAGCGCAAGAAAAAGTTGTCAATAGCATGGCGTAGAGTTCAAAGAGAAATTTCACTGTGAAGCTATTATGAGATCACAACTCGGGTCACGCGTAGTTGTCCGCCACCGCTGCCACCGGTGTTCATAACCGCATCACACGAAATTAGAAAAGAAAGAAACCTACCACCAATGACGCAGTGGGGCTGGACCCGGGTCCACTGGGTGCCAGCCCAGTATTCTACAACTGAGCCATGCCGGTGCTTGGGGCTTGCTGGCAAACTTGCCTTAGGCAGGCTTGAAGTCGGGAAAGCAATCGCATAATACGACTTGTAAAGCGTTTTAAAACAGTGAAAGAAAACCCAGTCGTCGCGCAGTGAGAATACCGTAACGAGTGGGCCGTGCAATGCTCCAACCCATTACAAAAGCTTGTTTTGTTCAGCTATTAACTGTGGCGCATACCCACTTCAGCCATTCATTATTGTCGTCAGCCGCTGCATGAACGATTGGCGCAAAATTCCTTGAAAGTGTGTAGTGGATACAAAACTTCTCAGAAGAATGACAAAAAATAGCGCTGCGAATGCCGGCCTACTACCCAAAAATTTTTATTATTAATGCCCTAGTGGGTATAAAGCAAGTGTGCTTGCTGTAGTTGCCCAATGAGTGTTTTGAAAGACTCGGAAAAGCCGCTCTTCTAGCTTTAGCTGTGACTGCGCTGCGCCTTCCACGAAGGACTGTCGTTCTTTTCTTTTCTTTTTTTTGACATAGGAACGAATCCTATTACTGTGAAAAAAACGAAAGAAAAAATATTGTCCCGTTTGACAGCCCCGTGAAAATGGGTAGAACGGTCTTTTTACAACTTTCTTTAGGACATTCTTGGGGACACTACTTCAGGTAGACTTGCATGGCACCCACTAAATCATAAATCATCACAACTTTTGACAAGTAGCGAAGCAGGCACTACGCCATTATTTCATCTTCGGAGACGCGGGGTACCCGCTACACACCTCTAAGATATTACGTGCGCTTTGTTGAAGCTGTGACTGATGAGTATGAAGAATTGTGGCCGAGTCTTTCGTAGTGGTGTGGGAAGCGCTCAACAGCCCGCTCTTTATGCTATTCACATTTTGTGAAGCCTCGTTGTTATTTCACTCTTTCAAAACAGTCTATTACACGCCTTAACTAGACGTTTACCATGACATGAAGCCTGCAGAGGGTCTGTTTGCAGAGATTTTCCAACATTTTTCTCACAAATGAATTTACAGTGAGAGGACGTTTATGAACGGCTAGAGTTGCAGCCAAACTGTTCTTCGAAATGCAGTGATCCGATTCCAGCCGTGATGTTCAGCGTAGAACTTGATTAACGTCACTTTCGTGCTAAGTTCTGCCTTTGAATATCTAAACTTTCGGAGTACATTATCGGGTGCCTAGTACCGCTTATCTCATGTCACTTTGGCGAGAACGCTATTGTCAGGAGAGCAAACAACAATAGACAGATGCTTACCAGAGAGAGAAGGAGTACGTGGTGGCGAATGCATTAGAGAACTCCGCTGGTGCCAGGCCTCGTTGCTTCCAAGAAGGACATTAATAGACTAAGCTAGAAAGTACAATGCTATTACGTTGGTGCTTACGTTTTAAGTGAAGATAAGGTACGCCTTAGAAGCAATAGGATATATGCCTTACCTCATTGTCTCGTCATTAGTTGCAAATTATCAAGTGTCTTATCTGTTATTTATTCGGTTATTGCGTCAGGGCCAATGGCTGAAATTGTCATTGTCACCCCAATGAAGTCGTGGGCTTCTTGGTACGGTGGACTTCACTCAACAGAGCGAAAGAATGGGTATACCAACACTATACTTTAAACTTTTTTTCTAGCACCGATGCGGTGTTATAGTAGCTAAGGTGCTCGGCTGCTGACTCGCAGGTCGTGGGATCAAACCTAGGCTGCAGCGACTGCATTTTCGATGGAGGCGAAAATGTGGTAGGCCCGTGGGCTCAAATTTGGGTGCACGTTAAAGAACCCCAGGAGGTCGAAATATCCGGAACCCTTCAGTACGGCGTCTCTCATAATCATATGGTGGTTTCGGCACGTTAAACCTTACAAAACAATCAATTATATTCCTTCAACCCATGCGCTATGGTTTGTGTTGAATTAGCAATAACTGGGTGGAGCATCGCCAAGACGTAGCTAGGGAGCTTTTTTTCTAGTTACCTTCTATCACCGTGAAAGTTTTTTTGGTTTGTTTGTCTTTAGTGAAAATAAAATTCATTTGATAATTGAGTGAACGATCGAATAAATAATACAATTATGGTCTAGGCATCAGGTTGGTAAGTTTTCGTACACTGTGAAATGGCAGAACAATAATGGTTGTTAGCTCTGCTGGTATAAATTTTATTATTATTTCAAAGTGCTCAATCAATTGGTCTGTTTGTGCACCCTATTTTCGGAACTCTATGCATTTGGCGGCATACAAATATGTACTTACCGCTATGACGTGCACGGATAAATCCCAAATGTGCTGAACCGAGAAACACTGGCAATAGCGCTGGCAAGAAGCAATCCTGATTCCATCGCACCCGGTGACAAGAAAATGAGTAGCTAGAGTGCAGCCTGGCCAAGTTCCCTACATTTTTCTTTTTCTATCACGTACTCCTAAGTTCTCGTTTACTAGTTGACTTTTTGAAGATATAAGTTACTACAACTAGAGGTGAACCAGACAACCCAACCACGTTACGCCAACCATCTTTTCATTCATTTTGTAAAACCCGTCTTCAAAATGGTATGTCTCTCCTTCGTGCACACCTTTCACAAAATGTCGTTGCAAGGAGGCTACGCAAAAAAAAGCCATTTTGCAACTTCAGCAACATCACCCGTAAAACAAAAAAGCTCTTACCCTCAGCTTTTGACGAATGAAAGCGGAAGTGTTTTCTATTCAAACATAGCCAAGTTTTTCCGGTTCGAAAGTATACATTTCAAGGATACTATTCCAATCTTTTTCAAGAACTTTCATTTCACGGATATTCCTAGTTCTTTCTCTTTTGACGCACAATACATTTTGGTTGACATGATACCCTCTTGTTTATGTTTCAGAAATGTGTTGCTGTTTTGCAGTTTGGAATGTATGCAAGTAGTCCCGTACTCAACCTCAATTCTACAAGCTCGCAACGCGTTCAAAACGCTGAAAAGCTCTCGTGGGTGGCAATCCAAATAGCATATCTCTCTCTCTCTCTCTCTTCGTAGTGTGCCTACAACTCGGCCGCATATATCCGCAAGTTTTGCAACACAGAAACGAGCAGCCTTAGAGAATCGGT
This sequence comes from Rhipicephalus microplus, assembly GCF_043290135.1. NCBI lineage: Eukaryota > Metazoa > Arthropoda > Arachnida > Ixodida > Ixodidae > Rhipicephalus > Rhipicephalus microplus. The sequence goes on from NC_134708.1 coordinate 60,146,490, forward strand.
ATTGCAAATATTTTTCCTTGTGGAGTCCCACATCTAAGCTTCGCTGAGTGTGCACAGCTGGCCGTATACAAGCGCACAGTCTCTCAGTGGTTTTGTACATGATGGTATTTGTTTCTTTTCCTTTTTTGTTGTTCTTGTCCATGCGCGCCACCAATTCTGGCTTTGCGAGGTGCCAGTAGAAGTAACAGTGGTGGACAGGAAAGCTGGAAAATATCTCGAATGTCTGCGTCGCTTCCCGACAACGCTGACGAGAACGAATTGAAAGCCTTTTTTCTTTTTGTGGGAGTGAAGCTTTCGCTGTTTTATAGTGACAACAGTGCGACGTAGGAGAAAGACTAGGAAGACACACAAACGACCGCTGAACTTACAACTGAAGTTTGTTTCCAAAACGAAGACGAGTACAAAAGAAAAAACAACAACACGCGAACAAAAGATTCCTGATCAATAGTTCCAAGTATATATATATATATATATATATATATATATATATATATATATATATATATATATATATATATATATATGTCACAAGTAGTGGGATCGGGGCAATATGAACCTGCCAACGTCACTTTGGGCGGTCATATGCGCGGGACGAATAGTGCAATTCTTTTTCCGTCAAGAAAATGGACGAGATGATCATGCCGTTATTGCCAAGTCACGTAACTTCTGCTGCCTCAAACATTTAACATCTTAATTGGGAACCACACCACTCCACCACTCGGCACCTTTCGAATTGGGGTTCGCATTCAAGAGTGCCACATGTGCTGCTACACAGCATGTGCAGAGTGTGTGATCTACAATGTCCCGCTGACATGCAGAAAGCAGTACGTTGGTCAGACAACCCAATGTGTGAACGACCGATTGCGCGAACACAGAAGTAATGTTCAGAGAATAGACAGCGGGCCATTAGCCTTTCAATGCAGCACGTGTGGTCCTCCTGAATGATCCAGTCAGTCAACTAACTTTATTTGTGTTCTAAGGTACTACAGAGCTCTAGTTGCGGGCCGCGCGCACGTTGGGGCGGGAAGACAATGGACCTATGGACTACGCACGTCCGTGGACCCTTTGAACAGTCCTTATTTGCTCATGGAGATCGCCACTGTCGAGGGCTTTCTCCTTGTACTTTTGAGGTCTGAGGTTTACTTTTTTTTCCTGTACATAGGAAAAACACGAAGCAAAAGCAGAAGGCTGCAAAGCCTGATGGAGCCTTTGCTCCAAAATTCAGTATGGTACACAACTTAGACGCAGATAAAAAACAACTTTTTGCACAAAGACTACCAAGCAAATCATAATCAGCAAATCATAATCTGACACATAAACACTACAATGTGAAAAAGAACAGAACAAAATGCATAACAAAAACAAAATACCATTAAAAACATCATCATTGCAAAATGTAAAACAGGTGAGATAAAAACACATTCGCAGGCAGATACATTTGAAAAGCGAACAACAGCATTGAAACTGTACAGTTAACAATTTGTACACATAAAGTAATAACTAATCAAAATATTATATTAAACATATTCAATGCATTTATGAAGAATTTCCTTGATTGTACTTTTGCATTTTTTTATTCAGGTCAACAGCATTTTCAAGTTTGTTGAGGAGACTGGGTATTTGATAGTTAGTATGTTGCTGACCATAGGTGGTCCTAGTTCTCGGTGTTTTTATGCCAGGTGTACGAAGACAGTACTCAACACATCGAGAAGAATGAAACATGAGGTATAGTTTGTTATTTTTTATGTACAGAAGTAACTTGCAGTAATATATTTGGTTAGCTTGTAAAAAGAATATTTTAAAAATAACGGACGTGTGCTAAAATTTTGTGTGACCGTAGTATCCTTCGATTAGTCGTAGTACTTTTTCTGTAACGTGAGTAACGTTTCATAGTTCTGTGCTGTTGTGGTTCCCCAACACAAGACACAATAACTTAGCCTGAAGTAGAACATTATAGGTGACATTCTGTAACGCCCAACATTGCCATAGCCTCTGAGCTAACGATCAGTGCTCTTCATGGCACGCAGGGCAGTGTGGATTGATGTCCACAGCAAAAGGACTAAACCTTCATCCAAACGGGAAAGATCTTGTTTGTAAGACTCTCCGCGTGGGTGATTGAGGCACAGTCAGCTTTAGGTGCGTGAAAGGGTATTGCCAGCACCCAAGCATATAGTGTTTCACTATTTCGTGAACAGAGAGTAATGGGTCGGAGTTATGCTCATAACCCTAATCGTCTAGCGTATCGGGACCATCGCAGAATATCAGAGCTCGCGCTTAGTCATGAACATAATTATCCATGAGAATACACGTGAATGGCCGCATTATCAGCCCGTCAGCCCGACGTCAACGCAATACAGGGTACATTCTGCCCAATCGTAACCTGACACCTTGATTGTAAATTCCACAATATCAACTTCTGCACAAGTAATCACGTAGTAAGCTGCTATTAAATGCGAAGCATTTTTTTTGCACTTTCCGTCTATCTATCTATCTATCTATCTATCTATCTATCTATCTATCTATCTATCTATCTATCTATCTATCTATCTATCTATCCGCTTACTTCTGGATATTGCCATGATCGCCCGCTTAACTTGTGGTAAACCAAAATCAAACTTGGTAGGAAAGGGTAAGATATGTGACGAAACATCACATCATGTTCACTGAGTCCGTCTGCCCGTCCGCCCATCTGCCTGTTTGTCTGTTTCTCTGCTACTATCACACTAGAGCACGCAGTCGACGGACGGTTGCCTTGCTCCACTCATCATCATTTACTTCATGAATATACTGTGAATTTCTTATAACAGCGCCATCTATACTCTTTTTGCGTCAGCTATACGAAAACCACTGACGTCATCTAGTGATAATATTTTCAAGGGCATACACACACAATGCCATTAAATAAGTGATTCATAAACTAGAAGTGGCTACATACTACAACTACTACTACTACTGCTACAACTACTACTACTACTACAACTACTACTACTACTACTACTACTACTACTCTACCACTGGTACTACTACTGCAAATAAGAGAACGACAAACACCCTTAGGAGCTTCGCCCATAGAAATCGGGAGACCTTCAAGCTTTGTCTTTGAGGTTTGAACGTGACAGCGATATCCTGGTGTTTGTAAAGCATGCAAGATGCTTTCACTGCACTTCCAAGCAGAGGAGGTGATTTTCACTGACTCGCAATCAGGCTTTGTGGAAGAACACCCGCTTGCCACGCAAATGGTCTGGCTTCAATCTGCACTCCGACCCATAGAATTATATAATATTTATTCTATTTGCATCATTTACAATTTTTCAGCCACTCACAAGAAGATGATTTTTCGCTGACAACCAACGGCCCCGACACCGGCACCGGTGTGGGAATTTCTGGTGAGCGAGCTCTTTGAAGCTATCGCGTTAAGGTGACTCGCTGGCCATCACATGAATATTGCGAGAATGTCGTTGACGTCATCGCCTATCCCTTTCCGCCAGACACTGTGGTACGTGTCCATACACTACGAGCGGGTATGTGACGCAGCTATGCGGGTATGCGGCACACGGGATCGCCAGTCTATATCTAGCCAGAAACGGCAAGAACAGACACAGGTTGTTTTGATGCGAGAGCATCAAAATCGGCTAACATAGACAGCGTCGACTCGAACAGTGCAAAGAATAAATATGGTGGTCTCTGCAGAAATTAAACCCAAGCAGAAATTAAACACCAGGCAATCAAATATTCTACCTCGGATAAACGCCAGGTCTCAAAACTGGATATCAAGTAGACGTTAACATCTGTGATTACAGTGCTGTAATTGTGATTGCAGTGCTGGTTATCCAATTTTATAGACACTACTTATGTACTCTAATGACCCATCCATCCCGTTGGGTGAACATCAATTGTAGTTCAGCACCATACACTGAAGTTGATTTATGCAGTACAATCCAGGGTTACCATCCTCGCGAGCCTTAGCGCTACACATCGGCTTACGGCTTCCGGTGTTGTAAATACCTTTGTTATTGACGGCATAGTTCCGCAACTGTAAACAAGTAGTTATATAAAACATATGCGACTGCTGAGCATCTTTTTGTGCGTAAAACATTCGTACTTAACTTTAGCGTCATTTCGTAACGTTTCGCTGAATAAAAGATTGTTAATGGTCATTTTTCATTCGCACGCTTCGCATAGCATCGATTCTCAGAGTAAGTTGGATCTGACAAATTTTCTCGCGTGCAATCTCGATATCAATGGTTCGCTGTTATTTCTCGAAATGATTTTGATAAACACGATATTGAATGATAAAATTTGCGTAAACAGTGCTGTTGAATTAAAATGTACTAATTGGTCTGCGTGCAGCCAGTGCCAATCTTCGCAGAGACCACGTTGGCTCATAATGGTATGAATAACGCCACTACCTTGGTCTTGAACTCAGGCTATTCGAGCCCAACATAATCATCCAGCGTTTACCGGTGACACAAAAGGGCAATGTCGGTTGCCATGCAGGTCAACTGTCGCCTTTGAATAGCTTAGTAATGTACAGATATTTCATATTAAATAACTGCGCTAGTCAAGCATGAACGAGAGGTGCCTAATGCAGCGTTATTTTACCTTCCCTGAGTTACGTAGTGAACTTAGAGCCATGTACATAAATCAAGATGCTTTTCAAAGGTAGTTTTTGCCACAGGGTGATGACAAAAATTGTTGCCAACTGTGCCGTTCAAACATGATCAAAACGACCAAGCTGACGGCCCCTGCGTCGGGTGCACCCTTTCCCAAATTTTTTTGCCCCTCATTAGTTCACACTTTCCACCGAGCCTCTACACTTGCGCTCTTAGCACACTTATTATTATCTTAGCCTTTCCACGAAGCCTCTTTCTCGTCCATCCTGGCGTTGAGGAACCCTGCCTCTCCTACCGAGTCTCACTTTCACCACGCCGCGAGACCCGTTACCAGAACTACGCCAACGGATGGCGAGTGTTCGCCTAAAAACAGCTTGGCTGGTAAAGGATCTCTAAACGGGCCCGTGGCCCCGCCGCGATGGTCTAATGGCTAAGGCATTCGGCTGCTGATCTGCTGGTAGTGGGATCGAATCCCGGCTGCAGCGGCCGCATTTTTGATGGAAGACGGAAACGCTATAGACCCGTGTGCTCACATTTGGGTGCAAGTTAAGGAAGCCCAGGTAGTCGAAAATTAGGGAGCCCTCCACTACGGCGTCTCTCATTATCATACGGTAAGTTTCAGACGGGAAACCCCCAATAAGAATAAAAAACAAACCCGCGTTCAAAAACAACACTGTAGTTAGTTTCTCACCTTTACTTCCCTTCCCATACAAGCGCTATATTCTCCTCGCAACCTATCTTTTCGTAAAACACGTGGAATGTCAACACTAAGCATTTTGCAAGTCAGCATGTCACTATTTTTAACTACAGCATGCTATCTCTGCTTGTGCAGTCACAAACGCAAAACAAAAAAAAACGAACTGAAATCAGCTTATCGCGCATGATACTTATGCGGTAGAAGGCAGAACGTGTTCGCAACTCCGTGGCAAAAAAAGTACGAAACGATTCTCAGCGGGCATCACTCGTGTAATGACCAATGGAGAACTTGGAATCACTTTGACGCACGTGAACAAATTGCCGATGTCTCAAATTGTGCCCGCGAGAACGAGAAACGCCGGAAGAGCGTACAATGCTCTACTTTTCGTATATTCGGAGCGAACTGCTTTTACAGCGGTGCAGTACAAGTAATGTCAATTAGGAATACCCTGTTCGTGCCGTTGGAGCAAATCGACAAAGAACCCCATTGCTTTATTCTCTCAGTTATATGTGCATTGCAGGTAGGGAGGGGAAGATGATTTAGAAATGTTTCAGACGGGATGCTTGACGCGTCCGTCGTCAGAGAACATGCCTGAGGGTGCAGAGTTTAGAACATGTTAACGTCATACGCTTGTCATAGAAAGTATTCATAGCCATAATGCGAATTATAATGGATGGGATGAATATCAAGGACTTCGTAGCGTTGGTTTTCGCAAATTTCGACCACCTGGGGTTTTTATTGCGTCATTTTAGGGCAAAGTACATCAGTAAATTTAATATTTATTTCGTTGAGGCGTGTTCTTCAATAACACTTCGAGAGAATCTTAGCACCGATTGTTTTACTGCGACTGCGCTTGAAAATCTTGACGTTGTGTAGCTCCTGCATTTGCCTTCTACGTTTGTCTGTTTCACTTGACTGTCGATGACCACCATCGTCATAAATTACGCACAAGAACAATTTTCGTCGTCATTGTCAGTACAATCAGTCCCAGCCACGCAGCATCATGAATACGAAAGCCTGAGGAAAAAATTCACAGCATATACACGGAGCGAATAATCATGAGTGGGGTGAAGCTTCGAAAAATTTTATCGGTAAACCATGAATCATCTACTGGCCACGTTTATCCGTCCATTCATCCGCCCATCCTTCCTACTGTCTGTCTGTCTGTCTGTCTGTCTGTCTGTCTGTCTGTCTGTCTGTCTGTCTGTCTGTCTGTCTGTCTGTCTGTCGGTCGGTCCATCCGTATGTCCGCTGATTTGTAAGTCCGTCCGTCCATCTGTCTGTCTGTTCATCTGTCTGACCATCCAGCCATCCATCTAGTGAACACTCCAAGTATCACCATCTCGCATCTTTTCATCATACGTTCATCATATAGAAGTACCAACATTTAGCAGACATTTCAATAACTAATCGAGAGGTGGCTACTGCATACATCGAGGGCGCATGACCCATGGCTTGAGGAGCTTGGCCCCTAAAAAGAAGAACGATTTGGAGTATATCTAATGTACATCGGGAGAGCGGTACGTCACCCCGGTTAACGATTTTGAGTATTTCGTGCCCAACTATGGAAGAGCACCGAGCCATCCCGTACCAAGAGCATCAGACATATGTGTGTTAAGAAAAAAGTTGTTAACGATTTAGAGTACGAAGTACTCAAGAAAAGAAGAGCATAAAGCCATCCCAGGATTACACTTCAGGCTTCCGTTGGGGATCAGACATATCTATGCAGGATTCGGCAACAGAGGTTAAAAAGTCAAAGGAATGGTTGCTTTTAGCAAATCATTTTTTTTTTCGTGCCATATAGGCTCAAGGAACCCTCAATCACGCTCACCTGCGAAATATTTTTGAAAAAGAAACGTAAAACAAACATTGAAGTGAGTGTTCTGCTATTAACACGAATAAGCTACATATTGTCCCGAGCAAACTTGCTATTCCCCAAGTATAATTATTCTCGAGAGATTCTCTAATTTCAAACAATATTGAAGACAAAAGAGACGTAACGGTGGCTGACAATGCCGTGCCGTGGGTGTAGGATTATTGAGACGTGGGCATAGAAAGAAGCGATTGCAGCTCCCACGCCCAGCCCAAAGAGGACTAAAAGAACAACAGTCCAGCCAGGCCTCGATCCAGAACGATTCGTTCTCGTGTCTCGTGAATATCGAGGCACGCGGCTTTCTTCTTTTGGGGGCGAAACTCCACAAGCCGTGGGTCGTGCATGCGTGATGCATGTAGCAGTAGTTGTTGTAGTAGTAGTAGTAGATATCCACCTATAATTTAGTGCTTGTAATGTCCGCTAGATTGTGGTACTTCTATATAATGAGATATGATGAAAAGATACGATACAGTGGTACTTTGAGTCTACACTAGACGGAAGTATGGGCAGACGCAAAGATGAACAGACGGACAAGCGAACAGATGGATGGATGGATGGATGGATGGATGAATGGATGGATGGATGGATGGATGGATGGATGGATGGATGGATGGATGGATGGATGGATGGATGGATAAATGGATGGATGGATGGATGGATGGATGGATGGATGGATGGATGGATGGATGGATGAATGAATGTATGGATGGATGGATGGATGGATGGATGGATGGATGGATGGATGGATGGATGGATGGATGGATGGATGGATGGATGGATGGATGGATTGTGTCGGTGAAGATGGACGGACGGACGCAGGGATGGACGCGCGAACGGACGGATGGACGGATTGAAGCGCGGACAGACTAACGAACGCTTCGCCCCACTCACCATCATTCACTCCGTGGATATGCTGTGATTTTTTGCCGTGGATAGTCCGTGAATAGCTGGCCAAGACTGGCGTTGCGCTCAAATATTACTCTTGTGGTTTATAGTGAAAGAGAATATAATATCCAATGGCACGAATCACCTGGTGGCAGCCGTGCTGAATGGTCGTGTCGTCCGCGATACGAGGCAAGCGTAGCTCTCGCCGATTGGCCCACCATCCATGGTCTCTTGAGGTCATCTAGCTATCGCCGAGCACCTCCGAATCCTCGGACTCCTTCGGTCGTTTTCTCCATCTTACTAACCTCGTCTCCTTTCTGTTGCTCTTGTGCGGCGAGTGACATTTCTTCTTTATCTTTCTTCTCTCCTTTTATCCCCTTCTCCCATCTTCTACAAGTCACTGGTTGATTAATATGTGGGGTTTAACGTACCAAAACCCCGCATATGCTTTTGAGGGACGCCGCAATGGAGGACTCCGGAAATTTCGACCACTTGGGGTTCTATAACGTTCACCAAATCTGAGCACACGGGCCTCCAGCAGTTTCGCCTCCATCAAAAATGCCACCGCTGCAAGACATTGCGAAATGTTGCCAATTAGGCAGACAGAAATTAGGCGCTTTTTTCTTTCTTCCTGAACGACGCATTCAAACCAATGGCATGTGAGTTCTGACTTCACAAGTAAACCATCTGCCTGGGCTGATACGTTTCATTTTCTAATAGGCATACACTACGTGCAATTGAGCTATTCGCTTAAAAAAGGCGCTAATCCTGCTGCACCCTCAGCAATGCATAAGTTCGCGATGCTTTCATTCTAACGTTGAAAAAAAAACTTGATAAAAGTAATCATGTCATAACGCAATGGCACTAAAGGCCTTGTTTCGCAGAAATTCCGGAACCAGCGAGGGCGTCAGTGTTGACGTTATCGGTTGTTAGCGAAAAACATAATCTTCTCCATGACCAAATATTTGAGTAATATGCACATAAACTGAAGAAAACAAATTTCCGGTCCGAGTGACGATCAAACTGCAGGAAAAGGCTGCGCTGCAAAATTGATGATGAAAACGGTATGCAGTATGTTCTAATTAGCACCCACACAATCTTTTCTGACGATCGAACCCAGACCAACTGTGGGGCAAACAGATGTTTACCTGAAAGCCACAATATTTCCTGGAACTGTTGTGGACAGAAGCACTATATGATTAGTATGTAGTGGATGGAGTCTCCTTAACACATCGCCAAAGAAAAAAATTGCGTGATCCCGCCGGCTCCTAGAATATCTAATCATCCAATACTCCAGCTACAAGGAACAGGACAACAGGGACTATGTCTGCTTTCTGCACAGGATCATTGCATCATCTACTAGCTTCATAAGTGACGACGACTTCTAGTCTAGCTGCGTGAGCAAGGAACCTGTATGCGGTTCCTAATCGTCAAATAATCATCACTGTAGAGGCCGGAATTACAGGCACTAAAAAACGGCTTTCAGGCGCCAAAAATAGGCGGGCAAAACACTGTTCTAGGCTCCCAAAATCTTAAAACTTGGCAGAATAAAATTTGACAAAATTTGCACTTTTGAAGAAACACGTATGAGATCTGTGTCTACGACAGGAAAGCCAACAAAACTGCTTCAGTTTATTATAGTAAAAAGACGCCATGGTTTAGCCTAGCCATGCATTTCTTTCTGGAAGGTTCACAGAAAACAGTCCAACGTAGTGAGCTAAGAGTCCCCCGTCGAATAAACTAGCTTCGGAGTCTCTTTCTTTTTGTCATAGCTGAGAACAATTAAACACAGCCAGAGCGCAATAGGCCAAAAAGATATCTTTGTCCCGTATTACCTTGGTCTAACCGAACAGGCTCAATTTTTCATCTGTCTGTGCATACCTTAAAGGACCCTTACGCAGATTTGAATATTTCGAGAATAGAAGAGTAATGCATGCACTGGGTGCTCACGGTCTGTTCTGCGAAGATTTGCACTGCTACGCACGCCTTAAAGAAGTGAAATGCCAGACTCAACACCACTAGACCTTCGTTTCGCGGACGTGCGCCTCAACATGCTGGAGTTGATGAATTGGTCCTGCGTACGTCTAAGTAGTGCACGACAGTGAGAGAACTATTCCAGACGACGTGTGTAATTTGTGCAATCTGTTGTCTCAATAGAAGTTTGAAGGATGACATAAATATGAAAACATACTGACGGAATATATGCGCGTTATTTTTTTTAATTCGATGGAGTGAGATGCGAGACTAAGCTTCCGAAATTGTGCTTGCGTTGGTGTTCGCACCGTTCTCAAACAGTGCCGGTGCCAACGTTCTTAACTCTTGGCTTGTTTTTGATGTATCGTCCCTTAGAGGAGTTCCAGCGGTGCGATGCTGGGTATCGTGGTAAGAATACGTGATCCAAGCCAGCCTCTCCAAACGCGCATGCATAGGGGCATCCTTTCCACAGGAACAGGCAGTACAATATAGGGAACATCGAAACGACAAAACACCGTTTGTGTGCACATCCTGGCACGGCCATGTCATATGAATGTGCCTTACGCCCACACGACATGCTGATGCCTCCGCGTCGTGTGATCCTCCAGCTACGAGTTGCTCCGATACAAAATACGACAGGTAAGGACTGGGACTTGCGAAGTCTACGCTGACTGAGTGGCGAAGGTTCCAAGCTCACCTTCTCACATCGTGCTTTCGCACCTTATAATGAACCAATTAGAAAACTCTAGTGATACATAGCTTTTCATTGGGCACGCAACAGCTTCCGCTGTCCAACTAAAATTTCTGATGTGATCTAGAGAAGGGCCATTTAGGAAGTAAATGAGAAGTAAAACAAAAACAACATGAATATTGTTTTTTATCGGCAATTTACTTTCCCCTGGTGACACTAAACGGTTTCGCAATCGTTCTTTGTTAATGCACAGAAACAGCTCCTGCTCCCTACGCAAGCAAGCAGACGCCAGAGAAATGCCGAGTAGGCGACGCCACGTGGTTGAATACATAGGCAGAGTCTGATCGACCTTCCAATGGGCTAAAAAGCCTAGCAGCCTTGAGAGTGCGCCTATAATATTGAGTATAGGTTGCACCTCACAGTGTTGCTGAAGCTCAATATTGCCGTGTAACATGAATACCGGACTCCAGCGGTACTTGAAAGCAAAATTTGTGGTTAAATAGCGTTTATATAAGCACCGATATTGGAAACAACCGTTTATAGGCACTTATAAGGATTTAGGCACCAACGTCCAAAATAGACATTTATAGGCACCATAGAAACACTATAAAAGCTCTCATTACCCTCTGATTTCTGCTCATACCTCAAAATGGCACGATAGAAACGCAAGAAACAAAGTAGGCGTTTGCCTACAATCTGGTCTCTAATCATCAGACTGACTTAGTGACCATCGTTAATCTCATTCAATGTCTGGCCATACAAACTTTCCTCAAAATCCTGACTACACTGCATCATATATCACATGGCGGAATCGTAAAATTACGCCGTTCGTCAAAAGGTGTGAATTGAGCAACGAGTGGGCGCACTCATTTTAAAGCGCCACGCATATTGAATCATAATCAGTAGCAGAACCATCGACAAACAGAACAGCGGCGTAGCTTCACGCGTTGCTCTACGTGGGTGCAGTCGACCATTCGCCGATTCACAAGAAGAATAATTATGGCATAGTGGGCAATGAAGGATACTTCGACACGGCCAGTGTTACGCGTGTAGTTGTTCGTTTTTTTATACCATGGTTGAGGCATGCACCGATAATCCAACCAGGTTAGCAGTTCAGAATGCGATGCGCATGAGGCCCGGTTTCAATATCGTGATCTGCTCTTTAAGGTAAAGCTCGAACGTTCTCCACTTTTTCCTAACTCAAGTCGATCACACATTATTCTTTGAGGGTTGGGTCATTCAAATAATCTGCCTAGAAGCTTTACTGTGCTCACCTCTAAATTATGGAAATGCGCTCAGTTTACGACTGCTACAAGGTTCACCAAAATCTTGATTGTAATTAAACCGCTCTACAGTTAAATGAAAGAATACCTGAGCTTCCGTTATATACATGATAAACTTGTACTTGCTAACGAGGATTCTGGGTGAAGTCGTGGAATTTAAAAACTAAAAAGAAGGTTACTGAAACTGAAATTAAAGAAAAAGCGCTGAGCACATTAGTTTTATTCATTGATTGATATGTGGGGTTTAACGTCCCAAAACCACTATAAGATTATGAGAGACGCCGTAGTGGAGGGCTCCGGAAATTTAGACCACCTGGGGTTCTTTAACGTGCACCCAAATCTGAGCACACGGGCCTACAACATTTCCGCCTCCATCGGAAATGCAGCCGCCGCAGCCGGGAATTGAACCCGCGCCCTGCGGGTCAGCAGCCGAGTACCTTAGCCACTAGACCACCGCGGCGGGGCCATTAGTTTTATTAGCACTTCGAATTCTACGTTCATGTGTCACAGCTTGGTTAGTCGCAGTGGTGACATTGGAGTGAGTGAGTAAAAACTTTATTGGCGATGCCCGGTGGTTTTTAGTGGGGTGGGGCTACAAGCAACCCAGCCTAGGTGACGGCCTCGAATCCTTAGACACGGACGGTTTACTGGGTGTGCCAGACTGTCCACAGTTGATCGGCGAGGTCGCGGCTGAGCAGAGCCGCCTCCCATCGCGCTTCGCGGCAGGAGACTGCCATGTCTAACCACTTAGTAGAGGACTGCTGCAGGCTACCGGTACACTGCCACAACATGTGCTGCAGTGTCGCTCTTACTCGGCACGCCTTGCAGTAGTCGGGTGTGTGAATGTCTGGGTAAAAGAGACATAGGATCACTGGGTTCGGGTATGTGTGAGTCTGTCATTGTCTCCAGGCAACTTCCTGTTTTAGGGGCGAAAAAGCGAAGTTAAGTGCACACTTAACTTGTATTTATACAAACTAAACATCGAAAACATGTAAAGACAGTGTATACATCTTACAAATGAGCACCAAAATCTAATTGATCAGTGGGTATCCAAATGTTACAAGTGAAAGGAAAATTAAAAAGAATCTAGTTAATCCCATTTTGCAGGATAACACTTATGCATGCGTACTAGAGTGGGCGCATGGCTAGTACAGGACAACTGAAAACCTCAGCTGTCCTTCTCAGACTTTGAAGAAACGTTCGTGCCATCGTTGAAGGAAGGCCTCTTCGCCATGCGTTTACAGCTGCTGATCCAGGTAGTTCCACAAAATGAGCCAAGTTTTCTGTAGTGCGGGATAGGCGCCTCTATGCGGCTTGCGCCGTACTTCCGCTAAGCAGCGTCGCCGCCACTGTACATACAAGGTCACTGTAAAGACCAGTCTTGCAAAGAGCCCACGTTCTGTTCCTATGCGCGCCGTGCGAAAGCCAAAGAGGCGTTGTACCATGTGCCAGACGCCCCTCGCCACCGAGCACTGAAACAGAGCATGTTGGGCCGTCTCTTTTTTACCGCAGTTTGTGCAGCGGTCATTTGGAACGACTCCCCAATGTGGTAACCGGTCACGCGTAGGCAATGCCCTCCATCTTCTCAACCAATCAAATTCGTGCACCTGGTTAAGTACGCGATCGCAACGCCACCGCTTCCACTTTCTTGTGCAGGATGCTGTTTTTTCTTCTTTGCTTAGTGTGGTACTTGTCACCATTTCGCTTATTTCTTGCGATGAAACATCTTCCAGACTGCATGAACCTATTGATTCCGCTGTTCCTTTTAAGCCACTGGCAGCTCTGTAAAACTTAAGCAGAATTTCTCCTCGTGGTCCGATGTACGGATTGGCCGTGAAAGTACCTTTTAGTGTACTGCTCCAGTACATCAAGAGCCTGTACCATCGAACAGCTTCTGCGTTGTTTTTGTAGCCAGCACTCTCGTGAACGTTGGTATATCTGGGAGGCTCAAGCCTCCACGGTTTGTGGGAAGCTGTAAAACTTTCCTCTGTACCTTTGCTGGTTTTTCTTCCCAGAGGAAGGTCCCCGCCATAGAGGCGAGGCGTCCTGTAACACGGCGAAGTACCAGGGTGATGTGTGCTATGTAAAACGCAAAAGCGCATGCCTGTGTCTAGATGACTGTTGCTTTTGCCGTTAGTGACAGGTTAAAATGAGTGGCTGCTGCTATGACATCGGTAGACCTCCTAAGCACGTCATCCCAGGTCTTTTTTGATACATCTCCTTCCTAAAAGTAACTGCCAAACACCTCTATAGCTTGAACGTATTCTAAGTCTCCTGGCAATATTTCTCTGAAGCCTCCTAAGCGCAATGCCTTACATTTGGTGGTGTTTAAAAGAGCACCAGACAAATAGAAATAATCAGCAAAGATGTCAAGAAATGTACTATAGCTAGACAAGTTACGAAAAAATACCGAAATATTATCAGCGTATGCGACAATTTTAAAGGTTTCCTTGCCTATCATCGGGAAACCCACCATGCGCTCGCAGTTTGCAACCTTTCTAATCAATGTCTCTAGAGACAAAATGAATAATACCGGAGACAACGGACTGCCTTGCCTCACCCCTTTTTGAATTACAAAGCTTCTGGTCACTTCATTGTTGAAATAAAGACAGCTTGACAGGTCCTGATGAAGTATTTCTACCAGTCGCACATACTGCTTCGGGAGGCCAAAGATGCGCGAAATAGCGAAAAGATACCCATGTTCAACTCTATGAAATGCTTTGTCCTGATTAAGAGATTTGTTCCTGAGATTTGTTTTTCTTTGGCATATGCGAAGAGGTCTCTGATGATTGTAAGAGCTACGAAGACGAAACGTCCTGGTACTGCACATGACTGCAATGGGGACACAATCTCTTCCAAGAAAGGCAGCAGACGCCGTGATAGCAGCGTGGCTACTAACTTATAGTCTGTGTTTAGAAGGGTAATGGGCCTCCAAGATTTAGGATCTGACGGCTCCATACCCTCTTTCAGCAATAGAATCACCCATCCTTCGCTAAAGGATTGTGGTTTATGGCCATCACGCAACAAAATAACAACGAGATTGGTGATCGCATCTCCCAGAATATCAAAGAAACGCAGATAAAATCCCGTGAGTATTTCGTCTGGGCCTGGTGACGTGGAAGTATTCATTGACTTTAGGGCGTACCATACTTGTTCTTTATCAGCTTCTGCATATAATACAAAACCGTCTTCCGAGCCTGGCGATGGCCAACCTTCGCAAAAGGCTAAGAGTTTAGCAGTAAACTCGTCGCTGTGCGTCATGGTCTGTAGTAAACAGTTTTTAAAAGTAGTCTTGGAAAACTCTGTGAAGTTCGTCCGGGTAATTCACAATGGTACCATCCTCTTTCAGCGCCTCATCGATGTAGCGGGGCTGGCATCGACGATCTCGATTTCTTTGCGCATATGTCAAGTTTTTAATTTCATCTGTCGATAAGTGCATTTCCCTCGCGAGCCTTGTAGCCTGGGACCTCTGCTTTAGAAGATTTTGATATTTAATTTTTTGTGCTTTAAGGTATTCGAGCATAGCGAACGTATTCGACCCACCTCTCTCAATGATTTGAATGCGTCGGAGAATCTCATTCATCTTGGCCGTGAGTTGAGCGTGGCGCGCTTTTCCTGCCTGTTGAGCTATGAGGCGCAAGCGAGATTTTAAGTGGTTCCATGAAGTCGGAGTTATGCAACCCACTTCTGCCAGGGAGGCCGCCAGCTCAGTTTGAAGTATTGAAATGCTTTCGTCATCACGAAGAATAGTTAGGTCCATCCTCCATGGTTTGTGGATTCTCGTTTTTGTGCTCACGTTAAACGTGAAGAGTAACGGAGCGTGATCGCTGAGTTTCTGCTGGCTTGGCGCAAGCTGGACCACCTCACATGCTTGTAGGTTCGCTGAGAAGTCTTCGGGCTCATAAACTCTATCGATTCGGCTTTGGTGAATACCACAAGCGCGGGTTGCGATGAACCCGACTCCATGTAGAGTCAACCACCCATCTGACAGCTTGAGATCTTGAACTAATTGCTGTAGTTTTCTGGCGTAATAATTGTTGGTGCCTTGGCCGGGACCTCTGACGTCTCGTGTAGTATCGAGCACGCAGTTGAAATCTCCGACCAGCACGTATGATGTCGGCTCAATCAAAAAAAAATTTCTGACACCTTTAAAGAACCTGTTCGTTTCTGACCTCGTTACGGGCGCATATACGTTGACAAATCTGACTCGTTTGCAGTTAAGTGCCACATCTACTGTTATGATGCGGCCTTCGGTGTCAACAAAAAAGTGAGCACCCCTCCTCAGCGTTGCGTTTATAAAAACAACTCCAGTGCCACGTGCACCCGCATCTGTGAGTGAGAAAAGGCCGCTACATGAAACCTTTCATGAAACTCCGCAACGTCAAGCTTAGTACGAAAGTTTGCTTCTGCTAAAAGAGCATGTCTACGCGATGCGCCCGCGCGAGGTCCAGTACTGCCTGCTGCTTCACCGGATTTCAGAAACCACGAACATTGAACGACATAAAAGAAAGTGATGCCATTGTTGAAATAAAAGCGAGAAAGTTGCTTAAAGGAAAGAAAAGGTAAGAGAGAGGAGAGTTAAATGCGAAAAGTACATATCGTCGTCGCTCACAGTTGGTGACGTTTGCCGTGGTGGTGATCCCACGCGGGGTTTCTTAAATGTTCCCTGTTTAGTGGAGTCACTGCCGCTGCTCCCACTGCCTGGCTTGGATCGGCGTTGTGAACTCGAAGGACTCAATGCATCTGCAGATCGTGCGGGTTTGGTAGAAACCTCGGTGTCCACCGGTTTGCTCCGCGTTGGTGGTCAGCTTCTTAGCTGCTTTGTCGATGTCGAAGGCGTAGAGTTCATGTTCTTCAAGGTCGTCGACATTCCAAGGTTAGCATTTGGTGTGCTGTCACTGGCATCTGTCACCGTCCTGGCAGAGGAAATAAAAGCAGTGTTTTCTGCAATGCCTCTTGTAATAGGTACCTGGTCGTCCAGCGTTTCGTTCCTCTCGGGCGCCATTGATGCACTGTAGTTATGTTGAGTTTCAATGATGCCTACTAGTGAAGAAAAATCACTGGACGCTTTCCTTGAACTCCCATTCGGGTGTTCGTGTTGCGTGTGAGCGGGCTGTTCATCTGAAGTTGCCCCGTCTGGCGTATCGGCCTGCTTGACGCGAGTAGCGTCTTCCGACATCGCGTCTACGAAATCATCGGGCAGGCTCTCTTCATCCCAGTGGTCTGGTGTCTTGAATTGAGTCGTTTTGTTTTGAGGACGCAGTACTTCATAGGTTCTAGATTGCTTGGCCACACTTGAGGAGCTTGAAGAGGTTTCTTTAATTGTTGGGAAGCCTTGAACACTCGGTGACGGCGTCTTCTGAGCTGCGTCTACGTATGATCTGCGCTTGAAACATTTTTGGTCGGGTGATCACCTCCACACCTCGTGCAGGCTTCTGTGCACTCTTCCAGAGCGTGTCGGTACGTGCTGCAACTATGACAAAAAGGTGTTGCACAGGCCACGGCCATGTGACCTTCGTTGTGGCAACGCGCACAGACGCGACGCATGCCACGGCACTGTAACATAACGCGGTGTCCATGGATTGAAATGAAGTTCGGTGCAGGCTTTGCCAATTTCATCTTCACCACTAGTGTACTGGTGAATGTAGACTGACGTCGTTGCAGAGTAACATATGTTATACTACGTACTTTGCCGAAAGGCTGCAAAGCAGAGACGACCGCGCCATCGGGTACAAACGGCGGCAACCTGTACACACTCACGAACTCTCTTGGTAGGCCGACGACTTCCACTTAAACTTTTTTCCTCTGAATGACAAAACCTTAATTCACCATGAGCTTGGTGGCTTGTTCCGCTGCGCTCGTTGCTACCAAGAACTTCAAAGCGCCGAGGTGTTGCATGAACAACACCCCTTCGCTACCGGTTGTCTCTTCCAGACACTCGATGATCTCATCGACGGAGACCGCGCCTTCAGGAACGGTAAACGTGAAACAATGTTCTTTTGGCGGGGTGCATACTGGCCTCGACGCCATGCTCCCAAGGGCCCCAGGGGTCGGCGACTTCTTGGCTGAAGCCCCGGAGAACCTGAATGCGGGTGAGACGCTGAAGAGACGCCGCCAAAACACTGGACGCACGCGTCGGTGAGAGCCGCACTGACACAATTAAACACAAACGCTGATGGTGAAACAGGGAAGTTTATTGCAGACCGGTAACAACAGTTCAGGTGAGTACAACTATATGGTGTAACAAAATCACTTCAGTGACGTGTACAAACAAGAGAACATAGACAGGATGTAACACAAAGCACTTCCAATATTCTCACAGATCACGAATCGCTCAAGAAAACAAAGAGAAAAGAAGCTCCTTAAAGCAGCACCCGTTTGTCCCTCGTAGTCGTAGTAGTAGTCGTAGTGTGTATCCAGTCTTACATTTTGACCTCCAAGGTGGTGCCGGTAGGAGATTTATCCTGTGCGTTGTTGAACCATAAAAAATTCCCAGGGTGCGCGTTAACTAAAAGCCGAATTCTCCTGTCTCTCATTCCTGATTAGCAGACATTGGCATGTACATTGAGCCCTATCTGACAAGAAAGGGTTGCTACGTTATACTTGCTGGGCGTAACCTCCTTGGTTTTAGAAAGATTTAGCGAGCGTTGGGCCGCAGTGCTATGAATGCAGTGAACTAGTATACACCATGAACTCGAGGTGGTTGAAGGTGGGAAGTAGACACGAAGCGCAAGCTGTAAGAAAGTGTGCGTGTGCCACCTCTCGTTTAGTCCTTGGAATGTCGGCTGGATAGCGGTGCATATGCGGAAAATATGATGAAAAGATGTGACATGGTGGTACTTGGAGTGTTGAATAGATGAATGAACGGACACACAGACAGATGCATGGACGGACTCACGGATGGCTGCACCGACGGATGAACGCATGGACGGACGCACAGATGGACGTGCGGACGCACGAACAGACACACGCACGGACGGGAGAATGAACGCACGGACGGTCATACAGACGGACGCATGGACGGACGGAAGCAGGAACGAATGGACAGACGGATGATTCGCCCCACTCTTCATGATTCAATCCGTGGGTTCAGTTTTTCGTGGGGTTGTGAATATTTGCACCTCGTCAATCTGTAGTGTAGGTAGCCGCATACTTGAAACTCATATGGCAGCAGGATCAGCGGTGTGCTTCGAGAAGCCATGGCCTCAACGTCATCCTCTTCCTCGCATTTAAAACGAGAAAATGCAACGGTATTTTCCTTGTGGGTCACGGCTCACTACAGAGTCCCGTTTTCAGGCAAGCAGGCCGCCTGCACCACGGCTCTACGTCTCACTCACCGAGCCGTGGCCACTTTGCTAGCTGCCCCCACCTCTGAGAGCGTAGCTGTGACAACATCACTAGCAGCACAGCAACGGCCATCGGAAAGGGCGATCACCTCACCACATTCAGCGCCATCACATGACATTACAGACTAAACACACGCAAGTGCCTACCACCACATGAAAAATTAAACAAAGTCCAGGATGTAACTTGGAGCTTACCAAACAAACGCTTACCCGAGCCCAGCGATCTTCCAACTCTGGTATTAAAGCGGAAAGTGTTTCGGTGAAAGAGCTACACTGCGTCACATGTTTTTGGATTGTGCCGAGGGATTTAATGTCACTGCCACCGCTCACTTCGTGGCGTATGTTAGGCAGGGACGACCACCGAGGTGAATGTTTGCTGCTGCCACCAGGCGAGGGCTGGGGCTGGCCGCCTACGCCTCCGTGGTCACTGCTGCAGATCAAATGCGTTTGCGTCACTGCTTCTGGAAGGCAGCAGTCGCTAGTGACAAGCGGGCTGACCAGCTTCCGGCTGTGCGTGAAGCCGAAACTGGCTCCCAGGTCAAAGAACTTCGAACCGCCACCTGAGGCACCGCCATCATCATCAGTGGAGGGCGGGACAGGACATTAACTCCTCTTTCCCACACTTGACCCTGATAGAACCGCCAGACTTTAAAGAAACTTGATTCACTTTACATTGTCTCGAGATTCACTCGATCTGTTCTTGGCACCCAGTCAAGTGTGTAATGACTTAATTGGCCCTTTTACTATCTGGATTTCTTCAACGTGAATATGTGTTCACAAACATGTCTGTTGTTCTACACTTCTCTCCCCTGTTTTCCGCGGTAAAGCAGGGGTTGAGGTGCTCGGCTGCTAATCCCAACGTCGCAATTTCAATCCCGGTCGTTGCTGTTGCATTTAGATGGAGGTGGAACGCTAAACACCCGTGTATTATGCGATATCAGTGCAAGTTAAGGAACATCAAATGGTCGGAATCATCAAACCCCTCTATAACACACTTTCTATTATTCATATCGTGGTTTTGTGACATTAAATTACAAATATGATTATTACGAAATTCACCTGCACCAGTGCCTATACAATCCAAGCCGCAACCACAAGTTTATCAATGTAACCTATAACCAAATAAAGTCCCATAAATTATCGAAGGCTTTGTTGTTACGCATATTTGCATATATTAAGTGTGCCTTGACACGATTCTTTCTAACTAGTGGTTATAGTTGTGCTTGAGCGCCGAGCACACAGCTCAATTTGTTAACCGAAAACCTCACTACAATTTGGTCTGATCAAGGGTCCTACTAGGTGAACTTCATGAGAAGGTAGCTATACAATATACCACTACGTGCATCCTAAACACACCCAAACATCTGGTGCCGAGATCCTCGGAATGAATTAATGAATGAAATAAACTTTTAATGCTCCCGAATAGGGTTTCCGAGCTCGTAAGCTTCGAGTCAACCCAGGTTGGAGGGTCCATCATTGCGGAAATCCACCAAGCGCTATCACTTCCCTGGCCCTAGCGACAATTCCTCGTTGGTCTTCCAGGTTGTGGGAGCGATCTTGACCTCCCACTCATGAGCGAGGATATGAAATGCACGCAAAAAAATTAGGAGGAGGAGGAAGCATCAAAAGGGAGAAGGCAGGGAGGTTAACCAGAAAGACAACCAGTTGGCTACCCTACACCGGGAAATTAGGGAAGGGGACAAGAAAGATGAGAAAGAGGGAAGAGACGAAAAAAGAAAAAAAAGGGGGGGGGAGAGACTGACAGTAATTTCACTGCAGCGTGTAGAACTCTACCACATGTCAGAGGCGTTCACACAAGCCTGTCTTTCTCAGGAAACACAGCAAGGCTTTCACTGCCTTGTGGGCTGTTGAGGCATGTGGACGTTGCTGTAATAGCACCTGCACAGAAAGAGGCCGATCATCCAGTCGCCGCATTGCGTTGGCAAGTACCTGTCTATCTGAGGCAAATCGAGGACAGTGACACAGCAGGTGTTCAATATTTTCGTCGGTGCCGCAAACATCGCACGCCGCACTGTCAGTAATTCCGATTAACGTGGTATAAGCTTTCGTGAAAGCACCTCCCAGCCAAAGGCGATAGAGAAGCGAAGCTTCACGTTGATGTAGGTCGGGTGGAGTCCGGAGTTGTAGTGAAGGGTCGAGCTCGTGCAGTCTTGTACATCGTATGCTTGGTGTGTTCCACTCAGTCAGTGTGAAACTGCGGGCCAGTTGATGAATCCGCGTCACTACATCCGCTCTTGAAAGTGGAATCGGAACGCTGTTTGCTTCTTTATGTGACGTGCGAGCAGCATGATCTGCAGAATGATTTCCGCCTATACCACAAAGCCCAGGTAACCACTGAAAGACGATGTCGTGGCTTTTTTGTATTAAAAGGTGGTGAAGTTTCATGGTTTGGTCGGTGAACTGGTCGTGGCATCCGCGTCGGAGAACTGATAGCAGGCACTGTAACGCTGGTTTTGAGTCAGAAAACATGGCCCAGTTACCTGGTCTTTCTTCCGAATTGATGAGTTCTAGTGCACTGCGCACGGCAAAAGCTATTTCCAAGGCTAAGCATTTAGATCTCATTCGAGGTTAAGTTTCGCTTCAAAAGTAAATATAAACAGCGCGAATACTGTATACCACAAAAAAAAGCAAACGTGAGCGCAGTCTATCTAGTGAGCGAAACGTTTTGCGGCAAGAAAGTGTACCGGAAGTCAATGTAACAAAAGGCAGGACGTGGCTCGTTAACAGCAACTTGATCGCTTGCAAGTATCACTTCTTTTGACTATGTCAGTCACTTTACTCAATATAAACTCCTAATAAATATCTACAAATACGTTTTTCTGTGATTTATTCATTTCGTTGTCAATAGGCTTCATATCAGGCTCTTTTCTAGTCGAACGAATGTGACATTGTTTCGATGTCGGTAAAGAATATGTCAGCACCGTAGTAATGTAGCATAAATCACGCGAAAATCTCGACCTATGCAAACGTGTGTTTTAAGTAATCTCTGGAACACGTATATGAAGTCCACCATTCAAAAACTACGCCCTAATTATTCATCCGGGTGGTAACAAATATTCAAGATTCAGGAGTGACCATCGTAACGTCACTACGTTATTTCCCTGGCACACAAGTAATTTGGGGCACTTCCCTTGGCACATTGTACGCTCCGCTTCACTGATGTCGACGGCAAAGAAAGGACAAATAACGCAGGACTAAACAATAAAACTTTTTTTTCGAAAATTGAGTCGGAGTGACACGAGACTAAAACAGGCCCTTGCAAACGTGGTTGCCCCATGACCGAGACTGCTGGCCATAAATTTCTGGTTCCTACAAAAAAAATAAAGAGAGAGAACGCCCCAATCTAATCTGCACAAAATATGGCGCTTTACTTCTCCGGAATTAACGCGGTCGTGTAGGCTGCTTAGCTGTCGGAGGAAAAATTGCCTACCTTTTCATGTGTTTTTACGCGACTAATACGCCGGTGGCTCCCGGGCGCACAGACATTTCTTGACAGTCATAATGAGGGGAGAAAAAATTAGTCACTACAGCTTATACGCTCCCTCAGCTCATTTTATTTATCGACGTTTTTCGCTGCTTCCCGAGTTCACGACTTAAGGTCCGGGACACCTTGGTAAAAGGCAGGAGGCTTTAAATGTGTGGGCAGCTTGAAAAAGCGGCACCATCCTTCAACCATCAATGGAGCTAGTGTTCGACGTAATTAGCTTTTGCTGGTAATGACAAGTCCTTGCTAGAGATGACATGTAGTAGTATTATGCAAGGCTAGACTTGCCTAGGCGTGACTAAATGTCACGCGATGTACTATTTTGCTCACGTGACCAGCTATTATGGGATATGGCGTGACTTGTCACGTGCTTAGATCTTGAGCGACGTTAAAAATTTTTTTTGTGAAGCAGATTACAGGAGTTAAGCAGCAGGATTTTAGAGGATGTTACAAGATTTTAGTTTTGCCCCTTGTAACGTGAACTCACGTGATTTTTCGTTGTGGTGAGCATAGTTATGGTATTTTGACTTACGTGACTAATGTTAGGTGACGGTACGTGATTTTAGTCGCACGTCAAAGTGGTACGCGTTTTTTTGGGGCGAAGCTCCTTTAGGCACAAGTCCTGTGTCTCGTTATGTAGTAGCGAACTCTCGTTCTAGTCCTTGAAATATCCGGTGGATAGCTATACTTATATATAATTATTATAGAATGAAAAAACGCGAGATGGTCGTACTTGGAGTGTTCAATAGATGGACGGACAGACAGACACACAGACAGATGGACATGCGGACAGACAGACGGACAGGCAGACAGGCGACAGAGAGACAGACAGATGAACGAACGCACGGACAAACGGCCAGGTGGATGGACAGACAGACAGACAGACAAACAGACAGATGAACGGACAGATGGATGGACGAAAGGACAGACAGACAGACAGATAGATGAAAGCACAGACACACAGACGGACGGACAGACGCGGCAGCGGATGGTTCACGGTTTGCCGATAAAACCCTTCGAAACTTCACCCCACTCATCATCATTCTCTACATTGATATGCTGCGATCTTTTAGGGGCGAAGCTCTTTGAAGCGTAGGTCGGTCGTCTTCGTATGTATGCATGTATGTAGTAACCACCTCACAGCATATCCACAGTCTGAATTATGATGAGTGGGGCGAGGCTTCGGAGGGTTTTATTGGCAAACTGAGAATCACCCGCTGGCCGCGACCGTCCGTCGTCTGTCTGTCCGTCTGTCTGAAGCACGGATGGACAGATGGACGGGTGGGCGCACGAAAGGACGCACGTACGGATGGACAGACTCACACATGGATATAGACGCACGAAAAGGAGGAGGAGAAATAAACATTTATTGAAATGGTTGATTTATCGATTGATTTGTGGGGTTTAACGTCCCAAAACAACCATATGATTACGAGAGACGCTGTAGTGGAGGGCTCCGGAAATTCTGACCACCTGGGGTTCTTTAACGTGCACCCAAATCGGAGCACACGGGCCTACCACATTTATTGAAATGTCATACTAAGGTTTGCATGGGTGGAGCCTTTATGCCAGGGCCCCTCTGGCTCGAGCGGCTCGCTCAGCCTGGTGCAAGGTTGCCCACTGGCTTCCCAGGTCCTGCCGAGTGAGTCGCACCTCCCACGACCTTTTAAATTCGTTTTGTGTGATGAGGGGTAAGTTGCCCTCTGCTGGTCTTTGTTGGCAAGTCCAAGTGACATGCTGGAGTGTCGGTATGTCACCGCACCAAGGGCAGTGGTCAGCAATTTGGGATGGCCCAATTTTGCTTATTGTGTGTACGTTGGAATATATATCCATCTGTATTCGTCTCCAATCCCTGAATTGCCAGTAGGTGAGTTTACGGTGGGGTGGCGCCATCGTTTGCCGGGCCAGTCTTTGGCTCTCAAGGATATCTCGCGGCAGCGTAGGTGCCAAGTATACCGCCCGGGTCGGCATGTTCGCGGCTCAGAAAGTCAATGCTCGAGCCATGCGGTCTACCCGTTCGTTTCCTCCTACACCTTCATGGGCGGGGCACCATGTGATGCTGCGGTATTCTTGGAGGTCGGATCGTAGCATGCGTAGGATGCTCTTGGGCCGGACGTCTTTGAGAAACAGTCGGCAAGCCTCTTGAGACTCTGTGAAAACGTGCGCAGACTGTGTCTTGCACTCTGCTGCGCGGATGGCTAGTGCTATGGCTGCCGCTTCTGTTACGGGCGTGATTTTCGTACGTATTGTCGCCGAAGTGATCGCGTGGCTTCGGTTGGTAACGACTGCAGCAAATGCGTTTTGCCTCTTTGGGTATGAACTGGAGTCTGTACAGTAAGTGTCGGGGTCATTTCGTAACCGTTCTAGTGCCGCCGCCCTTGCTCGTCTGCAGCCGGCATTAACAATGGGGTGCATGTTTCTCGGGATAGGGACGACGTATATCTGTTACCTGTCTTCTCTGGGCATTTGATGCGTCTCCTCACCGCAGAATAGTCTGCCTCGCATCGTCGAGTTGAGTCTCTCTCTCTCTGAGCGATCAATACGACTGCGGCGTGTTCGTCATATGTATTATATACACCCAAGCATTCCAAACACTCTGTGTCAGTGCAGTCTGGGAGGCCCAATGCAGCTTTGTAGGTAATGCGTATGAGTGCGTTGGCCTGCTCTGTTTCCCATCTGCGTGTGAGTTGGTACGGGAGAGCATATGTAATGCGGCTAATGATAAAGGCATGTACCAACCTCCTGGTGTCTTCTTCCGTCATGCTCTCATTACTGCAAGTGACTCGCTTTATGAGCCTTGCTACGTTCCTCGTTGTACGTTTCAGTGTTTTTAGCGTAAAAGATGTGCTGCCTGTCTTCTCTATCAGCATTCCCAGCACCGCGAGCTCCGATACTTGCTTTATCTGGTTCTCATTTAGCTCCAGATTGAAGGTTGGGGAGCGTGTCCGGTGGGTGTTCTTTGGCCGGATTTGCATGTATTAAGATTTTCCCGGCGCGCATGTCATACCTGCCTTCTTGGCATTTCCCTCAATTGTATCAATTGCTTGTTGAAGAGTGTCTTGGCGGTCTCCATAAGATCCTTTCGTCACCCAAAGGGTGATGTCGTGGACGTAGATGGCTGCTCCAAGTTATTTGTCTTTCTCCAACATCAGAGCTTATTTCGGCATCCCTATATTGAATAATAAGGGGGAACAGTACAGAGCCCTGTGGAGTGCCTTTATCTGTGATGAGAATATTATTACCTCTTAGAGTGCACAATCCCATGGACGCCGTTCTGTTGTTGAGAAAACTTTAAACGTAGTTGTAGGTTATCTCCCCACAGTTTATCTTTTGTAGGGCATCCAGTATAGTGTCATGAGATATGTTGTCGAAAACTTTGCGCAGGTTCTATGCAAGCAAGATTCTGTTCATGCTTCCCGGTTGTAGGTTTAGAACTTCGTCGCGAAGGAGAAGGAAGGCGTCTTCCGAGGAAATTCCCTGACGGAAGCCAAAAATGCAATTGGGTAAGAGATTGTTGTCATCTAAGTACCAAGTCGTGTATGGACGACCTTCTCAAAAAGTTTACCCAAGCAAGAGGTTAACGATATTGGTCGAAGGTTCTGGAGCGATTTTGATTTTCCAGGCTTTGGTATTAAAATGATTTCTGCCTCTTTCCATTCAGGTGGTATGGATCCTCCTGTCTTCCAAATAGTGTCATTGAAGAAATTTGTTAGGTGCTCTAGTGTTTCGCTAGCTATGTTTCTAATCACGGCATTCGTGATGCAATCCGGTCCCGGCACAGTGTTCTTACTGAAAGATTGCGCTGCAGTGTACACTTCTGCGAGTGATATTGATTCATCAAGGGCAGGCTTTGCCCGACCCATATAGGGTTTTATAGTTGTCCGTGTTAGCCTTTCGCCCATGTACGAGTCTTGGAGTTCGCGAAGAAGGTCCGCGTCTGTGCCTGCGTAGTAATTAAGTATACGCCTCAGAGCTAGCTTGCTTTCTCTTCGGGTGGTGCCAGGAGTAAGCACATTACGAAGGATTGCCCAAGTTCTTTTCATGCTTAGGTTTCTCTGAAAACAGTCGCACAAGCTCCTCCAGTTATAAGTACACAGCTCTTGTGAGTACGCATTCGCTGCCTCTGTGATTTTTGCTATGCTCTCTCTGAGCTTTCGGTTGTGCCGCTGCCTCTTACATCTTTTTATGAGGCTGCGTCTTGCCTCCCATAGGTGGAGGAGATGTTGTCGATGGCTGGATTTCGAGGTGTTGTTTTAAATTGTTTAGTTGCTTGATCTGCTGCCTCCCAAATATAGGTCGTCCAGTCTTTTGTCATGTTGAGGTCCTCCGTATCAGTCTGGCACTCCCTCAGTTTCCTCCAATCTGTGAGACATGCAGTACCGACCGGTTGTGTTAAGCTTGCCGTTTGTATAGAGATGTTGAGGATGTAATGGTGGCTTCCCAGTGTTTCGCCTAGGTTCATCCACGTTACTTCTCGTTCATCGCTTAAAAAAACTTCGGTCAGGGGTGGTGTCTCTGGCCACGCTGTTTCCCAATCTTGTGGGAGATTCTGGTTGCGTCATGAGGACTAGATCATGAGCCTGCGTTGCCTTCAGCGAGTTGATTCCTTTGACCGTATTCCTTTTGTAGCCCCATTCTGTATGCGAGCCGTTGATGTCCCCAAGCAGCATGACTCTGTCACCTCCTTACGCCTTGTTTATAGCATGACAGATAATGGTTGTGAAGTCCACCATCCGATTTCGAGGTGAATTATGGACATTCGCGACAATGTTTTTCGGGCGACCTCTCTTAACAGGCCATACTGTTGCTATTTGGTGTGGTATTTCAACCCCTCGTACAGTTTTTACGCTAACAACGAGATCCTTCCGAACCAAAATAGCCGTCTCCGTGTTGTTTGTGTTTGTGTGAAGTGTGAATCCAAATAATGAGTGTTTTGGTGTTCCTGCTTCTTCAAACATATGAGATCAGGTGCAATTGCGGCGGATTGCCTAAACTGTGTTAGCGTAGATTCTTTGTTGCGCAGGGAGCGGCTGTTCCACTACAATAGCTCGAGGTTCTCTTGGTGGCGTGCGATGTGTCTAGCTATCATACGGGCTTTCAAATGTATCGTTGTCAGTGGTCACCGACACTTTCGGACAGCGGCCTCCAGGGCTTGAACTTACCCGTTTCATTGGTGTTTTTTTACTCCTTTGATGAAGTCGTCGACATGTTTCTCAAGATTGCCCAGCTCTGCAAACAGAAGTTGGAGTTGGGTTCCTATGTCTTGCAGCTGTCCCTCATTTCATTTTGCGGCTGGAGAGTAGCTGGTTGTGTTGCGTGGCTTTCATTTGCGTCTTTTAATTTTGTGTGCTCTGGTTGATTGTTCTATTAGCCAAAAGTTGTTTGAGTGCTGCTACCTCTGTCTGTAGTGCCGCAAGGCTAGATTTAAGTTGCTTATTTTCTGCGATTTTTCTTTTATAATTCTCGTGTTGTGTGATTGGTGTAGTCGTGTGAGATGCGACATCAGCTCAGCTTACCAGCTGTGATGGTTAAGGACGTTCGTCACTATGTTTGTTGATAGCGGACGAAAAAGGATTAACATCAACAATGGATGCGAACAAAAGAAGCGTTATATTGTACACTAGCGAACGAAGTGGCAGGTGAAAATAAAAATATATGTCCAACCCTACACGCTAAGCGTCACGCAACATGTACGAGAGTCAGACCTCTATTATGCGGAGAGCTCGCGGCTACGCTTACTCCGAGTCGAGCGCGTACAGTTCTAGGTTTGCAAGAGGAAACCGCTGCCTCACAGTTTGGGTCCCCGTCGTCCCGACATGATGCGGTCGTCCACGTGCGCGAGGGCAAAGGTGGCACGGCTGGAGCGGCTGGAACGGCTGACGGCACACGGATGCGCTACCGTGTGCAGCGCCGTTTAGTCAGACGTCGCGGCCAGCAGTCAGGGTCGCAACTCCTGAGGTTCAGGGTCAGGCCCCGGCTCACGAGGACCACGCCCGGTAGGCCTCGCCCACGAACCTGCTCCCGGCCACTGCACCCAGGCAGGAGCCGTTCAGCAGGCCCCGTCCTTGCACCTTGTACAGGCCGGCGGACTCGACCCCGAACGAACACGCCGGAGCTCGACCTGGCCGACACGTACGGGTCCCACGTCTGGCTCAGGAACGCTCCCAGGAACTCGTCCTCTCGAGCGGCGCACTGCTTCGGCCGCCTTCGTGGCCTCCACGCTCGAGCTCTCTTCGCACGTTTCTTCTTCTTCTCCTCTTTTTTTCATTTCTTGTTATCGCCTTCGTGCCACCTGCCCTCCGCTCGTCTTCTTCAGTTTCGGTTTGACGTTCCTCGGCGCTTTTAAGTCTTTTTAGCCACAAATCGTACCTAAACACAGCACTTTTGTGTCCTTTCCTTACAAATATCCCCCTGCTCAAGAAAGTTGTTTAGGGGAAAACAACTTTTTACAAGCGCGCGAGGTCGAGTACCCAAAAGCGAAAACATAGCAAAAAAAACATTATTTACAGAAGTTCATTCCGTTAGGGAAAGGGTGAATTAACATGAAAAGAAATTGTGCCACCACTAAACGCCAACCAGCGGAGAAGTCAAATGCGGCTGATGTAGTCGGCACCTATGTTGTCGAAGCCCTTAATGTACTCAACCACAAAGTCATACTCAGTAAGCAATAGGCTCCCTTTCGTGGTATTTCTTGAGAAGGTTAATGTGAAAAAGACTTCTCCGTGTTCCGAGATCTAGCTCGTAGTCATAGTCACTGCGTTTTTCAAGCACTGTGAAGGGTCCCTTCCATGTCAATATCAATTTATTCTTATCTGATGGTAGCAACAGCAATACTTTGTCTCCGGGTGATAGTTGTCGAACTCTTGCTTTCCTATCGTATTATTTCTTCGGTGTCATTTTTGCCTTCAGGAGTCCTTCGTGTGCTACCTTGCAGGTGTCTTGCAGTCGCTCCTGGAGATCTATAACATACTCGTATGTTGTTTTCGTTTGAGGATCGATGTCGGCCCCTGTCCACAGTTCCTTAAGAATCGACATTGGGCCACGTACAAATCTGCCGTAGAGGAGATAGAACGGCGCGAATTCAAGGCTCGACTGGGGAACTTCACGGTATGCAAAGAGCAGGGGAGCCAAGTATCTGTCCCAATGTTGCGGCTGTTCTTGACACATGCGGCGAACCATTTGTTTGAGAGTGCCATTAAATCTCTCCACAAGTCCGTTGGCCATGGGGTGATAAGGCGTTGTGGGTAGCTGACGAAATGAAAGTAGCCGACCGAGTTCTTGCATGAGACTCGAGGTGAACGACTTTCCACGGTCGCTCACTATCTCACGGGGCACTCCAACGCGGGAAAACATCTCTACTAGTGCTTCCGCTATGCGCTCTCTCTCTCGATGCTCGGTAGTGCCACCGCATCCGGGTAACGCGTAGCGAAGTCTACCATCGTTAAGACATACTTGTTGCCCTTGGATGACGTTTGTGACAGCGGGCCAATAATGTCGATGGCAACCCGCTGAAAAGGTGTGTCTATTATAGGCATATTTCCCAATGGAACTCGTCCGACGAGGTGTTTAGGCACGGTCCTCTGACATACGTCGCACGACTTCACGAACCGTATCACATCAGCCCGTACAACCGGCCAATAACACTCTGTAAGGACACGGTCTGTTGTCCTTCTTTGCCCTTGGTGACCAGACAGAAGGCCTTCATGAGCCATCTTCATTACGGTGTTCCGAAGATCCTTGGGTACTACAAGTTGCTCCAAGTCTCGCCTTTCTGTCGTGTGGTGGCGCCGGAAAAGAATGTCGCGTACCAGCACAAACTCAGTTACTGCTGGCTTCTTAGATATGATCTTTCCCAATGCGGCGAAGCAGGTTTCCAGCGTGGGATCTGCGTGCTGTAAATTCTTTAGCGCTTCCCGGCTGATATCCAGGGGTTGGATCCGAGGAACAATCAGTTCACTGGGCTTTTTCCTTTCTTTTCCTGCAGCCGCCGACATGTCATCTTGTCGTCTTCTATCAGATGAGGTTGCATCTTCAGGTTCTTCTTCAGTGCATACTGTATCACGGTGAGTCTGTGCTAGTTTTGGACGTCCTGCTGGCTGCTTCGGGGCTGGTTGGGCAGCTGACAGTACACCCGCAATGTTGCCAAGCACGACTTCATACAATGGATTCTCCATACAAAGAGCAAGCACCTGACCTCTGAAAAACGGAGAATCTATGTACACCTCTACTTCTGGTAAGACTTTTGCAGATCGGTCCAAAAAGCGAATGGTACGGGTGTTGCCAGTCAAGTTGCAGTCAGGAACTAGTGATCGTTTCACCACTACTGTATTGCAACCGCTATCCCGCAATATGGTAACCAGCTTCCCGTCGAGATAGCCCTTTACAGTTGGCATTTGTTTTGCCCGTTGTCACAAGTTGCGTTGCTTTGTGTCCCATCACACGTGTCATGACAATGTTTCTCATCCCGATTGTCAGGCGCATCTTCCATTGATTTCTCATGCTGTGCTTTCTGGTATCCCAAGACGGAACATGATGCCTCTCTACGTTTTCCCGAGTTTGAGGGACAACTATCGGATCTGTGCCCCGACTTCTTACAGATCCAGCATGACGTCGACTTGGGCGCTCGAGACTTTGTCCAGCAATCGGAAGCACGATGACCCGGCTTGTTGCACAGAAAACAAAGCGGTTTTCCTTTGCTTTCGCTGACAGTATCAACTTTAGCTGTAGCCATCGGTTTCCCTTTTTCGTCTTTTCCTCTAGCGAGATTCACAATTCCCTGAGCTTCCAAATATTGATCAGCCGTCGTTGTCAACGTGTCCAGGTTATGACATCCTCGCTCCTTCAGGAAGACAGCCAACTTCTCGTCGCACCGCCTGAGGAATTGTTCGGACACCATCTTGTCTCGCAGTGCATCATATGTTTTGGGAGTCTTCGCCAGCTCCTGCCAATGGTCGAAGTATCCACAGAGACGTCCCGCGAACTGTCGACCTGTCTCAGTATTCTCGGGCCGGGCATCCCTAAACTTCGTGCGGTATCCCTCCTCTGTATAACGGAACCGCTGGAGGAGCGTCTGCTTGAGCTTTGCGTAGTCCGTAGAGTCTTCTGCAGACATCCGTCCTACCACGGTCAAGGCTTCTCCCGTTAGACACAAGCTCAGTGACAGGGCCCACTTGTCGGTTGGCCAGCCTTGGCTCATGGCAACCCACTCAAATCTCTGGATGTACGCATCCAGTTCGTCCTTACTCTCATTGTAGGGCGGAATCATTTTGTGTGGGCTGCGAAAACTCTGACCACCACCCATACTATCGTCCGCAGAACTCGTGCTCGGCCGCTGCGCTTCTGCGACACGACGTCGCTCCTCGAGCAGGAGCCTTTCAGCCTCCATGCGAGCTATTTCACGCTCATGCTCCACCTGTGCTGCTAGCCGTGCCTCCTCTCAACCTTTCGCTCTCTGGTCCCTCATTTCTTTTTCCTCAGCGCTCACCCATGCCAGCAAAGCCTCACCACTCAGCCCCATCTCCTTCCCTAGCTCAACTAGCTTTCTTTTGTCGTCCATCTTCGTCCGCCACACACAAACAACGTGAGGCTCTCAGATGTGAGGCGAGAGCTTAGTCCTGTCGCGGACGCCAGAAATTGTGATGGTTAAGGACGTTCGTCACTATGTTTCTTGATAGCGGACGAAAAAGGATTAACATCAACAATGGATGCGAACAAAAGAAGCGTTATATTGTACACTAGCGAACGAAGTGGCAGGTGAAAATAAAACTATATGTCCAACCCTACACGCTAAGCATCACGCAATATGTACGAGAGTCAGACCTCTATTATGCGGAGAGCTCGCGGCTACGCTTACTCCGAGTCCAGCGCGTACAGTTCTCGGTTTGCAAGAGAAAACCGCTGCCTCACAGTTTGGGTCCCCGTCGTCCCGACATGATGCGGTCGTCGACGTGCGCGAGGGCAAAGGTGGCACGGCTGGAGCGGCTGGAACGGCTGACGGCACACGGATGCGCTACCATGTGCAGCGCCGTTTAGTCAGACGTCGCGGCCAGCAGTCAGGGTCGCAACTCCTGAGGTTCAGGGTCAGGCCCCGGCTCACGAGGACCACGCCCGGTAGGCCTCGCCCACGAACCTGCTCCTGGCCACTGCACCCAGGCAGGAGCCGTTCAGCAGGCCCCGTCCTTGCACCTTGTACAGGCCGGCGGACTCGACCCCGAACGAACACGCCGGAGCTCGACCTGGCCGACACGTACGGGTCCCACGACTGGCTCAGGAACGCTCCCAGGAACTCGTCCTCTCGAGCGGTGCACTGCTTCGTCTGCATTCGTGGCCTCCACGCTCGAGCTCACTTCGCACGTTCCTTCTTCTTCTCCTCTTCTTTTTCATTTCTTGTTATCGCCTTCGTGCCACCTGCCCTCCGCTCGTCTTCTTCAGTTTCAGTTTGACGTTCCTCGGCGCTTTTAAGTCTTTTTAGCCACAAATCGTCCCTAAACACAGCACTTTTGTGTCCTTTCCTTACACCAGCATTGTGGCAGGTGGAGCTTGCTGCTGCTGCATCTGCCCCTGAGGTTCAGCGCTGGCTCGAACGGGAGTCTGTGATTCCGCTGCTTTCTACTTCGACTGGTTAGTTGCTCGTTTCCGGGACCTTGACCTCGATCTTGGTTTGCGTGGAGGTGGAGACTTGGAGGCGGTGCGTGCTGCTTTTCCTTCGTGGCGTGTTGGGGCACTGTGTCGGCTCGTCGACCGCGCCTTTCTGTCGTCGCGAAGCTTCGATTCCTCTTCATCTGATAAAAACCAGCGTAATCTCTTACGCTTAGCACTTGGCGCACGCTTTGGTTTTCTGGCAGTCGCTATCGGCTGCTTGAGTCTCTATGTACAGCTTTGGTCACCTGTGACGTGTTCCCCTCCGCACGAGGCACACTTTGGCTCGCACACATGTTCGTCAGTTGGGCCTCTCATTCCGCATATGCGGCAGACGCAAGCGTCTGGTTGGGGGCCCACATCCGTACGATGACCCTTGAGGCAGCAGGTCCTCCACACTTGCACCGTTGCTCGGTATGGGTGGCAAGCCAATTATCCTCCGCAGTAATACACGAAACGCGGAAGAGTCGGGCCACAGAAGGTTATCGTCACGCTCTTCGTTTCTCTCATCATACGGGCTAGTATAATTTCCACTCCTTGCGTTCGCACGCGCAAGTTTGCCATCAGCGTTTCAGAAGGGGTGCGGAATGGTATGCCGTGTATAACTCCCCTCAGGGCTTCTTCTCCAGTCGCCGCGTACACGTTTGCGGCATGTGCACGACCATTTATTTTGAGCGCGGTTATGCGACAAAGCCGCTGCACAACTTCTTGTTCCGATTTTGATATAATGACTATGTGTGATCCCAGTTTTATCCGCAACAGGAATTCCTCACCTGTTACGGTGTGTTGGCAAGCTGCGGTGACGGCCGCTGCCATCTCCGGAGTAGTGATTGAGCGTAGTGGTAAGCCCTGGCGAGGCCTAATTACAATCTTGAAATCATCTTCTGGAAGCGGCGGGAGGTTGACCCTCCTTCTTCGTCGAGTTCTCAGTCGAGTTTTCTTTGTCTCTTCTTCGAATCTCTTTGGCGCTGTTTCCTTTCTCCCACTTGGTGTTTTTTTTTCGGCCTTAAGGTGTGAACGGTGTGCCAGTCGTCCTCTGTCATCGTTCGCTCGAATGTTCCGGGGTGCCTTGTCGTTAGGTTGTGGCCCTTGCTTCAGCTTGAAGAATGTGTGGTGAGGTCCATGTCCTCAACCGTCGTGATATTTGAAGTGCTTGCTCTTGATGATGGTGTGGAAGAAATGGCATGCGGCTCCATTTCTCGTGCATGAAGCTGCCTAGTTGACGATGTGGCTCCCTAGACGCCGGCGGCGTCGGAGCTGCCACGCCGAGATGGCGTTTGGCGCAGCTCGTCCACTACTTGAGCTCACTCTTTTCGGAAGTCAATGGCCCAGGCGTTTGTCGGAGGTCAGCTTGTAAGGTGTCTAAATGCTCAGCTAAACTTCACAAATCGTTTGGTGTCACTTCTCTGATCAGTAGACACACTTTTCCAGCACAAACATATGAATATTTTGGAGCGCGACGTGAGCCACGTAGCGCTCGTATAAACCCTCAACGCGTTCCCCGGACGCACGGATGAACGAAAGAATGGACGCACGAACGTATGTATAGATAGACGGACGCATGGACGGATGCATGGATGGACGGACGCATGAACTGGCGCATGGACGGATGCATGGACGGATAGAAGCAAGAACGAACGGACAGACGCTTCGCCTCCCTCAACATCATTCACTCCGTGAATATGCTTGGATTTTTTAGCATTTCGCAATGCTCCCTTCTAAGTATCATCTTGCTTCCTGTGGGTCATTGGATCTTCATCCACGTGGTTAGCTGCGTGATACCAGTTCCATCAGGCAAAATTTCCGGTCATGCACTCATACACAAGCAGCAATTGAATTTGGCAACAAGAAAAGGCACGAGAGGAGACTTGAATTTAATATTTGTTACCTCATTAAAAATGACTCAGACAGACAGACAGACAGACAGATGGATGGAAGCATGCCTGGACAGACAGATGGACAGAAGCATGCATGGACAGACAGATGGACGACGGACAAATGGACGGACTCACAGATGGGCAGACAGAAGCACGAACGGATGGACGGATGTATAGTCGGACGAATTTACGGATTCTTCGCCACACTCATCATCATTCACTCCGTGGATATGCTGTGAACTTTGGTCACATCACTAGTTATTACGTGGTTTTACGTTACTATAGTCACGTGAATAGTTGTTGAGCTCTGCTGCATGACCTTGAGCCACATAAGAGACTCGTCCCTCATAGTTTTTGTAATCTGTCCTGGACAAATCTGCACACATGTTGTGTGGGCAAAGTAGACGTTGAAGAGGGCGGAACCAGAGCGTCTCAGTTTATGATAACAATAATTGTTCACGCTACCCTGCGCAACGACCCCCGAAACGATGAAACGAATGTAAGGAACGATGTAGTAGAGGGCTCCAGAAATTTCGAGTATATGGTGTGCTTTAACGTAAACTGACATCGTAAGGTGCACTGTACGATGTGGCTACGATTTCGCTTCCCCCAAAATGCGATTTCATGACCTTAGAGGGCGCAGTCGAGCTCGTAAACATAGAGCTACCATGGCAGACTCTACAAAGGTGGGTCCACCGTGGTGGATCATTGGCTGTGGTGCTCGGCTGCTCCCCCGAGGGTCATGGGTTCGATCCCAGCCATGCCAGTTGCATTTTGGTGGAGGCGAGAAGGTAGGTAGACGTGCGTGTACTGTGACATGTTAATGCACGTTATAGTACACCAGATAGTAAAAATCTCCGAAGTCCTCTACAACCCCATCTCTCATAATCACATCATGGTTTTGCGACGTAAAAGCACAGATAATATTATTATTATTATATTATTATTATCATTATTATTATTATTATTATTATTATTATTATTATTATTATTATTATTATTATTATTATTATTATTATTATTATTATTATTATTATTATTATTATTATTATATAAGCCACCAAAACCTATCCCTTCCGTCAGACTAAAGGCTTTCGGCAGTATTATTGCCCCAGTACTGACTACAATATTTAACAACTGTCTGAAAGCTCCCATGTTTTTCCTAGCACCTGGAAAACTGCGTTTGTCTTTTCAGTATTTATGTCGGGTTGCAAAAATATAGCTTCTAATTATCGCCCGATTTATCTACTGTGTGCCACTTGAAAGATCTTTGAGCGGGATCTTCACAACATATTGTATGTTAGCGTGGATAATTCATTGATTCCTAGTCAACGCGGGGTGCTCCCTGGCCGCTGAATTACCCCAATCTTGCGAGCTTCGTAACGCAAATCTCTTCACCTATTTCTCAGAGACGACAGGTTAACAAATTGAACTGTGACCTGGGCAAGGCTTTTGGCGTGGTCAGCCACCCACTTTTTGTTAGTTAGACTTGCAAACTTTGGTGTTGAGGCGTCTGTTGTGAACCTCCTGCACAGCTATCTATAATAGATCATGTTATGTTGCCGTAAATGGCAAAATTTTTTTGTGTATAAAGTGACTACTGAAGAACTTCGAGGGTCAGTATCTGACCCACTCTTACTTTATTTATGTTAACGATGTTCCTTTTGCAATTCGTTATTATTCTTTTCTCTTGTATGTTGATGACATCAAGATATTTAAGAAAATTTATTCGGTTAATGACTGTCGCTTCCTTAAGTTTAATTTGTGCTCTTTCTCCGAATGTGATAACAATAACATCGTCTGAATACCTCAGAGAGCAAAATCATGAGTATATCTCGCAAAACATTCATTGTGTCATTCCTATACTCTGTCAACACGATGTCGTTATGTTAGTATAATGATTTCAGGGACCTTCATGCTCTTTTCGACAGATTGCTAAATTTTTCTGCTCACACTAAACGAGCTGCCATGCGTGGCCTTCGTTCGCTCGGCTGCGTTTGCTGAATCTCTCGAGAATTCAGTTCTCCTAAAGCCTTCGAGAAGTAGTACACCGCAATATATATTCCTCAACTTGAATATGCATCTGTGATTTGGAATGGCATTGCTGAATCTGGCAGTGACACCATTGAGCGAGTTCAGAAAAGTTTATCGGTATTGATAATCAACGTTTCGCTGGAAACGGCTCGTTTTAACTGTGCCAGAATAATATTATTGCCAGCACTTCCCTGTGGACGAAAAAGTTCTGGTCTATCGTTTCTTTGCAAACTAGTTCACGGTATCATATCCTGTGCTTTCACTTTTCAGTTGTGCAAATTTTCAGATTCCGCGTAAGAGAACCAGAGAGAATCTACCCTTTCACATACCTACCAACAAATTTCAACTCTCTACTGTTCACAGTATACAAAGTATCTATATTGTTAACTTTTATGACATTGGTATTTTTCACAGTCCACTGTCAATGTTTTTATCTCAGCTCTGCACTGGCTTAACATACCTTTTTTCAACGTACCGATTCTTCCCCTTTCCTTCTTTTAGGAAGGTTTACACGCAGCTGCGTATATTTCCTGTTGTTTTTTTTTCACTTCCATTTCACAATTCTCATCTTGTATTTTCATTCTTCGCATGATTCCTTTTTTTTCATGTGTGTTTTCAGTCTTTTTATTTGATTTTTCTGAAGAGTGTATGAATTATATTGCTTATTTGTATTTTATATTTGCGTGTGCCTGAAATAAGACCCCATGGTTGATTCAGGGCACGCACATCAATGATTCATTGATTAAATTTTATTTTTATTGATAGTATATTGTAATTATTAATAATAATATTAATATTTACAGAGATTAGGAGCGTGCAATGATTTTTGCTTTGTCTCATATTGTGATTTAGGTAGAGTCTGCTAGAAATTCTCACCTTGAGTTAGCGTATACTTCAAGGTGAATACCATCATGTGAGGCATCGAAGAGAAAAAATCAGATCTGTAGTTGATACAATAGCATCTCTTGTATGAGTGGTGATTGACACATAATAGGTTGGAGGGTTTTTCGACATCGGCGGTAATGCCAGCACATCTTGTAAGCATGTAAAGGATCTGTCTTAATAAAAATATTTAGGAGAACAAATGTAGTTGAAATATTGCTCCGATTGTGCTTTTTTGTGTCGTATCTTGTCGCTGAGCTTTAGTACAATGATGCTCAAGTTCGGGATTATGAACTTGCCTGGAATCTTGCTCTCGCACGTTCCACGTTCTTTGAGTGAAATGTATCAAACTTGCTGGCTCCATTTGCTGCCTCCACAAAAAAGTAGTTTCTATTGCTTAAATAGCCGACGCACGGAACACCACTTATAGATTGTTTCAACACATACATGCTGTCACGCGCCCAATATGCATCGATAGAGATTCTGGGGAAGCTTTGGAGGCAAAAGCCTCACATTCCTCATGCGTCAAGAGTATTTAAGAGATCTGGTTAGACCTGCTGAGATTTCGCGAGACGTGACAATCCATCACGATGCCTCCCTGGTGAAATCAGCGTCAGCACCGATGATACAAAGAGCTAATAAAAGTCAGTAAAATTTCGCGTGATATTTAGGTGAATGTGTCCGTGCAGTCGACGCAGCGAAAGTCACACGAGCTCACTAACAGGACGTCATCGGAGATGTCACAGATTGCCAAGTTTTTGTGATGTGACCATAAAGTCTAAATCAAGAGACAACATGCCAACACATGATGACCCCACAACCCCACATTGTCAGCCGATCACAAAGGCTGTGGACAGCAATGTGAGGTGCACCAAGCTTGCTATGCCTCAGATTCTGAAGGCACTGGAAAAAACATTGTGTTCAGCAGGCTCGAAGATGGAAGGAGTGAGAGAACGCGAGGGCGAATACAAAATCTTTGAGAAAAAAGGAGAAAACAGAATTAGTCTATGGTAAATGCATAACGAGCAGCGTGACAATTTGTTTTCTGTTGAATCGGGCAGTATAGAAAGAGGGGGGGGGGGCGAATACCCTCGCTTCAACAGCTTACATATGAAATGCGACTATACATGCGCAAGCACTTATATGGCCGTGTCATCCTTCAGGCGTGGCTAATGAATAAGTCTAGCATAATGGCGAGATGCCTTAATGTTTTTTTTCCTCTGTACCTGCACCGTGATCGTTGTCACTGTATATTACTGTTCGAATCGTTCTGATAGGTTCCTACGACATGTAGGTTTTTCGACGAATCAAACATTTAGTTAACAAGAAAATACCTGTACAAAACCATGTTTGGCGCTGAAAGATATTTTGTTACATATTAATATGTTTTGCTTTTATTGATAATATTATTATACTAAGTGTCCTTCTTTTTCTTGATTTTCATGTAGTTTCGCAGACCACTGCGGAATGTTTGGTAGACCTCGCAATTGTTTTAGACCGTTCAGATAAAGTTGAGCGTATGAAGCGAGTAGCCGAGCCTTTTTTCGGAGCTAACCTAGGCGCCAACAACAGCTGAAACTGGAACCAGCTGGGCCAAGTCATAACAGCTAACATGAAAACTGTTATGCCTGCGAGTCCACAGTGAACGTCCGTGCCTCTGAAAAAGGCAATCTGTGTCAAGGCCAGCCCGCCTGACGCGAACACCTCAACGGCGTAAACACGCGCGGCGCCTTTCTGGCGCGCACGTGCAGTGAGTCATCTCAGCTGCGAGCCCGTCGAGTAAACAACCGGCGTCTTCCTGTCTGGCGGCTGACGCAATGCGCGGCGACGTCAGTCGTCCTTGGGTGCAGCCACCTGCAGCGCAGCCTCTCCAGATTCGATGAGAAAGAAGGACGCGGCCCAGCGGCGACCTCATTGGAGGATTCTGACCTCGCGACCAGCGGCGCTTCGGGTTGGACATTTGGGTTGGACCCGGGGCATATAAAAGAAGCCCTGCGGCGCGTCGAGAGAGACCCCCCTTTGACGGCAGACCCATTTGAGAGTAGAGCTATGTGTTAGAAAGAAGAACTCGGCTCTTCGCGTCTCTGTCGGCCCCAGTGCCAAATTTGTAACGCCTTTGTATATATGCTGTACATAAACCTTGTTTAACTCACCGTCGTCTCCTCTGCTCGTCTATCAGCTCTACACAGAAGCAGTCACGAGCTGAGAAACCTACGCTACCAAACAGCTGGTGACCTTCCCGGTGGAATTCAAAGCAGTGGCGCCTTCGGGACCGTGTTGGCGTCGCCGTCTTTCGAAACAGTGGTTGCAGCAGTGGGATTTCGAGGCGCCCTTCGTAACGTCGTCGGAGGCGCGCGTCGCAACAGAACCAACGATAACTGGAACAGGTGAGAATCAGTTGAAATCAGGTTGGAACGCTAAAAACCAGCTGCAACAGCTTACCGGGGGATTAGCAATAGGCTTGAATGCTTGGAACCAGCTGTAACAGTCGAGGATCATCTGTAACAGCGATCCCCACGAGAATCCATAAGCTACAACAGTTTGAATCAATTGATACAGTTGTGGACGAAGTGGAACAGCTAACACAAGCACCACCGATAAGCTGGAACAGCTAGGACTGCATAAAACTTGCTCGAACAGCTAACTCAACAACCATAAATAAGCTGGAACAGTTGGAACCAGCTAGAACAGTCGAGGACCCGATAGAAGAGCTAATCTGAGCACTATCGATAAGCTTGAACAGGAAGCAACTTAAACAGACGAATACCTGCTTGCACAGCTAACCATGAGCTAGATGGGATAATCCTCTTCGCAGGTATAAAAAAACGTATTAAATGTGAAACATTTCTTAGCGAACTTCGGTGACATTGAGCGTATCTATCTATCTATCTATCTATATATCTATCTATCTATCTATCTATCTATCTATCTATCTATCTATCTGTCTATCTATCTATCTATCTATCTATCTATCTATCTATCTATCTATCTATCTATCTATCTATCTATCTATCTATCTATCTATCTATCTATCTATCTATCTATCCGCCTACGACTTTTTGCTCTCCTGGCCGTTTCGATAATGGTATCAATACCAAACTTTGTATGGCATAACATGACTGTATGAAGAACATATTTGACTTGTCATAACATGAAAATCTTGATATTTATGTCATGAAAGTCATGATTGACAATTCATGGTCCTGCAGCTTTTGCGGTGGTTTCTTTCCCATAGCATGTTGCAAAAGTGGTATGGTGTGATATGATTGCATGCCGAACACGAGTGATCAATCCTAACATGAAAATCGTGACATGCATTTCATGTAACAACATGACATGCCACGCTCATGATGCACTCGCGGCCGTTTTGCTAGGGTCACATATACCAAATTTGATATTACGGTACGTGAATGGATGACGAAGGTATAATACTGGTCGAAACATGATATACATGAGGTGCGTGTCATGTAACAACATGACAACATGCTACGCTCGTGATGAGCTCACGGCCGTTTTGCTAGCTTCACATGCACACAACTCGGTATTACACAACGCGAATTAACGACATAGGTAAATGACACATCCAAACATGATAATCATAATATGCGTGTCATGTAACAACTTGACTACATGCCACATTCATGATGCGCTCACGGCCGTTTCACTACCTTCACATATGCGAAACTTTGTATTACGTGACGTCAATTGATGATGAAGGTGTGTGACTAGGATAAACAGGATAATCATGAGATGCGCGCCATGTGACAACATGACTACGTGCCACAGTCAAGGCACCAATACATTTAAACTTGACGCGGTGCGCGTGCTCGCAAGCGTTTATTGCGTCGCGTCAGGCGGCGTTGCCGTGCCAGGCACCGGTTTTGCCATACACTCGCAGGCGCGCGATGCGCCGCGTTGCTTTGACGCATGCGCGTTTGTCTGGGCAACGCATCGTGTTGTCTGGGTGACGCGTCGGCGTGAGCATGTCGCATTTCGCGCTGGTTTCTGTCGGGCCGCGCTGATGGACGCTGGTCGCGCCGGTCGCGCATGGTGTGAGACTATAGAGTGTTCGCGTTTTGCTAACGTAGCGTCGCTTTGCCTAGCGTGCACGTGCGTCAACGCTACATTGGAGTATATTGGGCACTTCGTGATGCGCTCATGGCCGTTTTGCTAACTCCAAATATGAAAACTTTCGTGTTACGTGGCATGAATGGATGACAAAATTATATGACTGGTGTAAAAATGATAATGCTGACAAACATGTCATTTAAGAAAATGGCAAGATACCATGCTCATTGCGTGCTCGTGGCCGTTTTGTCAGCTTCCCATATACTAAATTAGGTATCACTTGACGTGAATAGATGACGGAGGTAAACGACACATCCAAACATGATAATCATGACACGTAAGTCATGTGTGGCATAATATACCTCCACCTCATAACACTGTGCTGATTTTAGAGTGACATATCAACCTTCCTCATTCGTGCTTCGCATATCATCGATTCCCACTGGGCGTGGAAACTGCCCATTTTTTTCACCGAAGATTAGTTTTGTCGACGACCGATAGCGCTCGGCCTTTAACATTGTACCGTACGTGCTATTCTGCTTTACAATAACTACTACTTGACTTTCGTGCCACAAGTTCACCAAATAAACCTCTGTGGACTTCATTAGCCTCAGTGCTTCATTCTTCATCATTAAACCCACGCCGCACATATATTGGTATGTTGGTGAATAAAATTATGATTTGAATTTCTGAGGATCTGCACATCCTTAACCATCTATAAGGAATCAGTAAGTGAAATATTAGTATAGTGACATAAAGAATCAGTATTCCGTTTATTCGCGCCACCATTATTGCGATCTAATCGGGAGGCTTTAGAAGTTTGCGTGTTTATTAATGTTTCCGTAGCGCCTTTAAGGTTTATCGTAGTCGCTGCGTAAGTGCTTGGGAACAGGAGTTTGCGAGGTTAATGTATTATCAAAATTATTAAATTTTGCAGCCAAGAATAAGCCTATCAATAAAAAAATATTTTTTATCTTCCTACATTGTCATCATCAGTGGCGTCAATAAGCAAAGATTGTTATATTTTACTTACCTATAAATTTTTAATTTTTATAAGTAGGAGAGCAAAGAAGGGTAATAAGTAAAAAGAAGCACAAAGGCTTGTCTTATTGACTTTTAAAGACTTTCAAAAATTTATTTGTAGAGCAACGTATATCCTAAATGAAGTATCTTATTTTGGTATCACAGTATATTTGCTCGTAATAAAAGAAATATCCTCGTTATTCTTGATATGCGTTTTGGTTGCAGTATTAGTTCTTCCGTGTTTGCACAATACCGACTTTTCTGTCAACTATGGTATTTTGCAGTATTTAACTCATGATCATTATTACCTTACATTGAATTCGGCCGGTCTTTCCAAAGGGATCTTTTAGAAATGATGAAGACTTTCCACAAGCCCTTCATTATAATTTTCTTTCTCCGATGTAGAGCTAGTCTGTTCTTTATTTTTTCCCTATGCGTAATGGAAGAAGCCTGGCTCGAAAAGTTTTGCGAAGAACCGAGTCTCCCCCAGTGTCTGATTTTGTTCTGCTCGTCAACGAAACGACAGCTGTGCGCTTCGTTCAGCTGTAATTTCTTCTGGATAAAGGAAGGACGGTTGCAGTAAGGAACAAACATTTTTTCTAAATAAACGGCCATACACGGAACGCAATGCTTGCAAGCTCGCTATGAAACGGACAAGCAAGAACAAATTTAGACAATAAGGAAAGGTCTAGAACTTTTTATTGTCAAGCTGGAGAAAAAACTAGTGTAGTTTACGAACAATCTTGTA
Source organism: Rhipicephalus microplus (assembly GCF_043290135.1). Taxonomy (NCBI): domain Eukaryota; kingdom Metazoa; phylum Arthropoda; class Arachnida; order Ixodida; family Ixodidae; genus Rhipicephalus; species Rhipicephalus microplus. The sequence continues at coordinate 60,190,627 of NC_134708.1, forward strand.
CAAGTTGATTTCGTTGGTCCTTGAGGTCTTTTGTGCTGCCAAAATAAAAAATGGTGGTGACAAACCAGAGATTTTTGCTCCGATACACCGTGTTATTCAATCTGAGTTAGCCACGCTCTCAGGAGCAAAAAAACGGGTGCTTCGGAGTATTCGCCAAATAACCAAACCACCCCAAATTCTGAATGGCGTACGCACGCACAGATTAGATGGTATAATAGAAGAATCTAAAATTAGTGGTGGTCTCCTTTTGATGGAGGCCAAATACCACAACGTCTTGCACGAAGGAGAGACTTTATGACTTGATAAGGTCTTTTTCTTTATTTTATTCATACCTGAATGAAGTTCAATCCTTCCTGCCAGAAGACGAGAGAGAGAAAAAAAAAATTCTAATGAAGAACTGGAGATGTGCCAGGAAAGTATGTCCGGCTGTTTGAGCCTGAGACTTAGCCTAACAACCACCAACGAGTCATGTGTGGAATTCCACAGTTTACTGGGGAGTGCTTCAGGATGAAATTCATTTGGCACATTTAACCGTGCTTTATGCCGCGACTGTAAGTGCGTCCAATTCTAGGCAGTCTTCCTATTGACATCCGGCCTCTGACAAGTGTCAGCTTCTACTTCTACACAAGTAAGTCTCCATTTTTGACGTCTGCGTTCATTTATTTATTATATGGCTTTACCAGAAATCTGCATTCTGTTACTTTTAGTAAGCCTTTCACGTCCCGTCACGCTGTCTACGTCACCTTGAATGAACGTCAGCTTCTGTGTAATAATAGAAGGCCATGCTAAATACACCTGGTTCACCTTGATTGCGATGGCACTGCCGTCGTTCCAACCCTTGTTACATCTTCAGTCACGTCGCGGTCGTATGCACCAAAAACACTTCGACTCGATAAAACAGCGCGGCTGTGTATGAACCCCTCCTACAGAATTACTGCGGCGATGACCTGGGGCCCACGAGTTATGCGCGAAAAACCAAAAGTAAGTCGTAGCAACGGCGGGGAGTGTCACTTATATGCCAGGACACCAATAAACACGGTCAAGAACACGCAAATAAAAAAAAGGCACGAGCATCGTGGTGCGACGAGCAGCGACGCAGACCGTGAGCCCAAAGCATCTGAACAGTTGCAATGAGTACGCACGGGTCTAC